>NC_092790.1:5677519-6277519 GCF_047496795.1 Chiloscyllium punctatum
ACAATAGGGGACAGAGAGAGGGGTTGTCAGAGAGAGGGGGGACAGAGAGAAGGGGTGGAGAGAGAGAGAAGGGGATAGAGAGAGAAGGAGGCAGAGAGAGGAGGGCAGAGAGATGGCGACAAGAGAGGATGACAGAGAGAGGGGGACAGAGAGAGAAGGGGCAGAGAGAGGGGGGCAGAGACAGAGTGGGGCAGAGAGATGGGGCAGACAGAGGGGGGCAGAGAGAGGGGGACAGAGAGTGGGGGAAATAGAGGGTGTCAGAGAGTGGGGACAGAAAGACGGGCACAGAGAGTGGGGGAGATAGAGGGGGACAGAGAGAGAGGGACAGAGAGAGTGGGGCAGAGAGAGAAGGGGGCAGAGAGAGTGGGACAGAGTGAGGGGGTCAGAGAAAGAGGAGGACAGAGAGGGGGCAGAGAGAGAGGGGAACAGAGAGAGGGGTAAAGATAGAGGCGGGTGGGAGGGAGGGGGGACAGGGAGAGGTGAAAGAGATAGGGGCACAGAGAGTGGGGGAGATAGAAGGGGACAGAGAGGGGACAGAGAGAGAGGGAACAGAGAGAGTGGGACAGATAGAGGGGGTCAGAGAGAAAGGGGGGTCAGAGAGAGAAGGGACAGAAAGAGGGGAGCAGAGAGAGAGGGGGGCAGAGAGAGGGGCAGAGAGATGGAGGAACAGAGAGAGGGAGAAAGAGAGAGGCGGGTGTGAGGGAGACGGGGGACAGAAAGAGGGGCAGGTAGCGGGGGTCAGTGAGTGGGGGACAGGAAGAGAGGGGTACAGAGTGGGGTGGCAGAGGGGTTCAGAGAGAGAGGGGGGATGGAGATAGTAGGGGACAGAGAGAGTGGGGAACAGAGAGAGTGGGGACAGAGAGAGAGGGGGACAGAAAGTGAGGGCGACAGAGGGGGGGCAGAGAGGGGGGAGAGAGAGAGGGGACAGAAAGAGGGGGACAGAGAGAGAGGCAGGTGGGAGAGAGAGAGGGGTCAGAGAGAGGCTGGTGGGAGAGAGCGTGGGACAGAGAGAGGGGGGCAGAGAGAGAGGGGGCCAAAGAGGGGGGATAGAGGGAAGCGGATGGGAGATGGGGGGGCAGAGAGAGGGCGACAGACAGAGGGGGGGCAGAGAGCGGGGGTGAGAGAGGCAGGTGGGAGAGAGAGGGGGACAGAGAGAAGGGGACAGACAGATGGAGACAGACAGAGGGGGACAGAGAGCATGGAACAGAGAGAGGCGGGTGGGAAAGAGAGGGGGACAGAGAGAGGGGGATCAGAGACAGGGGGACAGAGAGAGGAGGACAGAGAGAGCGTGACAGAGAGAGAGGGGAAAGAGAGAGAGGGGGACAGAGGGAGGGGGGACAGAGAGACGGTGACAGAGAGGGCGTACAGAGAGGGCGACAGAGTTAGAGGGACAGAGAAAGGGGGGTCAGAGAGAGGGGAGAGAGAGAGAGGGGAGATAGAGAGGGGGAGAGAGGGGGGGGGAGAGAGAGGGGGACAGAGAGAGGGGGACAGAGGGAGGGGGGACAGAGAAGGGGCGGAGAGAGGATGACAGAGAGAGGGGGACAGAGAGAGGAAGGCAGAGAGAGGGGATGAGGAGAGAGGCAGACAGAGAGAGGGGACAGCGTGTGGGGCAGATGGAGGGGGTCAGAGAGAGGGGACAGAGAGAGAGGGGACATATAGAGGCGGGACAGAAAGGGGGGACAGAGAGAGGAGGGCAGAGAGAAAGGGGACAGAGAGAAAGGGGGGCAGGGAGAGTGGGACAGAGTGAGAGGGTAAGAGAAAAAAGGGGGACAGAGAGAAAGGGGGGCAGGGAGAGTGGGACAGAGTGAGAGGGTAAGAGAAAAAGGGGGACAGAGAGAAAGGGGGGCAGAGTGGGGGGCATAGAGGGGGGGGCAGAAAGAGGGGGGAACAGAGAGAGGGGGGAACAGAGAGAGGGGGGGACAGAGAGAGGGGGGAGGAACAGAGAGAGGGGGGGAACAGAGGGGGGGGGAACAGAGAGAGAGGGGGGGACAGAGAGAGGGGGGGGGAACAGAGAGAGGGGGGAACAGAGAGGGGGGGGAACAGAGAGAGGGGGGGACAGAGAGAGGGGGGGGAACAGAGAGAGGAGAAAGAGAGAGGGAGAAAGAGAGAGGGGGGGGAACAGAGAGAGGGAGAAAGAGAGAGGGAGAAAGAGAGAGGGGGAGAGAGAGAGGGAGAAAGAGAGAGGGGACAGAGAGAGGGGGAACAGAGAGAGGGGGACAGAGAGAGGGAGAAAGAGAGAGGGGGGACAGAGAGAGAGGGGGGACAGAGAGAGAGGGGGACAGAGAGAGAGGGGGACAGAGTGAGGGGGGGACAGAGAAAGAGGGGGACAGAGAGAGGGGGGATAGAGAGAGAGGGGGGACAGAGAGAGGGGGGACAGAGAGAGGGGGGGAACAGAGAGAGAGGGGGGACAGAGAGAGAGGGGGGACAGAGAGAGGGGGGGACAGAGAGGGGGGGGGACAGAGAGAGGGGGGGACAGAGAGAGGCAGGTGGGAGGGAAGGGAGCAGAGAGAGAGGGGCAGAGAGAGAGAGGACAGAGAGAGGGGGGACAGAGAGAGGGGGACAGAGAGAGGGGGACAGAGAGAGGGGGGACAGAGAGAGGGGCGACAGAGAGAGGGGGACAGAGAGAGGGGGGACAGAGAGAGAGGGGGACAGAGAGAGTGGGGACAGAGAGAGGGGGGGGACAGAGAGAGGGGGGGACAGAGAGAGAGGGGACAGAGAGAGGGGGAAAGAGAGCGCGGGACAGAGAGAGCGGGACAGAGAGAGGGGGGACAGAGAGAGGGGGACAGAGAGAGGGGGGGAGAGAGAGGGGGGACAGAGAGAGGGGCGACAGAGAGAGGGGGACAGAGAGAGGGGGGACAGAGAGAGGGGCGACAGAGAGAGGGGGGGACAGAGAGAGAGGGGGACAGAGAGAGAGGGGGGACAGAGAGAGAGGGGATAGAGAGAGGGGGGACAGAGAGAGAGGGGGACAGAGAGAGAGGGGGACAGAGAGAGGGGGGGACAGAGAGAGGGGGGGGACAGAGAGAGAGGGGCCAGAGAGAGAGGGGGCAGAGAGAGAGGGGGACAGAGAGAGAGGGGGACAGAGAGAGAGAGGGACAGAGAGAGAGGGGGGCAGAGAGAGAGGGGACAGAGAGAGAGGGGGCAGAGAAAGAGGGACAGAGAGAGGGGGGACAGAGAGAGAGGGGGACAGAGAGAGAGGGGGGCAGAGAGAGAGGGACAGAGAGAGAAGGGGACAGAGAGAGGCGGACAGAGAGAGAAGGGGACAGAGAGAGGCGGACAGAGAGAGAGGGGGGCAGAGAGAGAGGGGCAGAGAGAGGGGTCAGAGTGCAAGGGGGGCAGAGAGAGCGCGAGAGAGAGGGGGGGAGAGAGAGAGGGAGATAGAGAGAGGGAGATAGAGAGAGAGGGGAACACAGAGAGAGGGGAACACAGACAGCGGGGGGCAGAGAGAGGGGGAAACAGAGAGAGGGGGCAGAGAGTGGGGAGACAGAGAGAGGGGGACAGAGAGAGGGGGAGACAGAGAGAGGGGGAATAGGAGAGAGGGGGGACAGAGAATGGGGGGACAGAGAGAGAGAGGGACACATAGAGGGGGGTCAGAGAGAGGGGGCGACAGAGAGAGGGAAGGATAGAGAGAGAGGGGGACAGATAGAGGGGGCAGAGAGAGAGGGGGACGGGGGGGACAGAGAGAGGCGGGGGACAGAAAGAGGGAGGACAGAGAGAGAGGGGCGGACAGAGAGAGAGGGGGACGGGGGGACAGAGAGAGAGGGGGACAGAGGGAGTGGGGGACAGAGAGAGATTAGGGCAGAGAGAGAGGGGGCAGAGAGAGAGGGGGCAGAGAGAGCGAGAGAAAAAGAGGGGGGCAGAGAGAGAGGGGGACAGAGAGAGAGGGGGGGACAGAGAGAGAGAGGGAGACAGAGAGAGAGGTGAACAGAGAGAGAGGGGGCAGAGAGAGGGGCCAGAGAGAGGGGGGGACAGAGAGAGAGGGAACAGAGAGAGAGGGGGACAGAGAGAGGGGGGACAGAGAGAGGGGTGGACAGAGAGGGGAGGCAGAGAGAGGGGGGACAGAGAGAGAGGGGGACGGGGGGACAGAGAGAGAGGGTGTCAGAGAGAGGGGGACAGAGAGAGAGGGGCAGAGAGAGTGTGGAGCAGAGAGAGGGGGGCAGAGAGAGAGGAACAGAGGGAGTGGGGGACAGAGAGAGAGAGGGGCAGAGAGAGGGGGCAGAGAGAGGGGGAAAGAGAGCGGGGACAGAGAGGGGGGCAGAGGCGTGGCGGACAGAGGGGACAGAGAGGGGGGACAGAGAGGGGGGGACAGAGAGAGGGGGACAGAGAGAGAAGTGGACAGAGAGAGAGGGGACAGAGAGAGTGGGGTCAGAGAGAAGGCGACGGGGGGGACAGTGAGAGAGAGGGACAGAGAGAGAAAGGGGACAGAGAGAGAGAGGGACGGGGGGGACAAAGAGAGGCGGGAGACAGAGAGACGGGGACAGAGAGAGAGGGGGGCAGAGAGAGAGAGAAACAGAGAGAGAGGGAGACAGAGAGAGAGGGGGACAGAGAGGGGGAGGCAGAGAGACGGGGGACAGAGAGGGGGGACAGAGAGGGAAGGAGAGAGAGAGAAGTGGACAGAGAGATGGCAGGACAGAGAGAGAGGGACAGAGAGAGGGGTCAGAGAGAAGGCGACAGAGGGGAGGGACAGTGACAGAGAGGGTGGACAGAGAGAGGGGGGACAGAGAGAGAGGGGGACAGAGAGAGAGGGGGACAGAGAGAGGGGAACACAGAGACAGGGACAGAGAGAGGGGACAGAGAGAGGGGGGACAGAGAGAGAGGGGGACAGAGAGAGGGGAACACAGAGACAGGGGACAGAGAGAGAGGCGACAGAGAGAGAGGGGGGCAGAGAGAGAGGGGGCAGAGAGAGAGGGGGGCGAGAGAGAGGGAGACAGAGAGACGGGAACTGAGAGAGAGGGTCAGAGAGAGAGTGGAGCAGAGAGAGGGGGCAGACAATAGGGGACAGAGAGAGGGGTTGTCAGAGAGAGGGGGGACAGAGAGAAGGGGTGGAGAGAGAGAGAAGGGGATAGAGAGAGAAGGAGGCAGAGAGAGGAGGGCAGAGAGATGGCGACAAGAGAGGATGACAGAGAGAGGGGGACAGAGAGAGAAGGGGGCAGAGAGAGGGGGGCAGAGACAGAGTGGGGCAGAGAGATGGGGCAGACAGAGGGGGCAGAGAGAGGGGGACAGAGAGTGGGGGAAATAGAGGGTGTCAGAGAGTGGGGACAGAAGACGGGCACAGAGAGTGGGGGAGATAGAGGGGGACAGAGAGAGAGGGGACAGAGAGAGTGGGGCAGAGAGAGAAGGGGGCAGAGAGAGTGGGACAGAGTGAGGGGGTCAGAGAAAGAGGAGGACAGAGAGGGGGCAGAGAGAGAGGGGAACAGAGAGAGGGGTAAAGATAGAGGCGGGTGGGAGGGAGGGGGGGACAGGGAGAGGTGAAAGAGATAGGGGGCACAGAGAGTGGGGGAGATAAGAAGGGGACAGAGAGGGGACAGAGAGAGAGGGAACAGAGAGAGTGGGACAGATAGAGGGGGTCAGAGAGAAAGGGGTCAGAGAGAGAAGGGGACAGAAAGAGGGGAGCAGAGAGAGAGGGGGGCAGAGAGAGGGGGCAGAGAGATGGAGGAACAGAGAGAGGGAGAAAGAGAGAGGCGGGTGTGAGGGAGAGGGGACAGAAAGAGGGGCAGGTAGCGGGGGTCAGTGAGAGTGGGGGACAGGAAGAGAGGGGTACAGAGTGCGGGTGAGAGAGGGGTCAGAGAGTGGGGGAGAGAGAGGGGTACAGAGTGGGGCTGGCAGAGGGGTTCAGAGAGAGAGGGGGGATGGAGATAGTAGGGACAGAGAGAGTGGGGAACAGAGAGAGTGGGGGACAGAGAGAGAGGGGGACAGAAAGTGAGGGCGACAGAGGGGGGGCAGAGAGGGGGGAGAGAGAGAGGGGGAGAGAGTGAGGGGGCAGAGAGAGAGGGGGACAGAAAGAGGGGGACAGAGAGAGAGGCAGGTGGGAGAGAGAGAGGGGTCAGAGAGAGGCTGGTGGGAGAGAGCGTGGGACAGAGAGACAGGGGGGCAGAGAGAGAGGGGGCCAAAGAGGGGGGATAGAGGGAAGCGGATGGGAGATGGGGGGGCAGAGAGAGGGCGACAGACAGAGGGGGGCAGAGAGAGCGGGGTGAGAGAGGCAGGTGGGAGAGAGAGGGGGACAGAGAGAAGGGACAGACAGATGGAGACAGACAGAGGGGGACAGAGAGCATGGAACAGAGAGAGGCGGGTGGGAAAGAGAGGGGGACAGAGAGAGGGGGATCAGAGACAGGGGGACAGAGAGAGAAGGACAGACAGAGCGTGACAGAGAGAGAGGGGGAAAGAGAGAGAGGGGGACAGAGGGAGGGGGGGACAGAGAGACGGTGACAGAGAGGGCGTACAGAGAGGGCGACAGAGTTAGAGGGACAGAGAAAGGGGGGTCAGAGAGAGGGGGAGAGAGAGAGGGGGAGATAGAGAGGGGGAGAGAGGGGGGGAGAGAGAGAGGGGGAGAGAGAGAGGGGGACAGAGGGAGGGGGGACAGAGAAGGGGCGGAGAGAGGGTGACAGAGAGAGGGGGACAGAGAGAGGAAGGCAGAGAGAGGGGGTGAGGAGAGAGGCAGACAGAGAGAGGGGACAGCGTGTGGGGGAGATGGAGGGGGTCAGAGAGAGGGGGACAAGGAGAGAGGGGACATATATAGGCGGCGACAGAGAGGGGGGACAGAGAGAGGAGGGCAGAGAGAGAGGGGACAGAGAGAAAGGGGGGCAGGGAGAGTGGGACAGAGTGAGAGGGTAAGAGAAAAAGGGGGACAGAGAGAAAGGGGGGCAGGGAGAGTGGGACAGAGTGAGAGGGTAAGAGAAAAAGGGGGACAGAGAGAAAGGGGGGCAGAGTGGGGGGCATAGAGGGGGGGGCAGAAAGAGGGGGGAACAGAGAGAGGGGGGAACAGAGAGAGGGGGGGACAGAGAGAGGGGGGGGAACAGAGAGAGGGGGGGACAGAGAGAGGGGGGGGGGGAACAGAGAGAGGGGGGGAACAGAGAGGGGGGGGAACAGAGAGAGAGGGGGGGACAGAGAGAGGGGGGGGAACAGAGAGAGGGGGGGAAACAGAGAGGGGGGGGAACAGAGAGAGGGGGGGGACAGAGAGAGGGGGGGAACAGAGAGAGGGAGAAAGAGAGAGGGAGAAAGAGAGAGGGGGAGAGAGAGAGGGAGAAAGAGAGAGGGGACAGAGAGAGGGATAACAGAGAGAGAGGGGGACAGAGAGAGGGAGAAAGAGAGAGGGGGGTACAGAGAGAGAGGGGGACAGAGAGAGAGGGGGGACAGAGAGAGAGGGGGACAGAGAGAGTGGGGACAGAGAGAGGGGGGGACAGAGAGAGGGGGGGGACAGAGAGAGGGGGACAGAGAGAGGGGGACAGAGAGAGCGGGACAGAGAGAGGGGGACAGAGAGAGAGGGGATAGAGAGAGGGGGGACAGAGAGAGAGGGGGACAGAGAGAGAGGGGGACAGAGAGAGGGGGGGACAGAGAGAGAGGGGGACAGAGAGAGGGGGGGAGAGAGAGAGGGGGGGACAGAGAGAGGGGGACAGAGAGAGGGGTGACAGAGAGAGAGGGGGACAGAGAGAGAGGGGGACAGAGAGAGGGGGGGACAGAGAGAGAGGGGGGACAGAGAGAGAGGGGGGACAGAGAGAGAGGGGATAGAGAGAGGGGGGACAGAGAGAGAGGGGGACAGAGAGAGAGGGGGACAGAGAGAGGGGGGGACAGAGAGAGAGGGGGACAGAGAGAGGGGGGGAGAGAGAGAGGGGGGGACAGAGAGAGGGGGGACAGAGAGAGGGGGGACAGAGAGAGAGGGGGACAGAGAGAGAGGGGACAGAGAGAGGGGGGGGAGAGAGAGGGGGGGACAGAGAGAGAGGGGGGACAGAGAGAGGGGGGACAGAGAGAGGGGGGGAGAGAGAGAGGGGGACAGAGAGAGAGGGGGGACAGAGAGAGAGGGGGGGACAGAGAGAGAGGGGATAGAGAGAGGGGGGACAGAGAGAGAGGGGGACAGAGAGAGAGGGGGACAGAGAGAGGGGGGGACAGAGAGAGAGGGGGGACAGAGAGAGAGAGGGGGACAGAGAGAGGGGGGGACAGAGAGAGAGGGGGACAGAGATAGAGGGGGACAGAGAGAGAGGGGATAGAGAGAGAGGGGGGGACAGAGAGAGAGGGGGACAGAGAGAGAGGGGGACAGAGAGAGGGGGGACAGAGAGAGGGGGGGACAGAGAGAGAGGGGGACAGAGAGAGGGGGGGACAGAGAGAGAGGGGACAGAGAGAGGGGGGGACGAGAGAGAGGGGGGACAGAGAGAGGGGAGGAGGACAGAGAGGAGGGGGACAGAGAGAGAGGGGGACAGAGAGAGGGGGGACAGAGAGAGAGGGGGGACAGAGAGAGGGGGGGACAGAGAGAGGGGGGACAGAGAGAGAGGGGGACAGAGAGAGAGGGGGACAGAGAGAGGGGGGACAGAGAGAGAGAGGGGGGACAGAGAGAGGGGGACAGAGAGAGAGGGGGACAGAGAGAGAGGGGGGACAGAGAGAGAGAGAGGGACAGAGAGAGAGGGGGACAGAGAGAGGGGGGACAGAGAGAGGGGGGGACAGAGAGAGGGGGGGACAGAGAGAGGGGGGACAGAGAGAGGGGGACAGAGAGACGAGAGGGGGACAGAGAGAGGGGGACAGAGAGAGGGGGACAGAGAGAGAGGGGGACAGAGAGAGGGGGGACAGAGAGAGAGGGACAGAGAGAGAGGGGGACAGAGAGAGAGGGGACAGAGAGAGGAGGAGAGAGGGACAGAGAGAGGGGGACAGAGAGAGAGGGGGACAGAGAGAGGGGACAGAGAGAGGGGGGAACAGAGAGAGAGGGGGGACAGAGAGAGAGGGGGACAGAGAGAGAGGGGGACAGAGAGAGGGGGGACAGAGAGAGGGGGACAGAGAGAGAGGGGGACAGAGAGAGGGGGACAGAGAGAGAGGGGGACAGAGAGAGGGGGAGAGAGGGGGGAGAAGGGGGAGGGGGAGAGGGAGAGGGGGGGGAGAGAGGGGGGACAGAGAGAGGGGGGACAGAGAGGGGGAGGAGGGGGGACGAGAGGGGGGACAGAGAGAGAGGGGGACAGAGAGAGAGGGGGGACAGAGAGAGAGGGAGACAGAGAGAGAGGGGGACAGAGAGAGGGGACAGAGAGAGGGGGACAGATAGAGAGGGGGACAGAGAGAGGGGGGACAGAGAGAGGGGGAAGAGAGAGAGGGGGACAGAGAGAGAGTGGGACAGAGAGAGTGGGGGACAGAGAGGGGGGAAAGAGAGAGGGCGGACAGAGAGCGGGGGGACAGAGGGGGGGGACAGAGAGAGAGGGGGGACAGAGAGAGAGGGGGAAGAGAGGGAAGGGGACAGAGAGAGCGGGACAGAGAGAGGGGGGACAGAGAGAGGGGGACAGAGAGAGGGGGACAGAGAGAGAGGGACAGAGAGAGAGGGGGGAAAGAGAGATGGGGACAGAGAGAGGGGGGACAGAGAGAGGGGGACAGAGAGAGGGGGACAGAGAGAGGGGAACAGATAGAGAGGGGGACAGAGAGAGAGGGGGACAGAGAGAGAGGGGGACAGAGAGAGGGGGACAGAGAGAGAGGGGGACAGAGAGAGAGGGGGACAGAGAGAGAGGGGGACAGAGAGAGGGGGACAGAGAGAGGGGGACAGATAGAGAGGGGGACAGAGAGAGATGGGGACAGAGAGAGGGGGGGACAGAGAGAGGGGGACAGAGAGAGAGGGGGACAGAGAGAGGGGCGACAGAGAGGGGGGGACAGAGAGAGAGGGGGAAGAGAGAGAGGGGGGACAGAGAGAGGGGGGACAGAGAGAGGGGGGACAGAGAGGGGGGGACAGAGAGAGAGGGGGACAGAGAGAGGGGGGAAGAGAGAGAGGGGGACAGAGGGAGGGGGACAGAGAGAGGGGGGGACAGAGAGGGGGACAGAGAGAGGGGGGACAGAGAGAGGGGGACAGAGAGAGAGGGGGGACAGAGAGAGGGGGGACAGAGAGAGGGGGACAGAGAGAGGGGGGACAGAGAGAGAGGGGGAAGAGAGAGAGGGGGACAGAGAGAGAGGGGGACAGAGTGAGGGGGGGACAGAGAGAGAGGGGGACAGAGAGAGGGGGGACAGAGAGAGAGCGGGGCAGAGAGAGAGGGGGACAGAGAGAGGGGACAGAGAGAGGGGAACAGAGAGAGAGGGGGGACAGAGAGAGGGGGACAGAGAGAGGGGGGACCGAGAGAGGGGATCAGAGAGAGGGGGACAGAGAGAGGGGGACAGAGAGAGGGGGAAGAGAGAGAGGGGGACAGAGAGAGGGGAACAGAGAGAGAGGGGGGACAGAGAGAGGGGGGGACAGAGAGAGGGGGAACAGAGAGAGGGGGGGGACAGAGAGAGGGGGGACAGAGAGAGGGGGGACAGAGAGAGGGGGACAGAGAGAGGGGAACAGAGAGAGAGGGACAGAGAGAGAGGGGGACAGAGAGAGGGGGACAGAGAGAGGGGGGACAGAGAGAGGGGAACAGAGAGAGAGGGGGACAGAGAGAGGGGGACAGAGAGGGGGGGACAGAGAGAGGGGAACAGAGAGTCAGAGGGGGGACAGAGAGAGGGGGGACAGAGAGAGGGGAACAGAGAGAGAAGAGAGAGGGGGGACAGAGAGAGGGGGACAGAGAGAGGGGGACAGAGAGAGGGGAAAAGAGAGAGGGGGGGACAGAGAGAGGGGAACAGAGAGAGAGGGGGGACAGAGAGAGGGGGACAGAGAGAGGGGGGCACAGAGAGAGAGGGGGACAGAGAGAGGGGGAGAGAGAGAGGAGGACAGAGAGAGAGGGGGACAGAGAGAGAGGGGGACAGAGAGAGGGGGGGAGAGCGAGAGAGGGGGGGACAGAGAGAGAGGGGGACAGAGAGAGGGGGGACAGAGAGAGAGGGGGACAGAGAGAGTGGGGACAGAGAGAGGGGGGACAGAGAGAGGGGGGACAGAGAGAGGGGGACAGAGAGAGAGGGGGGGACAGAGAGAGAGGGGGACAGAGAGAGAGGGGGACAGAGAGAGGGGGGACAGAGAGAGAGGGGGACAGAGAGAGAGGGGGATAGAGAGAGAGAGGGGGACAGAGAGAGAGGGGGACAGAGAGAGAGGGGGACAGAGAGAGGGGTGACAGAGAGAGAGGGGGACAGAGAGAGGTGGGACAGAGAGAGAGGGGGTCAGAGAGAGGGGGACAGAGAGAGTGGGGACAGAGAGAGGGGGGACAGAGAGAGAGGGGGACAGAGAGGGGGGGACAGAGAGAGGGGGGACAGAGAGGGGGGGACAGAGAGAGGGGGGAAGAGAGAGAGGGGGACAGAGAGAGAGGAGGACAGAGAGAGGGGGGACAGAGAGAGGGGGGACAGAGAGAGAGGAGGACCGAGAGAGGGGGGACAGAGAGAGGGGGGACAGTGTGGGGGGGACATAGAGAGAGGGGGAAGAGAGAGAGGGGGATAGAGAGAGAGGGGGACAGAGAGAGAGGGGGACAGAGAGAGAGGGGGACAGAGAGAGGGGTGACAGAGAGAGAGGGGACAGAGAGAGGTGGGACAGAGAGAGAGGGGGACAGAGAGAGGGGGACAGAGAGAGTGGGGACAGAGAGAGGGGGGACAGAGAGAGAGGGGGACAGAGAGGGGGGGACAGAGAGAGGGGGGACAGAGAGGGGGGGACAGAGAGAGGGGGGGAAGAGAGAGAGGGGGACAGAGAGAGAGGAGGACAGAGAGAGGGGGGACAGAGAGAGGGGGACAGAGAGGGGGGGACCGAGAGAGGGGAGACAGAGAGAGGGGGGACAGTGTGGGGGGGACATAGAGAGAGGGGGAAGAGAGAGAGGGGGACAGAGAGAGAGGGGGACAGAGAGAGGGGGGACAGAGAGAGGGGGGACAGAGAGAGGGGGGATAGAGAGAGGGGTAAGTAGAGGGGGTGAGAGAGAGGGGGAAGAGAGAGAGGGGCACAGGGAATGGGGGAGATAGAGGGGGTCAGAGATGGGGACAGAAAAAGTGGGAGGTAGAGGGGGTCAGAGAGATGGGCACAGAGAGAGGGGCACAGAGAGTGGGGGAGATAGAGGGGGACAGAGAGACATAGGCAGAGAGAGATCGGGGCAGAGAGAGTGGGACAGAGTGAGGGGTCAGAGAGGGAGAGGGGGACAGAGAGGGGGGGGACAGAGAGAGGGGGGGACAGAGAGAGGGGGGACAGAGAGAGGGGGACAGAGAGAGGGGCACAGAGAAAGGGGGGCAGAGAGAAGGGAGATAGAGGGGGTCAGAGAGAGGGGGACAGAAAAGGCGGAGGTAGAGGGGGTCAGAGAGAGGGGGGATAGAGGGGGACAGAGAGTGGGGGGACAGAGAGAGGGGGGACAGAGAGAGGGGGGACAGAGAGAGGGGGGACAGAGAGAGAGGGGGGACAGAGAGAGGGGGGACAGAGAGAGGGGGACAGAGAGAGGGGGGGCAGAGAGAGGGGGGACAGAGAGAGGGGGACAGAGAGAGAGGGGGGACAGAGAGAGGGGGGGGACAGAGAGAGGGGGGACAGAGAGAGGGGGACAGAGAGAGGGGGGGCAGAGAGGAGAGGACAGAGAGAGAGGGGGTAGGGAGAGGGGGACAGAGAGAGCGGGTCAGAGAGAGGGCAACAGAGAGAGGGGGACAGGGAGTGGGGAGATACGGGGGACAGAGAGAGAGAGGTAGAGAGAGGGCGGACAGAGTGAGGGGACAGAGAGAGGGCGACAGAGAGAGAGGGGGACAGAGAAAGGGGGACAGAGAGTGGGGAGGAATAGAGAGAGTGAGGGGACAGAGAGAGGGCGACAGAGAGTGAGGGGACAGAGAGAGGGCGACAGAGAGAGAGGGGGACAGAGAAAGGGGGACAGAGAGTGGGAGGGGAATAGATAGAGAGAGGGGACAGAGACAGGGTGACAGAGAGGGGGGACAGAGAGAGGGGGAGGTAGAGGGGATCACAGAGAGGGGTACAGAAAAATTCGCAGGTAGAGGGGGGTGAGAGAGAGGGGGTGATAGAGTGGGGGACAGAGAGGGGGGGCAGAGAGTGGGGGACAGAGAGAGGGGTACAGAGTGGGGGTGCGAGAGGAGGTCAGAGAGTGGGGGGATGGAGAGAGTGGGGGACAGAGAGAGAGGGGGGGAACAGAGAGAGAGGGGGAACAGAGAGAGGGGGGGAAGAGAGAGGGGGACAGACAGAGGGGGGACAGAGAGAGGGGGGACAGAGAAGTGGGGGATAGAGAGAGGGGGCAGAGGGAGGGAGGCAGAGACAGGGGGACAGAGAGAGGGCGAGATAGAGGGGGACAGAGAGAGAGAGGGGGGGACAGAGAGAGGGGGGGACAGAGAGGGGGGGGACAGAGAGAGGGGGACAGAGAGAGGGGGCAGAGAGTGGGGGACAGAGAGTGGGGGACAGAGAGGAGGAGTACAGAGTGGGGGTGAGAGAGGAGTACAGACAGTGGCGGGATGGAGAGAGTGCGGGGACAGGAGAGAGGGGACAGAGAGAGGCGGAGTGGGGAGAGAGGCGCGGGACAGAGAGAGAGAGGGGGGGACAGAGAGAGGGGGACAGAGCGAGGGGGACAGAGCGAGAGGGGGACAGAAAATGTCGGAGGTTGAGGGAGTCAGAGAGAGGAGGACAGAGAGGGGGACAGAGTGAGGGGTATAAAGTGGAGGTGAGAGAGGGGGTCAGAGATTGCGGGGATGGAGAGTGTTGGGGACAGAGAGAGAGGTGACAGAGAGAGAGGGGGACAGAGAGAGAGAGGGGGACAGAGTGAGGGGTATAAAGTGGAGGTGAGAGAGGGGGTCAGAGATTGGGGGGATGGAGAGAGTTGGGGAGAGAGAGTGAGGTGACAGAGAGAGAGGGGGACAGAGAGAGAGAGGGGGACAGAGTGAGGGGGGACAGAGAGAGAGGGGGACAGAGAGAGAGGGGGACAGAGAGAGAGGGGGACAGAGAGAGGGGGGACAGAGAGAGAGGGGGACAGAGAGAGAGGGGACAGAGAGAGAGGGGTACAGACGGGGGGATAGAGGGAGGGGGACAGAGAGAGAGGGGGACAGAGAGAGGGGGCAGAGGGAGGGCGACAGAGAGAGAAGGACAGAGAGAGGGGGACAGAGAGAGGGGGACAGAGAGAGGGTCAGACAGAGGGGTCAGAGAGAGGGGGTCAGAGAGAGGGTGCAGAGGGAGGGCGACAGAGAGAGGGGAGAGGAAGAGAGAGGGGGACAGAGAGAGAGGGGGAGAGAGAGGCGGGTGGGGGACAGAGAGTGGGTCAGACTGAGGGGGTCAGAGAGAGGGGGTCAGAGAGAGGGTGCAGAGGAGGGCGACAGAGAGAGGGGGACAGAGAGAGGGGGACAGAGAGAGGCGGGTGGGATAGAGCGCGGGACAGAGGGGGGGGGGGACAGAGAGAGGGGGACAGAGAGAGAGGCGTGTGCGAGAGAGAGGGGGTCAGAGAGAGGCGGGTGGGAGGGAGTGCAGGACAGTGATAGAGGGGGAGAGAGAGAGGGGGACAAAGAGGGGTGATAGAGGGAGGCGGGTGAGAGAGAGAGGAGCAGAGAGAGGGGGTCAGAGAGAGGGGGACAGAGAGAGGTGGACAGAGAGAGAGGGACAGAGAGACGGGGACAGAGAGAGGGGGACAGAGAGAGAGGGGGACAGAGAGAGGGGGACAGAGAGAGGGGGACAGAGAGAGGGGAACAGAGAGAGGGGAACAGAGAGACGGGGGGATTGAGGGGGACAGGGAGATGGCGTCAGAGAGAGAGGGGGACAGAGAGAGAGGGGGACAAAGAGGGGGGATAGAGGGAGACGGGTGGGAGAGAGAGGGGGACAGAGAGAGAGGGGGACAAAGAGGGGGGATAGAGGGAGACGGGTGGGAGAGAGAGGGGTCAGAGAGTGGGCCAGACAGAGGGGGTCTGAGTGAGTGGGACAGAGAGAGGGCAACAGAGAGAGGGCGAAAGAGAGAGGGGGACAGAGAGACGGGGACAGAGAGAGGGGGACAGAGAGGGGGGGGGACAGAGAGAGGGGGACAGAGAGAGGGGGACAGAGAGAGGGGGACAGAGAGAGGGGGATAGAGAGAGGAGACAGAGAGAGGAGACAGAGAGAGGAGACAGGGAGAGGAGGGTAGAGAGAGAGGTGAGTGTGAGGCGGAGGAGTCAGAGAGAGGCGGGTGGGAGGGAGAGCGGGACAGAGAGAGAGGGGGAGAGAGAGAGGGGGGACAGAGAGGGGGGATAGAGGGACGGGGGACAGAGAGATGGGGGACAGAGAGATGGGGGACAGAGAGATGGGGACAGAGACGGGGGGACAGAGAGAGAGGGGCGACAGAGAGAGAGGGGGGACAGAGAGAGAGGGGGTCAGAGAGAGGGGGACAGAGGGACGGGGGACAGAGAGATGGGGGACAGAGAGATGGGGACAGAGACGGGGGGACAGAGAGAGAGGGGCGACAGAGAGAGAGGGGGGACAGAGAGAGAGGGGGTCAGAGAGAGGGGGGACAGAGAGAGAGGGGGACAGAGAGAGAGGGGGACAGAGAGAGGGGGGACAGAGAGAGAGGGGGACAGAGAGAGGGGTATAGAGAGAGGAGACAGAGAGAGGAGGCGGAGAGAGGAGACAGGGAGAGGAGGGTAGAGAGAGAGGTGAGTGTGAGGCGGAGGAGTCAGAGAGAGGCGGGTGGGAGGGAGAGCGGGACAGAGAGAGAGGGGGAGAGAGAGAGGGGGGACAGAGAGGAGGGATAGAGGGAGGTGGGTGGGAGAGAGGGAGTCATAGAGAGGGGGACAGAGAGAGGGCGACAGAGAGAAGGCGACAGAGAGAGTGGGTCAGATAGAGGGGGACAGAGAGAGAGGGGATAAAGATAGAGGGGGCACAGAGAGGGCGACAGAGAAAGGGCGACAGAGAGAGAGGGGGTCAGAGAGAGGCAGTGTCAGAGGGGGAGGTAGAGGGGGCCAGAGAGAGGGGGAGATAGAGGGGGACAGAGAGGGGGGACAGAGATTGGGGCCAGAGGGTGGGGGACAGAGAGAGGGGTACAGAGTGGGGGTGAGAGAGTGGGTCAGAGGGTGGTGGGGGACAGAGGGGGGGGACAGAGAGAGTGGGGAACAGAGAGAGGGGGACAGAGAGGGGGGACAGAGAGAGAGAGGGGCAGAGAGGGGGGTGGAGATTGGGGCCAGAGGGTGGGGGACAGAGAGAGGGGTACAGAGTGGGGGTGAGAGAGTGGGTCAGAGGGTGGTGGGGGACAGAGAGGGGGGGACAGAGAGGGGGGACAGAGAGAGAGAGGGGCAGAGAGGGGGGCAGAGATAGGGGACAGAGAGAGGGGACAGAGAGAGGGCGAGATAGAGGGGGACAGAGAGAGGGGGTCAGAGAGAGGGGGACAGAGTGAGGGGGCAGAGAGAGAGGGGGACAGAGTGAGTGGGTCAGAGAGAGGCGGGTGGGAGAGAGCGCGGGACAGAGAGCGGGAGGGGGACAGAGAGAGGGGGACAGAGAAAGAGTCTGGTGGGAGAGAGAGGGAGTCAGAGAGAGGCGGGTGGGAGAGTGCGTGGGACAGAGCAAGAGGGGAACAGAGAGAGAGGGGGACAAAGAGGGGGGATAGAGGGAGACAGGTGGGAGAGAGAAGGGGACAGAGAGTGGGGGACAGAGAGAGGGGCGACAGAGAGAGGGGCGACAGAGAGAGGGGGATAGAGAGAGGGGGATAAAGAGAGGGGAACAGAAAAAGTCGGAGGTAGAGGGGGTCAGAGAGAGGGGGAGATAGAGGGCGACAGAGAGAGGAGGACAGAAAGGGGGACAGAGTGTGGGGGACAGAGACTGGAGGACAGAGAGAGGGGTATAGAGTGGGGGTGAGAGAGGGGGTCAGAGAGAGGCGGGTGGGAGAGAGAGTGGACAGAGAGAGAGGGGAACAGAGAGAGGAGAACAAGGGGGGGATAGATGGAGGTGGGAGAGAGAGGGGGACAGAGAGAGGGCGACAGACAGGGGGTCAGAGACCGGGGAGAGAGAGAGGCGGGTGGTAGAGAGAGGGGGTCATAGAGAGGGTGACAGAGAGAGTGGGTCAGATAGAAGGGGACAGAGAGAGGGGGACAGATAGAGGGCGACAGAGAGAGTGGGTCAGAGAGAGGGGGACAGAGAGAGAGGGGGACAGAGAGGGGGGAAGATAGAGGGAGACAGAGAGGGGGACAGAGAGCGGGGGTAAAGAGGGAGGGGGACAGAGAGAGAGGGGGACAAAGAGGGGGGATAGAGGGAGATGGGTGGGAGAGAGGGGGGGACAGAGAGTGGGTGAGATAGATGGGTTCAGAGAGAGGGGGATAGAGAGAGGGGGTCAGAGAGAGGTGGGTGGGAGGGAGAGCGGGACAGAGAGAGGGCGACAGAGAGAGTGGGTCAGAGAGAGGGGGACAGAGAGAGAGGGGGGACAGAGAGAGAGGGGGACAGAGAGGGGGGACAGAGAGAGAGGGAACAGAGAAATGGGGGTCAGAGAAATGGGGGACAGAGTGGGGAGGACAGAGAGGGGGGGACAGAGAAAGGGGGGACAGAGAGAGAGGGGGACAGATAAAGGGCGACAGAGAGAGGGGGGGACAGAGAGAGGGGGGACAGAGAGAGAGGGGGACAGAGATAGAGCCGAACAGAGAGAGAGGCGACAGAGACAGGGGGACAGAGAGAAGGGAACAGAGAGAGGGGGCAGAGAGGGACAGAGAGAGGGGGTCATAGACAGAGTGTGGGGGACAGAGAGAGAGGACAGAGAGAGGGACAGAGAGAGAGGGGGTCAGATAAAGGGCGACAGAGAGAGGGGGGGACAGAGAGAGGGGGGGACAGAGAGTGGGGGGACAGAGAGTGGGGGAGGTACAGGGGTTCAGAGACAGGGGAACAGAAAGAGAGGAGGACAGTGAGAGGAGGAGGGGGTTCAGAGAGGGTTGGGACAAAGAGGATGGACAGATAGAGGCGGGATAGAGAGGGGGACAGAGAGAGGGGGAACAGCTAGAGGGAGGGACAGAGAGAGAGAGAGGGGACAGAGAAAGGGGGGAGAGAGGGAGTGGAGAGAGGGAGGGGGGGACAGAAAGACGATGACAGAGATGGGGGAGAGAGAGGGGGACAGAGAGAGGAGGGACACAGAGAGGGGGGACGGGGGGGCAGAGAGACAGTGACAGAGAGGGGGCGGAGAGAGGGCGACATAGAGAGGGGTCAGAGAGAGGGGGGCAGAGAGAGGGGACAGGGAGTGGGGGACAGAGAGAGGGGGGGACAGAGAGAGGGGTCAGAGAGCGGGGGACAGAGAGAGGGCATCAGAGAGAGGCGGGTGGGAGAGAGCGCGGGACAGAGAGAGAGGGGGTCAAAGAGGGGGGATAGAGGGAGATGGGTGGGAGAGAGGGGGGTGAAAGAGTGGGTCAGACTGTGGGGGTCAGAGAGAGGGCGACAGAGAGGGGGACAGAGAGTGGGGGAGAGAGAGGGGGAGAGAGGGAGGCGGGTGGGAGAGAGAGCGGGGCAGAGAGAGGGGACAGAGGGGGGCAGAGAGCGGGGGTGAGAGAGAAGCGGGTGGGAAAGAGGGGGTCAGAGAGAGAGGGGGACAGAGTGAGAGGCGTACAGAGAGAGGGGTACAGAGAGAGAGGGGGACCAGAGAGAGGGGGGACAGAGAGAGGGGGGACAGAGGGAGGGGGGACAGAGGGAGACGGACAGAGGGAGGGGGTCAGAGAGAGAGCGGGAGGTCAGAGAGAGAGGGGGTCAGAGAGTGGGGGAGAGAGAGGGGGAGAGAGGGAGGCGGGTGGGAGAGAGAGCGGGGCAGAGAGGGGACAGAGGGAGGGGGTCAGAGTGAGTGCGGGAGGTCAGAGAGAGAGGGGGTCAGAGAGAGGGGGACAGAGAGAGATGGCACAGGGACGGGGTGGACAGAGTGAGAGGACAGAGAGTGGGGGAGGTAGAGGTGGTCAGAGAGAGGGGGACAAAGAGAGGGGGACAGAGAGTAAGGGACAGAGTGAGGGGGATAGAGAGAGAGGGGGACAGAGAGAGAGGGGGAAAAGAGAGGGGGACAGAGAGAGGGCGACACAGAGAGGGCGACAGAGAGAGAGGGGGAACAGAGAGAGGGGGACAGAAAGAGGGGGAGGTAGAGGGGTTCAGAGAGAGGGGGACAGAGAGAGGGGGAGATAGAGGGGGTCAGAGAGAGGGGACAGAGGGAGGGGCACAGAGAGTGCGGGAGGTAGAGGGGGTCAGAGAGAGGGGTACAGAGAGAGGGGCACAGAGAGTGGGGGAGATAGTGGGGGACAGAGAAAGAGGGGACAGAGAGAGGTGGGCAGAGAGAGTGGGACAGAGTGAGGGGGCAGAGAGAGAGGGGAAAGAGAGAGAGGGGAAAAGGAGAGAGGGGGAGATAGAGGGGGTCAGAGAGAGGGGGGGGCGGAGAGAGGGGGGACAGTGAGGGGGGACAGAGAGGGGGTGGGACAGAGGGGGGGAAAGAGAGGGGGGGAACAGAGAGAGAGCGGGGCAGAGATAGAGGGGAAAAGAGAGATGGGGCAGACAGAGGGAGACAGAGTGAGGGGGGCAGAGAGAGAGTGAAAAGAGAGTGGGGGACAGAGAGAGTGGGGCAGAGAGAGGGCGACAGAGAGAGAGGGACAGAGAGAAAAGGGGGCAGAAAGAGAGGGGGACAGAGAGAGAGGGGGACAGAGAGAGAGGCGGTCATAGAGGGGGGTACAGAGAGAGAGGCGGGTGGAAGGGAGAGGGGGCAGAGAGGGGGGACAGAGAGAGGAGCACAGTGTGTGGGGGAGATAGCGGGGCTCAGAGAGAGGAGGACATAGAGGGGGACAGAGAGAGGGGGACAGAGAGGGGGACAGAGAGTGGGGGACAGAGAGTGGGGGACATAGAGAGGGGACAGAGAGAGGGGTAAAGAGTGGGAGAGAGAGGGGGTCAGAGAGAGGGGGACAGAGAGTGGGGGGATGGAGAGAGTGGGGGACAGAGAGAGAGAGGGTGTCAAAGAGAGAGGGGCAGAGAGAGACGGAGCAGAGAGAGGGGGCAGAGAGCGGGGGAGAGATAGAGGGAAAGAGAGAGAGGGCGACAGAGAGAGGGGGGTTCAGAGAGAGGGGGACAGAGAGAGGGGGCAGAGAGAGCGCGGGACAGAGAGAGGGGGACAGAGAGAGGGGGCAGAGAGAGCGCGGGACAGAGAGAGGGGGACAGAGAGAGGGGGCAGAGAGAGAGCCGGACTGAGAGCGAGGCGGGGACAGAGAGAGGGGAAGACAGAGATGGTCAAAGGGAGGGGGACAGAGAGAGAGGCACAGAGAGTCGGGGAGATAGAGGGGACAGAGAGATGGGGTGGACAGAGAGTTGGGGGGACTGAGAGTGGGGGGCATGGGGGTAGAGAGAGGGGCAGAGAGGGGGTGACAGAGAGAGGGGGGACAGAGAGAGGGCGACAGAGAGAGTGCCACAGAGAGTGGGGGAGATAGAGGGGGTCAGAGAGAGGGGGACAGAGGGAGGGTGATATAGAGGGGGACTACGAGAGAAGGAGTCAGAGACAGAGGGGGACTGTGAGAGGGGGGGCAGAGAAATGGCGACAGAGAGACGGTGACAGAGAGAGTGGGGGACAGAGAGTGGGGGGGACGGAGAAATGGGGGGACGGAGAGAGGTGGGGACAGAGAGAGAGGGAAACAGAGAGAGAGAGGGACAGAGCGAGATGTGGACAGAGAGAGAAGGACAGAGAGAGGAGGTCAGAGAGAGAGGAGGACAGAGAGAGAGGAGGACAGAGAGAGGCAGGTAGAAGGGAGAGAGGGGCAGAGAGAGGGCGACAGAGAGAGGCACCGAGAGTGGGGGAGATAGATGGGGTCAGAGAGAGGGGGAGAACAGACAGTGGGGAGATGGAGATAGTGTGGGACAGAGAGAAAGAGAGAGAGAGAGGGGGTCAGAGAGGGGGACAGGGAGAGACGGAGCAGAGAGAGGGCGAAAGAGAGGGGCGCAGAGAGCGGGGTAGAGATAGAGGGGACAGAGAGAGGATGATAGATAGAGGGGGACAGAGAGAGGGGGACAGAGAGAGGAGGCAGAGAGCGAGGGGGACAGAGAGAGGGGGACAGAGTGAGGGGGACAGAGAGAGGGGGAACAGAAAGGGGGACACAGAGAGGGGGGCACAGAGAGGGGGACAGAGAGGGGGACAGAGAGAGAGAGGGGGACAGAGAGAGAGCGGGGCAGAGAGAGAGGGGGGCAGAGAGAGGGGGGGACAGAGAGAGAGGGGGACAGAGGGGGGGACAGAGAGAGAGGGGGGACAGACAGAGGGGGGACAGAGAGAGGTGGGACAGAGAGAGGGGGGGACAGAGAGAAGGGGACAGAGAGAGAGGGGGACAGAGTGAGGGGGACAGAGAGAGGGGGAACAGAAAGGGGGACACAGAGAGGGGGGCACAGAGAGGGGGGCACAGAGAGGGGGACAGAGAGGGGGACAGAGAGAGAGAGGGGGACAGAGAGAGAGCGGGGCAGAGAGAGAGGGGGTCAGAGCGAGGGGGGGAAGAGAGAGGCAGGTGGAAGGGAGAGGAGGGCAGAGAGAGGGCGACAGAGAGACGAGCACAGAGAGTGGGGGAGCTAGAGAGGGTCAGAGAGAGCGGGTCAGAGAGAGGGGGACAGAGAGAGGGAGGGACAGAAACAGGGGTGGCCCGAAAGAGGGGGGACAGAGAGAGGGGGGACAGAGAGGGGGGGACGGGGGGGGGGTGACAGAGAGAGGGACAGAGACGGAGAGGCGGGTGGGAGAGAGAGGGGGTCAGAGAGGGGGACAGGGAGAGACGGAGCAGAGAGAGGGCGAAAGAGTGGGGCGCAGAGAGCGGGGTAGAGATAGAGGGGACAGAGAGAGGTGGACAGATAGAGGGGGACAGAGAGAGGGGGACAGAGAGAGGAGGCAGAGAGCGAGGGGGACAGAGAGTGGGGGACAGAGTGAGGGGAACAGAGAGAGGGGGAACAGAAAGGGGGACACAGAGAGGGGGGCACAGAGAGGGGGGCACAGAGAGGGGGACAGGGAGGGGGACAGAGAGAGAGAGGGGGACGGAGAGAGAGCGGGGCAGAGAGAGAGGGGGGCAGACAGAGGGGGGGACAGAGAGAGAGGGGGACAGAGGGGGGGACAGAGAGAGAGGGGGGACAGACAGAGAGGGGACAGAGAGAGGTGGGACAGAGAGGGGGGGGACAGAGAGAAGGGGACAGAGAGAGAGGGGGACAGAGTGAGGGGGACAGAGAGAGGGGGAACAGAAAGGGGGACACAGAGAGGGGGGCACAGAGAGGGGGGCACAGAGAGGGGGACAGAGAGTGGGGGAGAGAGAGGGGGAGAGAGGGAGGCGGGTGGGAGAGTGCGTGGGACAGAGCAAGAGGGGAACAGAGAGAGAGGGGGACAAAGAGGGGGGATAGAGGGAGACAGGTGGGAGAGAGAAGGGGACAGAGAGTGGGGGACAGAGAGAGGGGCGACAGAGAGAGGGGCGACAGAGAGAGGGGGATAGAGAGAGGGGGATAAAGAGAGGGGAACAGAAAAAGTCGGAGGTAGAGGGGGTCAGAGAGAGGGGGAGATAGAGGGCGACAGAGAGAGGAGGACAGAAAGGGGGACAGAGTGTGGGGGACAGAGACTGGAGGACAGAGAGAGGGGTATAGAGTGGGGGTGAGAGAGGGGGTCAGAGAGAGGCGGGTGGGAGAGAGAGTGGACAGAGAGAGAGGGGAACAGAGAGAGGAGAACAAGGGGGGGATAGATGGAGGTGGGAGAGAGAGGGGGACAGAGAGAGGGCGACAGACAGGGGGTCAGAGACCGGGGAGAGAGAGAGGCGGGTGGTAGAGAGAGGGGGTCATAGAGAGGGTGACAGAGAGAGTGGGTCAGATAGAAGGGGACAGAGAGAGGGGGACAGATAGAGGGCGACAGAGAGAGTGGGTCAGAGAGAGGGGGACAGAGAGAGAGGGAGACAGAGAGGGGGACAGAGAGCGGGGGTAAAGAGGGAGGGGGACAGAGAGAGAGGGGGACAAAGAGGGGGGATAGAGGGAGATGGGTGGGAGAGAGGGGGGGACAGAGAGTGGGTGAGATAGATGGGTTCAGAGAGAGGGGGATAGAGAGAGGGGGTCAGAGAGAGGTGGGTGGGAGGGAGAGCGGGACAGAGAGAGGGCGACAGAGAGAGAGTGGGTCAGAGAGAGGGGGACAGAGAGAGAGGGGGGACAGAGAGAGAGGGGGACAGAGAGGGGGGACAGAGAGAGAGGGAACAGAGAAATGGGGGTCAGAGAAATGGGGGACAGAGTGGGGAGGACAGAGAGGGGGGGACAGAGAAAGGGGGGACAGAGAGAGAGGGGGACAGATAAAGGGCGACAGAGAGAGGGGGGACAGAGAGAGGGGGGACAGAGAGAGAGGGGGACAGAGATAGAGCCGAACAGAGAGAGAGGCGACAGAGACAGGGGGACAGAGAGAAGGGAACAGAGAGAGGGGGCAGAGAGGGACAGAGAGAGGGGGTCATAGACAGAGTGTGGGGGACAGAGAGAGAGGACAGAGAGAGGGACAGAGAGAGAGGGGGTCAGATAAAGGGCGACAGAGAGAGGGGGGGACAGAGAGAGGGGGGGACAGAGAGTGGGGGGACAGAGAGTGGGGGAGGTACAGGGGTTCAGAGACAGGGGAACAGAAAGAGAGGAGGACAGTGAGAGGAGGAGGGGGTTCAGAGAGGGTTGGGACAAAGAGGATGGACAGATAGAGGCGGGATAGAGAGGGGGACAGAGAGAGGGGGAACAGCTAGAGGGAGGGACAGAGAGAGAGAGAGGGGACAGAGAAAGGGGGGAGAGAGGGAGTGGAGAGAGGGAGGGGGGGACAGAAAGACGATGACAGAGATGGGGGAGAGAGAGGGGGACAGAGAGAGGAGGGACACAGAGAGGGGGGACGGGGGGGCAGAGAGACAGTGACAGAGAGGGGGCGGAGAGAGGGCGACATAGAGAGGGGTCAGAGAGAGGGGGGCAGAGAGAGGGGACAGGGAGTGGGGGACAGAGAGAGGGGGGGACAGAGAGAGGGGTCAGAGAGCGGGGGACAGAGAGAGGGCATCAGAGAGAGGCGGGTGGGAGAGAGCGCGGGACAGAGAGAGAGGGGGTCAAAGAGGGGGGATAGAGGGAGATGGGTGGGAGAGAGGGGGGTGAAAGAGTGGGTCAGACTGTGGGGGTCAGAGAGAGGGCGACAGAGAGGGGGACAGAGAGTGGGGGAGAGAGAGGGGGAGAGAGGGAGGCGGGTGGGAGAGAGAGCGGGGCAGAGAGGGGACAGAGGGAGGGGGTCAGAGTGAGTGCGGGAGGTCAGAGAGAGAGGGGGTCAGAGAGAGGGGGACAGAGAGAGATGGCACAGGGACGGGGTGGACAGAGTGAGAGGACAGAGAGTGGGGGAGGTAGAGGTGGTCAGAGAGAGGGGGACAAAGAGAGGGGGACAGAGAGTAAGGGACAGAGTGAGGGGGATAGAGAGAGAGGGGGACAGAGAGAGAGGGGGAAAAGAGAGGGGGACAGAGAGAGGGCGACACAGAGAGGGCGACAGAGAGAGAGGGGGAACAGAGAGAGGGGGACAGAAAGAGGGGGAGGTAGAGGGGTTCAGAGAGAGGGGGACAGAGAGAGGGGGAGATAGAGGGGGTCAGAGAGAGGGGACAGAGGGAGGGGCACAGAGAGTGCGGGAGGTAGAGGGGGTCAGAGAGAGGGGTACAGAGAGAGGGGCACAGAGAGTGGGGGAGATAGTGGGGGACAGAGAAAGAGGGGACAGAGAGAGGTGGGCAGAGAGAGTGGGACAGAGTGAGGGGGCAGAGAGAGAGGGGAAAGAGAGAGAGGGGAAAAGGAGAGAGGGGGAGATAGAGGGGGTCAGAGAGAGGGGGGGGCGGAGAGAGGGGGGACAGTGAGGGGGGACAGAGAGGGGGTGGGACAGAGGGGGGGAAAGAGAGGGGGGGAACAGAGAGAGAGCGGGGCAGAGATAGAGGGGAAAAGAGAGATGGGGCAGACAGAGGGAGACAGAGTGAGGGGGGCAGAGAGAGAGTGAAAAGAGAGTGGGGGACAGAGAGAGTGGGGCAGAGAGAGGGCGACAGAGAGAGAGGGACAGAGAGAAAAGGGGGCAGAAAGAGAGGGGGACAGAGAGAGAGGGGGACAGAGAGAGAGGCGGTCATAGAGGGGGGTACAGAGAGAGAGGCGGGTGGAAGGGAGAGGGGGCAGAGAGGGGGGACAGAGAGAGGAGCACAGTGTGTGGGGGAGATAGCGGGGCTCAGAGAGAGGAGGACATAGAGGGGGACAGAGAGAGGGGGACAGAGAGGGGGACAGAGAGTGGGGGACAGAGAGTGGGGGACAGAGAGAGGGGACAGAGAGAGGGGTAAAGAGTGGGAGAGAGAGGGGGTCAGAGAGAGGGGGACAGAGAGTGGGGGGATGGAGAGAGTGGGGGACAGAGAGAGAGAGGGTGTCAAAGAGAGAGGGGCAGAGAGAGACGGAGCAGAGAGAGGGGGCAGAGAGCGGGGGAGAGATAGAGGGAAAGAGAGAGAGGGCGACAGAGAGAGGGGGGTTCAGAGAGAGGGGGACAGAGAGAGGGGGCAGAGAGAGCGCGGGACAGAGAGAGGGGGACAGAGAGAGGGGGCAGAGAGAGCGCGGGACAGAGAGAGGGGGACAGAGAGAGGGGGCAGAGAGAGAGCCGGACTGAGAGCGAGGCGGGGACAGAGAGAGGGGAAGACAGAGATGGTCAAAGGGAGGGGGACAGAGAGAGGGGCACAGAGAGTCGGGGAGATAGAGGGGACAGAGAGATGGGGTGGACAGAGAGTTGGGGGGACTGAGAGTGGGGGGGCATGGGGGTAGAGAGAGGGGCAGAGAGGGGGTGACAGAGAGAGGGGGGACAGAGAGAGGGCGACAGAGAGAGTGCCACAGAGAGTGGGGGAGATAGAGGGGGTCAGAGAGAGGGGGACAGAGGGAGGGTGATATAGAGGGGGACTACGAGAGAAGGAGTCAGAGACAGAGGGGGACTGTGAGAGGGGGGGCAGAGAAATGGCGACAGAGAGACGGTGACAGAGAGAGTGGGGGACAGAGAGTGGGGGGGACGGAGAAATGGGGGGACGGAGAGAGGTGGGGACAGAGAGAGAGGGAAACAGAGAGAGAGAGGGACAGAGCGAGATGTGGACAGAGAGAGAAGGACAGAGAGAGGAGGTCAGAGAGAGAGGAGGACAGAGAGAGAGGAGGACAGAGAGAGGCAGGTAGAAGGGAGAGAGGGGCAGAGAGAGGGCGACAGAGAGAGGCACCGAGAGTGGGGGAGATAGATGGGGTCAGAGAGAGGGGAGAACAGACAGTGGGGAGATGGAGATAGTGTGGGACAGAGAGAAAGAGAGAGAGAGAGGGGGTCAGAGAGGGGGACAGGGAGAGACGGAGCAGAGAGAGGGCGAAAGAGAGGGGCGCAGAGAGCGGGGTAGAGATAGAGGGGACAGAGAGAGGATGATAGATAGAGGGGGACAGAGAGAGGGGGACAGAGAGAGGAGGCAGAGAGCGAGGGGGACAGAGAGAGGGGGACAGAGTGAGGGGGACAGAGAGAGGGGGAACAGAAAGGGGGACACAGAGAGGGGGGCACAGAGAGGGGGACAGAGAGGGGGACAGAGAGAGAGAGGGGGACAGAGAGAGAGCGGGGCAGAGAGAGAGGGGGGCAGAGAGAGGGGGGGACAGAGAGAGAGGGGGACAGAGGGGGGGACAGAGAGAGAGGGGGGACAGACAGAGGGGGGACAGAGAGAGGTGGGACAGAGAGAGGGGGGGACAGAGAGAAGGGGACAGAGAGAGAGGGGGACAGAGTGAGGGGGACAGAGAGAGGGGGAACAGAAAGGGGGACACAGAGAGGGGGGCACAGAGAGGGGGGCACAGAGAGGGGGACAGAGAGGGGGACAGAGAGAGAGGGGGACAGAGAGAGAGCGGGGCAGAGAGAGAGGGGGTCAGAGCGAGGGGGGGAAGAGAGAGGCAGGTGGAAGGGAGAGGAGGGCAGAGAGAGGGCGACAGAGAGACGAGCACAGAGAGTGGGGGAGCTAGAGAGGGTCAGAGAGAGCGGGTCAGAGAGAGGGGGACAGAGAGAGGGAGGGACAGAAACAGGGGTGGCCCGAAAGAGGGGGGACAGAGAGAGGGGGGACAGAGAGGGGGGGACGGGGGGGGGGGTGACAGAGAGAGGGACAGAGACGGAGAGGCGGGTGGGAGAGAGAGGGGGTCAGAGAGGGGGACAGGGAGAGACGGAGCAGAGAGAGGGCGAAAGAGTGGGGCGCAGAGAGCGGGGTAGAGATAGAGGGGACAGAGAGAGGTGGACAGATAGAGGGGGACAGAGAGAGGGGGACAGAGAGAGGAGGCAGAGAGCGAGGGGGACAGAGAGTGGGGGACAGAGTGAGGGGAACAGAGAGAGGGGGAACAGAAAGGGGGACACAGAGAGGGGGGCACAGAGAGGGGGGCACAGAGAGGGGGACAGGGAGGGGGACAGAGAGAGAGAGGGGGACGGAGAGAGAGCGGGGCAGAGAGAGAGGGGGGCAGACAGAGGGGGGGACAGAGAGAGAGGGGGACAGAGGGGGGGACAGAGAGAGAGGGGGGACAGACAGAGAGGGGACAGAGAGAGGTGGGACAGAGAGGGGGGGGACAGAGAGAAGGGGACAGAGAGAGAGGGGGACAGAGTGAGGGGGACAGAGAGAGGGGGAACAGAAAGGGGGACACAGAGAGGGGGGCACAGAGAGGGGGGCACAGAGAGGGGGACAGAGAGTGGGGGAGAGAGAGGGGGAGAGAGGGAGGCGGGTGGGAGAGAGAGCGGGGCAGAGAGAGGGGACAGAGGGGGGCAGAGAGCGGGGGTGAGAGAGAAGCGGGTGAGAAAGAGGGGGTCAGAGAGAGAGGGGGACAGAGTGAGAGGCGTACAGAGAGAGGGGTACAGAGAGAGAGGGGGACCAGAGAGAGGGGGGACAGAGAGAGGGGGGACAGAGGGAGGGGGGACAGAGGGAGACGGACAGAGGGAGGGGGTCAGAGAGAGAGCGGGAGGTCAGAGAGAGAGGGGGTCAGAGAGTGGGGGAGAGAGAGGGGGAGAGAGGGAGGCGGGTGGGAGAGAGAGCGGGGCAGAGAGAGGGGACAGAGGGAGGGGGTCAGAGTGAGAGCGGGAGGTCAGAGAGAGAGGGGGTCAGAGAGAGGGGGACAGAGAGAGATGGCACAGGGACGGGGTGGACAGAGTGAGAGGACAGAGAGTGGGGGAGGTAGAGGTGGTCAGAGAGAGGGGGACAAAGAGAGGGGGACAGAGAGTAAGGGACAGAGTGAGAGGGATAGAGAGAGAGGGGGACAGAGAGAGAGGGGGAAAAGAGAGGGGGACAGAGAGAGGGCGACACAGAGAGGGCGACAGAGAGAGAGGGGGAACAGAGAGAGGGGGACAGAAAGAGGGGGAGGTAGAGGGGTTCAGAGAGAGGGGGACAGAGAGAGGGGGAGATAGAGGGGGTCAGAGAGAGGGGACAGAGGGAGGGGCACAGAGAGTGCGGGAGGTAGAGGGGGTCAGAGAGAGGGGTACAGAGAGAGGGGCACAGAGAGTGGGGGAGATAGTGGGGGACAGAGAAAGAGGGGACAGAGAGAGGTGGGCAGAGAGAGTGGGACAGAGTGAGGGGGCAGAGAGAGAGGGGAAAGAGAGAGAGGGGAAAAGGAGAGAGGGGGAGATAGAGGGGGTCAGAGAGAGGGGGGGCGGAGAGAGGGGGGACAGTGAGGGGGGACAGAGAGGGGGTGGGACAGAGGGGGGGAAAGAGAGGGGGGGAACAGAGAGAGAGCGGGGCAGAGATAGAGGGGAAAAGAGAGATGGGGCAGACAGAGGGAGACAGAGTGAGGGGGGCAGAGAGAGAGTGAAAAGAGAGTGGGGGACAGAGAGAGTGGGGCAGAGAGAGGGCGACAGAGAGAGAGGGACAGAGAGAAAAGGGGGCAGAAAGAGAGGGGGACAGAGAGAGAGGGGGACAGAGAGAGAGGCGGTCATAGAGGGGGGTACAGAGAGAGAGGCGGGTGGAAGGGAGAGGGGGAAGAGAGGGGGGACAGAGAGAGGAGCACAGTGTGTGGGGGAGATAGCGGGGCTCAGAGAGAGGAGGACATAGAGGGGGACAGAGAGAGGGGGACAGAGAGGGGGACAGAGAGTGGGGGACAGAGAGTGGGGGACAGAGAGAGGGGACAGAGAGAGGGGTAAAGAGTGGGAGAGAGAGGGGGTCAGAGAGAGGGGGACAGAGAGTGGGGGGATGGAGAGAGTGGGGGACAGAGAGAGAGAGGGTGTCAAAGAGAGAGGGGCAGAGAGAGACGGAGCAGAGAGAGGGGGCAGAGAGCGGGGCAGAGATAGAGGGAAAGAGAGAGAGGGCGACAGAGAGAGGGGGGTTCAGAGAGAGGGGGACAGAGAGAGGGGGACAGAGAGAGGGGGCAGAGAGAGCGCGGGACAGAGAGAGAGGGGGCAGAGAGAGAGCCGGACTGAGAGAGGGCGACAGAGAGAGGGGGCAGAGAGAGAGCCGGACTGAGAGCGAGGCGGGGACAGAGAGAGGGGAAGACAGAGATGGTCAAAGGGAGGGGGACAGAGAGAGGGGCACAGAGAGTCGGGGAGATAGAGGGGACAGAGAGATGGGGTGGACAGAGAGTTGGGGGGACTGAGAGTGGGGGGGCATGGGGGTAGAGAGAGGGGCAGAGAGGGGGTGACAGAGAGAGGGGGGACAGAGAGAGGGCGACAGAGAGAGTGCCACAGAGAGTGGGGGAGATAGAGGGGGTCAGAGAGAGGGGGACAGAGGGAGGGTGATATAGAGGGGGGACTACGAGAGAAGGAGTCAGAGACAGAGGGGGGACTGTGAGAGGGGGGGGGCAGAGAAATGGCGACAGAGAGACGGTGACAGAGAGAGTGGGGGACAGAGAGAGAGGGGCAGAGAGAGGGCAACAGAGAGAGGGGGGACAGAGAGAAAAGGGGGGCAGAAAGAGAGGGGGACAGAGAGAGAGGGGCAGAGAGAGATGGGGCAGACAGAAGGGGACAGAGTGAGGGGGCAGAAAGAGAGGGTCAGAGAGGGGGACAGAGAGACGGAGATATAGAGGGGGACAAAGAGAGGGGACAGAGAGTGAGGGACAGAGAGAGGAGTACAGAGTGGGGGAGAGAGAGGGAATCAGAGAGATGGGGGCAGAGAGAGGGCGACAGAGAGAGGGGGACAGAGAGTGGGGGGGACGGAGAGTTGGGGGGACGGAGAGAGGTGGGGACAGAGAGAGAGGGAAACAGAGAGAGAGAGGGACAGAGCGAGATGTGGACAGAGAGAGAAGGACAGAGAGAGGAGGTCAGAGAGAGAGGAGGACAGAGAGAGAGGAGGACCGAGAGAGGCAGGTAGAAGGGAGAGAGGGGGCAGAGAGAGGGCGACTGAGAGAGTCACCGAGAGTGGGGGAGATAGATGGGGTCAGAGAGAGGGAGAACAGACAGTGGGGAGATGGAGAGAGTGTGGGACAGAGAGAGAGAGAGAGAGAGAGGGGGTCAGAGAGGGGGACAGGGAGAGACGGAGCAGAGAGAGGGCGAAAGAGAGGGGCGCAGAGAGCGGGGTAGAGATAGAGGGGACAGAGATAGGATGACAGATAGAGGGGGACAGAGAGAGGGGGACAGAGAGAGGAGGCAGAGAGCGAGGGGGACAGAGAGAGGGGGACAGAGTGAGGGGGACAGAGAGAGGGGGAACAGAAAGGGGGACACAGAGAGGGGGGCACAGAGAGGGGGACAGAGAGGGGAACAGAGAGAGAGAGGGGGACAGAGAGAGAGCGGGGCAGAGAGATAGGGGGGCAGAGAGAGGGGGGGACAGAGAGAGAGGGGGACAGAGGGGGGGACAGAGAGAGAGGGGGGACAGACAGAGGGGGGACAGAGAGAGGTGGGACAGAGAGAGGGGGGGACAGAGAGAAGGGGACAGAGAGAGAGGGGGACAGAGTGAGGGGGACAGAGAGAGGGGGAACAGAAAGGGGGACACAGAGAGGGGGGCACAGAGAGGGGGGCACAGAGAGGGGGACAGAGAGGGGGACAGAGAGAGAGAGGGGGACAGAGAGAGAGCGGGGCAGAGAGAGAGGGGGGCAGAGCGAGGGGGGGAAGAGAGAGGCAGGTGGAAGGGAGAGGAGGGCAGAGAGAGGGCGACAGAGAGACGAGCACAGAGAGTGGGGGAGCTAGAGTGGGTCAGAGAGAGCGGGTCAGAGAGAGGGGGACAGAGAGAGGGAGGGACAGAAAGAGGGGTGGACCGAAAGAGGGGGGACAGAGAGAGGGGGGACAGAGAGGGCGGGACAGAGGGTGGGGGGGGGACAGAGAGAGAGGGGGTCAGAGAGGGGGGACAGAGGGGGGGGGACAGAGGGGGGGGGACAGAGAGAGGGACAGAGAGGGAGAGGCGGGTGGGAGAGAGAGGGGGTCAGAGAGAGGCTGGTGGGAGAGAGAGGGGGACAGAGAGAGGGGGACAGAGAAAGGGGAGATAGAGGTTGACAAAGGGAGGGGGACAGAGAGAGAGGCACGGAGAGAGGGGTAGATAGAGGGGTTCAGAGCGAAGAGTACAGAGATAGTGGTACAGCGAGTGGGGAGATAGAGGTGGACAGAGAGTAGGACAAAAAGAGGGGGTGATAGAGGGGGTCAGAGAGAGGGGGAGATAGAGGGGGGACAGAGAGAGTGGGGGAGACAGAGGGGGGGACAGAGAGAGAGGGGGTACAGAGAGAGGGTGACAGAGAGAGGGCGACAGAGAGAGGGGCACAGAATGTGGAGGAGATCGAGGGGGTCAGAGAGAGGGGGACAGAGAGAGGGTGATATAGAGGGGGACAGCAAGAGAGGGGGTCAGAGACAGAGGGCGACAGTGAGAGAGGGGGGCTGAGAAATGGCGACAGAGAGAGCGTGACAGAGAGAGAGGGGACAGAGAGAGAGGGGACAGAGAGACAGACGGGGCAGAGAGAGAGGGGGACAGAGAGAGAGGGGATAGAGAGAGGGGGGACAGAGAGAGGTGGGAGATAGCGGGGCTCAGAGACAGGGTGACAGAGAGAGAGGGCAATATAGAGTGGGGGGACAGAGAGATGGGTACAGAGTGGAGGAGAGAGAGGGGGTCAGAGAGAGGGGGTCAGAGAGGGGTCAGAGTGTGGGGGGGATGGAGAGAGTGGGGGAGAGAGAGAGAGGGGGGGTTAGAGAGAGGGGCAGAGAGTGACGGAGCAGAGACAGGGCGACAGAGGGGGTGGCAGAGAGCAGGGGAGAGAAAGAGGGGACAGAGAGAGGGGGACAGAGAGGGGGGACAGAGAGAGGGGGGACAGGGAGAGTGGGGACAGAGAGAGAGGGACAGAGAGAGGGGGACAGAGAGAGGGTGGACAGAGAGAGGGGGGATAGAGAGAGGGGGACAGAGAGAGGGGGGACAGAGAGAGGGGGGACAGAGAGAGTTGCGGTGGGTGAGAGAAGGGGTATGAGAGAGCCGAACTGAGAGAGAGGGGGACGGGGGGGGGGACAAAGAGGGGGGATAGCGAGGCGGGTGGAAGAGAGAGGGGGACAGAGAGAGGGGACAGAGAGGGGGGCACGGAGAGGGGGGCACGGAGAGGGGGGCACGGAGAGGGGGGGTACTGAGAGTCGGGGAGATAGAGGGGGACAAAAAGAGGGGGAAAAAGAGGGGGAGGTAGAGATGGTCAGAGGGAGGGGGACAGATAGTGGGGTACTGAGAGTGGGGGAGATAGAGGGGGACAAAAAGAGGGCGAGGTAGAGGGGATCAGAGGGAGGGTAGAGAGAGGGGGGTACTGAGAGTGGGGAAGATAGAGGAGGACAAAAAGAGGGGGAGGTAGAGGGGGGTTAGAGGGAGGGGGGAGATTGAGGGGGCAGAGAGGGGGGACAGAGGGGGGGACAGAGGGGGGGACACAGAGGGGGGAGAGAGAAAGGGGGGACAGAGAGAGGCGGGTGGAAGGGGAGGGGGCAGAGAGAGGGCGATAGAGAGAGGGGCACAGAGAGTGGGGGAGATAGAGGGGGTCAGAGAGAGGGGGACAGAGAGTGGGGGACAAAGAGTGGGGAGATGGAGAGAGTGAGGGACAGAGAGAGAGAGGGGGGGTCAGACTGGGGGCAGAGAGAGACGGTGCAGAGAGAGGGCGACTGAGAGAGGGGGGCAGAGAGCGGGGTAGAGGTGGAGGGGACAGAGAGAGGGGGACAGAGAGAGTGGACAGAGAGAGGTGGGACAGAGACAGGGTGGACAGAGAGAGGGGGAGACAGAGAGAGGGGGACAGAGAGAGATGTGGTGGGAGGGAGAGGGGGTCTGAGAGAGGCGGTGGGAGAGAGAGGGCGACAGAGATAGGGGGGAACAGAGAGAGCCGGACTGAGAGAGAGGGGAACAGAGAGAGAGAGGAGGACAAAGAGGGGGGATAGTGAGGCGGGTGGGAGAGAGAGGGGCACAGAGAGAGGGGGACAGAGAGAGGGGGACAGAGAGAGGGGGACAGAGAGAGGGGGACAGAGAGAGGGGGACAGAGCGAGGAGGGGGACAGAGAGAGGGGGGGGACAGAGAGAGGACTACAGAGCAGGGGCACAGAGAGTGGGGGAGATAGAGGGGGACAGAGAGTCGGGGGCAGAGAGAGGGGTACAGAGTGGGGAAGAGAGAAGGGGTCAGAGAGAGGGGGACAGAGAATGGGGGATGCAGAGAGTGGGGGACAGAGGGGGACGGGGGGACGGTAGGGAGAGGACAGAGAGATGAGGCACAGAGAGTGGGCAGAGAGAGAGAGAGTGGGGGGAGAGAAAGTTCGGGGAGAGAAAGAGGGGAAGGAGAGAGAGGGGAGAGAGTGCAGAGAGAGAGGGGAGAGAGAGTGAGAGAGAGAGAGAGCAAGAGAGAGAGAGAGTGGGAGAGAGAGAGGAGGCGAGAGGAGGGAAGAGAGAGGCGCGAAGAGAGAGGAGGGAGAGAGGATAAGGGAGAGATAGAGAAGGAGAGCAATGAGGAGAAGAGTAGGGGAGAGAGGAGGGGGAGAGAGAGGAGGAAAGAGAGGAGGGGAGAGAGGAGGGTCAGAGAGGAAGGAAGAGAGAGGAGGGAGGAGAGAGAGGAGGGGGAGTGGAGGGCGTGAGACAGGTGAGAGGGGGAGGGGGTAGAGAGAAGAGGGGAGAGAGCGTGGGAGAGAGCGGGTGGGAGAGAGAGTGGAGGCTGGGTGGGTGGAGGGGGGAGGGAGATTGAGAGGGGAGGGGAGAGTGAGAGGGAGGGGAGGGCAAGAGAGGGGAAGGAGAGTGAGGGGGACGGAGAGAGATGGGAGGGCCAGTGAGGGGAGGGAGAGAGAGAGGGGGCAGGGAGAGAGAGGGGAGAGCCAGTGAGGGGTGTGGCGAGTAAGAGGGGAGGGCGAAAGAGGGGAGGGCGAGAGAGGGGAGGGAGAGAGAGTGGGGAGGGCGAGAGAGAGGGAAGGGTGAGAGAGAGGGGAGGGCGAGAGAGGGGGGGAGCGAGAGAGTGGAGAGAGCGGGAGGGGGGAGAGAGAGATGGGTGAGACAGAGGGGGTGAGGGAGTGGGGTGAGAGAGAGGGGGTGTGTGAGAGAGAGTGGGGTGTGAGAGAGTGAGATGGGATGGAGAGAGAGGGGGTGTGAGAGACAGAGGGAGATGGAGAGGGAGGGGGGGTTAGAGAGCAAGGGGTTGAGAGAGAGGGGGTGAGAGACTGAGGGAATGAGAGAGTGTGGGGGGTTGAGAGAGGGGGTGGGTGAGAGAGGGGGAGTGAGAGAGAGGGGGGTGAGAGTGGGGGGTTTAGAGAGCAAGGGGTTGAGAGAGAGGGGGTGAGAGACTGAGGGAATGAGAGAGTGGGGGGGTTGAGAGAGGGGGTGGTGAGAGAGAGAGGGGGAGTGAGAGAGAGGGGGGTGAGAGTGGGGGGGGTTTAGAGAGCAAGGGGTTGAGAGAGAGGGGGTGAGAGACTGAGGGAATGAGAGAGTGGGGGGGGGTTGAGAGAGGGGGTGGTGAGAGAGAGAGGGAGTGAGGGGGGGGTGTGAGAGTGGGGGGGTTTAGAGAGCAAGGGGTTGAGAGAGAGGGGGTGAGAGACTGAGGGAATGAGAGAGTGGGGGGGTTGAGAGAGGGGGTGGTGAGAGAGAGGGAGTGAGAAGGAGAGAAAGGGGATGAGAACGAGGCAGAGAGATGGTGGGAGAGAGGGAGGGGGTGAGAGAGCGAGGGTCTGTGAGAGTGTGTGTGAGAGAGAGGGGGGTTGTGAAGAGATTGGGGTGGGAGAGAGGGGTGAGGAAGAGAGAGGGGAGAGAGAGGGGGTTGAGAGAGAAGGGTGAGAGAGAGTTGGATGTGAGAGAGACCGAGGGATTGAGAGAGAGGGGTGGTGAGAGACGGAGGGGCGTGAGAGAGTGAGGGGATGGGAGATTGAGGGGTGTCGAGAGAAGGGGTGGTGAGGGGGGCTGAGAGAGAGAGGGAGTGAGAGTGAGGGTGAGAGAGAGTGACAGACAGAGAGAACGATAGAGCAAGAGTGAGAGCGAAGAGGTGAGAGAGATAGGGTGGACTGAGAGAGAGGGAGAGAGAGAGTGAGAGTGACAGACAGAGAGAGCATGAGCGACAGAGAGAGAGCACGAGTGAGAGAGAGCGAACGAGAGAGACCGTGAGATAAGAGAGAGCGGGAGGCAAGAGAGTGGGATCGAGGCAGGGAGAGAGAGAGAGCGTGAGAAGCGGGTGAGAAAGTGAGAGAGAGACCGCAAGAGGAAGAGAGCAAGCAGACGAGTGAGACAGAGAGAGAGAATGTGAGAGAGAGGGGGGTGAGAGAGGGGTGCGAGAGAGAGGGGTGAGAGAGAGGAGGTGAGATAGAGGGGAGAGAGAGAGAGGGGGAGAGGGCTGGTGAGAGGGAGAGGTGGGAGTGAGTGACAGAGAGGAGGTGGGAGAGAAGAGAGTAGGTGAGAGAGAGGGAGCGAGAAGGAGAGAGAGGGGATGAGAAAGAGGCAGAGAGATGGTGGGAGAGAGGGAGGGGGTGAGAGAGCGAGGGTGTGTGAGAGTGTGTGTGTGAGAGAGAGAGGGGGATGTGAAAGAGATTGGGGTGGGAGAGAGAGGGGTGACAGAGAGAGAGGGGAGTGAGAGAGGGGGGTGAGAGGGAGATAGATGTGAGAGAGAGAGGGGGGGCTTGAGAGAGAGAGCGACGGGAGTGAGAGAGAGAGGGTGGGAGAGAGGGGAAGAGAGAGAGGGTGAGAATGAGAGGGGTGAGAGAGCAATTGAGAGAGGGGGGTTGAGAGGGGGGAGAGAGAGGTTGAGAGAGAGGGGGTGAGAGAGGTTTTGAGAGAGAGAGGTTAAGAGAGAGACTGGGGAAAGAGGGGGTGAGAGAGAGAGAGAGGGTTAGAGAGAGACGGGGGAGAGAGGGGTTGAGAAAGATGGGTTGCAAGAGAAAGGAGGTGAGGGGGAGGACTGAGAGAGAGAGATGGAGAGAGAGAGAGCGACAGACAGAGAGAGATAGAGCAAGAGTGAGAGTGACAGACAGAGAGAGCATGAGCGACAGAGAGAGAGAGAGCACGAGCGAGAGAGCGAACGAGAGAGAACGTGAGATAAGAGAGAGCGGGAGGCAAGAGAGAGGGAGAGAGGCAGGGAGGGAGAGAGAACGTGAGAAGAGGGTGAGAGAGTGAGAGAGAGACCGCAAGAGGAAGAGAGCGAGCAGAAGAGTGAGACAGAGAGAGAGAATGTGAGAGAGAGAGGGGGGGGGTGAGAGAGGGGTGCGAGACAGAGGGGCGAGAGAGGAGGGGAGAGAGGATGAGAGAGAGGGGGCGAGGGAGGAGGAGGGAGGGGGAGAGGGAGAGGGGGTGGGATTGGGGGCAAGAGAGGGCACAGAGAGGGGGTAGAGAGATGGCAGAGAGGGGGAGAGATGGAGGAGAGGGGGAGAGAGGGGGTGAGAGAGCGGGGGAGAGAGGGGGGATAGAGGGGGGAGAGAGGGGGATGCGGGGGTGAGAGAGAGAGGGTGAGAGAGAGGGGTTGAGAGAGGGGGTAAGAGAGAAAGGGGTGAGGGAGAGAGGGGTGAGAAAGGGAGAGAGGTCTGAGAAAAGGAGAGAGGGGGAGAAAGAGAGAGGGGGAAGAGAAAGAGAGAGAGAAGGTCAGAGAAAGAGTGAATGTGAGGGGGTGAGAGAGAGGAGGTGGGAGAGAGAGTGGGAGAGAGAGGGGGTGAGAGAGAGGGATTGAGAGAAAGGAGGAGAGATAGAGAAAGGGTGAGAGAGAAAGGGGGACAGCAAGATAAAGAGGGATGAGAGAGATGGGACGCGAGAGAGAGAGAGTTAAAGAGGTGAGAGAGAGGGTGAGATAGACAGTGAATGATGGGTTGAGAGAGAGAGAGACAGAGAGAGAGAGCGAGTGAACAGATGAGACAGTTAGAGGGGTGTGAGGGAGATGGGATGAGAGAGTGGGCGCTAGAGAGAGACAGAGCGGGAGCAAGAAGGAGGGAGGAAGAAAGGGGTCAAAAGAGATGGAGAAATGGGGTGAACAAGAGAAAGAGGGTGCGAGAGAGAAAGAGAGTGGGAGTGTGAGACAGAGTGCGAGAGGGAAGGGGAATGAGAGAGAGAAAAAGGGAGCGAGAGACATGAGGGGATGAGAGAGGGCGGGGGAGAGAGAGGGTGTAAAGGGGAGAGAGGGTGAGGGATGACAGAGGGAGGGGTGAGAGTGAGAGAGCAGGGTGGAGAGAGAGGGGGTGAGAGAGAGTGAGGGAGAGAGAGATAACAAGGTGAGAGAGAAAGGGGGTGTGTGAGAGAGAGGCAGTGAGAGAGAAGGGGGTGAGAGAGATAGGGGGTGCAAGAGAGCGTGGGTGAGAGCAGGAGGGGCTGTGAGAGAGGGGTGAGATAGGGAGAGTGTGAGAGAGGAGGGATGAGAGTGGGAGGGGGAAGAGGGACGGGATGAGAGAGGGAGGGTGAGAGAGAGGGGTGTGAGAGAGAGAGGGGTGAGAGAGAAGGGTGAGAGAGGGAGTCTTTAGAGAGGGTCACAGCATTTGGGTTTTAATTCCACCCTAAGAGAGTCCTACCTCTCAGATCCTGGGGATTGACAAACTTTAACCCCAGGCTTCAAACCTGTTTTAAAAATGACAGGGCCACAATCTGACAGGAGCCAGTTACCCAGAGGCCCCTAAAACCCAGGGTCCCCCAGAGGAGATTAAACCTCGGGGTAAATAAACACACAACTCACTGTGGGCCCCCACGGGGTGCAGCCTGTCGACCAGGCCTCAGGCCTCAGGCCAGTGCTCCCCCTCTGGAGGTTGTTCTTTCCTGGACTCGAACATTTTGGATCTTCACGTTGCAGCTTTCCAAACAAAGGTTCCTCGGGATAAAAGAGGGAAAAGATTAGTTGAAAGGGGGAGCAAGAGCATTTTGGAGGCAAGTTACACAGCAAGATCCCAGGGTTAAAAGCACCTCTGCCCAGCTCCAATGTATTAATGTATGTAACACAGTCAGCAGTTGGGATGGAACATGGTGTGGGAGCAGATCTTCCCAGGGATTGGAGGGGGATAGTGAGGGAAAGGCATCAGATTCTTACACTCTGCAGTGACCTGGGATCAATTGCCTTTTACTGAAAACAGTTCCCAACTTGTATGTGCCTGTTGCTCCCTCCAGTCTGAAACCCTCATGACCCTCTCTCCTGTCTACTCTCTCTGAGCCAATGGTGTCTTCATTCTGCTACTGACCCTTCAGTCCCACTGGTATCATTTTTTCCCACCTTCTCTCATCCACGTGAAGGAATTGGATCCTGACAATTCCATTTACACTGTCTCCCATCAATCTTCATAGGATCCATATCACAGAGGTTAGACAGTGATCCCAGCAAACACTCCCAGGGCAGAGGGAGCACAGGGTTCCAGACAAAATAAAGCTCCCATTAAACTGTCTCCATTTAAATCCCCAGGGCAGGGAGAGAATGGGGTCAGATACAGAGTAAATCTCCCTCTACACTGCAGCATTTCAAATTCCCAGGCCATTTTGAGCTCGGCGTTAGGTACTGATTAAATCCCCCACTTCCCCCATCCTGTTCACATCAAACTCAATCAGGATAGCTCCATCACTGGGTTAGATACAGAGGATGTGTCTGTTTGGATTTCAGCCCCAATCCAGTTGGTGATGATCACGGCCTTGTTAAGTGTGTTTGGGAATGGGGAGGGAGCTGTTAGGAGGGTGATGGTGGGATAGTGGGGAGCAGAGCTGTCTTCCAAGCAGTTGACCTGGGTCCGATTCCCAGCCATTGCAGTGTTGTGGTTTGTAAACAGCCTTTTAAAGGTAAGGCACTGGGATAAATCGAGGAAATAAATCTTTCATTCTGTGGTAAACCGGATCTGTCAGATTGCTCCTTGCTTTTCCTGGTGATGGTTCCTGTGAATTGCAGTGTGGAACCGGGCAGCATTGCTCGGCATCTCAGAAGCTTTCCCCTCTGCTGCTTCCCATTTCTTATTGAAATATTGGGTACAGCACAAGGATGGGTTTGTTTTGTTCGAAAAGTGAGAGACTGCTCCAGTCAGGAACCTGAAATAATTACAGAAGCCACTGGAAACACTGAACAGTTCCTACAGCTTCTGTAGTGGTGGGGAGGGAGGGTTAATGTGTCAAATCTACACAAGGATAAAATAAACTCCAGCCTCAAAACAGTCAGAAATCCTGACTCTGCAAACATCCTTGTAAATCTTTTCTGAATCTTTACAAGTTTCACCCCATTCTCCCGATAGCAGAAAGACCAGAATTGTGTGGTTTATGGAATGTTACGATATCCGAACAGTTGCTGTTTATAGTTAAATAATGTTCATTTGGTTCAGGTTTCCAATCGAGTTCGGTTTGTCCAATCTTTCTTCCTTATGTTTGTGTTCCAACGATAGTGTGGAGTAAAGTGTGTTTTGATTCAGGCCTGGCAGTTTGACCAATCACATTGTAACGCCTTACACTTCCCTTCAGGAAATCAGGAAAAGGGGTCGAGACCATTTCCTTAAGGCAGAGGAGTTTGGTCTGGTTCAGAACATCCTCAATGTCATCAGTCCATGTCCCTCCAGCCCTGAGCAATGATGTTTACAGATTACTGGAGGATACACAGACACATTAATCGGTCTTATCTTGGACAGGAGTCATTTGGGAATGATATTCCTCAGACCATCAACTCTCAGCTCGGCCAAGGATGAAGGCCAGGAATCCGGCACAATTGGGAAAAAGCCCATTTCCCGGGAGACTGAGAGGTCACTAACAGAGTGGGAGCTGGAGAGTCAGGAACAGAATAACAGGGACAGTCTACTCTGTTCACGTAGCCTTCACCCCTCAGTGAATCCAGTGGCAGGAATGACTGCTATTAGTCAGACTGACAGAATGTGATCAGATACACACACTGTCCTTCCACATCATCAATATCGCCCAGCTCCCACCCTGTCTCAGCTCATCTGCCCCTCTGCCATCTTCAATATTTTAATCGGGGCAGCATTAACTACCGTGCTTTCAGCGGAGCTGTCTTACCTTCTGTACTCTCTCTCTAAACGGCTCCAATTCCCCCCGATCCCTCTCCGGTTTAAGATGCTCCGTGACATCCGCCCCAATGAAAGAGGTAAACCGTCACCTGACCCATGCACTGAAGAGCAGACTGACCCAACTCTGTCAATGTAACCCACCTAGGGAAGTGCACACTGACCCCAATCTGTCAATGTAACACACCCAGGGAAGAGAAGACTGACCCCACTCTGTCAAAGTAACAAACCCAGTGAAGAGCAGACTGACCCCCACTCTGTCAATGTAACACACCCAGGGAAGGGCAGACTGACCCCAGTCTGTCAATGTAACACACCCAGGGAAGAGCAGACTGACCCCACTCTGTCAATGTAACACACCCAGGGAAGTGCAGACTGACCCGACTCTGTCAATATAACACACCCAGGGAAGAGCAGACTGACCCCACTCTGTCAATGTAACACACACAGGGAAGAGCAGACTGACCCCACTCTGTCAATATAACACACCCAGGGAAGTGCAGACTGACCCCACTCTGTCATTGTAACACACCCAGGGAAGAGCAGGCTGACCCCACTCTGTCAACGTAACACACCCAGGGAAGAGCAGACTGACCACACTCTGTCAATGTAACACACCCAGGGAAGTGCACACTGACCCGACTCTGTCAATGTAACACACACAGGGAAGAGCAGACTGACCCCACTCTGTCAATGTAACACACCCAGGGAAGTGCAGACTGACCCCAATCTGTCAATGTAACACACACAGGGAAGAGCAGACTGACCCCACTCTGTCAATGTAACACACCCAGGGAAGAGCAGACTGACCCCACTCTGTCAATGTAACACACACAGGGAAGAGCAGACTGAACTCACTCTGTCAATGTAACACAACCAGGGAAGATCAGACTGACCCCACTCTGTCAATGTAACACACTCAGGGAAGAGCAGACTGACCCCACTCTGTCAATGTAACCCACCCATAAAAGAGCAGACTGTCCCCACTCTGTCAATGTGACACGCCCTGGGAAGAGCACACTGACCCAACTCTGTCAATGTAACAAACCCAGGGAAGAGCAGACTGACCTCACTCTGTCAATGTAACCCACCCAGAGAAGAGCAGAATGACCTCTTCTGCAAAGTTACTCACACAGTGAACTGCAGACTTCCCCACTCTGTCAATGTAACCCACCCAGTGAAGTGCACATTGACCCCACTCTGTCATTGTAACACACCCAGGGAAGAGCAGACTGACCCCACTCTGTCAATGTAACACACCCAGGGAAGGGCAGACTGACCACACTCTGTCAATGTAACAAACCCAGGGAAGAACAGACTGACCCCAATCTGTCAATGTAACCCACCCAGGAAAGAGCAGACTTACCCCACTCTGTCAATGTAACACACCCAGGGAAGAGCAGACTGACCCCACTCTGTCAATGTAACACACCCAGGGAAGAGCAGACTGACCCCACTCTGTCAATGTAACACAGCCAGGGAAGAGCAGACTGACCCCACTGTGTCAATGTAACAAACTTGGGGAAGAGCAGACGGACCCCAATCTGTCAATGTAACACACCCAGGGAAGAGCAGACTGACCCCACTCTGTCAATGTAACACACCCAGGGAAGAGCAGACTGAACTCACTCTGTCAATGTAACACAACCAGGGAAGATCAGACTGTCCCCATTCTGTCAATGTAACACACTCAGGGAAGAGCAGACTGACCCCACTCTGTCAATGTAACCCACCCATAAAAGAGCAGACTGTCCCCACTCTGTCAATGTGACACGCCCTGGGAAGAGCACACTGACCCAACTCTGTCAATGTAACAAACCCAGGGAAGAGCAGACTGACCAAACTCTGTCAATGTAACAAACCCAGTGAAGTGCACATTGACCCCACTCTGTCATTGTAACACACCCAGGGAAGAGCAGACAGATACCACTCTGTCAATGTAACACACCAAGGGAAGAACAGACTGACCCCACTGTCAATTTAACACACCCAGGGAAGAGCAGACTGACCCCACTCTGTCAATGTAACACTCACAGGGGAGAGCAGACTGACACCACCCTGTCACTGTAAAACTCCCAGGGAAGGACAGACTGACGCCACTCTGTCAATGTAACACACCCAGGGAAGAGCAGACTGACCCAACACTGTCAATTTAACACACCCAAGGAAGAACAGACTGACCCCACTCTGTCAATGTAACACACTCAGGAAAGAGAAGACTCACCCCAATCTGTTCATGTAACAAACCCAGGGAAGAGCAGACTGACCTCACTCTGTCAATGTAACACACCCAGGGAAGAGCAGACTGACCCCACTCTGTCAATGTAACACACCCAGGGAAGAGCAGACTGACCTCACTCTGTCAATGTAACACACCCAGGGAAGAGCAGACTGACCCCACTCTGTCAATGTAACACACCCAGGGAAGAGCAGACTGAACTCACTCTGTCAATGTAACCCACCCAGAGAAGAGCAGAATGACCGCTTCTGCAAAATTACTCACACAGTCAACTGCAGTCTTACCCCACTCTGTCAATGTAACACACCCAGGGAAGAGTTGACAGACCACACTCTGTAAATGTAACAAACCCAGGGAAGAGCAGACTGACCTCACTCTGTCAATGTAACACACCCAGGGAAGTGCAGACTGACCCCACTCTGTCAATGTAACAAACTTGGGGAAGAGCAGACTAACCCCAATCTCTCAATGTAACACACCCAGGGAAGAGCAGACTGACCCCACTGTGTCAATGTAACAAACCCAGGGAAGAGCAGACTGACCTCACTCTGCCAATGTTACACACCCAGGGAAGAGCAGACTGATCCCACTCTGTCAATGTAACCCACCCATAAAAGAGCAGACTGACCCCACTCTGTCAATGTGACACGCCCTGGGAAGAGCAGACTAACCTCACTCTGTCAATGTAACACCCCCATAAAAGAGCAGACTGACCCCACTCTGTCAATGTGACACGCCCTGGGAAGAGCACACTGACCCAACTCTGTCAATGTAACACACCCAGGGAAGAGCAGACTGACCAAACTCTGTCAATGTAACCCACCCAGAGAAGAGCAGAATGTCCTCTTCGGCAAAATTACTCACACAGTGAACTGCAGACTTACCCCACTCTGTCAATGTAACCCACCCAGTGATGTGCACACTGACCCCACTCTGTCATTGTAACACACCCAGGGAAGAGCAGACAGATACCACTCTGTCAATGTAACACACCCAGGGGAGAGCAGACTGACACTACCCTGTCACTGTAACACTCCCAGGGAAGAACAGACTGACGCCACTCTGTCAATGTAACACACCAAGGGAAGAACAGACTGACCCAACACTGTCAATTTAACACACCCAAGGAAGAACAGACTGACATCACTCTGTCAATGTAACACACTCAGGGAAGAGCAGACTGACCCCACTCTGTCAATGTAACACACCCAGGGAAGAGCAGACTGACCCCACCCTGTCACTTTAACACACCCAGGGGAGAGCAGACTGACACCACCCTGTCACTGTAAAACTCCCAGGGAAGAACAGACTGACGCCACTCTGTCAATGTAACACACCCAGGGAAGAGCAGACTGACCCAACACTGTCAATTTAACACACTCAGGGAAGAGCAGACTGACCCCACTCTGTCAATGTAACACACCCAGGGAAGAGCAGACTGACCCCACTCTGTCAATGTAACACACCCAGGGAAGTGCACACTGACCCCACCCTATCAAAGTAACAAACCCAGGGAAGATCAGACTGACCCCAACTCTGTCAATGCAACACGCCCAGGGAAGGGCAGACTGACCCCACTCTGTCAATGTAACAAACTCAGGGAAGAACAGACTGACCCCAATCTGTCAATGTAACCCACCCAGGAAAGAGCAGACTGACCACACTCTGTCAATGTAACACACCCAGGGAAGAGCAGACTGACCCCACTCTGTCAATGTAACACACCCAGGGAAGAGCAGACTGACCTCACTCTGTCAATGTAACATACCCAGGGAAGAACAGACTGACCCCACTCTGTCAATGTAACAAACCCTGGGAGAACACACTGACGCCACTCTGTCAATGGAACACACCTCGGGAAGAGCAGACTGACCCCACTCTGTCAATGTAACACACCCACGGAAGAGCAGACTGACCCCACTCTGTCAATGTAACACAGCCAGGGAAGAGCAGACTGACCCTACTCTGTCAATGTAACACACCCAGGGAAGAACAGACTGACCCCAATCTGTCAATGTAACACACCCAGAGAAGAGAAGACTCACCCCACTCTGTCAATGTAACCCTCCCAGGGAAGAGCAGACTGACCCCACTCTGTCAATGTAACACACCCAGGGAAGAGCAGACTGAACTCACTCTGTCAATGTAACACAACCAGGGAAGATCAGACTGACCCCACTCTGTCAATGTAACACACCCAGGGAAGAGCAGACTGACCCCACTCTGTCAATGTAACCCACTCAAAAACAGCAGACTGTCCCCACTCTATCAATGTGACACGCCCTGGGAAGAGCACACTGACCCAACTCTGTCAATGTAACACACCCAGGGAAGAGCAGACTGACCAAACTCTGTCAATGTAACAAACCCAGGGAAGAGCAGATTGACCTCACTCTTTCAATGTAACCCACCCAGAGATGAGCAGAATGTCCTCTTCTGCAAAATTACTCACACAGTGAACTGCAGACTTACCCAACTCTGTCAATGTAACCCACCCAGTGATGTGCACACTGACCCCACTCTGTCATTGTAACACACCCAGGGAAGAGCAGACTGACCGCACTCTGTCAATGTAACACACAATGGGAGAACAGACTGACCCCGCTCTGTCAATATAACACACCCAGGGAAGAGCAGACAGATACCACTCTGTCAATGTAACACACCAAGGGAAGAACAGACTGACCCCACTCTGTCAATTTAAAAAACCCAGGGAAGAGCAGACTGACCCCACTCTGTCAATGTAACACACCCAGGGGAGAGCAGACTGACACCACCCTGTCACTGTAACACTCCCAGGGAAGAACACACTGACGCCACTCTGTCAATGTAACACACCCAGGGAAGAGCAGACTGACCCAACACTGTCAATTTAACACACCCAAGGAAGAACAGACTGACCCCACTCTGTCAATGTAACACAATCAGGGAAGATCAGACTGTCCCCAATATGTCAATGTAACATACCCAGGGAAGAGTAGACTGACCCAACACTGTCAATTTAACACACCCAAGGAAGAACAGACTGACCCCTCTCTGTCAATGTAACACACGCAGGGAAGAGCAGACTGACCCCAATCGGTCAATGTAACACACCCAGGGAAGAGAAGACTGACCCCACTCTGTCAATGTAACAAACCCAGGGAAGAGCAGACTGACCTCACTCTGTCAATGTAACACACCCAGGGAAGAGCAGACTGACCCCACTCTGACAATGTAACACACCCAGGGAAGAGCAGACTGAACTCTCTCTGTCAATGTAACACAACCAGGGAAGATCAGACTGACCACACTCTTTCAATGTAACACACGCAGGGAAGAGCAGACTGAATTCAATCTGTCAATGTAACCCACCCATAAAAGAGCAGACTGACCCCACTCTGTCAATGTGACACGCCCTGAGAAGAGCAGACTGACCACACTCTGTCAATGTAACACACCCTGGGAAGAGCAGACTGACCCCCACTCTGTCAATGTAACACACACAGGGAAGTGCACACTGACCCCACTCTGTCATTGTAACACAGCAAGGGAAGAGCAGACTGACCCCATTCTGTCAATGTAACAAACCCTGGGAGAACAGACTGACCCCACTCTGTCAATGTTACACACCCAGGGAAGAGCAGACTGAACCCACTCTGTCAATGTAATACACCCAGGGAAGAACAGACTGACCCCACTCAGTCAATGTAACACACCCAGGGAAGAGCAGACTGACCCCACTCTGTCAATGTAAAACACCCAGGGAAGAACAGACTGACTCAACACTGTCAATGTAACCCCCCCAGGGAATAGCAGACTGACCCTACTCTGTCAATGTAACACACCCAGGGAATAGCTGACTTACCCCACTCTGTCAATGTAACCCACCCATAAAAGAGCAGACTGGACCCACTCTGTCAATGTAACACGCCCTGGGAAGAGCAGACTGACCACACTCTGTCAACGTTACCCACCCAGGGAAGAGCGGATTGACCCCACTCTGTCAATGTAACACACCCAGGGAAGAGCAGACTGACCTCACTCTGTCAATGTAACACACCCAGGGAAGAACAGACTGACCCCACTCTGTCAATGTAACAAACCCTGGGAGAACAGACTGACCCCACTCTGTCAATGGAACACACCAAGGGAAGGCAGACTGACCACACTCTGTCAATATAACACACCCAGGGAAGAGCAGACTGACACCACTCTGTCAATGTAACACACCCAGGGAAGATCAAACTGACCCCACTCTGTCAATGAAACACACCCAGGGAAGAGCAGACCGACCCCACTCTGTCAATGTTACCCACCCAGGGAAGAGCAGATTGACCCCACTCTGTCAATGTAACACACCCAGGGAAGAGCAGACTGACCCCACTCTGTCAATGTAACACACCCAGGGAAGAGCAGACTGACCTCACTCTGTCAATGTAACCCACCCATAAAAGAGCAGACTGTCCCCACTCTGTCAATGTAAAACACCCAGGGAAGAACAGACTGACCCCACTCTGTCAATGTAACAAACCCTGGGAGAACAGACTGACCCCACTCTGTCAATGTAACACAGCCAGGGAAGAGCAGACTGACCCCACTCTGTCAATGTAACACACCCAGGGAAGAACAGACTGACCCCACTGTGTCAATGTTACAAACTTGGGGAAGAGCAGACTGATCCCAATCTGTCAATGTAACACACCCAGGGAAGAGAAGACTGACCCCACTCTGTCAATGTAACACACCCAGGGAAGAGCAGACTGACCCCACTCTGTCAATGTAACACACCCAGGGAAGAGCAGACTGACCACACTCTGTCAATGTAACACACAGGGAAGAGCAGACTTACCCCACTCTGTCAATGTAACACACCCAGGGAAGAGCAGACTGACGCCACTCTGTCAATGTAACCCACCCATAAAAGAGCAGACTGTCCCCACTCTGTCAATGTAAAACACCCAGGGAAGAACAGACTGACGCCACTCTGTCAATGTAACTCACCCAGGGAAGTGCAGACTGACCCCACTCTGTCAATGTAACACACCCAGGGAAGAGCAGACTGACACCACTCTGTCAATGTAACACACCCAGGGATGAACAGACTGACCCCACTGTGTCAATGTAACAAACTTGGGGAAGAGCAGACTGACCCCACTCTGTCAATGTTACACACACAGAGAAGAGCAGACTGATCCCACTCTGTCAATGTAAAACACCCAGGGAATAACAGACTGACCCCACTCTGTCAATGTAACACACCCAGGGAAGAGCAAGCTGACCCAACTCTGTCAATGTAACCCTCGCAGGGAAGAGCAGACTGACCTCACTCTGTCAATGTAACACACCCAGGGAAGAACAGACTGACCCCACACTGTCAATGTAACAAACCCTGGGAGAACAGACTGACGCCACTCTGTCAATGTAACACATCCAGGGAAGAGCAGACTGAACTCACTCTGTCAATGTAACACAACCAGGGAAGAGCAGACTGAACTCACTCTGTCAATGTAACACAACCAGGGAAGATCAGACTGACCCCACTCTGTCAATGTAACACACCCAGGGAAGAGCAGACTGACCCCACTCTGTCAATGTAACCCACCCATAAAAGAGCAGACTGTCCCCACTCTGTCAATGTGACACGCCCTGGGAAGAGCACACTTACCCAACTCTGTCAATGTAACACACCCAGGGAAGAGCAGACTGACCCCACTCTGTCAATGTAACAAACCCAGGGAAGAGCAGACTGACCTCACTCTGTGAATGTAACCAACCCAGAGAAGAGCAGAATGTCCTCTTCTGCAAAATTACTCACACAGTGAACTGCAGACTTACCCCACTTTGTCAATGTAACCAACCCAGTGATGTGCACACTGACCCAACTCTGTCATTGTAACACACCCAGGTAAGAGCAGACTGACCCCACTCTGTCAATGTAACACACAATGGGAGAACAGACTTACCCCACTCTGTCATGTAACCCTCCCAGGGAAGAGCAGACTGACCCCACTCTGTCAATGTAACACACCCAGGGAAGAGCAGACTGACCCCACTCTGTCAGTGTAACACAACCAGGGAAGAGCAGACTGACCCCACTCTGTCAATGGAACACACCCAGGGAAGAGCAGACTGACCTCAGTCTGTCAATGTAACACACCCAGGGAAGAGCAGACTGACACCACTCTGTCAATGTAACACACCCAGGGAAGAGCAAACTGACCCCTCTCTGTCAATGAAACACACCCAGGGAAGAGCAGATTGACCCCACTCTGTCAATGTAACACACCCAGGGAAGAGCAAACTGAACCCACTCTGTCAATGTAACACACCCAGGGAAGAGCAGACTGACCCAACACTGTCAATTTAACACAACCAAGGAAGAACAGACTGAACCCACTCTGTAAATGTAACACACTCAGGGAAGAGCAGACTGACCCCAATCGGTCAATGTAACACACCCAGGGAAGAGAAGACTGACCCCACTGTGTCAATGTAACAAACCCAGGGAAGAGCAGACTGACCTCACTCTGTCAATGTAACACACCCAGGGAAGAGCAGACTGACCCCACTCTGTCAAGGTAACACACACAGGGGAGAGCAAACTGACCCCACTCTGTCAATGAAACAAACCCAGGGAAGAGCAGACTGACCCCACTCTGTCAATGATACCCACCCAGGGAAGAGCAGATTGACCCCACTCTGTCAATGTAACACACCCAGGGAAGAGCAGACTTACCCCACTCTGTCAATGTAACACATCCAGGGAAGAGCAGACAGACCCCACTCTGTCAATGTAACATAGCCAGGGAAGAGCAGACTGACCCCACTCTGTCAATGTAACACACCCAGGGAAGAACAGACTGACCCCACTGTGTCAATGTAACAAACTTGGGGAAGAGCAGACTGACCCCAATCTGTCAATGTAACACACCCAGGGAAGAGAAGACAGACCCCACTCTGTCAATGTAACCCTGCCAGGGAAGAGCAGACTGACCACACTCTGTCAATGTAACACACCCAGGGAAGAGCAGACTGAACTCACTCTGTCAACGTAACACAACCAGGGAAGATCAGACTGACCCCACTCTGTCAATGTAACACAACCAGGGAAGGTCAGACTGACCCCACTCTGTCAATGTAACACAACCAGGGAAGATCAGACTGACCCCACTCTGTCAATGTAACACACTCTGGGAGAACAGACTGACCCCACTCTGTCAATGTAACACACCCAGGGAAGAGCAGACTGAACCCACTCTGTCAATGTAACACACCCAGGGAAGAACAGACTGACCCCACTCTGTCAATGTAATACACCCAGGGAAGAACAGACTGACCCCACTCAGTCAATGTAACACACCCAGGGAAGAGCAGACTGACCCCACTCTGTCCATGTAACACACCCAGGGAAGAACAGACTGACTCCACTCTGTCAATGTAACCCCCCCAAGGGAAGAGCAGACTGACCCCACTCTGACAATGTAACACACTCTGGGAGAACAGACTGACCCCACTCTGTCAATGTAACACACCCAGGGAAGAGCAGACTGACACCACTCTCTCAATGTAACGCACCTAGGGAAGAGCAAACTGACCCCACTCTGTCAATGAAACACACCCAGGGAAGAGCAGACTGACCCACTCTGTCAATGTAACACACCCAGGGAAGAGCAGACTGACCCCACTCTGTCAATGTAACATAGCCAGGGAAGAGCAGACTGACCCCACTCTGTCAATTTAACACACTCAGCGAAGAGCAGACTGACCCCACTCTGTCAATGTAACATAGCCAGGGAAGAGCAGACTGACCCCACTCTGTCAATGTAACACACCCAGGGAAGAACAGACTGACCCCACTGTGTCAATGTAACAAACTTGGGGAAGAGCAGACTGACCCCAATCTGTCAATGTTACACACCCAGGGAAGAAAAGACTGACCCCACTCTGTCAATGTAACCCTCCCAGGGAAAAGCAGACTGACCCCACTCTGTCAATGTAACACACCCAGGGAAGAGCAGACTGAACTCATCTGTCAATGTAACACAACCAGGGAAGATCAGACTGACCCCACTCTGTCAATGTAACACACCCAGGGAAGAGCAGACTGACCCCACTCTGTCAATGTCTCCCACCCATAAAAGAGCAGACTGTCCCCACTCTGTCAATGTGACACGCCCTGGGAAGAGCACACTGACCCAACTCTGTCAATGTAACACACCCAGGGAAGAGCAGACTGACCAAACTCTGTCAATGTAACAAACCCAGGGAAGAGCAGACTGACCTCACTCTGTCAATGTAACACACCCTGGGAAGAGCAGACACACCCCCCTCTGTCAATGTAACATACTCAGGGAATAGCAGTCTGACCCCACTCTGTCAATGTATCACACCCAGGGGAGAGCAGACTGAACCAACCCTGTCAATGTAACTCACCCAGGGAAGAGCAGACTGACCTCACTCTGTCAATGTAACACACCCTGGGAAGAGCAGACTGACCCCCACTCTGTCAATGTAACACACACAGGGAAGTGCACACTGACCCCACTCTGTCATTGTAACACAGCAAGGGAAGAGCAGACTGACCCCACTCTTGCAATGTAACAAACCCTGGGAGAACAGACTGACCCCACTCTGTCAATGTAACACACCCAGGGAAGAGCAGACTGAACCCACTCAATTAATGTAACACACCCAGGGAAGAACAGACTGACCCCACTCTGTCAATGTAACACACCCAGGGAAGAACAGACGGACCCCACTCTGTCAATGTAACACAGCCAGGGAAGAGCAGACTGACCCCACTCTGTCAATGTAACACACCCAGGGAAGAACAGACTGACCCCACTGTGTCAATGTTACAAACTTGGGGAAGAGCAGACTGACCCCAATCTGTCAATGTAACACACCCAGGGAAGAGAAGACTGACCCCACTCTGTCAATGTAACACACCCAGGGAAGAGCAGACTGACCCCACTCTGTCAATGTAACACACCCAGGGAAGAGCAGACTGACCACACTCTGTCAATGTAACACACAGGGAAGAGCAGACTTACCCCACTCTGTCAATGTAACACACCCAGGGAAGAGCAGACTGACCCCACTCTGTCAATGTAACCCACCCATAAAAGAGCAGACTGTCCCCACTCTGTCAATGTAAAACACCCAGGGAAGAACAGACTGACGCCACGCTGTCAATGTAACTCACCCAGGGAAGGGCAGACTGACCCCACTCTGTCAATGTAACACACCCAGGGAAGAGCAGACTGACACCACTCTGTCAATGTAACACACCCAGGGATGAACAGACTGGCCCCACTGTGTCAATGTAACAAACTTGGGGAAGAGCAGACTGACCCCACTCTGTCAATGTTACACACACAGAGAAGAGCAGACTGATCCCACTCTGTCAATGTAAAACACCCAGGGAATAACAGACTGACCCCACTCTGTCAATGTAACACACCCAGGGAAGAGCAAGCTGACCCAACTCTGTCAATGTAACCCTCGCAGGGAAGAGCAGACTGACCTCACTCTGTCAATGTAACACACCCAGGGAAGAACAGACTGACCCCACACTGTCAATGTAACAAACCCTGGGAGAACAGACTGACGCCACTCTGTCAATGTAACACACCCAGGGAAGAGCAGACTGAACTCACTCTGTCAATGTAACACAACCAGGGAAGAGCAGACTGAACTCACTCTGTCAATGTAACACAACCAGGGAAGATCAGACTGACCCCACTCTGTCAATGTAACACACCCAGGGAAGAGCAGACTGACCCCACTCTGTCAATGTAACCCACCCATAAAAGAGCAGACTGTCCCCACTCTGTCAATGTGACACGCCCTGGGAAGAGCACACTTACCCAACTCTGTCAATGTAACACACCCAGGGAAGAGCAGACTGACCCCACTCTGTCAATGTAACAAACCCAGGGAAGAGCAGACTGACCTCACTCTGTCAATGTAACCCACCCAGAGAAGAGCAGAATGTCCTCTTCTGCAAAATTACTCACACAGTGAACTGCAGACTTACCCCACTTTGTCAATGTAACCAACCCAGTGATGTGCACACTGACCCAACTCTGTCATTGTAACACACCCAGGTAAGAGCAGACTGACCCCACTCTGTCAGTGTAACACAACCAGGGAAGAGCAGACTGACCCCACTCTGTCAATGGAACACACCCAGGGAAGAGCAGACTGACCCCACTCTGTCATGTAACCCTCCCAGGGAAGAGCAGACTGACCCCACTCTGTCAATGTAACACACCCAGGGAAGAGCAGACTGACCCCACTCTTTCAGTGTAACACAACCAGGGAAGAGCAGACTGACCCCACTCTGTCAATGGAACACACCCAGGGAAGAGCAGACTGACCTCAGTCTGTCAATGTAACACACCCAGGGAAGAGCAGACTGACACCACTCTGTCAATGTAACACACCCAGGGAAGAGCAAACTGACCCCTCTCTGTCAATGAAACACACCCAGGGAAGAGCAGATTGACCCCACTCTGTCAATGTAACACACCCAGGGAAGAGCAAACTGAACCCACTCTGTCAATGTAACACACCCAGGGAAGAGCAGACTGACCCAACACTGTCAATTTAACACAACCAAGGAAGAACAGACTGACCCCACTCTGTAAATGTAACACACTCAGGGAAGAGCAGACTGACCCCAATCGGTCAATGTAACACACCCAGGGAAGAGAAGACTGACCCCACTGTGTCAATGTAACAAACCCAGGGAAGAGCAGACTGACCTCACTCTGTCAATGTAACACACCCAGGGAAGAGCAGACTGACCCCACTCTGTCAAGGTAACACACACAGGGGAGAGCAAACTGACCCCACTCTGTCAATGAAACAAACCCAGGGAAGAGCAGACTGACCCCACTCTGTCAATGATACCCACCCAGGGAAGAGCAGATTGACCCCACTCTGTCAATGTAACACACCCAGGGAAGAGCAGACTTACCCCACTCTGTCAATGTAACACATCCAGGGAAGAGCAGACAGACCCCACTCTGTCAATGTAACATAGCCAGGGAAGAGCAGACTGACCCCACTCTGTCAATGTAACACACCCAGGGAAGAACAGACTGACCCCACTGTGTCAATGTAACAAACTTGGGGAAGAGCAGACTGACCCCAATCTGTCAATGTAACACACCCAGGGAAGAGAAGACAGACCCCACTCTGTCAATGTAACCCTCCCAGGGAAGAGCAGACTGACCACACTCTGTCAATGTAACACACCCAGGGAAGAGCAGACTGAACTCACTCTGTCAACGTAACACAACCAGGGAAGATCAGACTGACCCCACTCTGTCAATGTAACACAACCAGGGAAGGTCAGACTGACCCCACTCTGTCAATGTAACACAACCAGGGAAGATTAGACTGACCCCACTCTGTCAATGTAACACACTCTGGGAGAACAGACTGACCCCACTCTGTCAATGTAACACACCCAGGGAAGAGCAGACTGAACCCACTCTGTCAATGTAACACACCCAGGGAAGAACAGACTGACCCCACTCTGTCAATGTAATACACCCAGGGAAGAACAGACTGACCACACTCAGTCAATGTAACACACCCAGGGAAGAGCAGACTGACCCCACTCTGTCAATGTAACACACCCAGGGAAGAACAGACTGACTCCACTCTGTCAATGTAACCCCCCCAAGGGAAGAGCAGACTGACCCCACTCTGTCAATGTAACACACTCTGGGAGAACAGACTGACCCCACTCTGTCAATGTAACACACGCAGGGAAGAGCAGACTGACACCACTCTGTCAATGTAACGCACCTAGGGAAGAGCAAACTGACCCCACTCTGTCAATGAAACACACCCAGGGAAGAGCAGATTGACCCACTCTGTCAATGTAACACACCCAGGGAATGAGCAGACTGACCCCACTCTGTCAATGTAACATAGCCAGGGAAGAGCAGACTGACCCCACTCTGTCAATTTAACACACTCAGCGAAGAGCAGACTGACCCCACTCTGTCAATGTAACATAGCCAGGGAAGAGCAGACTGACCCCACTCTATCAATGTAACACACCCAGGGAAGAACAGACTGACCCCACTGTGTCAATGTAACAAACTTGGGGAAGAGCAGACTGACCCCAATCTGTCAATGTTACACACCCAGGGAAGAGAAGACTGACCCCACTCTGTCAATGTAACCCTCCCAGGGAAAAGCAGACTGACCCCACTCTGTCAATGTAACACACCCAGGGAAGAGCAGACTGAACTCATCTGTCAATATAACACAACCAGGGAAGATCAGACTGACCCCACTCTGTCAATGTAACACACCCAGGGAAGAGCAGACTGACCCCACTCTGTCAATGTCTCCCACCCATAAAAGAGCAGAATGTCCCCACTCTGTCAATGTGACACGCCCTGGGAAGAGCACACTGACCCAACTCTGTCAATGTAACACACCCAGGGAAGAGCAGACTGACCAAACTCTGTCAATGTAACAAACCCAGGGAAGAGCAGACTGACCTCACTCTGTCAATGTAACACACCCTGGGAAGAGCAGACACACCCCCCTCTGTCAATGTAACATACTCAGGGAATAGCAGTCTGACCCCACTCTGTCAATGTATCACACCCAGGGGAGAGCAGACTGAACCAACCCTGTCAATGTAACTCACCCAGGGAAGAGCAGACTGACCTCACTCTGTCAATGTAACACACCCTGGGAAGAGCAGACTGACCCCCACTCTGTCAATGTAACACACCCAGGGAAGTGCACACTGACCCCACTCTGTCATTGTAACACAGCAAGGGAAGAGCAGACTGACCCCACTCTTGCAATGTAACAAACCCTGGGAGAACAGACTGACCACACTCTGTCAATGTAACACACAGGGAAGAGCAGACTGACCCCACTCTGTCAATGTAACCCACCCATAAAAGAGCAGACTGTCCCCACTCTGTCAATGTAAAACACCCAGGGAAGAGCAGACTGACACCACTCTGTCAATGTAACACACCCAGGGATGAACAGACTGACCCCACTGTGTCAATGTAACAAACTTGGGGAAGAGCAGACTGACCCCACTCTGTCAATGTTACACACACAGAGAAGAGCAGACTGATCCCACTCTGTCAATGTAAAACACCCAGGGAATAACAGACAGATCCCACTCTGTCAATGTAACACACCCAGGGAAGAGCAAGCTGACCCAACTCTGTCAATGTAACCCTCGCAGGGAAGAGCAGACTGACCTCACTCTGTCAATGTAACACACCCAGGGAAGAACAGACTGACCCCACACTGTCAATGTAACAAACCCTGGGAGAACAGACTGACGCCACTCTGTCAATGTAACACACCCAGGGAAGAGCAGACTGAACTCACTCTGTCAATGTAACACAACCAGGGAAGAGCAGACTGAACTCACTCTGTCAATGTAACACAACCAGGGAAGATCAGACTGACCCCACTCTGTCAATGTAACACACCCAGGGAAGAGCAGACTGACCCCACTCTGTCAATGCAACCCACCCATAAAAGAGCAGACTGTCCCCACTCTGTCAATGTGACACGCCCTGGGAAGAGCACACTGACCCAACTCTGTCAATGTAACACACCCAGGGAAGAGCAGACTGACCCCACTCTGTCAATGTAACAAACCCAGGGAAGAGCAGACTGACCTCACTCTGTCAATGTAACCCACCCAGAGAAGAGCAGAATGTCCTCTTCTGCAAAATTACTCACACAGTGAACTGCAGACTTACCCCACTTTGTCAATGTAACCAACCCAGTGATGTGCACACTGACCCAACTCTGTCATTGTAACACACCCAGGTAAGAGCAGACTGACCCCACTCTGTCAGTGTAACACAACCAGGGAAGAGCAGACTGACCCCACTCTGTCAATGGAACACACCCAGGGAAGAGCAGACTGACCCCACTCTGTCATGTAACCCTCCCAGGGAAGAGCAGACTGACCCCACTCTGTCAATGTAACACACCCAGGGAAGAGCAGACTGACCCCACTCTGTCAGTGTAACACAACCAGGGAAGAGCAGACTGACCCCACTCTGTCAATGGAACACACCCAGGGAAGAGCAGACTGACCTCAGTCTGTCAATGTAACACACCCAGGGAAGAGCAGACTGACACCACTCTGTCAATGTAACACACCCAGGGAAGAGCAAACTGACCCCTCTCTGTCAATGAAACACACCCAGGGAAGAGCAGATTGACCCCACTCTGTCAATGTAACACACCCAGGGAAGAGCAAACTGAACCCACTCTGTCAATGTAACACACCCAGGGAAGAGCAGACTGACCCAACACTGTCAATTTAACACAACCAAGGAAGAACAGACTGACCCCACTCTGTAAATGTAACACACTCAGGGAAGAGCAGACTGACCCCAATCGGTCAATGTAACACACCCAGGGAAGAGAAGACTGACCCCACTGTGTCAATGTAACAAACCCAGGGAAGAGTACTGACCTCACTCTGTCAATGTAACACACCCAGGGAAGAGCAGACTGACCCCACTCTGTCAAGGTAACACACACAGGGGAGAGCAAACTGACCCCACTCTGTCAATGAAACAAACCCAGGGAAGAGCAGACTGACCCCACTCTGTCAATGATACCCAGCCAGGGAAGAGCAGATTGACCCCACTCTGTCAATGTAACACACCCAGGGAAGAGCAGACTTACCCCACTCTGTCAATGTAACACATCCAGGGAAGAGCAGACAGACCCCACTCTGTCAATGTAACATAGCCAGGGAAGAGCAGACTGACCCCACTCTGTCAATGTAACACACCCAGGGAAGAACAGACTGACCCCACTGTGTCAATGTAACAAACTTGGGGAAGAGCAGACTGACCCCAATCTGTCAATGTAACACACCCAGGGAAGCAAAGACTGACCCCACTCTGTCAATGTAACCCTCCCAGGGAAAAGCAGACTGACCCCACTCTGTCAATGTAACACACCCAGGGAAGAGCAGACTGAACTCATCTGTCAATGTAACACAACCAGGGAAGATCAGACTGACCCCACTCTGTCAATGTAACACACCCAGGGAAGAGCAGACTGACCCCACTGTGTCAATGTCTCCCACCCATAAAAGAGCAGACTGTCCCCACTCTGTCAATGTGACACGCCCTGGGAAGAGCACACTGACCCAACTCTGTCAATGTAACACACCCAGGGAAGAGCAGACTGACCAAACTCTGTCAATGTAACAAACCCAGGGAAGAGCAGACTGACCTCACTCTGTCAATGTAACACACCCTGAGAAGAGCAGACACACCCTCCTCTGTCAATGTAACATACTCAGGGAATAGCAGTCTGACCCCACTCTGTCAATGTATCACACCCAGGGGAGAGCAGACTGAACCAACCCTGTCAATGTAACTCACCCAGGGAAGAGCAGACTGACCTCACTCTGTCAATGTAACACACCCTGGGAAGAGCAGACTGACCCCCACTCTGTCAATGTAACACACACAGGGAAGTGCACACTGACCCCACTCTGTCATTGTAACACAGCAAGGGAAGAGCAGACTGACCCCACTCTTGCAATGTAACAAACCCTGGGAGAACAGACTGACCCCACTCTGTCAATGTAACACACCCAGGGAAGAGCAGACTGAACCCACTCAATTAATGTAACACACCCAGGGAAGAACAGACTGACCCCACTCTGTTAATGTAATACACCCAGGGAAGAGCAGACTGACCCCACTCTGTCAATGTAACACACTCTGGGAGAACAGACTGACCCCACTCTGTCAATGTAACACACCCAGGGAAGAGCAGACTGAACCCACTCTGTCAATGTAACACACCCATAAAAGAGCAGACTGTCCCCACTCTGTCAATGTGACACGCCCTGGGAAGAGCACACTGACCCAACTCAGTCAATGTAACACACCCAGGGAAGAGCAGACTGACCCCACTCTGTCAATGTAACACACCAAGGGAAGAACACACTGACTCCACTCTGTCAATGTAAGCCCCCCAAGGGAAGAGCAGACTGACCCCACTCTGTCAATGTAACACACCCAGGGAATAGCAGACTTACCCCACTCTGTCATGTAACCCACCCATAAAAGAGCAGACTGTCCCCACTCTGTCAATGTGACACGCCCTGGGAAGGGCACACTGACCCAACTCTGTCAATGTAACACACACAGGGAAGAGCACACTGACCAAACTCTGTCAATGTAACAAACCCAGGGAAGAGCAGACTGACCTCACTCTGTCAATGTAACACACCCAGGGAAGAGCACACTGACCGCACTCTGTCAATGTAACATACTCAGGGAATAGCAGTCTGACCCCACTCAGTCAATGTATCACACCCAGGGGAGAGCAGACTGAACCAACCCTGTCAATGTAACTCACCCGGGGAAGAGCAGACTGACCTCACTCTGTCAATGTAACACACCCTGGGAAGAGCAGACTGACACCCACTCTGTCAATGTAACACACACAGGGAAGTGCACACTGACCCCACTCTGTCATTGTAACACAGCAAGGGAAGAGCAGACTGACCCCACTCTTGCAATGTAACAAACCCTGGGAGAACAGACTGACCCCACTCTGTCAATGTAACACACCCAGGGAAGAGCAGACTGAACCCACTCAATTAATGTAACACACCCAGGGAAGAACAGACTGACCGCACTCTGTTAATGTAATACACCCAGGGAAGAGCAGACTGACCCCACTCTGTCAATGTAACACACTCTGGGAGAACAGACTGACCCCAATCTATCAATGTAACACACCCAGGGAAGAGCAGACTGAACCCACTCTGTCAATGTAACACACCCAGGGAGAAACAGACTGACCCCACTCTGTCAATGCAATACACCCAGGGAAGAACAGATTGACCCCACTCAGTCAATGTAACACACCCAGGGAAGAGCAGACTGACCCCACTCTGTCAATGTAACACACCCAGGGAAGAACAGACTGACTCCACTCTGTCAATGTAACCCCCCCAAGGGAAGAGCAGACTGACCCCACTCTGTCAATGTAACACACCCAGGGAATAGCAGACTTACCCCACTCTGTCAATGTAACCCACCCATAAAAGAGCAGACTGGCCCCACTCTGTCAATGTGACACGCCCTGGGAAGAGCAGACTGACCACCCTCTGTCAATGTTACCCACCCAGGGAAGAGCAGATTGACCCCACTCTGTCAATGTGACACGCCCTGGGAAGAGCAGACTGACCTCACTCTGTCAATGTAGCACACCCAGGGAAGAACAGACTGACCTCACTCTGTGCATGTAACAAACCCTGCGAGAACAGACTGACCCCACTCTGTCAATGGAACACACCCAGGGAAGAGCAGACTGACCGCACTCTGTCAATGTGACACGCCCTGGGAAGAGCACACTGAACCAACTCTGTCAATGTAACACACCCAGGGAAGAGCAGACTGACCAAACTCTGTCAATGTAACAAACCCAGGGAAGAGCAGACTGACCTCACTCTGTCAATGTAACACACCCTGGGAAGAGCAGACACACCCCACTCTGTCAATGTAACATACTCAGGGAATAGCAGTCTGACCCCACTCTGTCAATGTATCACACCCAGGGGAGAGCAGACTGAACCAACCCTGTCAATGTAACTCACCTAGGGAAGAGCAGACTGTCCTCACTCTGTCAATGTAACACACCCTGGGAAGAGCAGACTGACCCCACTGTGTCAATGTAACAAACTTGGGGAAGAGCAGACTGACCCCAATCTGTCAATGTTACACACCCAGGGAAGAGAAGACTGACCCCACTCTGTCAATGTAACCCTTCCAGGGAAAAGCAGACTGACCCCACTCTGTCAATGTAACACACCCAGGGAAGAGCAGACTGAACTCACTCTGTCAATGTAACACAACCAGGGAAGATCAGACTGACCCCACTCTGTCAATGTAACACACCCAGGGAAGAGCAGACTGACCCCACTCTGTCAATGTAACACACCCTGGGAAGAGCAGACTGACCCCACTGTGTCAATGTAACAAACTTGGGGAATCGCAGACTGACCCCAATCTGTCAATGTAACACACCCAGGGAAGAGAAGACTGACCCCACTCTGTCAATGTAACCCTTCCAGGGAAAAGCAGACTGACCCCACTCTGTCAATGTAACACACCCAGGGAAGAGCAGACTGAACTCACTCTGTCAATGTAACACAACCAGGGAAGATCAGACTGACCCCACTCTGTCAATGTAACACACCCAGGGAAGAGCAGACTGACCCCACTCTGTCAATGTCACCCACCCATAAAAGAGCAGACTGTCCCCACTCTGTCAATGTAACACGCCCTGGGAAGAGCACACTGACCCAACTCTGTCAATGTAACACACCCAGGGAAGAGCAGACTGACCAAACTCTGTCAATGTAACAAACCCAGGGAAGAGCAGACTGACCTCACTCTGTCAATGTAACACACCCAGAGAAGAGCAGAATGACCTCTTCTGCAAAGTTACTCACACAGTGAACTGCAGACTTACCCCACTCTGTCAATGTCACCCACCCAGTGAAGTGCACATTGACCCCACTCTGTCATTGCAACACACACAGGGAAGAGCAGACAGATACCACTCTGTCAATGTTAAACACCAAGGGAAGAACAGACTGACCCCACTCTGTCAATTTAACACACCCAGGGAAGAGCAGACTGACCACACTCTGTCAATGGAACACACCCAGGGGAGAGCAGACTGACACCACCCTGTCACTGTAACACTCCCAGGGAAGAACAGACTGACGCCACTCTGTCAATGTAACACACCCAGGGAAGAGCAGACTGACCCAACACAGTCAATTTAACACACCCAAGGAAGAACAGACTGACCCCACTCTGTCAATGTAACACACTCAGGGAATAGCAGACTGACCCCACTCTGTCAATGCAACACACCCTGGGAACAGCAGACTGACACCCACTCTGTCAATGTAAGACACCCAGGGAAGTGCAGACTGACCCCACTCTGTCAATGTAACCCTCCCAGGGAAGAGCAGACTGACCCCACTCTGTCAATGTAAACACACCCAGGGAAGGGCAGACTGACCACACTCAGTCAATGTAACCCACCCATAAAAGAGCAGACTGACCCCAATCTGTCAATGTAACACACCCAGGGAAGAGCAGACTGAACTCACTCTGTCAATGTAACAAACCCTGGGAGATAAGACTGTCCCCACGCTGTCAATGTAACACACCCAGGGAAGAGCAGACTGAACCCACTCTGTCAATGTAACACACCCAGGGAAGAACAGACTGACCCCACTCTGTCAATGTAATACACCCAGGGAAGAACAGACTGACCCCACTCAGTCAATGTAACACACCCAGGGAAGAGCAGACTGACCCCACTCTGTCAATGTAACACAACCAGGGAAGAACAGACTGACTCCACTCTGTCAATGTAACCCCCCCAAGGGAAGAGCAGACTGACCCCACTCTGTCAATGTAACACACCCAGGGAATAGCAGACTTACCCCACTCTGTCAATGTAACCCACCCATAAAAGAGCAGACTGGCCCCACTCTGTCAATGTGACACGCCCTGGGAAGAGCAGACTGACCACCCTCTGTCAATGTTACCCACCCAGGGAAGAGCAGATTGACCCCACTCTGTCAATGTGACACGCCCTGGGAAGAGCAGACTGACCTCACTCTGTCAATGTAGCACACCCAGGGAAGAACAGACTGACCTCACTCTGTGCATGTAACAAACCCTGCGAGAACAGACTGACCCCACTCTGTCAATGGAACACACCCAGGGAAGAGCAGACTGACCCCACTCTGTCAATGTGACACGCCCTGGGAAGAGCACACTGAACCAACTCTGTCAATGTAACACACACAGGGAAGAGCAGACTGACCAAACTCTGTCAATGTAACAAACCCAGGGAAGAGCAGACTGACCTCACTCTGTCAATGTAACACACCCTGGGAAGAGCAGACACACCCCACTCTGTCAATGTAACATACTCAGGGAATAGCAGTCTGACCCCACTCTGTCAATGTATCACACCCAGGGGAGAGCAGACTGAACCAACCCTGTCAATGTAACTCACCTAGGGAAGAGCAGACTGACCTCACTCTGTCAATGTAACACACCCTGGGAAGAGCAGACTGACCCCACTGTGTCAATGTAACAAACTTGGGGAAGAGCAGACTGACCCCAATCTGTCAATGTTACACACCCAGGGAAGAGCAGACTGACCCCACTCTGTCAATGTAACACACCCTGGGAAGAGCAGACTGACCCCACTGTGTCAATGTAACAAACTTGGGGAAGAGCAGACTGACCCCAATCTGTCAATGTTACACACCAGGGAAGAGAAGACTGACCCCACTCTGTCAATGTAACCCTTCCAGGGAAAAGCAGACTGACCCCACTCTGTCAATGTAACACAACCAGGGAAGATCAGACTGACCCCACTCTGTCAATGTAACACACCCAGGGAAGAGCAGACTGACCCCACTCTGTCAATGTCACCCACCCATAAAAGAGCAGACTGTCCCCACTCTGTCAATGTGACACGCCCTGGGAAGAGCACACTGACCCAACTCTGTCAATGTAACCCACCCAGGGAAGAGCAGACTGACCAAACTCTGTCAATGTAACAAACCCAGGGAAGAGCAGACTGACCTCACTCTGTCAATGTAACACACCCTGGGATGAGCAGACTGACCCCCACTCTGTCAATGTAACACACACAGGGAAGTGGACACTGACCCCACTCTGTCATTGTAACACAGCAAGGGAAGAGCAGACTGACCCCACTCTTGCAATGTAACAAACCCTGGGAGAACAGACTGACCCCACTCTGTCAATGTAACACACCCAGGGAAGAGCAGACTGAACCCACTCAATCAATGTAACACACCCAGGGAAGAACAGACTGACCCCACTCTGTCAATGTAACCCACCCATAAAAGAGCAGACTGTCCCCACTCTGTCAATGTAACACGCCCTGGGAAGAGCACACTGACCCAACTCTGTCAATGTAACACACCCAGGGAAGAGCAGACTGACCAAACTCTGTCAATGTAACAAACCCAGGGAAGAGCAGACTGACCTCACTCTGTCAATGTAACACACCCAGAGAAGAGCAGAATGACCTCTTCTGCAAAGTTACTCACACAGTGAACTGCAGACTTACCCCACTCTGTCAATGTCACCCACCCAGTGAAGTGCACATTGACCCCACTCTGTCATTGCAACACACACAGGGAAGAGCAGACAGATACCACTCTGTCAATGTTAAACACCAAGGGAAGAACAGACTGACCCCACTCTGTCAATTTAACACACCCAGGGAAGAGCAGACTGACCACATTCTGTCAATGGAACACACCCAGGGGAGAGCAGACTGACACCACCCTGTCACTGTAACACTCCCAGGGAAGAACAGACTGACGCCACTCTGTCAATGTAACACACCCAGGGAAGAGCAGACTGACCCAACACAGTCAATTTAACACACCCAAGGAAGAACAGACTGACCCCACTCTGTCAATGTAACACACTCAGGGAATAGCAGACTGACCCAACTCTGTCAATGTGACACGCCCTGGGAAGAGTAGACTGACCCCACTCTGTCAATGCAACACACCCTGGGAACAGCAGACTGACACCCACTCTGTCAATGTAAGACACCCAGGGAAGTGCAGACTGACCCCACTCTGTCAATGTAACCCTCCCAGGGAAGAGCAGACTGACCCCACTCTGTCAATGTAAACACACCCAGGGAAGGGCAGACTGACCACACTCAGTCAATGTAACCCACCCATAAAAGAGCAGACTGACCCCAATCTGTCAATGTAACACACCCAGGGAAGAGCAGACTGAACTCACTCTGTCAATGTAACAAACCCTGGGAGATAAGACTGTCCCCACGCTGTCAATGTAACACACCCAGGGAAGAGCAGACTGAACCCACTCTGTCAATGTAACACACCCAGGGAAGAACAGACTGTCCCCACTCTGTCAATGTAAAACACCCAGGGAAGAGCAGACTGACCCCACTCAGTCAATGTAACCCACCCATAAAAGAGCAGACTGACCCCACTCTGTCAATGTGACACGCCCTGGGAAGAGCAGACTGACCACACTCTGTCAATGCAACACACCCTGGGAAGAGCAGACTGACACCCACTCTGTCAATGTCACACACCCAGTGAAGTGCAGACTGACCCCAAACTGTCAATGTAACCCTCCCAGGGAAGAGCAGACTGACCCCACTCTGTCAATGTAAACACACCCAGGAAAGAGCAGACTGACCACACTCAGTCAATGTAACCCACCCATAAAAGAGCAGACTGACCCCACTCTGTCAATGTAACACAGCCAGGAAAGAGCAGACTGACCCCAATCTGTCAATGTAACACACCCAGGGAAAAACAGACTGACCCCACTGTGTCAATGTAACACACCCAGGGAAGAGCAGACTGACCCCACTCTGTCAGTATATCACACCCAGGGAAGAGCAGACTGACCCCACTCTGTCAATTTAACACACCCAGGGAAGAGCAGACTGACCCCACTCTGTCAATGTAAGACACCATGGGAAGGGAAGACTGACCCCAATCTGTCAATGTAATACACCCAGGGTAGAGCAGACTGACCTCACTCGGTCAATGTAACACACCCAGGTAAGAGCAGACTGTCCCCACTCTGTCAATGTAACACACCCAGGGAAGAGCAGACTGACCCCACTCTGTCAATGTAAAACACCGAGGGAAGAGCAGACTTACCCCACTCTGTCAATGTCACGCACCCAGGGAAGAGCAGACTGACCCCACTCTGTCAATGTAACACACCCAGTGAAGAGCAGACTGACCCCACTCTGTCAATGTCACGCACCCAGGGAAGAGCACACTGACCGCACTCTGTCAATGTAACACACCCAGGGAAGAGCAGACTGACCCCAATCTGTCAATGTAACACACCCAGGGAAGAGCAGACTGAACTCACTCTGTCAATGTAACAAACCCTGGGAGATAAGACTGTCCCCACGCTGTCAATGTAACACACCCAGGGAAGAGAAGACTGAACCCACTCTGTCAATGTAACACACCCAGGGAAGAACAGACTGTCCCCACTCTGTCAATGTAAAACACCCAGGGAAGAGCAGACTGACCCCACTCAGTCAATGTAACCCACCCATAAAAGAGCAGACTGACCCCACTCTGTCAATGTGACACGCCCTGGGAAGAGCAGACTGACCACACTCTGTCAATGCAACACACCCTGGGAAGAGCAGACTGACACCCACTCTGTCAATGTCACACACCCAGTGAAGTGCAGACTGACCCCAAACTGTCAATGTAACCCTCCCAGGGAAGAGCAGACTGACCCCACTCTGTCAATGTAAACACACCCAGGAAAGAGCAGACTGACCACACTCAGTCAATGTAACCCACCCATAAAAGAGCAGACTGACCCCACTCTGTCAATGTAACACAGCCAGGAAAGAGCAGACTGACCCCAATCTGTCAATGTAACACACCCAGGGAAAAACAGACTGACCCCACTGTGTCAATGTAACACACCCAGGGAAGAGCAGACTGACCCCACTCTGTCAGTATATCACACCCAGGGAAGAGCAGACTGACCCCACTCTGTCAATGTAACACACCCAGGGAAGAGCAGACTGACCCCACTCAGTCAATGTAAGACACCCTGGGAAGGGAAGACTGACCCCAATCTGTCAATGTAATACACCCAGGGTAGAGCAGACTGACCTCACTCGGTCAATGTAACACACCCAGGTAAGAGCAGACTGTCCCCACTCTGTCAATGTAACACACCCAGGGAAGAGCAGACTGACCCCACTCTGTCAATGTAAAACACCGAGGGAAGAGCAGACTTACCCCACTCTGTCAATGTCACGCACCCAGGGAAGAGCAGACTGACCCCACTCTGTCAATGTAACACACCCAGTGAAGAGCAGACTGACCCCACTCTGTCAATGTCACGCACCCAGGGAAGAGCACACTGACCGCACTCTGTCAATGTAACACACCCAGGGAAGAGCAGACTGACCCCACTCTGTCAATGTAACACACCCTGGGAAGAGCAGACTGACCCCACTCTGTCAATGTAACACACCCTGGGAAGAGCAGACTGACCCCACTCTGTCACTGTAACACACCCAGGGAAGAGCAGACTGACCCCACTCTGTCAATGTAACACACCCAGGGAAGAGCAGACTGACCCCACTCTGTCAATGTAAAGCACCCAGGGAAGAGCAGACTGACCCCATTCTGTCAACTTTTCTCACCCAGGGAAGATCAGACTGACCCAACTCTGTCAATGTAACACATTCTGGGAAGAGCAGACTGACCCAACTCTGTCATTGAAACACACCCAGGGAAGAGCAGACTGACCCCTCTCTGTCATTGTAACGCAAGCAGGGAAGAGCAGACTGACCTCACTCTGTCAATGTAACACACCCAGGGAAGAGCAGACTGAGCCCCCTCTGTCAATGTAACACACCCAGGGAACAGAAGATTGACCTGGCTAGGTCAATGTAACATACCCAGGGAAGAGCAGACTAAACCCAATCTGTCAATGTAACACACCCAGGGAAGAGCAGACTGACCCCACTCTGTCAATGTAACACACCCAGGGAAGAGCAGATTGACCCCACTCTGTCAATGTCACGCACCCAGGGAAGAGCAGACTGACCGCATTCTGTCAATGTCACGCACCCAGGGAAGAGCAGACTGACCCCTCTGTGTCAATATAACATACACAGGGAAGAGCAGACTGACCACACTCTGCCATTGCAACACACCAAGGAAGAGCAGACTGAGTTCTCTCTGTCAATGTAACACAACCAGGGAAGAGCAGACTGACCCCTGTCTCTCAACGTTATACACCCAGGGAACATCAGACTGACCCAACTCTGTCAATGTAACACACCCTGGGAAGAGCAGACTGACCCCACTCTGTCAATGTAACACACCCAGGGAAGAGCAGACTGACCCCACTCTGTCATTGTAACACACCCAGGGAAGAGCAGACTGACCTCACTCTGTCAATGTAACGCACCCAGGGAAGAGCAGACTAACCCCACTCTGTCAATATAACACACCCAGGGAAAGGCAGACGGACCCTGTTCTGTCAATGTAACACAATCAGGGAAGAGCATACTGACCCCACTCTGTCAGTATAACACAACCAGGGAAGAGCAGACTGACCCCACTCTGTCAATGTAACACACCCAGGGAAGAGCAGACTGACCTCACTCTGTCAAAGTAACACACTCAGGGAAGAGCAGACTGTCCCCACTCTGTCATTGTAACACAGCCAGGGAAGAGCAGACTGACCTCACTCTGTCAATGTAACACACCCAGGGAAGAGCAGACTAACCCCACTCTGTCAATGTAACACACCCAGGGAAAGGCAGACGGACCCTGTTCTGTCAATGTAACGCACCCACGGAAGAGCAGACTGACCCCACTCTGTCAGGATAACACACCCAGGGAAGAGCAGACTGACCCCACTCTGTCAATGGAACACACCCAGGGAAGAGCAGACTGACCCCACTCTGTCAATGGAACACACCCAGGGAAGAGCAGACTGACCCCACTCTGTCAATGTAAGACACACAGGGAAGAGTAGACGGACCCCACTCTGTCAATGTAAAACACCCAGGGAAGAGCAGACTGACCCCTTTCTGTCAACGTTACACACCCAGGGAAGATCAGACTGACCCAACTCTGTCAATGTAACACATTCTGGGAAGAGCAGACTGACCCCACTCTGTCAATGCAACACACCCAGGGAAGAGCAGACTGACCGCACTCTATCATTGTAACACACCCAGGGAAGAGCAGACTGACCTCACTCTGTCAATGTAACACACCCAGGGGAGACCAGACTGACCCCTCTATCTCAATGTAACTCACCTAGGGAAGAGCAGACTGACCCCACTCTGTCAGGATAACACACCCAGGGAAGAGCAGACTGACCCCACTCTGTCAATGGAACACACCCAGGGAAGAGCAGACTGACCCCACTCTGTCAATGTAAGACACACAGGGAAGAGTAGACGGACCCCACTCTGTCAATGTAACACACCCAGGGAAAAGCAGACTCACCCCACTCTGTCAATGTAAAACACCCAGGGAAGAGCAGACTGACCCCTTTCTGTCAACGTTACACACCCAGGGAAGATCAGACTGACCCAACTCTGTCAATGTAACACATTCTGGGAAGAGCAGACTGACCCCACTCTGTCAATGCAACACACCCAGGGAAGAGCAGACTGACCCCACTCTATCATTGTAACACACCCAGGGAAGAGCAGACTGACCTCACTCTGTCAATGTAACACACCCAGGGGAGACCAGACTGACCCCTTTATCTCAATGTAACTCACCTAGGGAAGAGCAGACTGACCCCACTCTGTCAGGATAACACACCCAGGGAAGAGCAGACTGACCCCACTCTGTCAATGGAACACACCCAGGGAAGAGCAGACTGACCCCACTCTGTCAATGTAAGACACACAGGGAAGAGTAGACGGACCCCACTCTGTCAATGTAACACACCCAGGGAAGAGCAGACTCACCCCACTCTGTCAATGTAAAACACCCAGGGAAGAGCAGACTGACCCCTTTCTGTCAACGTTACACACCCAGGGAAGATCAGACTGACCCAACTCTGTCAATGTAACACATTCTGGGAAGAGCAGACTGACCCCACTCTGTCAATGCAACACACCCAGGGAAGAGCAGACTGACCCCACTCTATCATTGTAACACACCCAGGGAAGAGCAGACTGACCTCACTCTGTCAATGTAACACACCCAGGGGAGACCAGACTGACCCCTCTATCTCAATTTAACTCACCTAGGGAAGAGCAGACTGACCCCACTCTGTCAAAGTAACACACCCAGTGAAGAGCAGACTGTCCCCAGTCTGTCAAAGTAACACACTCAGGGAAGAGCAGACTGACCTCACTCTGTCAATGTAACACACCCAGAGAACAGCAGACTGTCCCCACTCTGTCAAAGTAACACACTCGGGGAAGTGCAGACTGACCCCACTCTGTCAATGTAACACACCCAGGGAAGAGCAGACTGACCCCACCCTGTCAATGTAACACACCCAGGGAAGAGCAGACTGACCCCACTCTGTCAATGTAACACGCCCAGGGAAGAGCAGGCTGAACCCACCCTGTCAATGTAACACACCGAGGGAAGAGCAGACAGACCCCACCCTGTCAATATAACACACCCTGGGAAGAGCAGACACACCCCACTCTGTCAAGGTAACATACTCAGGGAATAGCAGTCTGACCCCACTCTGTCAATGTATCACACCCAGGGGAGAGCAGACTGAACCAACCCTGTCAATGTAACTCACCCAGGGAAGTGCAGACTGACCTCACTCTATCAATGTAACACACTCTGGGAAGAGCAGACTGACCCCCACTCTGTCAATGTAACACACACAGGGAAGTGCACACTGACCCCACTCTGTCATTGTAACACAGCAAGGGAAGAGTAGACGGACCCCACTCTGTCAATGTAACACACCCAGGGAAGAGCAGACTCACCCCACTCTGTCAATGTAAAACATCCAGGGAAGAGCAGACTGACCCCTTTCTGTCAACGTTACACACCCAGGGAAGATCAGACTGACCCAACTCTGTCAATGTAACACATTCTGGGAAGAGCAGACTGACCCCACTCTGTCAATGCAACACACCCCGGGAAGAGCAGACTGACCCCACTCTATCATTGTAACACACCCAGGGAAGAGCAGACTGACCTCACTCTGTCAATGTAACACACCCAGGGGAGACCAGACTGTCCCCTCTATCTCAATTTAACTCACCTAGGGCAGAGCAGACTGACCCCACTCTGTCAAAGTAACACACCCAGTGAAGAGCAGACTGTCCCCAGTCTGTCAAAGTAACACACTCAGGGAAGAGCAGACTGACCTCACTCTGTCAATGTAACACACCCAGAGAACAGCAGACTGTCCCCACTCTGTCAAAGTAACACACTCGGGGAAGTGCAGACTGACCCCACTCTGTCAATGTAACACACCCAGGGAAGAGCAGACTGACCCCACCCTGTCAATGTAACACACCCAGGGAAGAGCAGACTGACCCCACTCTGTCAATGTAACACACCCAGGGAAGAGCAGACTGAACCCACCCTGTCAATGTAACACACCGAGGGAAGAGCAGACAGACCCCACCCTGTCAATATAACACACCCTGGGAAGAGCAGACACACCCCACTCTGTCAAGGTAACATACTCAGGGAATAGCAGTCTGACCCCACTCTGTCAATGTATCACGCCCAGGGGAGAGCAGACTGTCCCCACTCTGTCAAAGTAACACACTCAGGGAAGAGCAGACTGACGCCACTCTGTCATTGTAACACAGCCAGGGAAGAGCAGACTGACCTCACTCTGTCAATGTAACACACCCAGGGAAGAGCAGACTAACCCCACTCTGTCAATGTAACACACCCAGGGAAAGGCAGACGGACCCTGTTCTGTCAATGTAACGCACCCAGGGAAGAGCAGACTGACCCCACTCTGTCAGGATAACACACCCAGGGAAGAGCAGACTGACCCCACTCTGTCAATGGAACACACCCAGGGAAGAGCAGACTGACCCCACTCTGTCAATGTAAGACACACAGGGAAGAGTAGACGGACCCCACTCTGTCAATGTAACACACCCAGGGAAGAGCAGACTCACCCCACTCTGTCAATGTAAAACACCCAGGGAAGAGCAGACTGACCCCTTTCTGTCAACGTTACACACCCAGGGAAGATCAGACTGACCCAACTCTGTCAATGTAACACATTCTGGGAAGAGCAGACTGACCCCACTCTGTCATTGCAACACACCCGGGGAAGAGCAGACTGACCGCACTCTATCATTGTAACACACCCAGGGAAGAGCAGACTGACCTCACTCTGTCAATGTAACACACCCAGGGGAGACCAGACTGACCCCTCTATCTCAATGTAACTCACCTAGGGAAGAGCAGACTGACCCCACTCTGTCAGGATAACACACCCAGGGAAGAGCAGACTGACCCCACTCTGTCAATGGAACACACCCAGGGAAGAGCAGACTGACCCCACTCTGTCAATGTAAGACACACAGGGAAGAGTAGACGGACCCCACTCTGTCAATGTAACACACCCAGGGAAGAGCAGACTGACCCCACTCTGTCAATGCAACACACCCAGGGAAGAGCAGACTGACCCCACTCTATCATTGTAACACACCCAGGGAAGAGCAGACTGACCTCACTCTGTCAATGTAACACACCCAGGGGAGACCAGACTGACCCGTCTATCTCAATTTAACTCACCTAGGGAAGAGCAGACTGACCCCACTCTGTCAAAGTAACACACCCAGTGAAGAGCAGACTGTCCCCAGTCTGTCAAAGTAACACACTCAGGGAAGAGCAGACTGACCTCACTCTGTCAATGTAACACACCCAGAGAACAGCAGACTGTCCCCACTCTGTCAAAGTAACACACTCGGGGAAGTGCAGACTGACCCCACTCTGTCAATGTAACACACCCAGGGAAGAGCAGACTGACCCCACCCTGTCAATGTAACACACCCAGGGAAGAGCAGACTGACCCCACTCTGTCAATGTAACACGCCCAGGGAAGAGCAGACTGAACCCACCCTGTCAATGTAACACACCGAGGGAAGAGCAGACAGACCCCACCCTGTCAATATAACACACCCTGGGAAGAGCAGACACACCCCACTCTGTCAAGGTAACATACTCAGGGAATAGCAGTCTGACCCCACTCTGTCAATGTAACACACCCAGGGGAGAGCAGACTGAACCAACCCTGTCAATGTAACTCACCCAGGGAAGTGCAGACTGACCTCACTCTGTCAATGTAACACACCCAGGGAAGAGCAGACTGACCCCATTCTGTCAATGTAACACACACAGGGAGGAGCAGACTGACCCCACTCTGTCAATGTAACTCACCCAGGGAAGAGAAGATTGCCCCCCCCCCTTTGTCAATGTAACACACCCAGGGGAGACCAGAGTGACCCCTCTATCTCAATGTCACGCATCCAGGGAAGAGCAGACTGATCCCACTGTGTCAATATAACATACACAGGGAAGAGCAGACTGACCACACTCTGCCATTGCAACACACCCAGGGAAGAGCAGACTGAGTTCTCTCTGTCAATGTAACACAACCAGGGAAGAGCAGACTGACCCCTGTCTCTCAAAGTTATACACTCAGGGAACATCAGACTAACCCAAATCTGTCAATGTAACACACCCAGGGAAGAGCAGACTGACCCCTCTCTGTCAATGTAACACACCCAGGGAAGAGCAGACTGACCCCACTCTGTCATTGTAACACACCCAGGGAAGAGCAGACTGACCTCACTCTGTCAATGTAACACACCCAGGGAAGAGCAGACTAAACCCACTCTGTCAATGTAACACACCCAGGGAAAGGCAGACGGACCCTGTTCTGTCAATGTAACACACCCAGGGAAGAGCATACTGACCCCACTCTGTCAGTATAACACACCCAGGGAAGAGCAGACTGACCTCACTCTGTCAATGTAACACACCCAGGGAAGAGCAGACTGTCCCCACTCTGTCAATGAAACACACCCAGGGAAGAGCAGACTGACCCCACTCTGTCAATGTAAAACACCGAGGGCAGAGCAGACTGACCCCACTCTGTCAATGTCACGCACCCTGCGAAGAGCAAACTGACCCCACTCTGTCAATGTAACACACCCAGGGAAGAGCAGACTGACCCCACTCTGTCAATGTCACGCACCCAGGGAAGAGCACACTGACCGCACTCTGTCAATGTAACACACCCAGGGAAGAGCAGACTGACCCCACTCTGTCAATGTAACACACACTGGGAAGAGCAGACTGACCCCAATCTGTCAATGTAACACACCCTGGGAAGAGCAGACTGACCCCACTCTGTCACTGTAACACACCCAGGGAAGAGCAGACTGACCCCACTCTGTCAATGTAACAAACCCAGGGAACAGATTGACTCCACTCTGTCAACGTAACCCCCCCAGGGAAGAGCAGACTGACCCCACTATGTCAATGTAACACACCCAGGGAATAGCAGACTTACTCAACTCTGTCAATGTAACCCACCCATAAAAGAGCAGACTGGCCCCACTCTGTCAATGTTACCCACCCAGGGAAGAGCAGATTGACCCCACACTGTCAATGTCACACGCCCTGGGAAGAGCAGACTGACCTCACTCTGTCAATGTAACACACCCAGGGAAGAGCAGACTAACCCCACTCTGTCAATGTAACACACCCAGGGAAAGGCAGACGGACCCTGTTCTGTCAATGTAACGCACCCACGGAAGAGCAGACTGACCCCACTCTGTCAGGATAACACACCCAGGGAAGAGCAGACTGACCCCACTCTGTCAATGTAACACACCCAGGGAAGAGCAGACTGACCCCACTCTGTCAATGTAAGACACACAGGGAAGAGTAGACTGACCCCACTCTGTCAATGTAACACACCCAGGGAAGAGCAGACTCACCCCACTCTGTCAATGTAAAACACCCAGGGAATAGCAGACTGACCCCTTTCTGTCAACGTTACACACCCAGGGAAGATCAGACTGACCCAACTCTGTCAATGTAACACATTCTGGGAAGAGCAGACTGACCCCACTCTGTCAATGCAACACACCCAGGGAAGAGCAGACTGACCCCACTCTATCATTGTTACACACCCAGGGAAGAGCAGACTGACCTCACTCTGTCAATGTAACACACCCAGGGAAGAGCAGACTGTCCCCATTCTGTCAATGTAACACACACAGGGAAGAGCAGACTGACCCCACTCTGTCAATGTAACTCACCCAGGGAAGAGAAGATTGCCCCCCCCTTTGTCAATGTAACACACCCAGGGGAGACCAGAGTGACCCCTCTATCTCAATGTCACGCATCCAGGGAAGAGCAGACTGATCCCACTGTGTCAATATAACATACACAGGGAAGAGCAGACTGACCACACTCTGCCATTGCAACTCACCCAGGGAAGAGCAGACTGAGTTCTCTCTGTCAATGTAACACAACCAGGGAAGAGCAGACTGACCCCTGTCTCTCAAAGTTATACACTCAGGGAACATCAGACTGACCCAAATCTGTCAATGTAACACACCCAGGGAAGAGCAGACAGACCCCTCTCTGTCAATGTAACACACCCAGGGAAGAGCAGACTGACCCCACTCTGTCAATGTAAAACACCGAGGGAAGAGCAGACTGACCCCACTCTGTCAATGTCACGCACCCTGCGAAGAGCAAACTGACCCCACTCTGTCAATGTAACACACCCAGGGAAGAGCAGACTGACCCCACTCTGTCAATGTCACGCACCCAGGGAAGAGCACACTGACTGCACTCTGTCAATGTAACACACCCAGGGAAGAGCAGACTGACCCCACTCTGTCAATGTAACACACACTGGGAAGAGCAGACTGACCCCAATCTGTCAATGTAACACACCCTGGGAAGAGCAGACTGACCCCACTCTGTCACTGTAACACACCCAGGGAAGAGCAGACTGACCCCACTCTGTCAATGTAACAAACCCAGGGAACAGATTGACTCCACTCTGTCAACGTAACCCCCCCAGGGAAGAGCAGACTGACCCCACTATGTCAATGTAACACACCCAGGGAATAGCAGACTTACTCAACTCTGTCAATGTAACCCACCCATAAAAGAGCAGACTGGCCCCACTCTGTCAATGTTACCCACCCAGGGAAGAGCAGATTGACCCCACACTGTCAATGTCACACGCCCTGGGAAGAGCAGACTGACCTCACTCTGTCAATGTAACACACCCAGGGAAGAGCAGACTAACCCCACTCTGTCAATGTAACACACCCAGGGAAAGGCAGACGGACCCTGTTCTGTCAATGTAACGCACCCACGGAAGAGCAGACTGACCCCACTCTGTCAGGATAACACACCCAGGGAAGAGCAGACTGACCCCACTCTGTCAATGTAACACACCCAGGGAAGAGCAGACTGACCCCACTCTGTCAATGTAAGACACACAGGGAAGAGTAGACTGACCCCACTCTGTCAATGTAACACACCCAGGGAAGAGCAGACTCACCCCACTCTGTCAATGTAAAACACCCAGGGAAGAGCAGACTGACCCCTTTCTGTCAACGTTACACACCCAGGGAAGATCAGACTGACCCAACTCTGTCAATGTAACACATTCTGGGAAGAGCAGACTGACCCCACTCTGTCAATGCAACACACCCAGGGAAGAGCAGACTGACCCCACTCTATCATTGTTACACACCCAGGGAAGAGCAGACTGACCTCACTCTGTCAATGTAACACACCCAGGGAAGAGCAGACTGTCCCCATTCTGTCAATGTAACACACACAGGGAAGAGCAGACTGACCCCACTCTGTCAATGTAACTCACCCAGGGAAGAGAAGATTGCCCCCCCCCTTTGTAAATGTAACACACCCAGGGGAGACCAGAGTGACCCCTCTATCTCAATGTCACGCATCCAGGGAAGAGCAGACTGATCCCACTGTGTCAATATAACATACACAGGGAAGAGCAGACTGACCACACTCTGCCATTGCAACTCACCCAGGGAAGAGCAGACTGAGTTCTCTCTGTCAATGTAACACAACCAGGGAAGAGCAGACTGACCCCTGTCTCTCAAAGTTATACACTCAGGGAACATCAGACTGACCCAAATCTGTCAATGTAACACACCCAGGGAAGAGCAGACTGACCCCTCTCTGTCAATGTAACTCACCCAGGGAAGAGCAGACTGACCCCACTATGTCATTGTAACACACCCAGGGAAGAGCAGACTGACCTCACTCTGTCAATGTAACACACCCAGGGAAGAGCAGACTAAACCCACTCTGTCAATGTAACACACCCAGGGAAAGGCAGACGGACCCTGTTCTGTCAATGTAACACACCCAGGGAAGAGCATACTGACCCCACTCTGTCAGTATAACACACCCAGGGAAGAGCAGACTGACCCCACTCTGTCAATGTAACACACCCAGGGAAGAGCAGACTGACCCCACTCTGTCAAAGTTACACACTCAGGGAAGAGCAGACTGTCCCCACTCTGTCAAAGTAACACACTCAGGGAAGAGCAGACTGACCCCACTCTGTCATTGTAACACACCCAGGGAAGAGCAGACTGACCTCACTCTGTCAATGTAACACACCCAGGGAAGAGCAGACTAACCCCACTCTGTCAATGTAACACACCCAGGAAAAGGCAGACGGACCCTGTTCTGTCAATGTAACGCACCCAGGGAAGAGCAGACTGACCCCACTCTGTCAGGATAACACACCCAGGGAAGAGCAGACTGACCCCACTCTGTCAATGTAACACACCCAGGGAAGAGCAGACTGACCCCACTCTGTCAATGTAAGACACACAGGGAAGAGTAGACTGACCCCACTCTGTCAATGTAACACACCCAGGGAAGAGCAGACTCACCCCACTCTGTCAATGTAACACACCCAGGGAAGAGCAGACTGACCCCTTTCTGTCAACGTTACACACCCAGGGAAGATCAGACTGACCCAACTCTGTCAATGTAACACATTCTGGGAAGAGCAGACTGACCCCACTCTGTCAATGCAACACACCCAGGGAAGAGCAGACTGACCCCACTCTATCATTGTAACACACCCAGGGAAGAGCAGACTGACCTCACTCTGTCAATGGAACACACCCAGGGAAGAGCAGACGGACCCCACTCTGTCAATGTAACTCACCCAGGGAAGAGAAGATTGCCCCCCCTTTGTCAATGTAACACACCCAGGGGAGACCAGACTGACCCCTCTATCTCAATGTAACACACCTAGGGAAGAGCAGACTGACCCCACTCTGTCAAAGTAACACACTCAGGGAAGAGCAGACTGTCCCCACTCTGTCAAAGTAACACACTCAGGGAAGAGCAGACTGACCTCACTCTGTCAATGTAACACACCCAGGGAACAGCAGACTGTCCCCACTCTGTCAAAGTAACACACTCGGGGAAGTGCAGACTGACCCCACTCTGTCAATGTAACACACCCAGGGAAGAGCAGACTGACCCCACCCTGTCAATGTAACACACCCAGGGAAGAGCAGACTGACCCCACTCTGTCAATGTAACACGCCCAGGGAAGAGCAGACTGAACCCACCCTGTCAATGTAACACACCCAGGGAAGAGCAGACTGAACTCACCCTGTCAATGTAACACACCCAGGGAACAGCAGACTGTCCCCACTCTGTCAAAGTAACACACTCGGGGAAGTGCAGACTGACCCCACTCTGTCAATGTAACACACCCAGGGAAGAGTAGACTGACCCCACCCTGTCAATGTAACACACCCAGGGAAGAGCAGACTGACCCGACCCTGTCAATGTAACTCACCCAGGGAAGAGCAGACTGACCTCACTCTGTCAATGTCACACACCCTGGGAAGAGCAGACTGACCCCCACTCTTGCAATGTAACAAACCCTGGGAGAACAGACTGACCCTACTCTGTCAATGTAACACACCCAGGGAAGAGCAGACTGAACCCACTCAATCAATGTAACACACCCAGGGAAGAACAGACTGACCCCACTCTGTCAATGTAATACACCCCGAGAAGAACAGACTGACCCCACTCTGTCAATGTAACACACCCAGGGAAGAGCATACTGACCCCACTCTGTCAGTATAACACACCCAGGGAAGAGCAGACTGACCCCACTCTGTCAATGTAACACACCCAGGGAAGAGCAGACTGACCCCACTCTGTCAAAGTTACACACTCAGGGAAGAGCAGACTGTCCCCACTCTGTCAAAGTAACACACTCAGGGAAGAGCAGACTGACCCCACTCTGTCATTGTAACACACCCAGGGAAGAGCAGACTGACCTCACTCTGTCAATGTAACACACCCAGGGAAGAGCAGACTAACCCCACTCTGTCAATGTAACACACCCAGGAAAAGGCAGACGGACCCTGTTCTGTCAATGTAACGCACCCAGGGAAGAGCAGACTGACCCCACTCTGTCAGGATAACACACCCAGGGAAGAGCAGACTGACCCCACTCTGTCAATGTAACACACCCAGGGAAGAGCAGACTGACCCCACTCTGTCAATGTAAGACACACAGGGAAGAGTAGACTGACCCCACTCTGTCAATGTAACACACCCAGGGAAGAGCAGACTCACCCCACTCTGTCAATGTAACACACCCAGGGAAGAGCAGACTGACCCCTTTCTGTCAACGTTACACACCCAGGGAAGATCAGACTGACCCAACTCTGTCAATGTAACACATTCTGGGAAGAGCAGACTGACCCCACTCTGTCAATGCAACACACCCAGGGAAGAGCAGACTGACCCCACTCTATCATTGTAACACACCCAGGGAAGAGCAGACTGACCTCACTCTGTCAATGGAACACACCCAGGGAAGAGCAGACGGACCCCACTCTGTCAATGTAACTCACCCAGGGAAGAGAAGATTGCCCCCCCTTTGTCAATGTAACACACCCAGGGGAGACCAGACTGACCCCTCTATCTCAATGTAACACACCTAGGGAAGAGCAGACTGACCCCACTCTGTCAAAGTAACACACTCAGGGAAGAGCAGACTGTCCCCACTCTGTCAAAGTAACACACTCAGGGAAGAGCAGACTGACCTCACTCTGTCAATGTAACACACCCAGGGAACAGCAGACTGTCCCCACTCTGTCAAAGTAACACACTCGGGGAAGTGCAGACTGACCCCACTCTGTCAATGTAACACACCCAGGGAAGAGCAGACTGACCCCACCCTGTCAATGTAACACACCCAGGGAAGAGCAGACTGACCCCACTCTGTCAATGTAACACGCCCAGGGAAGAGCAGACTGAACCCACCCTGTCAATGTAACACACCCAGGGAAGAGCAGACTGAACTCACCCTGTCAATGTAACACACCCAGGGAACAGCAGACTGTCCCCACTCTGTCAAAGTAACACACTCGGGGAAGTGCAGACTGACCCCACTCTGTCAATGTAACACACCCAGGGAAGAGTAGACTGACCCCACCCTGTCAATGTAACACACCCAGGGAAGAGCAGACTGACCCGACCCTGTCAATGTAACTCACCCAGGGAAGAGCAGACTGACCTCACTCTGTCAATGTCACACACCCTGGGAAGAGCAGACTGACCCCCACTCTTGCAATGTAACAAACCCTGGGAGAACAGACTGACCCTACTCTGTCAATGTAACACACCCAGGGAAGAGCAGACTGAACCCACTCAATCAATGTAACACACCCAGGGAAGAACAGACTGACCCCACTCTGTCAATGTAATACACCCCGAGAAGAACAGACTGACCCCACTCAGTCAATGTAATACACCCAGGGAAGAGCAGACTGACCCCACTCTGTCAATGTAACACACCCAGGGAAGAACAGACTGACTCCACTCTGTCAATGTAACCCCCCCAGGGAAGAGCAGACTGACCCCACTATGTCAATGTAACACACCCAGGGAATAGCAGACTTACTCAACTCTGTCAATGTAACCAACCCATAAAAGAGCAGACTGGCCCCACTCTGTCAATGTTACCCACCCAGGGAAGAGCAGATTGACCCCACACTGTCAATGTCACACGCCCTGGGAAGAGCAGACTGACCTCACTCTGTCAATGTAACACACCCAGGGAAGAGCAGACTAACCCCACTCTGTCAATGTAACACACCCAGGGAAAGGCAGACGGACCCTGTTCTGTCAATGTAACGCATCCACGGAAGAGCAGACTGACCCCACTCTGTCAGGATAACACACCCAGGGAAGAGCAGACTGACCCCACTCTGTCAATGTAACACACCCAGGGAAGAGCAGACTGACCCCACTCTGTCAATGTAAGACACACAGGGAAGAGTAGACTGACCCCACTCTGTCAATGTAACACACCCAGGGAAGAGCAGACTCACCCCACTCTGTCAATGTAAAACACCCAGGGAAGAGCAGACTGACCCCTTTCTGTCAACGTTACACACCCAGGGAAGATCAGACTGACCCAACTCTGTCAATGTAACACATTCTGGGAAGAGCAGACTGACCCCACTCTGTCAATGCAACACACCCAGGGAAGAGCAGACTGACCCCACTCTATCATTGTTACACACCCAGGGAAGAGCAGACTGACCTCACTCTGTCAATGTAACACACCCAGGGAAGAGCAGACTGTCCCCATTCTGTCAATGTAACACACACAGGGAAGAGCAGACTGACCCCACTCTTCAATGTAACTCACCCAGGGAAGAGAAGATTGCCCCCCCCTTTGTCAATGTAACACACCCAGGGGAGACCAGAGTGACCCCTCTATCTCAATGTCACGCATCCAGGGAAGAGCAGACTGATCCCACTGTGTCAATATAACATACACAGGGAAGAGCAGACTGACCACACTCTGCCATTGCAACTCACCCAGGGAAGAGCAGACTGAGTTCTCTCTGTCAATGTAACACAACCAGGGAAGAGCAGACTGACCCCTGTCTCTCAAAGTTATACACTCAGGGAACATCAGACTGACCCAAATCTGTCAATGTAACACACCCAGGGAAGAGCAGACTGACCCCTCTCTGTCAATGTAACACACCCAGGGAAGAGCAGACTGACCCCACTCTGTCATTGTAACACACCCAGGGAAGAGCAGACTGACCTCACTCTGTCAATGTAACACACCCAGGGAAGAGCAGACTAAACCCACTCTGTCAATGTAACACACCCAGGGAAAGGCAGACGGACCCTGTTCTGTCAATGTAACACACCCAGGGAAGAGCATACTGACCCCACTCTGTCAGTATAACACACCCAGGGAAGAGCAGACTGACCCCACTCTGTCAATGTAACACACCCAGGGAAGAGCAGACTGACCCCACTCTGTCAAAGTAACACACTCAGGGAAGAGCAGACTGTCCCCACTCTGTCAAAGTAACACACTCAGGGAGAGCAGACTGACCCCACTCTGTCATTGTAACACACCCAGGGAAGAGCAGACTGACCTCACTCTGTCAATGTAACACACCCAGGGAAGAGCAGACTAACCCCACTCTGTCAATGTAACACACCCAGGAAAAGGCAGACGGACCCTGTTCTGTCAATGTAACGCACCCAGGGAAGAGCAGACTGACCCCACTCTGTCAGGATAACACACCCAGGGAAGAGCAGACTGACCCCACTCTGTCAATGTAACACACCCAGGGAAGAGCAGACTGACCCCACTCTGTCAATGTAAGACACACAGGGAAGAGTAGACTGACCCCACTCTGTCAATGTAACACACCCAGGGAAGAGCAGACTCACCCCACTCTGTCAATGTAACACACCCAGGGAAGAGCAGACTGACCCCTTTCTGTCAACGTTACACACCCAGGGAAGATCAGACTGACCCAACTCTGTCAATGTAACACATTCTGGGAAGAGCAGACTGACCCCACTCTGTCAATGCAACACACCCAGGGAAGAGCAGACTGACCCCACTCTATCATTGTAACACACCCAGGGAAGAGCAGACTGACCTCACTCTGTCAATGGAACACACCCAGGGAAGAGCAGACGGACCCCACTCTGTCAATGTAACTCACCCAGGGAAGAGAAGATTGCCCCCCCTTTGTCAATGTAACACACCCAGGGGAGACCAGACTGACCCCTCTATCTCAATGTAACACACCTAGGGAAGAGCAGACTGACCCCACTCTGTCAAAGTAACACACTCAGGGAAGAGCAGACTGTCCCCACTCTGTCAAAGTAACACACTCAGGGAAGAGCAGACTGACCTCACTCTGTCAATGTAACACACCCAGGGAACAGCAGACTGTCCCCACTCTGTCAAAGTAACACACTCGGGGAAGTGCAGACTGACCCCACTCTGTCAATGTAACACACCCAGGGAAGAGCAGACTGACCACACCCTGTCAATGTAACACACCCAGGGAAGAGCAGACTGACCCCACTCTGTCAATGTAACACGCCCAGGGAAGAGCAGACTGAACCCACCCTGTCAATGTAACACACCCAGGGACGAGCAGACTGAACCCACCCTGTCAATGTAACACACCCAGGGAACAGCAGACTGTCCCCACTCTGTCAAAGTAACACACTCGGGGAAGTGCAGACTGACCCCACTCTGTCAATGTAACACACCCAGGGAAGAGTAGACTGACCCCACCCTGTCAATGTAACACACCCAGGGAAGAGCAGACTGACCCGACCCTGTCAATGTAACTCACCCAGGGAAGAGCAGACTGACCTCACTCTGTCAATGTCACACACCCTGGGAAGAGCAGACTGACCCCCACTCTTGCAATGTAACAAACCCTGGGAGAACAGACTGACCCCACTCTGTCAATGTAACACACCCAGGGAAGAGCAGACTGAACCCACTCAATCAATGTAACACACCCAGGGAAGAACAGACTGACCCCACTCTGTCAATGTAATACACCCCGAGAAGAACAGACTGACCCCACTCAGTCAATGTAATACACCCAGGGAAGAGCAGACTGACCCCACTCTGTCAATGTAACACACCCAGGGAAGAACAGACTGACTCCACTCTGTCAATGTAACCCCCCCAGGGAAGAGAAGACTGACCCCACTCTGTCAATGTAACACACCCAGGGAATAGCAGACTTACCCAACTCTGTCAATGTAACCCACCCATAAAAGAGCAGACTGGCCCCACTCTGTTAATGTGACACGCCCTGGGAAGAGCAGACTGACCACACTCTGTCAATGTTACCCACCCAGGGAAGAGCAGATTGACCCCACTCTGTCAATGTGACACGCCCTGGGAAGAGCAGACTGACCTCACTCTGTCAATGTAAGACACCCAGGGAAGAACAGACTGACCCCACTCTGTCAATGTAACAAACCCTGGGAGAACAGACTGACCCCACTCTGTCAATGGAACACAGCCAGGGAAGAGCAGACTGACCCCACTCTGTCAATGTTACCCACCCAGGGAAGAGCAGATTGACCCCACTCTGTCAATGTAACACACCCAGGGAAGAGCAGACTGACACCACTCTGTCAATGTAACACACCCAGGGAAGAGCAGACTGACCCCACTCTGTCAATGTAACACACCCAGGGAAGAGCAGACTGACCCCACTCTGTCAATGTAACACAGCCAGGAAGAGCAGACTGACCCCACTCTGTCAATGTAACACACCCAGGGAAGAACAGACTGACCCCACTGTGTCAATGTACCAAACTTGGGGAAGAGCAGACTGACCCCAATCTGTCAATGTAACACACCCAGGGAAGAGAAGACTGACCCCACTCTGTCAATGTAACACAACCAGGGAAGATCAGACTGACCCCACTCTGTCAATGTAACACACCCAGGGATGAGCAGACTGACCCCACTCTGTCAATGTAACCCACCCATAAAAGAGCAGACTGTCCCCACTCTGTCAATGTGACACGCCCTGGGAAGAGCACTCTGACCCAACTCTGTCAATGTAACACACCCTGGGAAGAGCAGACTGACCAAACTCTGTCAATGTAACAAACCCAGGGAAGAGCAGACTGACCTCACTCTGTCAATGTAACACACCCAGAGAAGAGCATAATGACCTCTTCTGCAAAGTTACTCACACAGTGAACTGCAGACTTACCCCACTCTGTCAATGTAACCCACCCAGTGAAGTGCACATTGACCCCACTCTGTCATTGTAACACACCCAGGGAAGAGCAGACTGACCCCACTCTGACAATGTAACACACAATGGGAGAACAGACTGACCCCACTCTGTCAATGTAACAAACCCAGGGAAGAGCAGACAGATACCACTCTGTCACTGTAACACACCAAGGGAAGAACAGACTGACCCCACTGTGTCAATTTAACACACCCAGGGAAGAGCAGACTGACCCCACTCTGTCAATGGAACACACCCAGGGGAGAGCAGACTGACACCACCCTGTCACTGTAACACCCCCAGGGAAGAACAGACTGACGCCTCACTGTCAATGTAACACACCCAGGGAAGAGCAGACTGACCCAACACAGTCAATTCAACACACCCAAGGAAGAACAGACTGACCCCACTCTGTCAATGCAACACACTCAGGGAAGAGCAGACTGACCCCAATCTGTCAATGTAACACACCCAGGGAAGAGAAGACTGACCCCACTCTGTCAATTTAACAAACCCAGGGAAGAGCAGACGGACCTCACTCTGTCAATGTAACACACGCAGGGAAGAGCAGACTGACCCCACTCTGTCAATGTAACACACCCAGGGAAGAGCAGACTGAACTCACTCTGTCAATGTAACACAACAGGGAACATCAGACTGACCCCACTCTGTCAATGCAACACACGCAGGGAAGAGCAGACTGAATTCATTCTGTCAATGTAACCCACCCATAAAAGAGCAGACTGACCCCACTCTGTCAATGTGACACGCCCTGGGAAGAGCAGACTGACCACACTCTGTCAATGTAACACACCCTGGGAAGAGCAGACTGACCCCCACTCTGTCAATGTAACACACACAGAGAGGTGCACACTGACCCCACTCTGTCATTGTAACACAGCAAGGGAAGAGCAGACTGACCCCACTCTGTCAATGTAACAAACCCTGGGAGAAAAGACTGTCCCCACTCTGTCAATGTAACACACCCAGGGAAGAGCAGACTGAACCCACTCTGTCAATGTAACACACCCAGGGAAGAACAGACTGACCCCACTCTGTCAATATAAAACACCCAGGGAAGAGCAGATTGACCCCACTCAGTCAATGTAACCCTCCCATAAAAGAGCAGACTGACCCCACTCTGTCAATGTGACACGCCCTGGGAAGAGCAGACTGACCACACTCTGTCAATGCAACACACCCTGGGAAGAGCAGACTGACCCCCACTCTGTTAATGTAACACACCCAGGGAAGTGCGCACAGACCACACTCTGTCATTGTAAAACACTAAGGGAAGAGCAGACTGACCCCACTGTGTCAATGTAACACACTTGGGGAAGAGCAGACTGACCCCAATCAGTTAATGTAACACACCCAGGGAAGAGAAGACTGTCCCCACTCTGTCAATGTAACCCTCCCAGGGAAGAGCAGACTGACCCCACTCTGTCAATGTAACACACCCAGGGAAGAGCAGACTGACCCCACTCTGTCAATGTAACCCACCCATAAAAGAGCAGACTGACCCCACTCTGTCAATGTAACACAGCCAGGGAAGAGCAGACTGACCCCAATCTGTCAATGTAACACACCCAGGGAAAAACAGACTGACCCCACTGTGTCAATGTAACACACCCAGGGAAGAGCAGACTGACCCCACTCTGTCAGTATATCACACCCAGGGAAGAGCAGACTGACCCCACTCTGTCAATTTAACACCCCCAGGGAAGAGCAGACTGACCCCACTCTTTCAATGTAACACCCCCAGGGAAGAGCAGACTGACCCCACTCTGTCAATGTAAGACCCCCAGGGAAGAGCAGACTGAGCACACTCTGTCAATGTAACACACACAGGGAAGAGCAGACTGACCCCATTCTGTTAATTTAACACCCCGATTAAAGAGCAGACTGACCCCACTCTTTCAATGTAACACCCACAGGGAAGTGCAGACTGAGCCCACTCTGTCAATGTAACACATCCAGGGAAGGGCAGACTGACCCCATTCTGTCAATCTAACACACACAGGGAAGAGCAGACTGACCCCACTCTGTCAATGTTACACACAGGGAATAGCAGACTGACCCCACTCTGTCAATGTAACACACCCAGGGAAGAACAGACTGACACAACTCTGTCAATGTAACACACCCATGGAAGAACAGACTGACCCCACTATGTCAATGTAACACACCCTGTAAAGAGCAGACTGACCCCACTCTGTCAATGTAACACACACAGGGAAGAGCTGATTGAGCCCACTTTGTCAATTTAACGCACCCAGGTTTTAGCACACTGACCCCACTCTGTCAACGTAACACACACAGGGAAGGGCAGACCAACCTAACTCTGTCAATGTAACACAACCTGTAAAGAGCAGACTGACCCCACTCTGTCAATGTAACAGACCCAGGTTTGAGCACACTGACCCCACTCTGTCACTGTAACCCACCCAGGAAAGAGCAGACTGACCCCACTCTGTCAATGTAACACACACAGGGAAGAGCAGACTGACGCCACTCTGTCAATGTAACACACCCAGGGATGAGCAGACTGACCCCACTCTGTCAATGTAACCCACCCATAAAAGAGCAGACTGTCCCCACTCTGTCAATGTGACACGCCCTGGGAAGAGCACTCTGACCCAACTCTGTCAATGTAACACACCCTGGGAAGAGCAGACTGACCAAACTCTGTCAATGTAACAAACCCAGGGAAGAGCAGACTGACCTCACTCTGTCAATGTAACACACCCAGAGAAGAGCATAATGACCTCTTCTGCAAAGTTACTCACACAGTGAACTGCAGACTTACCCCACTCTGTCAATGTAACCCACCCAGTGAAGTGCACATTGACCCCACTCTGTCATTGTAACACACCCAGGGAAGAGCAGACTGACCCCACTCTGACAATGTAACACACAATGGGAGAACAGACTGACCCCACTCTGTCAATGTAACAAACCCAGGGAAGAGCAGACAGATACCACTCTGTCACTGTAACACACCAAGGGAAGAACAGACTGACCCCACTGTGTCAATTTAACACACCCAGGGAAGAGCAGACTGACCCCACTCTGTCAATGGAACACACCCAGGGGAGAGCAGACTGACACCACCCTGTCACTGTAACACCCCCAGGGAAGAACAGACTGACGCCTCACTGTCAATGTAACACACCCAGGGAAGAGCAGACTGACCCAACACAGTCAATTCAACACACCCAAGGAAGAACAGACTGACCCCACTCTGTCAATGCAACACACTCAGGGAAGAGCAGACTGACCCCAATCTGTCAATGTAACACACCCAGGGAAGAGAAGACTGACCCCACTCTGTCAATTTAACAAACCCAGGGAAGAGCAGACGGACCTCACTCTGTCAATGTAACACACGCAGGGAAGAGCAGACTGACCCCACTCTGTCAATGTAACACACCCAGGGAAGAGCAGACTGAACTCACTCTGTCAATGTAACACAACAGGGAACATCAGACTGACCCCACTCTGTCAATGCAACACACGCAGGGAAGAGCAGACTGAATTCATTCTGTCAATGTAACCCACCCATAAAAGAGCAGACTGACCCCACTCTGTCAATGTGACACGCCCTGGGAAGAGCAGACTGACCACACTCTGTCAATGTAACACACCCTGGGAAGAGCAGACTGACCCCCACTCTGTCAATGTAACACACACAGAGAGGTGCACACTGACCCCACTCTGTCATTGTAACACAGCAAGGGAAGAGCAGACTGACCCCACTCTGTCAATGTAACAAACCCTGGGAGAAAAGACTGTCCCCACTCTGTCAATGTAACACACCCAGGGAAGAGCAGACTGAACCCACTCTGTCAATGTAACACACCCAGGGAAGAACAGACTGACCCCACTCTGTCAATATAAAACACCCAGGGAAGAGCAGATTGACCCCACTCAGTCAATGTAACCCTCCCATAAAAGAGCAGACTGACCCCACTCTGTCAATGTGACACGCCCTGGGAAGAGCAGACTGACCACACTCTGTCAATGCAACACACCCTGGGAAGAGCAGACTGACCCCCACTCTGTTAATGTAACACACCCAGGGAAGTGCGCACAGACCACACTCTGTCATTGTAAAACACTAAGGGAAGAGCAGACTGACCCCACTGTGTCAATGTAACACACTTGGGGAAGAGCAGACTGACCCCAATCAGTTAATGTAACACACCCAGGGAAGAGAAGACTGTCCCCACTCTGTCAATGTAACCCTCCCAGGGAAGAGCAGACTGACCCCACTCTGTCAATGTAACACACCCAGGGAAGAGCAGACTGACCCCACTCTGTCAATGTAACCCACCCATAAAAGAGCAGACTGACCCCACTCTGTCAATGTAACACAGCCAGGGAAGAGCAGACTGACCCCAATCTGTCAATGTAACACACCCAGGGAAAAACAGACTGACCCCACTGTGTCAATGTAACACACCCAGGGAAGAGCAGACTGACCCCACTCTGTCAGTATATCACACCCAGGGAAGAGCAGACTGACCCCACTCTGTCAATTTAACACCCCCAGGGAAGAGCAGACTGACCCCACTCTTTCAATGTAACACCCCCAGGGAAGAGCAGACTGACCCCACTCTGTCAATGTAAGACCCCCAGGGAAGAGCAGACTGAGCACACTCTGTCAATGTAACACACACAGGGAAGAGCAGACTGACCCCATTCTGTTAATTTAACACCCCGATTAAAGAGCAGACTGACCCCACTCTTTCAATGTAACACCCACAGGGAAGTGCAGACTGAGCCCACTCTGTCAATGTAACACATCCAGGGAAGGGCAGACTGACCCCATTCTGTCAATCTAACACACACAGGGAAGAGCAGACTGACCCCACTCTGTCAATGTTACACACAGGGAATAGCAGACTGACCCCACTCTGTCAATGTAACACACCCAGGGAAGAACAGACTGACACAACTCTGTCAATGTAACACACCCATGGAAGAACAGACTGACCCCACTATGTCAATGTAACACACCCTGTAAAGAGCAGACTGACCCCACTCTGTCAATGTAACACACACAGGGAAGAGCTGATTGAGCCCACTTTGTCAATTTAACGCACCCAGGTTTTAGCACACTGACCCCACTCTGTCAACGTAACACACACAGGGAAGGGCAGACCAACCTAACTCTGTCAATGTAACACAACCTGTAAAGAGCAGACTGACCCCACTCTGTCAATGTAACAGACCCAGGTTTGAGCACACTGACCCCACTCTGTCACTGTAACCCACCCAGGAAAGAGCAGACTGACCCCACTCTGTCAATGTAACACACACAGGGAAGAGCAGACTGACGCCACTCTGTCAATGTAACACACCCAGGGTAGAGCAGACTGACCCCACTCTGTCAATACAACACACCCAGGGAATAGCAGACTGGCCACACTCTTTCAATACAACACCCCCAGGCAAGAGCAGACTGACCCCGCTCTGTCGATGTAACACCCCCAGAGAAGAGCAGACTGACCCAACTCTGTCAGTATAACACACCCCGGGAAGAGCAGACTGACCCCATTCCATCAAAGTAACACACCCAGGGAAGAGCAGACTGACACCACTCTGTCAATGTAACACGTCCAGGGAAGGGCAGACTGACCCCATTCTGTCAATCTAACACACACGGGGAAGAGCAGACTGACCCCACTCTGTCAATGTTACACACAGGGAATAGCAGACTGACCCCACTCTGTCAATGTAACACACCCAGAGAAGAACAGACTGACACAACTCTGTCAATGTAACACACCCATGGAAGAACAGACTGACCCCACTATGTCAATGTAACACACCCTGTAAAGAGCAGACTGACCCCACTCTGTCAATGTAACACACACAGGGAAGAGCTGATTGAGCCCACTTTGTCAATTTAACGCAACCAGGTTTGAGCACACTGACCCCACTCTGTCAACGTAACACACACAGGGAAGGGCAGACCAACCTAACTCTGTCAATGTAACACAACATGTAAAGAGCAGACTGACCCCACTCTGTCAATGTAACAGACCCAGGTTTGAGCACACTGACCCAATCTGTCACTGTAACCCACCCAGGAAAGTGCAGACTGACTCCACTCTGACAATGTAACACACACAGGGTAGAGCAGACTGACCCCACTCTGTCAATACAACACACCCAGGGAATAGCAGACTGGCCACACTCTTTCAATACAACACCCCCAGGCAAGAGCAGACTGACCCCGCTCTGTCGATGTAACACCCCCAGAGAAGAGCAGACTGACCCAACTCTGTCAATATAACACACCCCGGGAAGAGCAGACTGACCCCATTCTATCAAAGTAACACACCCAGGGAAGAGCAGACTGACACCACTCTGTCAATGTAACACACCCAGTGAAGAGCAGACTGACCTCACTCTGTCAATTTAACACCCCCAGGGAAGAGCAGACTGACCCCACTCTTTCAATGTAACACACCCAGGGAGGAGCAGACTGACCCCACTCTGTCAATTTAACACCCCCAGGGAAGAGCAGACTGACCCCACTCTTTCAATGTAACACCCCCAGGGAAGAGCAGACTGACCCCACTCTGTCAATGTAAGACCCCCAGGGAAGAGCAGACTGAGCACACTCTGTCAATGTAACACACACAGGGAAGTGCAGACTGACCCCACTCTGTCAATGTAACAGACGCAGGGAAGAGCAGACTGACCTCACTCTGTCAATGTAACACCCCCAGGGAAGAGCAGACTGACCCCAATCTGTCAATGTAACACACCCAGGGAAGGGCAGACTGACCCCCCTCTGTCAATGTAACACACCCAGGGAAGAGCAGACCGACCCCACTCTGTCAATGTAACTCAAAAAGGGAAGAGCAGACTGACCCCACTCTGTCAATGTAACACACCCAGGGAAGAGCAGACTGACCCCACTCTGTCAATTTAAGACACCCAGGGAATAGCACACTGACCCCTCTCTGTCAATGTAACCCACCCAGGAAAGAGCTGACTGACCCCACTCTGTCAATGTAACACTACCAGGAAAGAGCAGACTGACCCCACTGTGTCAATGTAACACACCCAGGGAAGAGCAGACTGACCCCACTCTGTCAATGTAACACACCCAGTGAAGAGCAGACTGACCCCACTCTGTCAATATAACACACCCAGGGAAGAGCAGACTGGCCCCACTCTGTCAATGTAACACACCCAGGGAAGAGCAGACTGACCGAACTCTGTCAATGTAACACACCCAGGGAAGAGCAGACTGACCCCATTCCATCAAAGTAACACACCCAGGGAAGAGCAGACTGACCCCACTCTGTCACTGTAACACACCCAGGGAAGAGCAGACTGACCCCACTCTGTCAATGTAACACACCCAGGGAAGAGCAGACTGACCCCACTCTCTCAATGTCAGTCACCCAGGAAAGAGCAGACTGAGCACACTCTGTCAATGTAAGACCCCCAGGGAAGAGCAGACTGATCACACTCTGTCAATGTAACACACACAGGGCAGGGCAGACTGACCCCCCTCTGTCAATGTAACAGACGCAGGGAAGAGCAGACTGACCCCAATTGGTCAGTGGAACCCACCCATGAAAGGGCAGACTGACCCCCCTCTGTCAATGTAACACCCCCAGGGAAGAGCAGACTGACCCCACTCTGTCAATGTAACACACCCAGGGAAGAGCCGACCGACCCCAGTCTGTCAATGTAACTCAAAAAGGGAAGAGCAGACTGACCCCACTCTGTCAATGTAACACACACAGGGAAGAGCAGACTGACCCCACTCTGTCAATGTAACACACCCAGGGAAGAGCAGACCGACCCCAATCTGTCAATGTAACTCAAAAAGGGAAGAGCAGACTGACCCCACTCTGTCAATGTAACCCACCCAGGGAAGAGCAGACTGACCCTTCTCTGTCAATGTATCACACCCAGGGAAGGGCAGACTGAACCCATTCTGTCAATCTAACACACCGAGGGAACAGCAGACTGACCCTTCTCTGTCAATGTAACACACACAGGGAAGAGCAGACTGACCCAACTGTCTCAAAGTAACACACAGGGAAGAGCAGACTGACCCCCCTCTGTCAATGTAACACACCCAGGGAAGAGCAGACTGACACAACTCTGTCAATGTAACACACCCATGGAAGAACAGACTGACCCCACTCTGTCAATGTAACACACCCTGTAAAGAGCAGACTGACCCCACTCTGTCAATGTAACACACTCGGTAAAGGGCAGACTGACCCCACTCTGTCAATGTAAAACACACAGGGAAGGGCAGACCGACCCCACTCTGTCAATGTAACACACCCAGGGAAGAGCTGACGGACCCCACTCTGTCAATGTAACGCACCCAGGTTTGAGCACACTGACCCCACTCTGTCAATGTAGCCCACCCAGGAAAGAGCAGACTGACCCCACTCTGTCAATGTAACACACACAGGGAAGAGCAGACTGACCCAACTCTGTCAATGTATCCCACTCAGTTAAGAGCAGACTGACCCCACTCGGTCAATGTAACCTTACCAGGGAAAAGCAAACAGACCGCACTCTGTCAATGGAACACACCCAGGGAAGAGCAGACGGACGCAACTCTGTCAATGTAACACACTTAGGGAAGAACAGACTGACCCCACTCTGTCAATGTAACACACTCTGTAAAGAGCAGACTGACCCCACTCTGTCAATGTAAAACACACAGGGAAGGGCAGACCGACCCCACTCTGACAATGTAACACACCCAGGGAAGAGCAGACTGACCCCATTCTGTTAATTTAACACCCCGATTAAAGAGCAGACTGACCCCACTCTTTCAATGTAACACCCACAGGGAAGTGCAGACTGAGCCCACTCTGTCAATGTAACACATCCAGGGAAGGGCAGACTGACCCCATTCTGTCAATCTAACACACACAGGGAAGAGCAGACTGACCCCACTCTGTCAATGTTACACACAGGGAATAGCAGACTGACCCCACTCTGTCAATGTAACACACCCAGGGAAGAACAGACTGACACAACTCTGTCAATGTAACACACCCATGGAAGAACAGACTGACCCCACTATGTCAATGTAACACACCCTGTAAAGAGCAGACTGACCCCACTCTGTCAATGTAACACACACAGGGAAGAGCTGATTGAGCCCACTTTGTCAATTTAACGCACCCAGGTTTTAGCACACTGACCCCACTCTGTCAACGTAACACACACAGGGAAGGGCAGACCAACCTAACTCTGTCAATGTAACACAACCTGTAAAGAGCAGACTGACCCCACTCTGTCAATGTAACAGACCCAGGTTTGAGCACACTGACCCCACTCTGTCACTGTAACCCACCCAGGAAAGAGCAGACTGACCCAACTCTGTCAATATAACACACCCCGGGAAGAGCAGACTGACCCCATTCTATCAAAGTAACACACGCAGGGAAGAGCAGACTGACACCACTCTGTCAATGTAACACATCCAGGGAAGGGCAGACTGACCCCATTCTGTCAATCTAACACACACAGGGAAGAGCAGACTGACCCCACTCTGTCAATGTTACACACAGGGAATAACAGACTGACCCCAGTCTGTCAATGTAACACACCCAGGGAAGAACAGACTGACACAACTCTGTCAATGTAACACACCCATGGAAGAACAGACTGACCCCACTATGTCAATGTAACACACCCTGTAAAGAGCAGACTGACCCCACTCTGTCAATGTAACACACACAGGGAAGAGCTGATTGAGCCCACTTTGTCAATTTAACGCACCCAGGTTTGAGCACACTGACCCCACTCTGTCACTGTAACCCACCCAGGAAAGAGCAGACTGACCCCACTCTGTCAATGTAACACACACAGGGAAGAGCAGACTGACCCCACTCTGTCAATACAACACACCCAGGGAATAGCAGACTGGCCACACTCTTTCAATACAACACCCCCAGGCAAGAGCAGACTGACGCCGCTCTGTCGATGTAACACCCCCAGAGAAGAGCAGACTGACCCAACTCTGTCAATATAACACACCCCGGGAAGAGCAGACTGACCCCATTCTATCAAAGTAACACACCCAGGGAAGAGCAGACTGACACCACTCTGTCAATGTAACACACCCAGTGAAGAGCAGACTGACCTCACTCTGTCAATTTAACACCCCCAGGGAAGAGCAGACTGACCCCACTCTTTCAATGTAACACACCCAGGGAAGAGCAGACTGACCCCACTCTGTCAATTTAACACCCCCAGGGAAGAGCAGACTGACCCCACTCTTTCAATGTAACACCCCCAGGGAAGAGCAGACTGACCCCACTCTGTCAATGTAAGACCCCCAGGGAAGAGCACACTGAGCACACTCTGTCAATGTAACACACACAGGGAAGTGCAGACTGACCCCACTCTGTAAATGTAACAGATGCAGGGAAGAGCAGACTGACCTCACTCTGTCAATGTAAGACCCCCAGGGAAGAGCAGACTGAGCACACTCTGTCAATGTAACACACACAGGGAAGTGCAGACTGACCCCACTCTGTCAATGTAACAGACGCAGGGAAGAGCAGACTGACCCCCCTCTGTCAATGTAACACACCCAGGGAAGAGCAGACCGACCCCACTCTGTCAATGTAACACACCCAGGGAAGCGCAAACTGACCCCACTCTGTCAACGTAACCCAGCCAGGAAAGTGCAGACTGACCCCACTCTGTCAATGTAACACACCCAGGGAGGAGCAGACTGACCCCACTCTGTCAATGGAACACACCCAGGGAAGAGCAGACTGACCCCAATCTGTCAATGTAACTCAAAAAAGGAAGAGCAGACTGACCCCGCTCTGTCAATGTAACACACCCAGGGAAGAGTAGACTGACCCCACTCTGTCAATGTAACACTACCAGGAAAGAGCAGACTGACCCCACTGTGTCAATGTAACACACCCAGGGAAGAGCAGAATGACACCACTCTGTCAATGTAACACACCCAGGGAAGAGCAGAATGACCCCACTCTGTCAATGTAACACACCCAGGGAAGAGCAGACTGACCCCACTCTGTCAATGTAACACACCGAGGGAAGCGCAGACTGACCACACTCTGACAATGTAACACACCCAGGGAAGAGCAGACTGACCCCACCCTGTCAATGTAACACACCCAGGGAATCGCAGAATGACCTCACTCTTTCAATGTAACACACCCAGGGAAGAGAAGACAGACCTCACTCTGCCAATGTAACCCACCCAGGGTTGAGCAGTCTGACCCAAGTCTGTTAATGTAACCCAACCAGGGAAGAGCAGAATGAACTCACTCTGTCAATGTAACACACCAAGGCAAGAACAGACATACCCCACTCTGTCAAAGTAACACATCCAGGGAAGAGCAGACTGACCCCACTCTGTCAATGTAACCCACCCAGGGAAGAGCAAACTGATTCCACTCTGTCGATATAACACACCCAGGGAAGAGCAGACTCACCCCACTCTGTCAATGTAACACACCCAGGGAAGAGCAGACTGACCCCACTCTGTCAATGTCACACACACCCAAAAAAGAGCAGACTGACCCCACTCTGTCAATGTTACCCACCCAGGGAAGAGCAGACTGACCCCACTCTGTCAATGTAACACACCCAGGGAAGAGCAGACTGACCCCACTCTGTCAATGTAACACACCCAGGGAAGAACAGACGGACCCCACTCTGTCAATGTATCACACCCAGGGAAGAGCAGACTGACCCCACTCTGTCAATGTAACACACCCAGGGAAGAGCAGACGGACCCCACTCTGTCAATGTAGCCCACCCAGGGAAGAGCACACTGACCCCACTCTGTCAATGTAGCTCACCCAGGGAAGGGCTGACTGACCCCACTCTGTCAATGTAACACACCCAGGGAAGATCAGACTGACCTCACTCTGTCAATGTAACACACCCAGGGAAGAGCAGACTGACCCCACTTTGTCAATGTAACACACCCAGGGAAGAGCAGACTGACCCCACTCTGTCAATGTAACACACCCAGGGAAGAGCAGACTGACCCCACTCTGACAATCTAACTCACACAGGCTCGAGGAGATGATCCAAGAGATGAACTGATGGCCGGTTCAATCCAGAATTCAGTGTCTCGAACACAGTGTCAGAGAGTTTGGTGTGGCCGGGTGAATCCCTGGGTTAGAGACTGGAATAAAGTATCTGGGAGTGTGGGATAGGCCGGATTAATCCATGCATTACGGTGTGGAACACAGTGTCTGAGAGTGAGGGATTGGCCGGACTAATCCAGGGGTTAGGATCTGGAACAAAGTGCCTGAGAGTGTGGGATAGGCCGGAATAATCCAGGGTTTAGGGTCTGGACCAACGTGCTGGTAAGTGTGGGATAGGCCGGATTAATGCATGGGTTCGCGTATGGAACACAGTGGCTGAGGGTGTGGGATAGGCCGGAACAATCCAGGGGTTAGTGTCTGGAACACAGTGGCTGAGGGTGTGGAGTTGGCCGGAATAGTCCAGGGGTTAGGGTCTGGAACAAAGAACCTGAGAGTGTGGGAGAGGCCGGATTAATCCAGGGGTTAGGGCCTGGAACACAGTGTCTGAGAGTGTAGGATAGGCCCGGTCTATCCAGGGGTTAGGATCTGGAACACAATTTCTGAGAGTGTGGGATCGGTCGGATTAATCCAGGTGTTGAGGTCTGGGACACAGCATTTGAGAGTGTGGGATAGACTGAATTAATGCAGGAGTTACGGTCTGGAACACTGTGCCTGAGAGTATGGGATAGGCCAGGTCAATCCAGGGGTTAGGGTCTGGAACACAGTGTCTGAGGGTGTAGGATAGGCTGGATGAATCCAGCAGTGTGGGTCTGGAATTCAGTGTCTGCGGGAGTAGGATAGGCCGGATTAATCCAGGGATTAGGGTCTGGTACAAAGTGCCGGAACGTGTGGGGAAGGCCGATTCAATCCCGGGTTTAGAGTCTGGAACAAATTATTTAGGAGTGTGGGATGGGCCGGATTAATCCAGGGGTTAGAGTCTGGAACACAGGGTGTCTGAGAGTGTGGGTACGCCGGATTAATCCAGGGATTAGGGTCTGGAACAAAGTGCATGAGAGTTTGGGGAGGCCGTAATAATCCAGGTGTTAGGGTCTGGAATGCAGTGCTTGAGAGAGTGGGATAGGTCGGATTAATCCAGGGGTTAGTGTCTGAAACACAGTGCCTGAGAGTGTGTATTGACTGGATTAATCCAGGGGTTAGGGTCTGGAACACAGTGTCAGAGAGTTTGGGGAGGCCGGGTCAATCCAGGGGTTAGGGTCTGGAATACATTGTCTGAGTTTATGGGATAGACCAGATTAATCCAGGGGTTAGGGTCTGGAACACAGTGTGTGAGTGTGGGATAGACCGGAATATTCCAGGAGTTAGGGTCTGGAATGCAGTGCTTGAGAGAGTGGGATAGGTCGGATTAATCCAGGGGTTAGTGTCTGAAACACAGTGCCTGAGAGAGTGGGATAGGCCGGATTAATGCAGGAGTTAGCGTCTGGAACACAGTGTCTGAGAGTGTGTATTGACTGGATTAATCCATGGGTTGGGGTCTGGAACACAGTGTATGAGCGTGAGGGATAGGCCGGATTAATCCAGGTGTGAAGGTCTGGGACACAACGTTTGAGAGTGTGGGATAGGCTGGATTAATGCAGGAGTTAGGGTCTGGAACACAGTGTCTGAGAGTGTGGGGACACCGGGTCTATCCAGGGGTTAGGGTCTGGAACACAGTGTCTGAGAGAGTGGGATAGGCCGGATTAATGCAGGAGTTAGCGTCTGGAACACAGTGTCTGAGAGAGTGGGATAGGCCGGATTAATCCAGGGGTTACGGTCTGGAACACAGTGTCTGAGAGTGTAGGATAGGCCGGGTCAATCCAGGGGTTAGGGTCTGCAACACAGTGCGGGAGTAGGATAGGCAGGATTAATCCAGGGGTTACGGTCTGGAACACAGTGTCTGAGAGCGTGGGATAGGCCGGATTAATCCAGCGGTTTGGGTCTGGAATACAGTGCGGGAGTAGGATAGGCAGGATTAATCCAGGGGTTAGGGTCTGGTACAGAGTTCCGGAAAGTGTGGAGAAGGCCAATTCAATCCCGGGGTTAGAGTCTGGAACAAAGTACCTGGGAGTGTGGGATAGGCCAGATTAATCAAGGCATTCGGGTCTGGAACACAGTGTCTGAGAGTGTGGGGTAGGACGGAATAATCCAGGGGTTAGGGTCTGGAACACAGTGTCTGAGAGTGTGCAGTAGGCCGGAATAATCCAGGGGTTAGGGTCTGGAACACAGTGCCTGAGAGTGTGGGGTAGGCTGGAATATTCCAGGGTTTTGGTCTGGAACACAGTGTCTGAGAGTGTGGGATAGGCCGTATTAATCCAGGGGCTAGGCTCTGGAACAAAGAGCCTGAGAGTGTGGGGGTGGCCGGAATAGTCCAGGATTTAGGGTCTGGAACAGTGTCTGAGAGTGTGGGATAGACCGGGTCAATCCAATGGTTAGTGTCTGGAACACAGTCCCTGAGACTGTGGGATAGGCCGGATTAATCCAGGGGTTAGGGTCTGCATCACAGTGCCTCAGAGTGTGGAATGGGCTGGATTAATCCTGGGTTTAGGGTCTCGAACACAGTGCCTGAGAGTCTGGGGGAGGCTGCAAAATCCAGGGATTAGATCTGAAACACAGTGTCTAAGAGTGTGTTGGAGGCCGGGTCAATCCAGGGGTTAGGGTCTGGAACAGTGTCTGACAGTGTGTGATAGGCCAGATTAATCCAGGGGTTAGGTCATGGAACACAGTGTCTGAGAGTGTGGGATAGGCCAGATTAATCCAATGGTTAGGGTCTGGAATACAATGTCTGAGAGTGTGGGATAGGCCCGGTCAATCCAGGGTTTACATTCTGGAACAAAATGTCTGAGAGTGTGTGATTGGTCGGATTAATCAAGGGGTTAGAGTCTGGAACACAGTGCCTGAGAGAGTGGGATAGGCCGGATTAATCCAAGGGTTAGGTTCTGGAAAACAGTGTCTGAGAGAGTGGGATAGGCCGGGTCAATCCAGGAATTAGGGTCTGGAACACTGTGCCTGAGAGTGTGGGATAGGCCAGATTAATCCGGGGTTAGGGTCGGGAACACAGTGCCTGAGAATGTGGGCTAGGCCGGATTAATCCAGGGGTTTGTGTCTGGATTATAGTACTTGTGAGAGTGGCGTAGGTCGGAATAATCCAGGGATTAGTGTCTGGAACACGGGTCTGAGGGTGTGGGATAGGCCAGATTTATCCAAGGGCTAGGCTCTGGAATACAGTATCTGAGAGTGTGGAATAGGCGGGATTAATCCATGGGTTAGGGTCTGGAACACAGTGTCAGAGAGTTTGGGGAGGCCGGGTCAATCCATGGGTTAGGGTCTGGAATACAATGTCTGAGTTTATGGGATAGACTGGATTAATCCATGCGTTAGGGTCTGGAACACAGTGTGTGAGTGTGGGATAGGCCGGAATATTCCAGGATTTAGGGTCTGGAAAGCAGTGCTTGAGAGAGTGGGATAGGTCGGATTAATCCAGGGTTTGTTGTCTGGAATACACTTTTAGAGAGTGTGGGTTAAGCTAAATTAATCCAGGGGTTAGGGTCAGTACACAGTGCCCGAGGGTGTGGGATAGGCAGGGTCAATCCAGTGGTTAGGGTCTGGAACACAGTGCCTGAGAGAGTTGGATAGGCTGGATTAATCCAGGGGTTAGGGACTGGAACAGAGTGTCTGACATTGTTGGATAGGCCAGATTAATCCAGAGTTTAGTGTCTGCAACAAAGTGCCTGAGAGAGTAGGATAGGCAGGATTAATACAGGGAATAGAGTCTGGAACACAGTGCCTGAGAGAGTGGGATAGGCCGGACTAATCCATGAGTTAGGGACTGGAACACAGTTCCTGAGAGAGTGGGATAGGTCGGACTAATCCAGCAGTTAGTGTCTGGAACACAGTTCCTGAGAGAGTGGGATAGGTCGGATTAATCCAGGTGTTAGGATCTGGAACATAGTGCTTGAGAATGTGGATTTGGTCGGATTAATCCAGGGGTTAGGGTCTGGAACACAGTGTCTGAGAGTGTGGGATAGGCCGGATTAATCCAGGGGCTAGGGTCTGGAACACAGTGTCTGAGAGTGTAGGATCGGCCCATTCTATCAACGAGTTACGTTCTGGAACACAATGTCTGAGAGTGTGGGATTGTTCGGATTAATCCAGGGATTAGGGTCTAGAACACAGTGTCCGAGAATGTTTGGGATAGGCCGGATTAATCCAGGACGTAGGTTCTGGAATGCGGTGTCTGCGAGTGTGGGTGTGCTGGATTAATCCAATGGTTAGGTTTGAGAAGACAGTGCCTGAGAGAGTGGGATAGGTTGGATTAATCCAGGGTTTAGTGTCTGGAATACAGTGTCAGAGAATGTGGGGTTGGCCGGGTTAATCCAGTGGTTAGGGTCTGGAATACAGTGTCTGAGAGAGTGGGATAGGTTGGATTAATCCAGAGTTTAGTGTCTGGAATACAGTGTCAGAGAATGTGGGGTTGGCCGGGTTAATCCAGTGGTTAGGGTGTGGAACACAGTGTCTGATAGTGTGGGGTTGGCCGGATTAATCCAGTGGTTAGGGTCTGGAACTATGAGAAACAAAGCTCACACACTTCAATAATTGCAGTCCGAGACAAAATCTGAATCAGTAGTGTCCTTTATTTTACTCTTGCAAGAGGGTGTGATGTCCAGTGTCTACAAGGCAAGGGACATACACACCCCAAATTCAATTCATACACAATATTTATATAATTTGGTTTCTTTTGTTTTTCATTGCTCCTCCCCTGTTTACATCGTCCACTTCCCTAAGACCGACCCCCATTACCCCTGTTTATCTCTTGCCTTATCTGGCCTTGTCTGTGACAAAATGCTTATTTCTGGCCTCACAAGGCCATTTGACCTCATCCTGCTGTAGGTCATTGTTAGGCATATTCTTTCTTCACCATTATCTACTCCCTCCATCTGTACCTTCCCCTGATCCCTATGACCCTTTTAATTGGGGTTTGTTCCTGTGTCTCTGTAAAAGTGGGAAACAGATGTTTATATCTCCTGTTTGTACAGGCGTATCTAGCTGAACTTCCTCCCCTCACAGCATCTTATCTATTCGCCTGTAATATCTACCATTGTTTTGCAGTCACGTTTCATTCTTGCATACAATTTTAGCTAATACAAAAACAATTATGTATTTCCTCCACATCGTTTCCATTCTTGTTGACTCAGCTCTTGGCTAAAACAATTACACACTGGTGTGAGTTTTTTTTGCCTTGTACAAGTAAATGGAATTGCAGAAGTAACACTAGTTTTCCCACATCCCACAATTTCCCCATTTTCTTAAATTACCATTTGTTACCTTCTGCAATTTTTCTTTTAAGCATCGCCCCCGAAATTCACAAGCATCATTCCGGAGATTTCATCCATCTTGGTCTCACTCATCCCCTCATTATTTAGTCGATAAAGTTCCCCTGCCTGATTCCCTTTTAGGGGCATCTGTTTCATTAAGGCTGTCTCAATCAGTCTTTGGGTGAGTCCTCGTATACAGGGTATGATACAACAGCCAGTGGCTACCAACACCCCGGCTACTACTGTCAGGGAAGGAAGGATGGAAACCACCACCCCCCTTCCATTTTCCAAACCAGGATTCAAGCCATCCCGTGAGAGATGTGTCTACTCCCGAATTCTCAGCCTGTTCATCTGCTAAGGGAGTCAATCCCCTTAAGGCCCGAGTGATTGAACCATCAGGTGCAGTGTTATTAGGAATAAAGGTGCACCAGCTTCCTCCTAACATCACACACACACACCCTTTTCCCGCTAGAATCATCTCAAGGGCCATTCTATTTTCCCATGCCATCCCACTTGTCACATCAAGCTGGTCTGATATTCCTTTAACCACATCTCTTGTATAATTTATAAATCACTGTTGATTATAGAAAATGTAATTTATCCAATCTATATTTTTATTAATTGTTACCCACCAGAAGAGAGCTGACTCAAAGCCTGCTGCAATCTGGTTACGAGCCTTGAATTCATCAGGTACCCCCCCGCCCCAGGGACTCCTACAGAATCGAGATAAATCCTGTCATTGAAAGAAGTGTCTAACAGTGATCTCTTACCCCTTCTCTTTTTCCCTACTAGCTTTTCCTTCTCAAATGCCAGGGTAAATGGAATTGCCAACTGTACAATTCCACATATCCCTCTCCAATCCAGAGGGAGGGTGGGTCTCTATATTTTGCCTCCACAGTCCCACCACAGATCCACTCGGGGAACCTTCAGTGCTGAGTAGTTCCCTCCCTTCTCCGTTTCAGTAACATCCTTAATCTCTGTACATAATTTCAGCTCCCCCCAAGTCTCCAGACCGATTTGTACCTCGTCTACACACACACCACGTGTGATTTCTGACTGTGGCTGGAAACGTGGGGGGGGGTGGGGGTTTTGAGTCTTTCTTCTCCAAGGAGGGAACATCAGAGATAGGGAGGTACAGTTCCGATCATTCCATGCAGTCTCATCCTGATACAGGGCTATCATACATTCCATGCCCTTCCTGTCTCCCTTCCACCCGAGCGGAAAGGGAACCACCTGGGTCACTGTCCGACCAGAGGCACATACATAACAATTGGTCTTGTTCAGACTTTTTACAGGATACTTTACCCATTCAACCCCGTACCCAGTTTCTATTTCGATGGTCTGTTTTAAGTCCTTTTCCTGTGTAATTTTTACTACTTTAGGGTCATTGGGAGGGGTGACGCAGTAGTTCTGCCCGTTTTCCCTGTCCTACGCTAATTCAAAAACAACAGCCCAAGAAATCCTTCCCATTTGCTTTCATTTCTATCCCAAATGTTTCATTTAATTGTATCTCATAGGTGCCCCCCCTACCCCCCACCCCCAGAATTGCTCTGTGCCATGTGTTTTTTTTTATCATTAAGTATATTGGGTTACACTTTTTATCAGGACAATCGAGAGCTAGTCGGACGGGGGCCCGGTGTACTGTGACGAGACCATTATACCAAGTACCATCCCCAAGGCCATCCCCATAGGATTAAGATGTATCTCAGAGCTGTGGGACTGTGTCTGATTATCTACATCCCCACAATTTAAGCTGCATACATCAGCGTCTATTACTTGTGGATTATCAGACTCAGGAACTGTTAATAATACATATGAAAATGGTGTTTGACAAAATCCCAATACGAAGAGAGCTAGCATCATAACTCTAAGCATCTCCAGCATTCTAAACATGATGGGGAAGCACAAAACGACTTAATATACAATCTTACAGAAATAATCCCGCGCTCGTGTCACCACTGTATAATCAGTTACTCAAAGTCTCTTTAGTCTGAGTTTCAGTGGGTCTTGCGTTGATTTGACTGTCCAGACTTCTTCCTCAACTGCAGCTTCCACTGGCCCTTTGATCCGAGTGTAGTGAGTCCAGCCTTTCCCCCACCATCCTTATTAACGTTTCGGTCGTCAAAAGAGCCTGGTACGGCCCTTCCCAGTCCGGCTGTAATTTAGTCTCTGTCCATGATTTTACTAAGACCCAATCTCCCGGCCGGATGGGATGAACGGTGAATTCAAGGGGTGGAGTCTGTGCCAATAAACCCTGTTCCCTAAGGAAAGACAAAGAGGAGGACAAACCCAGTATATACTTCTTTAAGAACAAGTCTTTAGTTTCGGGAAGTGGCAATTCCCCATTTGTTCCCAGATAAGGTAATCCAAATAAGATTTCATAGGGGGATAGTCCCAAATCTTTCCTTGGGGCTGTTCGTACTCACAAGAGAGTTATAGGTAAACATTTGATCCAAGGGAGTCTGGTTTCTATTATCAGTTTAGCGAGCTGTCGTTTGAGTGTTTGGTTCATTCTCTCAACCCTTCCCAATGATGGCAGGTGCCATGGAGTATGGAACTCCCAGGAAATTCCCAACCCTTTCATTACCCCCTGTAACACTTTAGAGGTAAAATAAGTTCCTTGGTCGGAATCTATATGGTTCACTAGCCCATATCGGGGAATTATGTTCTCTAATATTGTTTTAGACACCCCACTCGCAGTGGCAGTAGCTCGGGAGTATGCCTCAACCCAACCAGATCGATGATCTACTATAACCAACATATACTTTAGTCTCCCTACTCTGGGGAGTTCAGTATAATCTACTTGTATACTCTGGAAGGATCTCAATCCTGGGTCTCTTCCTCCTGGGGTCTGTTTTCTCAAGACTTTCTGATTTACCTTTCTGCATATTATACATCCCTCACATATTTGTTTAACAATTGTATACATTCCTTTACATCCATATTCCCTAAGAACTAAATCACACATTGCTTGTACTCCCCAATGCCTGCCTTGATGTAGGACAGCCATAATCTCTCCCATCATCATTTTGTTTAACATTTCCCTTCCATCAGGTAACCTCCAATGCCCGTCTGCTGTTTTACAGCCCCTAAATCTCTCAATTCTTTTCCTCTCTTTCAGTAAATATAGGAGCTTCCCTAGGACCTGGGACAGTAGGTATTAGGGAATGGATCACCACTTCTTGTGGGTTCAGGGCTGCTTCCTTAGCCACTTCCTTGACTAATCTATTTCCCCTAACTTCAGGTTCATTTCCTTTCTGATGACCATTTACATGCACTACTGCTATTTCTCGGGGGAGTAATAGGGACTCCAAGACCCGTTTAATCAACTCCTCGTGTACTAATTCTTTCCCCCGGGTATTGATCAGTCCTCTTTCCTGCCATATCTTTCCGAACGTGCCAACACCAAATACATATTTAGAGTCAGTGTATACTGTTCCCTCTTTATTTTCTAACGCCCTAAGGGCTCTTTCCAATGCATAGAGTTCGCAGGTCTGAGCTGACCACCCATTTGGCAACCTTCCTGCCTCCACCACACTACCTTCCATCCCGTCTACGACTGCATACCCATTATGTCTTTTCCCTTCAGTCACCCGGGATGATCTGTCTATAAATTGTGGGGCTCCTGCATGAAGTGGAACATCTCTCAGGTCCATGCGGACCTTAGTTTGGTATTCTATAATGTCAAGGCAGTCGTGCCCTGGATTCTAAGGAGATTCTCCTTCCCCTTTCCAAAGAAAGGCAGCTGGATTTAAAGAATTGTCCGTGACCAACACTAGATCATCCTTTTCTATTAATATTGCCTCATATTTCAGAATCCGCGAGTCTGCCAACCATCGCCCAGCTTTTTTGTTTAGGATCGTTCTCACTTGGTGTGGGGTGCTTACTATTAGGGCTCCCCCAAATGTAAGCTTCCTGCTTTCCTCCACCAACAGTGCAGTGGCAGCCACAGCCTGCACACACTCAGGTCACCCCTGGGATACTGGATCCAATAGCTTCGAAAGATATGCTCCTGGTTGTCTCATTCCTCCCCACCTCTGGGTCAATACTCCCAGAGCCGCTCCCTTATCTACGGTAACAAAGAGGTGGAAAGGTTTATCTAGAGAAGGTAAGGCTGACTCGGGGGCATGGATCAGATCTCTTTTGAGTTCTTCAACTCGTTCTTTTTCCTGATCATCCCAACTTAGACATTTTGGTTCCCCCTCTAATAGTTTGAGATATAATTTCTTAGTCTTCTGTCCATAGGAATCAATCCACAATCTGCAATATCCCGTTAGACCCAAAAATGTACGTAACTCCCGTTAAGTCCTGGGCAGTGGCATTCCCACTATTCCCTCTATCTGTTCCGGGCTTATCTTTCGCTTTCCCTCACTAACTAAATGTCCCAAGTATTTCACTTCTCACTCCACATATTGTAGTTTGTTCTTAGATACCCTCAGTCCCTGCTGACCCAGGAAATTCAATAATTTGTTAGTGGCTTCTACTACTCTTTCTCTTCTTTTTCCTGTTACTAAGAGGTCGTCTACATCCTGCAACAGGGTAGTCCCCTTGGGGCTGCTAAATTTCTCTAATATTTGTTCTAACAGCTATCTAAATAAACTCAGGGAGACCGTAAACTCCTGGGGGTGCACAGCCCACCGGTATTGCTGTTTCCGTCCTGTCTTGGGATCTTCCCACTCAAAGGTAAACAAATTCCTCCTTTCCTCCGCCAAGAGACAAGCCCAAAAGGCATCCTTTAAATCTATCACACTAAACCATTTGTGACTATTATCTTTCCACAATAATAGCATCCTGCCTGTGGAGACCTCCATCTCTGTCCCTGTCGCTCGAACCCTCTATCAAATGCTCCCCCTTGTCCTCTCCCTCTCCCCCTTGTCCTCTCCCTCTCCCTCTCCCTCTTGTCCTCTCCCTCTCCCTCTTGTCCTCTCCCTCTCCCTCTCCCCCTTGTCCTCTCCCTCTCCCTCTCCCCCTTGTCCTCTCCCTCTCCCTCTCCCCCTTGTCCTCTCCCTCTCCCTCTCCCCCTTGTCCTCTCCCTCTCCCCCTTGTCCTCTCCCTCTCCCTCTCCCTCTCCCCCTTGTCCTCTCCCTCTTGTCCTCTCCCTCTCCCTCTCCCCCTTGTCCTCTCCCTCTCCCCCTTGTCCTCTCCCTCTCCCCCTTGTCCTCTCCCTCTCCCTCTCCCCCTTGTCCTCTCCCTCTCCTCCTTGTCCTCTCCCTCTCCCTCTCCCCCTTGTCCTCTCCCTCTCCCCCTTGTCCTCTCCCTCTCCCTCTCCCCCTTGTCCTCTCCCTCTCCCTCTTGTCCTCTCCCTCTCCCTCTTGTCCTCTCCCTCTCCCCCTTGTCCTCTCCCTCTCCCTCTCCCCCTTGTCCTCTCCCTCTCCCTCTCCCCCTTGTCCTCTCCCTCTCCCTCTCCCTCTTGTCCTCTCCCTCTCCCTCTCCCTCTCCCTCTTGTCCTCTCCCTCTTGTCCTCTCCCTCTCCCCCTTGTCCTCTCCCTCTCCCCCTTGTCCTCTCCCTCTCCCTCTCCCCCTTGTCCTCTCCCTCTCCCTCTTGCCCTCTCCCTCTCCCTCTTGTCCTCTCCCTCTCCCTCTCCCCCTTGTCCTCTCCCTCTCCCCCTTGTCCTCTCCCTCTCCCTCTCCCTCTTGTCCTCTCCCTCTCCCTCTCCCCCTTGTCCTCTCCCTCTCCCTCTCCCTCTTGTCCTCTCCCTCTCCCTCTCCCTCTCCCCCTTGTCCTCTCCCTCTCCCTCTTGTCCTCTCCCTCTCCCTCTTGTCCTCTCGTCCTCTCCCTCTCCCCCTTGTCCTCTCCCTCTCCCTCTCCCTCTCCCCCTTGTCCTCTCCCTCTCCCTCTGGTCCTCTCCCTCTCCCTCTGGTCCTCTCCCTCTCCCCCTTGTCCTCTCCCTCTCCCCCTTGTCCTCTCCCTCTCCCTCTCCCCCTTGTCCTCTCCCTCTCCCTCTCCCTCTCCCCCTTGTCCTCTCCCCCTTGTCCTCTCCCTCTCCCTCTCCCTCTCCCCCTTGTCCTCTCCCTCTCCCTCTCCCCCTCTCCCTCTCCCCCTTGTCCTCTCCCTCTCCCCCTTGTCCTCTCCCTCTCCCTCTCCCCCTTGTCCTTGTCCTCTCCCTCTCCCCCTTGTCCTCTCCCTCTCCCCCTTGTCCTCTCCCTCTCCCCCTTGTCCTCTCCCTCTCCCTCTCCCTCTCCCCCTTGTCCTTGTCCTCTCCCTCTCCCTCTCCCCCTTGTCCTCTCCCTCTCCCTCTCCCCCTTGTCCTCTCCCTCTCCCTCTCCCCCTTGTCCTCTCCCTCTCCCTCTCCCCCTTGTCCTCTCCCTCTCCCCCTACCCCTTGTCCTCTCCCTCTCCCCCTTGTCCTCTCCCTCTCCCCCTTGTCCTCTCCCTCTCCCTCTCCCCCTTGTCCTCTCCCTCTCCCCCTTGTCCTCTCCCTCTCCCTCTCCCCCTTGTCCTCTCCCTCTCCCTCTCCCCCTTGTCCTCTCCCTCTCCCTCTCCCCCTTGTCCTCTCCCTCTCCCCCTTGTCCTCTCCCTCTCCCTCTCCCCCTTGTCCTCTCCCTCTCCCCCTCTCCCTCTCCCCCTCTCCCTCTCCCCCTTGTCCTCTCCCTCTCCCTCTCCCCCTTGTCCTCTCCCTCTCCCTCTCCCCCTTGTCCTCTCCCTCTCCCCCTTGTCCTCTCCCTCTCCCTCTCCCCCTTGTCCTCTCCCTCTCCCCCTTGTCCTCTCCCTCTCCCCCTCCCCCTTGTCCTCTCCCTCTCCCCCTTGTCCTCTCCCTCTCCCCCTTGTCCTCTCCCTCTCCCTCTCCCTCTCCCCCTTGTCCTTGTCCTCTCCCTCTCCCTCTCCCCCTTGTCCTCTCCCTCTCCCTCTCCCCCTTGTCCTCTCCCTCTCCCTCTCCCCCTTGTCCTCTCCCTCTCCCTCTCCCCCTTGTCCTCTCCCTCTCCCCCTACCCCTTGTCCTCTCCCTCTCCCCCTTGTCCTCTCCCTCTCCCCCTTGTCCTCTCCCTCTCCCTCTCCCCCTTGTCCTCTCCCTCTCCCCCTTGTCCTCTCCCTCTCCCTCTCCCCCTTGTCCTCTCCCTCTCCCTCTCCCCCTTGTCCTCTCCCTCTCCCTCTCCCCCTTGTCCTCTCCCTCTCCCCCTTGTCCTCTCCCTCTCCCCCTTGTCCTCTCCCTCTCCCTCTCCCCCTTGTCCTCTCCCTCTCCCTCTCCCCCTTGTCCTCTCCCTCTCCCTCTCCCCCTTGTCCTCTCCCTCTCCCTCTCCCTCTCTGTCCTACCTGCTGCCACCCACCCTCCAGTTGCTCACTACTGGTTCCATTCTTTTCTTAACTACCTCACCAACCGTAGCTCCCATCATTTTCACCTTCTGTTTTTGTCTCTCATCCTCTCTCTTTACAAACACTTTCTGTGCCTCTCTTAATAATTCATCTAATGGTTTTTCACTCCACCCTTCTATCTTCTGTATCTTTCTCTGTATGTCTGGCCATGCCTTTGTCACAAAATGTACTTTCAAAAGACCCTGTGCCACTGGGTCCTCAGGGTTCATTCCAGAATATTTCCGCATTGAGTCTCATAATCTTTTCAAGAAAGCTGAGGGAGTCTCATCTTTCTCCTGTCTAACTTCAAAGGCTTTAGTCAAATTCTGCCACTTTGGAACTGCCTCTCTTATTCCTTTTAGAATCAGGTCTTTCAATTCCCTCATTGTTTCTCTATGATCCGGGTTTTGGTTTTCCCACTGGGGGTCTCTGAGGGGAAACTTCACCTCTCCCTGTCCAGCATCCCCATCCCCAGTGGGATATTCCCTGTCCCATATTTTAATGGATGCTCCTCGAATAAGTCCCCTTTCTTTCCCAGTAAATAGGATATTCAAAATAGACATTAACTCAGTCCATGTGTACAGACTGGGCCCCAAGAATTGATCAATTTGTTCAGACAACCCTACCGGATCCTCAACCAGGACCTTCATCTCCTTTTTAAATGTTCTGACCTCCCCACTGGTGAGGGGGGCACTTACAAACCCAATCTCTTTGTCCCCTACTGGTACCTCCCGAAGGGGATAACTCTTTACGTTCTTCCCCTTTTTTTGTTTTCCTCCCCTAGGCTTTCGTTTAGATACTCCGGAGGTCTCCTCAACATCTACTTTATCTTCCTTTTCTTTCATTGAGGATTGAGGGTCTGGGACAAAAACATCCCCATCCACCGCCCCTTCTTCCTCCTCTTGTGGGTCATCCGTTCCCTGTCCCCGTCTATCTGTCTCTCCTCCTCCTCCTCCATTTCCACCTAATTTGATTTTATGGTACGGGGGGGAGCGGGGGGAAGCAGCCAAGAGGATCCCAGAGACTGGGTGGGGCAGAGGGGGAATCCTTTGTCTTTACTACCATCATTCCCAAACTGCCCTTCCAACAAGACGCATAGTCTGCCTCTTCTTGACTAAAAGGTTGTTTTTCATTCACATACAGATCTAAATACTGACAGACCCAATCCTCGTCCGAACTGTACTTTGGCCAGAAGACAGCCGGACGAAGGATTGGTTCTTTGGTCCATAATAAACAACAATATTTCATCATTTTCTTTTTATCTTTTTCCCTTGTACAAGTCTTACTTGTCCATTCCAGCAACATCCTCCCCAACGGACTTTCTGGAGGAATGTTAGCAGGGACTTTTTCTTCCTTTACTTTGTCACAGTTTGACTTACTCTGCCTACCCTCCATTTCTCAGGACCCTCGCCAGTCCCTCAGTGATTAAATACCCCTTTTCTCAGCCACCAAGGCAATACTTAAAAGTCAGGTTTCTTACCTTGGTCTGTGCACAGAGTTGCCTTGCCCCTTTCTGCTGTATTTTCTATCGACCTCCGTTCACTGTCTGATTCAGATGTCTCTCTTGTGGGATTCATACCAGTCACCCAAGGGAGCGGACCAAACTGGGACACGAGACCGCTCCTCAATTGGGAACGGGACATGTCTTCCCAGTGTCCAGGGCCAGCCACTCCCCCCAGCAATGGAAGAATATCCCGGATGAACCCCCAGTTTTGAGAAACAAAGCTCATGCACTTCAATAATTTCAGTCAGAGACAAGATCTGAAGCAATCAGTATTGTTTATGATACACTTGCAAGCGTGGTGCCTGCCGTAAGGCACCCAGAGTTTAGCAAGTCCATATCTTATATAGGATTCACTCCTCCCAACCCGGTGCCCATTACTGTTGTTTATCTCTTGCCGTATCCAGCCTTGTACATAACAAAGTAGAAGTCTTGCTTGGCTATTTCACCACATCCTGCTGCGGCCCATTGTTAGGTATATCCTCCTTCACTGCCATCTGTTTCCCTTGTAACATTTCCTCCCATTCCTCATCCATATTGAGCTCTATGACCCTATAATTGGGATTTGTTTTTTGTTTTTACAGAAGTGGGAAACAGATGCTTCGAACTACTGTTTGTACAGGCATATCTGGCTTAACCTCCACCCTCACAGCACCTTATCTATTTGTCTATAACATCTACCATTGTTTACAGGCATGTTTCATTCTTGTATGCACATCTGAGATAATACAAAAACAATTATATATTTCCTTCACATAGTTTTCATTCTTGTTAACTCAGCTCTTGGTTGAAACAATTCTCCACTGGTGTGAGTGTATTTACCTTGCTCAAGTAATTATGATTGCAGAAGTAACAATACTTTACCTAAATCCCACTGTATACTCCTTGATTGACGGTCTCACTAGAGTCCACAAGACAGTGGAAAAGTTACACATTGCTGAGGCATGTTAGCGCAGGATTTTAAAAAAAATTTGAACAGCAGACACTATTGTGCTATGCTTGGTGTGAGTTCAAACCATTATTGATATTCCCCTGAAAGCTGGTTTTAAATTATAGAATATTGCTGCATCAATGCAGGCCAAAATCCATCTTGTCCAGAATGTGTAATATTTTTAAAAAATAGATATCCCAATTCTTGGGGGAAGCTGCGATGAAACATGCATCGTTGAATGAGACTGAACAAAGATCACATAGTTATAACTGAGGACTGAATTTTAAATGTTGTGAGCAGAAAATAATTGCACCAGTATATTAACTGCACCAAGTCTGGTGAATTAATCAGTCTGGATTCGGCTTCCTCTGTCTGTCTCCCCAATAACTACTGCAGTCCTTCTGCTGAAAGAAGCAAGACCTTGCAGTTTGATTATTTGCTGACTACACATTGGAGGATTGAGGTTAGACTTGGCAAGGGTCCAAATTAAAGCTACTATCTGTAATCAGAGACAGTGGGATTGCATTTGAAACAAAAATGTGGACTTTCTTTAGTGTCACAAAACTCGTCCATTTTTATCTGAAAGCTGTTCCTTGGCTCAAGGAGACTCTGTCCTTGATTTTTTGTTGGAGGTGGAGGGGGGGGGGGGGGGGGGGGGGGGTGCAGGTTCCGATCAGTCTGGTGTGGTACAGAGATAAAAAGGATTTGAAGAGGCCTTTTGTTTACATGTAAACAGATGAGCCTTCAGGCCAAAGTGATCGTGCTTGACAACTCACCGACATAATCAAAGGGCAGTGGTCAGCTCTTTAGCTGAGCTAAGCTGAACAGGTTTGCAAAGTTCAACAGGGAGTTGTGTAGAAACTCTCTTTTCTGCCCTCCAACTTCAACTTGAAGCATTGATACTGGTGTTTAACATTGGAACTGATGTACTCGGAACAGCATAATTACGTCGAGCTGGATAGGTGGGGTTCTGTAGGGGTTCTTTGTTCTTTGTGTAATTTTGTGAGTAATGATTGTGCCTGTTTAAAATCTAGTCAGCAACCGAGCTATTTTATTCCAGGTAATTTTCACTGTACACTTATCGAAACAAACTGCAATGTTATGCTCTGGGCTGCCTGCTTAAGAATGTTGTGAGTGGTCTAATAGTCCACATTAGTCATTTCAATGTTAATGTAGTTGTAGTTCCTTATGTTTTAAACAACTTTATAATAGTCTGAGCTTAACAGTTCCAGTAAAAAATATCAAAAGGTATGCAATATTTATTGGATTCTGTTAGTTACTGGAAGTATTTATTGAAAGTCACAATTATGTCCTTAGCTTTTAAGATGATGGATATTCCCATTTAAAGGAAGGTGATACTTTGCTGTGAAGTGAAGGCTGAATCTGCTGGGATCATTTTGAGTCTGGCCATTTGCAGAGAAACACCTTTAAATTTAATCTCAAAGGAGCACTTTATTGTTTGAGGGCTTGGACTTCGGAGTAACCTAATTAAGATGTCACTGAGCAACTTCCCACTTGGTATATCGAGCAAAACATGAGGGAAATTCAACAGACCAGTTGACGAGAGATGGGCATATAGGTGACAGTCTTTAACCATTGTAACAATAAATTCAGAACCTGGTCAATCTCAGATTACTAGGTATGATGTTATGTCATAAATAGATTAGATTCCCGACAATGTGGAAACAATCCACACCGACCCTCCGGAGAGTAACCCACCCAGGCCAATTTCCCTCTGACAAATGTACCGAACACTACGGGCAATTGAGCATGACCAATCCACCTGACCTACACATCTTTGGACTGTGGGAGGAAACCGGAGCACCCGGAGGAAACCCACGCAGACACAGGGTGAATGTGCAAACACCACACAGACAGTCTCCTGACTGAGCCAGCACACCGCCCAAGTGTTTTAACAAAAACAGAAACAGTAAAACACTTCCTGAGAATTGATGCTGTCTTCCATCCTGTTTAACTAATAAATGGTATTGTTGTTGGAGTGAGGTCAATGGAAAATAAAGACCATGAAAGCATAGGAAGGGTTAAAGCATGAAGCCCACTGGGAATCTGTGGTCTGTGGAATGCAGGGGCAGGATGGGATAACCATAGTGGAACATTCTGACACCCATTAGCAGAGTAAGGTTAAGGCTGAAGGGTCACTATGGCCAGATGAGATAACACTAGGAATTAAAGCAAGTTTCTCTGGTAAGTGTTATTCTGACAGGATTGGGACCGGAAATATTTGGGACATGACATTAAAATATCTAACTAATAGTTAGTCGAGTCAGCTTGAGACAGGAGACTATTGTAATAGATGGAATAGCTAAATATCTATCATGACAGGTTAGTCTGCAATGGAAGATCACTGCAGCAGAGTTCGCAATAAATATCTAATCATGACATTCGAATAACATCAAGTAGAATGTACAACTAAAGAGGTAATGGGAACTAACATCACTGGTTTATTGTGGAGCTGGAGTGAGATACTTTGATTAAGATAGTTGGTCATGCTGACAAGCTCACAGAAACATGATCAAAAATGATATAAAAATCCACGGACCCTGAGGTTCGGGGGCATTCGAGAATCTGCTTTCTCAGTGTCACGGTTTTTTGTTTGCAAATAAAAGACTTATTTCTTGAAGAACTCTCTCTCCTGGTGGTTCTCTATAGTTTCTCCACAACACTACCTGACCCAGTAATGCAGGGCCCTGGTCTCTGTCTCCGTTTCTCTCTCTCAGTCTCTCACTTATGCACGCACGAACGCGCACACAGTTACTGAGGGACAGTGAATGACAGAATAATAGAAGCATTTTCAAATATTAAAGCTCCATTAAACAATCCTGGGATGGGTTGATGGGGACAGTGTAGGGGGGAGCTTTTACTCTGTACCTAACCCTGTTCCGACCCTACCCTGGGAAGGGTTGATGGTGATACAGAAAAGGGAGCTTTACTGTGTATCTAACCCCATCCTGTCCCTGCCCTGGGAGGGGTTGATAGGGAAAGTGCAGGAGGATCGTTATTTTGGAACATAGGAACAGGAGGAGGCCATTCAGCCCCTCGAGCCTGTTCCATCATTCAATGGGATCATGACTAATCTGTGGCCTAACTCCACATTCCTTCCTTTGGGCCCATATCCCTCAATATCTTCACTGAATAAACATGTATCTCTCTCTGATTTAACCTCAACGACTGATCCAGCATCCACTGCTGTTTGTGGAAGAGAGTCCCAAACCTCTCCCACCCTGTGTGTGTCAAAGTGCTTCCTACCATCTCTCCTGAACACTCTGGGCCCTCATTCTCAGACTCTGCTCCCTCTGGTCTAGAATCTCCAACCTGTGGGAATCGTTGATCTTGATTGATCCTGTCTCATTCTGTTTATTCCTTGAAGGCTTTGATCAGATCACCCCTTAGATTTCTCAATTCTGGAGGAAAACGGCCTTATTTGTCCAGTCTCCCCTCAGAATGTAATCCCTGAGCTCCAGGATCATTCTTGTAAACCTCCTTTGTGCTCCCTCTCTGTACTCCAACCTGATACCCACACACTTGCTGACACTGAACTCCATCTAACACAGCTTTGCCCATTCACCCAATCTATCGATATCCCTTTGTAATGTTAAGGTACCATCTGCACTGTCTACAATGCTGCCTAACTTTGTATCTCACCCCATGCTGTCCCGATCCTGTGTGTGTTTGATAGGAACAGTGCAGAGGGATCTCTACTCTGTATCTAACCCCATGCTGCACATGTGCTGGGAGTATTCGATGCAGACAGTGTGGAGGGAGATTTACTCTGTATCTAGCCCCATGTTGTCCCTATCCTGGGAATGAATATACCATTGGCTCAGAGACAGGAGACATGATAGAGATGAATGAGACTTTCAGACTGGAGGGAGCTCCAGGCACATACAAGTTGGGAACTGTTTTCAGTAAAAGGTAATTGATCCCAGGTCACTGCAGAGTGTAAGAATCTGATGGTGTTCCCTCACTATCCCCCTCCAATCCCTGGGAAGATCTGCTCCCACACCATGTTCCATCCTAACTGCTGACTATGTTAGATACATTAATACATTGGGGATGGACGGGGGTGATATTAAACCTGGGATCTTGCTGTGTAACTTGCCTTCAAAATGCTCTCACATTCCCTTACAAGTAATCTTTTCCTTCTTTTATCCCGATGAACTTTTGTTGGGAAAGCTGCAACGTGAAGATCCAAAATGTTCAGGCCGAGGGAAGCCTTGGCCAAGCTCCAGAGGGAGACGTGGTTCTGAGGCCTGAGGCCTGGTTGACAGGCTGCACCCCGTGGGGGCCGACATGGATTGTGTGTTTATTTACCCCGAGGTTTAATCTCCTCTGGGGTTCCTGGGTTTTAGGGGCATCTGGTTAACTGGCTACTGTCAGATTGCGGCCCTGTCATTTTTAAAGCAGGTTTGAAGCCTGGTGTTAAAGTATGTCATTTACATAAATGATTTGGATGCGAGCATAAGAGGTACAGTTAGTAGGTTTGCAGATGACACCAAAATTGGAGGTGTAGTGAACAGTGAACAGGGTTACCTCAGATTACAACAGGATCTGGACCAGATGGGCCAATGGGCTGAGAAGTGGCAGATGGAGATTAATTCAGATAAATGTGAGGCGCTACATTTTGGGAAAGCAAATCTTAGCAGGACTTATACACTTAATGGTAAGGTCCTAGGGAGTGTTGCTGAACAAAGAGACCTTGGAGTCCAGGTGCATACCTCCTTGAAAGTGAAGTCGCAGGTAGGTAGAATAGTGAAGAAGGTGTTTGGTATGCTTTCCTTTATTGGTCAGAGTATTGAGTACAGGAGTTGGGAGGTCATGTTGCAGCTGTACAGGACATTGGTTAGGCCACTGTTGGAATATTGCGTGCAGTTCTGGTCTCCTTCCAATCGGAAAGATGTTGTGAAACTTGAAAGGGTTGAAAGATTTACAAGGATGTTGCCAGGGTTGGAGGATTTGAGCTACAGGGAGAGGCTGAACAGGCTGGGGCTGTTTTCCCTGGAGCATCGGAGGCTGAGGGATGACCTTATAGAGGTTTACAAAATTATGAGGAGCATGGATAGGATAAATAGACATAGTATTTTCCCTGGGGTCGGGGAGTCCAAAACTAGAGGGCATAGGTTTAGGGTGAGAGGGGAAAGATATAAAAGAGACCTAAGGGGCAACATTTTCACGCAGAGGGTGGTACGTGTATGGAATGAGCTGCCAGAGGATGTGGTGGAGGCTGGTTACAATTGCAACATTGAAAAGGCATTTGGATGGGTATATGAATAGGAAGGGTTTGGAGGGATATGGGCCGGGTGATGGCAGGTGGGACTAGATTGGGTTGGGATATCTGGTCGGTATGGACGGGTTGGACCGAAGGGTCTGTTTCCGTTCTGTACATCTCTTTGACTCTATGTCCATCCCCAGGATCTGAGAGGGGGAATTAAAACCCAAATGATGTGACACTCTCTAAAGACTTGTCATAATGTCAGAGTAATATTGGTTACAGAGAGGGTAGGGTGAGAAAATACAACAGTGAGAGAAAGAGAGTGAGAGAGAGATTTGAAAAATTGAGAGAGCAGGGGAAACAGAAGGGGAGAGAGAGGGAGAGGTGTGTTGAGATTGTGAAATTCTGCAATGTTTGATTCTGGGGTGACAGGAAATAATTAAACTGAAGCAGCATCACAGAGGGGGAAAATGGTCAGAGTAATTAGCTGCTGCTGCATTGTTGCATGTGGGATCTTGCTGTGCACCAGCTGCCCCAATGCCGTCATTGCAAGCAGTGAGTGTTTTAATCAGGTAACCTGGTATCTCAAAGTTTCTCCAAAGCTTTGGAATGAAAACTCAGTTCATCACCCGATATGTTTGTGTTTGGATGTCGCTGGGAAATTGTCTGTGTCACAGAGAGAGGGGGGAAACCTGGGATCTTGCTGTGCTATCTCTCTGTAATAATTTTCCTCCTTTGCTTTTCAATGAATGCTGTCTCTTTCCTCCCAAGGGATCTTGCTGGCCACTTGAAGATTCAAAGAGAGAAACTTTGGGATCAGGAGACCTTTGAACAAGAGCTTTCTCCAGAGGGGACACGGGCCTGAGGCCTGAGGCCTAGTCGACAGGCTGCACCCCGTGGGGACCCACAGTGAGTTGTGTGTTAATTTACCCCGAGGTTTAATCTCCTCTGGGGGACCCTGGGTTTTAGGGGCCTCTGGGTAACTGGCTCCTGTCAGATTGCAGCCCTGTCGTTTTTAAACAGATTTGAAGACTGGAGTTAAAGTAACTGGGGCCCTGGGATTTGACACAAACACATCAATCCCCAGTGAGTGTCTGACAGACAGGACTCCCCAAGGAGGGAAGTAAAACCTAAAATGAGAAACTTTCTCCAAAGACTTCTTCTAATATCAGAATAATGCTACATGTGGGATCTTGCTGTGTCTCAAACTCCCTGCAGAGTGGCCTACGTTGCAACCAGGGTGACCAAATGTGATAATCGCACAGAAAAGACACAGGTTCGCCAATTCCCCAGGTATCTGGGAGGGGATCTCTCTCTCTCTCTCGGTCTTTCTTTGGTTGATTTTTCAAACAAATAAAACCGTCCCACACACAGAAATCCACAGCCTCCTGTCGGATGTAAAGTGGGATTTGAGCACATTCTGGAGCACAAAGGGGACTACCCTGTGGAATCGCACTGTGCATCAATAGCCCACCCTGTGACTTGTCGTCATTTTAATGGGGAGGGGTGTGGAGGACAGGATGTGGTATTCCAGGCAGGGAGAGACAGACAGAGAGAGAGACTCATGATCAGAAACTGGATTTGGAAAGTGATGGTATTATTGGGATCTTGCTGTGTGAAAATTACATGGGGGGGCATTTTGCTTGTGGAGTGGTTGATATGGGGAGGGGTTGTTGCTGGGGGATGGCACTAGTTCTCGCAGGGGGGTAAAGATGAGGAAATACCCAGGTATGCCACACCCAGCTTCCTGTTGGATCTTGCTGTGTGCCCCTCAGCCTGCAGGTTGCCCCTTACACATCACAGGAGTCTGTCCAAAGGGCCCAGGCTCCGTTTGCTGATGGTCTGATAGTGGGTGGGGTGTATCATCCCTCCTTTCCCCAGCCCAGACCCCCCACCACCTCTCCTCCCCCTCCCTCCACAATGTGATAGTGAGGGGGCTAATGTCTACAGGACAGGGCGGGGAGATGGGAACACACTTTAAATGGGAGGGAGGGAGGGAGGGGAGGGCATTTCAATCAGAACAAAGGGGAATGGAGAGAGAGAGAGAGAGAGAGAACAATCCATTCTCGAGAACAGGAGGAAGCTGAGCGGAGAGATGGGAGAGGGGGATAGGGACAGGGAGAGAGAGGTGGGGGAGAAGAGAGAGAATGAGAGAGGGAAACAGATGGGAAGGAGTGAAGGAGAAAGAGAGACAGTGTGAGGGAAGGAGGGAGAGAGGGAGAGAAGCAGCTGGAGGGGGCAGGTTAAACACGGAGGGAGGGACAAGATCCAGGCTCTGAGACCAACTCCCTTCCATCGAGTCTCAGAATATAAACCCTTGGGGTGGGGTTGGGGGTCTCAGTCAGAAAGCATTGACCCCCTGGGTCCCAGTGAAATCTGTTCCCATTCTCTGGGTTTAAAACCAGGGGGAAGTGCTGATAAAATGGGGAGCTTTGGGAAGTCACTCAGTGATGGGATTTTGTTTGTTTTTCTTGTTTTTTGATTCAAAAGATCTTGACTCTGATTTAATCAACTTCCATCTCCCTCTCTCCCTCCCTCACACCGCCAACCCTGGGATTTTCTCTCTTTCTGTGTCTGTCTCCATTTCTCTGTCCCTAATCTTGTTTGTGTTCTCTCCCCACCTCGGTCTCTGTCCCTCTCTCTATCTGTCTGTATGCCCCCAGCCCTCCCTCCCTGTCCTCCTGTCCCTAAGGGAGATTTGGACTCAGTATCTGTAGTATTGCACATATCATTAACACAGTGGGATCTTGCTGTTCCCTGGGACTTCTGTTGTTGTCCAAACTCTGGGTGTGGGTGGGGGGAAATAAAGCCCCTTTCTCAGGGTGGAGTGGGGCAGGGGGAAGCCTGGGGACTGGGATCTTGCTGTGCATGAAGACACACACAGTCGAATGGCCGGTAAGTCTCTGCACATACTCCCTGTGCCCCCCCCTACCCCCCCAGCCCAGGGCCTGGGACACAGTGAGGGGTGGGGGTGGTGAGGGAGGGTGGGAGAATTATACACAATGGAGACACAGAGGGGGCTTTTATGCAGAGATGGGGGAAGTATGGGCAGAGGGGACAGTGGGGTGGGTAGGGGGTAAACGAAGGTGCACAAAAGGAAGAGGGGCAATTAGATTGGGGAAGGAGGGGAAAATAGGGGGGGCTGGAAAATTCCAGGGGGGTGGAAAATTGTGGGTGGGGTCACAAATTAGCCAAAGATGGGGGGCTTTGGGGTTACAGAGGAAGGGGATGGTAAATGTAGGGGGAACAGAATATTGGGGGGCAATATTTGGTCGGGGTGTGGATTGGAAAGGGAAATAAATGGGGATGGGCTGGAAACCCCCCCGAAGTGGGGGAGAGACTGAACATGGGGGTATTGTGAATTGTGGTCAGGAATATAATTGGCGGGGGGGGGGGGGGGGGGCGGTCAATAGAGTGAAAATGTGATGGGGGGGAGGTTTATGTAAAGTCCCTGTCTCAGGGAGTGAGGGGCAGTGAAGCAGTCCCTCAAAAGGTCACTGAGTGTCTGCACGTGCTCACTGTGTCCCCCCAACATAAAGGGGTGGGTGGGGGAGGGGGTGCTGCCAAATTAGGAACAGACATAACATCCAGGGGTGGGGACAAAACTTTGGGAGGGCAAATAATTAGGGGGAATCCATATGGAAAACTAGGGAGCAGGGGGTGTCAGGTAAAACCCCTTTGAGTGAGATTGGGGCATGGGGTGGGGGGGGGGGGAAGGAAGAAGTGACGAAATTGCTGGAGAGTGGGATCTTCCTCTGCCCATCCACGGTCAGTCAAAAGGCCAGTGAGTGTCTGCACATGCTCACTGTGTGGGGAGGCGGTGGGCTATCAGTGAGGAGCGGTCTCTGCCAGAACGGGGACTCAGTCAGGGGCCATTCAGGGGCAAATCCCAGGGGGGCAGGACACTGGGCAGTTAATAGAAGGGGGGATAGACACGATGGGCTGAATATCCTCCTCCTGGACTGTGAGGTGTCAGGGATTCTGGTCTCAGTCAGTCCCCACAGGCTCCTGTACCCCCTGGACGGGTATTGGGGGAGGACAATGAGGAGGGTATATAGGACACAGAGGGGCTTTTATATACGTAGGGGGACGTTCAGAGGGCAGGAACAAGGAGGGAGGGGGCCAGAGAAAGACGGATGGGCCAAAAAACAGAATGGAAAGGGAGTGGAACAACGGAGAGAGGTACCGACAGGAGAGGGAGGAAGGGGGAGGGAGGGAGTGGGGAGAGAGGTAGAGGGAGTGGGGAGGGGGTGGGGAGAGAGGTAGAGGGAGTGGGGAGGGGGTGGGGAGAGAGGTAGAGGAAGTGGGGAGGGGGTGGGGAGGGAGATAGAGGGAATGGGGAGGGAGGTAGAGGGAATGGGAGGATGGGGAGGGAGAGGGAGGGTGAGGGAAGACCAAGGGGGGAGAGAGGACGAGGGGGAAGGAGGACGAAGGGTGAGGGAGGACGAAGAGGGGAGGGAGGGGGAGGAAGGATGGGGTGGAAGTGGGAGGGAGGATGGGGTGGGAGGGGGAGGAGGGAGGGAGGGAGGATGGGGTGGGAGGGGGAGGAGGGGGAGGGGGAGGGAGGATGGGTGGGAGGGGGAGGAGGGAGAGGGAGGATGGGGTCGGAGGGGGAGGAGGGGAGGGAGGATGGGGTGGGAGGGGGAGTGAGGGTGAGGGGGAAGGAGGATAGGGTGGGAGGGTGAGGGGGAGGGAGGACGAAGGGGTGGAACAGGCCAGGGTGGGGGGAAATGAGGGCGAAGGGGGTGAGGACAGGTAGAGGGTCCCACCTGTTTGGACAATGGGAGGAATGAATCCAGTTGGTGGGAGAGAGCAGGGGAAGGGAGGGGAAGGGAGGTTATTTGAAATTGGAGAACTCCGTGTTGAATCCTCTGGGCTGGAGGTTTCCCAGGCAGAGGATGAGATGTTGTTCCTCCAATTTGAGGTGTGGTTCGTTGTGGCAATGCAGGAGGTCGAGGATGGTCATGTTGCGGGGGAAGTGAACTGGGCGGTGACTGGGGGGTCTGGTCAGCCCCTCTGGGCCCGGCTGTGATGCTCAGTGAACCGTTCCCTAAGTTTCCATTGGGTCTTCCTGATGGAGAGAAGCCCACACCGGGAGCACCTGATGCTGGAAACATGGTTGGAGGAGAGGCAGGTGAACCTCTGTCTCCCCTGGAAGAAGGGGTTGGGGGCCCGGGATGGAGCTGAGGGGGCTGGGGGTGTAACAGCAGGGTTTGTATCTTTTCCAGTGACAGGGGAAGGTACCTGGGGGTTTGGGGGGTGAGAGTGATACAAACCCAAGGAGTGTCAAAGGGAATGGTCCTTGTGGAAGGCAGAGAGGGGTGGGGGAGGGGAAGAGGGTCTTGGTGGGAAAGCAAATTCCTGATCCCAAAACAAAAGGTCCCATTGATTCCGAGCTCTGGTCCTGGATTATAACACTGACCAGGGCAGGGGGGTGACCATGGGAGTGTTTTGACATTGGTACAGGGGCTAGGGAGATGCTCACTGCAGAACCCTCCCCATTCACCTGGTTCTGGTTGTTATCTCAGTGTTCGGGTTATTCCAGTTATATTCAGGGAGAACCCTCAGGATTTGATGGGAATGGGTCGGGACGAGTGGGGACAGAGGGGGACAGGTGGAAACTGGTGGGGACAGGTGGGGACAGATGATTCTGATGGGGACAGGTGGGGACCAATGGGGAGAGAGGGGACCGATGATTCAGTTGGCTACTGGTGGTGAGATGATGACTAATGGTGACAGAGGCGGACTGGTGGGGACTGGTGGGGACTGGTGGGGACGAGTGTGGAAAGAGGGGTTCTGGCGGGGATGGACGGTACTGGGTGGGGACTGAATTGAACAGATGAGGTCTGCTGGGGACTGATGGGGACGGGTGGGGACAGAAGGGGGCAGGTGAGGGGTGGGGGGTTCGATGGGGGCGGGGGAGACGGTGGGAGGAGGGGTGATGATGGGGGGGACAATTAGGGGAAGAGGGAACAATGGAGGCCGAGGAATGATGGGGAGCGAGGGGATGATTGGGAGGGGCAGATAATGGGGGGGGGCGACGGGGGGTGGAAGGCGATGGGGGGGAAGGTGACGGGGGTGGAGGAAGGAGACGGGGGTGGGACTGCTACAGGGGTGGGAAGGCGACGGGGGGTGCGAAGGAGACGGGGGAAGACGACGAGGCGAGTGGGAAGGCGAAGGGGGGTAAGACGAGGGGGGAGGGAAAGTGATGGGGAGGGAGAGGGGGGAAAGACGGGGGGGGGACGAGACAGCGGGGGGGCAGGAGACGACGGGGGGGAAAAGAGACGGGGGGAAGGAGACGGGGGGGGAAGGAGACGGGGGGGAAGGAGACGGGGGGGAAGGAGACGGGGGGGAAGGAGACGGGGGGGGGAAGGAGACGGGGGGGGAAGGAGACGGGGGGGGAAAGGAGACGGGGGGAAGGAGACGGGGGGGAAAGGAGACGGGGGGAAAGGAGACGGGGGGGAAGGAGACGGGGGGGGGAAGGAGACGGGGGGGAAGGAGACGGGGTGGGGGAAGGAGACGGGGGGGGAAAGGAGACGGGGGGGAAGGAGACGGGGGGGAAAGGAGACGGGGGGAAAGGAGACGGGGGGAAAGGAGACGGGGGGGAAGGAGACGGGGGGGGGGAAGGAGACGGGGGGGAAGGAGACGGGGTGGGGGAAGGAGACGGGGGGGGGGAAGGAGACGGGGGGGGAAGGAGACGGGGGGAAAGGAGACGGGGGGGGAAAGGAGACGGGGGGGGGAAGGAGACGGGGGGGGGAAAGGAGACGGGGGGGAAAGGAGACGGGGGGGGAAAGGAGATGGGGGGGGAAAGGAGACGGGGGGGGGAAGGAGACTGGGGGGGAAAGGAGACGGGGGGGAAAGGAGACGGGGGGGAAAGGAGACGGGGGGGGAAAGGAGACGGGGGGAAAGGAGACGGGGGGGAAAGGAGACGGGGGGGAAAGGAGACGGGGGGGAAAGGAGACGGGGGGGAAAGGAGACGGGGGGGAAAGGAGACGGGGGGGAAAGGAGACAGGGGGGGAAGGAGACGGGGGGAAGGAGACGGGGGGGGGCAGGAGACGGGGGGCAGGAGAGGGGGGGAAAGGAGACGGGGGGGCAGGAGACGGGGGGGCAGGAGACGGGGGGGCAGGAGGGGGGGGCAGGAGACGGGGGCAGGAGACGGGGGGAGAGATTAGGGCGGGATGGGGCGGTTTGGAATGACTGAACAAACTACAGGAAGAGGCAGGTTTGGGAGGGAAGGTTTAGAGTGACTGGAAGAGGTGACAGTGATAGTGAGGTTTAGAGTTTTTGGAGGAGGTGACAGTGATAGGGAGGGTTGGAGTGTCTGGAGGAGGTGACAGCGATAGGGAGGGTTGGAGTGTCTGGAGGAGGTGACAGCGATAGGGAGGGTTGGAGTGTCTGGAGGAGGTGACAGTGATAGGGAGGGTTGGAGTGTCTGGAGGAGGTGACAGCGATAGGGAGGGATGGAGTGTCTGGAGGAGGTGACAGCGATAGGGAGGGTTGGAGTGTCTGGAGGAGGTGACAGCGATAGGGAGGGTGGAGTGTCTGGAGGAGGTGACAGTGATAGGGAGGGTTGGAGTGTCTGGAGGAGGTGACAGCGATAGGGAGGGTTGGCCTGTTTGGAAAAAGTGACAGTGATAGGGAAGATTGGCCTTTTTGGAGGAAGTGACAGTGATAGAGAGGGAGAGAGTGATTCGAGGAGGTGACAGTGATACGGAGGGTTGGAGTATATTGAGGAGGTTACAGTGAGAGGGAGGGTTGATGTTACTGGAAAAGCTGACAGTATTAGGGAGGGTTGGAGGAGGTGACAGTGATAGGGAGGGTTGGAGTGACTGGAAGAAGTGACAGTGATAGGGAGGGTTGACGTGTTTGGAGGAGGTGACAGTGATAGGGAGGGATGGAGTGTTTGGAGGAGGTGATAGTGATAGGGAGGGATGGAGTGATTCGAGGAGGTGACAGAGATACGGAGTGTTGGAGTATATTGAGGAGGTTACAGTGAGAGGGAGGGTTGATGTTACTGGAGAAGGTGACAGTGGTAGGGAGGGTTGGAGTGGTTGGAGGAGGTGACAGTGATAGGGAGGGATGGAGTGGTTGGAGGAGGTGACAGTGATAGGGAGGGATGGAGTGTTTGGAGGAGGTGACAGTGATAGGGAGGGTTGGAGTGTTTGGAGGAGGTGACAGTGATAGGGAGGGATGGAGTGTTTGGAGGAGGTGACAGTGGTAGGGAGGGTTGGAGTGTTTGGAGGAGGTGACAGTGATAGGGAGGGTTGGAGTGTTTGGAGGAGGTGACAGTGATAGGGAGGGATGGAGTGGTTGGAGGAGGTGACAGTGATAGGGAGGGTTGGAGTGTGTGGAGGAGGTGACAGTGATAGGGAGGGATGGAGTGTTTGGAGGAGGTGACAGTGATAGGGAGGGATGGAGTGGTTGGAGGAGGTGACAGCGAAAGGGAGGGTTGGAGTATTTGGCGGAGGTGACAGTGATAGGGAGGGTTGGAGTAGTTGGAGGAGTTGAGAGGGATAGGGAAGATTGGCCTTTTTGGAGGAAGTGACAGTGATAGAGAGGGAGAGAGTGATTCGAGGAGGTGACAGCGATACGGAGGGTTGGAGTATATTGAGGAGGTGACAGTGATAGGGAGGGTTGGAGTGTTTGGAGGAGGTGACAGTGATAGGGAGGGTTGGAGTGTTTGGAGGAGGTGACAGTGATAGGGAGGGTTGGAGTGTTTGGAGGAGGTGACAGTGGTAGGGAGGGTTGGAGTATATGGAGGAGTTGACAGTGATAGGGAGGGATGGAGTGTTTGGAGGAGGTGACAGTGATAGGGAGGGTTGGCGTATTTGGAGGAGGTGACAGTGATAGGGAGGGTTGGAGGGTTTGGTGGAGGTGACAGTGATAGGGAGGGTTGGAGTGTCCGGAGGAGGTGACAGTGATAGGGAGGGTTGGAGTGTTTGGTGGAGGTGACAGTGATAGGGAGTGATGGAGTGTTTGGTGGAGGTGACAGTGATAGGGAGGGTTGGAGGGTTTGGTGGAGGTGACAGTGATAGGGAGGGTTGGAGTGTTTGGTGGAGGTGACAGTGATAGGGAGGGTTGGAGGGTTTGGTGGAGGTGACAGTGATAGGGAGGGTTGGAGTGTTTGGAGGAGGTGACAGTGATAGGGAGGGACGGAGTGTTTGGTGGAGGTGACAGTGATAGGGAGGGTTGGAGTGTTTGGAGGATGTGACAGTGATAGGGAGGGTTGGAGTGTCTGGAGGAGGCGACAGTGATAGGGAGGGTTGGACTGTTTGGAGGAAGTGACAGTGATAGGGAGGTTTTGGAGTGGTTGGAGAAGGTGACAGTGAAAGGGACGGTTGGCGTATTTGGAGGAGGTGACAGTGATAGGGAGGGACGGAGTATCTGAAGGAGGTGACAGTGATAGGGAGGGTTGGAGTGTTTGGAGGAGGTGACAGTGATAGGGAGGGTTGGAGTGTTTGGAGGAGGTGACAGTGATAGGGAGGGATGGAGTGTCTGGAGGAGGCGACAGTGAGAGGGAGGGTTGGACTGTTTGGAGGAGGTGACAGTGATAGGGAGGGTTGGAGTGTCTGGAGGAGGTGACAGTGATAGGGAGGGTTGGAGTGTCTGGAGGAGGTGACAATGATAGGGAGGGTTGGAGTGTCTGGAGGAGGTGACAGTGATAGGGAGGGTTGGAGTGTCTGGAGGTGGTGACAGTGATAGGGAGGGTTGGACTGTTTGGAGGAGGTGACAGTGATTGAAAGGGTTAGAGTGTCTGGAGGAGGTGACAGTGATAGGGAGGGTTGGAGTGTTTGGAGGAGGTGACAGTGATTGAAAGGGTTAGAGTGTCTGGGGGGGTGACAGTAATAGGGAGGGTTGGAGTGTCTGGAGGAGGTGACAGTGATAGGGAAGGTTGGAGTGTCTGGGGGAGGTGACGGTGATAGGGAGGGATGGAGTGTGTGAGGGAGGTGACAGTGATAGGGAGGGTTGGAGTGTCTGGGGGAGGTGACAGTGATAGGGAAGGTTGGAGTGTCTGGGGGAGGTGACGGTGATAGGGAAGGTTGGAGTGTCTGGAGGAGGTGACAATGATAGGGAGGGTTGGAGTGTCTGGAGGAGGTGACTGTGATAGGGAAGGTTGGAGTGTCTGAGGGAGGTGACAGTGATAGGGAGGGTTGTAGTATTTGGAGGAGGTGACAGTGATAGAAACAGTTCGAGTGTTTGGAGAAGGTGACAGTGATAAGGATGGTTGGAGTGTTTGGAGAAGGAGACAGTGATCGGGAGGGTTGGAGTGTCTGGAGGAGGTGACAGTTATAGGGAGTGATGGAGTGATTGCAGGAGGTGACAGTGATAGGGAGGGTTGGAGTCTCTGGAGGAGGTGACAGTGGTAGGGAGGATTGGAGTGTTTGAAGGAGGTGACAGTGGTTGGGAGGGTTGGACTGTTTGGAGGAGGTGACAGTGATAGGGAGGGTTGGAGTGTTTGGAGGAGGTGACAGTGATAGGGAGGGTTGGAGTGTTTGGAGGAGGTGACAGTGGTTGGGAGGGTTGGACTGTTTGGAGGAGGTGACAGTGATAGGGAGGGATGGAGTGGTTGGAGGAGGTGACAGTGATAGGGAGGGTTGGAGTGTTTGGAGGAGGTGACAGTGGTTGGGAGGGTTGGACTGTTTGGAGGTGCCAACAGTGATAGGGAAGGTTACAGTGTCTGGAGGATGTGACAGTGATCGGGAGGGTTGGAGTGATTCGAGGAGGTGACAGTGATACGGAGGGTTGGAGTATATTGAGGAGGTTACAGTGAGAGGGTGGGTTGATGTTACTGGAGAAGGTGACAGTGATAGGGAGGGATGGAGTGTTTGGAGGAGGTGACAACGATACGGAGGGTTGGAGTATATTGAGGAGGTTACAGGGAGAGGGTGGGTTGATGCTACTGGAGGAGGTGACAGTGATAGGGAGGGTTGTAGTATTTGGAGGAGGTGACAGTGATAGTGGGGTTTGAGTGTCTGGAGGAGGTGATAGTGGCAGGGAGGGTTGGGTTGTTTGGAGGAGGTGACAGTGATAGGGAGGGTTGGAGTGACTGGAGGAAGTGACAGTGGTAGGGAGTGTTGGAGTGTTTGGAGGAGGTGACAGTGATAGGGAAGTTTGGAGTGTCCGGAGGAGGTGACAGTGATAGGGAGGGTTGGAGTGTCCGGAGGAGGTGACAGTGATAGGGAGGGATGGAGTGTCCGGAGGAGGTGACAGTGATAGGGAGGGTTGGAGTATATTGAGGAGATTACAGTGAGAGGGTGGGTTGATGCTACTGGAGGAGGTGACAGTGATAGGGAGGGTTGGAGTGTTTGGTGGAGGTGACAGTGATAGGGAGGGTTGGAGTGGTTTGGTGGAGGTGACAGTCATGGGGGGATGGAGTATCTGGAGGAGGTGCCAGTGATAGGGAGGGATGGAGTGATTCGAGGAGGTGACAGTGATAAGGAGGGTTGGAGTATATGGAGGAGGTTACAGTGAGAGGGAGGGTTGATGTTACTGGAGGAGTGGACAGTGATCGGGAGAGTTGGAGTGGTTGGAGTAGGTGACAGTTGTAGGGAGTTTTGTCGTGTTTGGAGGAGGTGACAGTGATAGGGAGGGTTGTAGTATTTGGAGGAGGTGACAGTGATAGGGAGGGTTGTAGTATTTGGAGGAGGTGACAGTGATAGTGGGGTTTGAGTGTCTGGAGGAGGTGATAGTGGCAGGGAGGGTTGTCGTGGTTGGAGGAGGTGACAGTGATAGGGAGGGATGGAGTGATTCGAGGTGACAGAGATATGGAGTGTTGGAGTATATGGAGAAGGTTACAGTGAGAGGCAGGGTTGATATTACTGGAGGAGTGGACAGTGATAGGGAGGGTTGGAGTGGTTGGAGTAGTTGACAGTGGTAGGCAGGGTTGGAGTGTTTGGAGGTGGTGACAGCAATAGAGAAGGTTAGAGTGTCTGGGGGAGGTGACAGTGATAGGGAGGGTTGGAGTGTTTGGAGGAGGTGACAGTAGTAGGCAGGGTTGGAGTGTTTGGAGGTGGTGACAGCAATAGAGAAGGTTAGAGTGTCTGGGGGAGGTGACAGTGATAGGGAGGGATGGAGTATCTGGAGGAGGTGACAGTGATAGGGAGGGTAGGAGTGATTCGAGGAGGTGACAGCGATACAGAGGGTTGGAGTATATTGAGGATGTTACAGTGAGAGGGAGGGTTGAAGTTACTCGAGGAATTGACAGTAATAGGGAGGGTTGGAGTGGTTGGAGGAGCTGACAGTGATGGGAGGGTTGGAGTGGTTGGAGGAGGTGACAGTGATAGGGAGGGTTGGAGTGGTTGGAGGAGGTGACAGTGATAGGGAGGGTTGGAGTGTTTGGAGGAGGTGACAGTGATAGGGAGGGATGGAGTGTTTGGAGGAGGTGACAGTGATAGGGAGGGTTGGAGTGTTTGGAGGAGGTGACAGTGATAGGGAGGGATGGAGTGTTTGGAGGAGGTGACAGTGATAGGGAGGGATGGAGTGTTTGGAGGAGGTGACAGTGATAGGGAGGGTTGGAGTGTTTGGAGGAGGTGACAGTGATAGGCAGGGATGGAGTGTTTGGAGGAGGTGACAGTGATAGGGAGGGATGGAGTGTTTGGAGAAGGTGACAGTGATAGGCAGGGATGGAGTGTTTGGAGGAGGTGACAGTGATAGGGAGGGTTGGAGTGTTTGGAGGAGGTGACAGTGATAGGGAGGGTTGGAGTGTTTGGAGGTGGTGACAGCAATAGAGAAGGTTAGAGTGTCTGGGGGAGGTGACAGTGATAGGGAGGGTTGGAGTGTTTGGAGGAAGTGACAGTGATAGTGGGGTTTGAGTGTCCAGAGGAGGTGACAGTAGTAGGGAGGGTTGGAGTGTTTGGAGGAAGTGACAGTGATAGTGGGGTTTGAGTGTCCAGAGGAGGTGACAGTGGTAGGGAGGGTTGGAGTGTTTGGATGTAGTGACAGTGATAGGGAGGGTTGGAGTGTTTGGAGGAGGTGACAGTGATAGGGAGGGATGGAGTGTTTGGAGGAGGTGACAGTGATAGGGATGGAATGTTAGGAGTAGGCGACAGTGATAGGGAGGCTTGGCATGTTTGAGGATGTGACAGTGATATGGAGGGTTGGCGTGTTTGGGGGAGGTGACAGTGATAGGGAGGGATGGAGTGTTTGGAGGAGGTGACAGTGATAGTGGGGTTTGAGTGTCCGGAGTAGGTGACAGTGATAGGGAGGGTTGGAGTGTTTGGAGGTGGTGACAGCAATAGAGAAGGTTAGAGTGTCTGGGGGAGGTGACAGTGATAGGGAGGGTTGGAGTGTTTGGAGGAAGTGACAGTGATAGTGGGGTTTGAGTGTCCAGAGGAGGTGACAGTGGTAGGGAGGGTTGGAGTGTTTGGAGGAAGTGACAGTGATAGTGGGGTTTGAGTGTCCAGAGGAGGTGACAGTGGTAGGGAGGGTTGGAGTGTTTGGATGTAGTGACAGTGATAGGGAAGGTTGGAGTGTCTGGGGGAGGTGACAGTGATAGGGAGGGTTGGAGTGTCTGGAGAATTGACAGTCATAGGGAGGGTTGGAATGTCTGGAGGAGGTGACAGTGATAGGGATGGAGTGTTTGGTGGAGGTGACAGTGATTGGGAGGGTTGGAGTATATGGAGGAGGTGACAGTGATAGGGACGGGTGGAGTGTCTGGAGGAGGTCACAGTTATAGGGACGGTTGGCATGTTTGAGGAGGTGGCAGTGATAGGGAGGGTTGGCGTGTTTTGAGGATGTGACAGTGATAGTGGGGTTTGAGTGTCCTGAGGAGGTGACAGTGATAGGGAGGGTTGGAGTGTTTGGCGGAGGTGACAGTGATAGGGAGGGTTGGAGTGGTTGGAGGAGGTGACAGTGATTGGGATGGAGTGTTTGGAGGAGGTGACAGTGATTGGGAGGGATGTAGTGTTTGGAGGAGGTGACAGTGATAGGGAGGGATGGAGTGTTTGGAGGAGGTGACAGTGATAGGGAGGGTTGGAGTGGTTGGAGGAGGTGACAGTGATTGGGATGGAGTGTTTGGAGGAGGTGACAGTGATTGGGAGGGATGTAGTGTTTGGAGGAGGTGACAGTGATAGGGAGGGATGGAGTGTTTGGAGGAGGTGACAGTGATAGGGAGGGTTGAAGTGTTTGGAGGAGGTGACAGTGGTCGGGATGGTTGGAGTGTTTGGAGGAGGTGACAGTGATAGGGAGGGATGGAGTGTTTGGAGGAGGTGACAGTGGTCGGGATGGTTGGAGTGTTTGGAGGAGGTGACAGTGATAGGGAGGGATGGAGTGTTTGGAGGAGGTGACAGTGGTCGGGATGGTTGGAGTGTTTGGAGGAGGTGACAGTGATAGGGAGGGTTGGAGTGTTTGGTGGAGGTGACAGAGATAGGGAGGGTTGGAGTGTTTGGTGGAGGTGACAGAAAAAGGGAAGGTTGCAGTGGCTGGAGGAGTTAAACTGATTGGGACGGCTGTGATGTTCCCCCAAGGTGATATACATAGGGAGGGCTGTTCAGACAGTAGAATATGAAAGCCTGTGGAGGAGGCTGGGTGGTACGAGCAGGGAAGGGAATAGTGTGTGTGAGAGGGAGCATAAAGTGAGTCTGAGTGATGTTTGTGAGGGAGGCCACACATACGAGTGGAATAAATTACCAGCACATACCTCAGGGACCTGCAGTGATGAAAACCTCATTTGAACATGACTGGAAGAATAACAGTAAACTGTCACAGAAAGTCAAAACACTCATTATTAAAGGTAGTGCAGGTTGGACAATGGCAAAGAGATTGTCATGAAGGACAGGGATGAAAGAGAATAATGCATGGGTATGCATTCAGATCCACAGTAAGGGGATCATACCAGGGCCTATCCAATGAACCACAGCAAAACAAGTTAACTCTTGAATTATAGATGAATGTTCAAAAACATTCACCTCTGAATCAATGTCATTGTACTTCAATGTAAACTCTCTGGCTGAAGCTTGTAGCTGAGAAGTTAGCACAGGACTGGCATCAAACACTTCGTTTTCATGAATTCCACTTCTCTGTAAAATGAGATGACAAAAGAAACATGTTGAGAGACATTCAGAATAAACCAGCCCTTGGCTTGAGTGTTAAATATCCACCTATTGAAGGAGTTTCCAAAATCTACCACCATCAGTTGAGGACGGGAATTGATCAAATGATTTGAGAGAATTAGTATTTTAATGACAAGGTTATGTTGTAGAAATGACTTGGGAGATTTGATAGATGCTTCAAATTTTAAGATATTTATCTAACCGCTAATTGTGTTCTTCCAAAGATTATTTGGATAGCAGAAGATTGGAATACAGGAAAGAGAAACTTATTAATGAACAGAATTAATCTTCTGTGTTAATCTCCTCAATGGCGGAGTACCTACCCAGCATTCCCCGCGGTGGGGAATACCCTCTATACTCACTACAGGCGAGGGCGGCGCAGCCGCAGTGCCGGGTCTGTCTCCGTGGGAAACGGGAAGAGACGCGCTTTTCCAGACGGCAAGGCTGCAGGAGCTGGAGAGGGATTCAGACCGAGAATAAACCCTTCCAGAGAGAAGCGAGCACCTTGAAAAATAACGTGTGGTTAAATATTTTGCAATTTCGAGGTGAAAATCCGCCATCTTGGCCGGGACCGTGGACGCATGCGCACACGGATATGTGACGTCACGGGGCGGGGCCTGAGGGTGATTCATGCAGATGCTGAAAATCTGAGACTGGAGTCACAGAAATGTCCAACATGGAAACAGACCCTTCGGTCCAACCCGTCCATACCGACCTGATATCCCAACCCAATCTAGTCCCACCTACCAGCACCCGGCCCATATCCCTCCAAACCTTCTTATTCATATACCCATCCAAATGTCTTTTAAATGTTGCAATTGTACCAGCCTCCACCACTTCCTCTGGCAGCTTATTCCATACACGTACCACCCTCTGTGTGAAAATATTGCCCCCTAGGTCTCTTTTATATCTTTCCCCTCTCACCCTAAACCTATGCCCCTCTAGTTCTGGATACCCCCACCCCAGGGAAAAATCTTTGTCTGTTTATCCTGTCCATGCCCCTAATGATTTTGTAAACCTCTGTCAGGTCATCCCTCAACCTCCGCCACTCCAGGGAAAACAGCCCCAGCCTGTTCAGCTTCTCCCTCTTGCTCAAATCCTCCAATCCTGGCAACAGCCTTGTAAATCTTTTGTGAACGCTTTCAAGTTTCATAACATCTTTCCAATAGGAAGGAGACCAGAATTGCACGGAATATTCCAACAGTGGCCTAACTGATGTCATATACAGCCACAACATAACCTCCCAACTCCTGTACTCAATACTCTGACCAATAAAGGAAAGCATACCAAACGCCTTCTTCACTATCCTATTAATCTGCGACTCCACTTTCAAGGAGCTATGAACCTGCACTCCAAGGTCTCTTTGTTCATCAACACTCCCTTGGACCTTACCATTAAGTATACAAGTCCTGCTAAGATTTGCTTTCCCAAAATCCAGAACCTTGCATTTATCCGAATTAAACTCCATCTGCCATTTCTCAGCCCATTGGCCCATCTGGTCAAGATCCTGTTGTAATCTGAGGTAACCTTCTTCTCTGTCCTCTACACCTCTAATTTTGGTGTCATCTGCAAACTTACTAACTGTGCCTCACATCCAAATCAAATCAGAAAGTGCTGGAGGAAGTCAGTGGGTCTGGCAGGAGATGTGGACAGAGAAACAGAGCAAACCATTCCAGTCCTGTGTGCATCTTCTTCAGAACCCATTGCCCGGGTGGTGCAGTGTCCTGGGCGATAGCTTTATAACAGCTTCATCCTCAGGTGATCTCTGAAACAAACAGCAGTCTACTTGAATCCCTGGAGTTTTCTGCAGGTGACATTTTTAACCAACCTGTTCAGACGTGTCATGTCCCACTTGTGAAAGAGGTGGGCCTTGAGAATCCAGGCCTTGTTAGTTCGAGGGGAGTCCCTCAGGGTGGAGTCTCAGGGTCAACCATCTTCAGCTGCTTCGTCAATCACTTTCCCTTCAGAAGTGGGGATGTTGGTTAACGATTGGACAATATTCAACATCATTTTCAACTGCTCCGATACTGATGTAGCACATATCCATATGTTCAGGTTGTAAGTTTGCTCGCTGAGCTGGTAGGTTTGTTCTCATTGAGAACAATCTTACAACCTGAACCTCAACCTGAGCTAAACATTTTCTCAAACACCACACATCCATATGTAGCAAGACCTGGTCAGCATCTAGAATCTGCACAAATGGTAAGTAACAGCCGTATCACATCCGTGCCTGGCAAAGCCCATCTTCAACAAGAGAATATCCAAGTATCCCTTGTTGACATTCCACAGCAATATCATTGTTGAATCCTTCATGAACAGCATTCCGGGGGTGTAATATTGATGAGAAACTGAACAGGAGTAGCCATGCAATTGATACAAGATCAGGGCAGAGGCAAAACAATCTTACAGCGCTCAACTCACCTCCTGCCTGCCCACCTTACAAGACATAAGTCAGGTGTGATACAGAATCCTCTCCACTTGCCTGGTTGAATGCTGCTTCAACAACACAAGAAGCTCATCAACAGGTGGGACAAAACAGCACTCTTGATTGCCAACAACCTTCCCCATTCCCTTTCTTCCCCATTGATATACAGTCGCAGCAAATCTCTTGTGTAATATTCTTCTGGATAGGGGGCTGTGCTGTCCATCAGTTGGCGAGGTACATCCCACAACATGTTTGCACCTCAGGACACACATTGTCTCATGTATGCTGTAACAACAACCTGATTTATTCAGGAAGGTTCCTTTTTGCTTTTGATGGGGATTTTTGCATCTTTTGATGTGACTGGATCATTTGTTTGGGTGCGGTATAGAATAGAGGAACAATGTCTTTTTGAAATTGGATTTGTTTGTTCTGAGATTTTACCCTGTATGGACTGTGATAATGTTTGAAGATAATTTCACAGAGAAAAAGACTGAAAGAATTGAAGATGAGTGAGTCAAATCAAACATGAAATAAAGATCCAACAGAGTCACTTAATTCATTTGGACATAAAAGGAATGTGTTTATCTGGTATGTCTGTCAGCAAAGATTTCACAAAAACATTGTGAGTGGTAAAGACACACACACACACACACACACACACAAGAGTGTGAGTGTTCCACTGAACTGACTGCAGAAATTATTTAACATTATCGAGTTAACATTCTTTAAAAATCCACAGACAGAGAAGCCATAAATATGTTGTGTTTATGGGAAAGGATTCAACAGATCATCCAACTTGGAGATATCTGAGGAGATCAGCACCATGGAAATGTCTGGATTGTGAGAAGGATTGCAAATCCCAGACCAGCTGGAGACTCATCGACACAGACATTCTGGGGAGAGACTGTTCACCTGCTCTATGTGTGGGGAGGGATTTACTCTGTCATCCAGCTTCATGTAACACCAGTGGGTTCACACTGACAAGAGACGTTCCCCTGATTGTGGGAAAAAAAGAAACTTTAAGATGTGTAAAGGTCTTAAATTGAATGGTCATAATTTAACATCAACCCGTTCCCATGGGGGAGAAGGTATTCAGCTGTTCCACGTGTGGGAAGGTATTCACTTGGGGATCCAGCCTAATGTCAGACAAACGTCTTCATCATCGGGAGAGAAGCATTGTCTGCTCTGTTTGGGAATGAATAAACTTCCCAGTTCAACCTAATGTCAACCGTTGATTGACACTGGAGAGAGAGCAATCATCTGCTCTGTGTGTGAGAAGGGGTTTATTAAATCAGCAAAGCCTCAAATACACGAGTGTGGCCATACTAGAGAGAGAGAGAGAGAGAGAGAGAGAGACTGTCCGCCTGCACTGAGTGTAGGAAGGGACTCACTTAGTCATCTGGACTCAGTGAGCACCAACACATTCCCACCTTTTACCTGCTCCTTGTGTGGGAAGGGGTTCTCTTGGTTCTCCAATCTCAGCAGCTATGGCTTTGTTCACATCAATGAGAGAACATGTCAATGCTCTGACTGTGAGAAGAGCTTTATGAGGAGCAATGATTTGATGAAACACCAACAAACACATTGTGGGAAGAGCCCGTTCACCTGCACTGTGTGTAGCGAGGGATTCAATTATTCATCCCCACACGTGACACTCCAGTTTAGCTGAGTTGGTTGTATTGTTGGTTTACACAGCAGTGTGATGTGAACAGCGTGGGTTCGGTTCCCATTGCCAGTTTAAGATTACCATGAAGGACTCTCGTTCTCAAATTCTTCCCTTGCCTGAGGTCTGAGGGCCCTCTGGTCAAATCACCATGAGTTGCTTCTCTCTGTAATGAAGAGATCAGCCCCTATGGTCTGGGAAGACTATGGTGACACACACACATTCCAGTGGGGTAACATCTGATCGTATTCTGCTGTTATTGTATCCAGAATTGGACTGTGTTCATTCTGTCAGCAGTGGTTTACTTCATTGGATGTTAATTGTCTTTTTAATTGAACTGGTGTTTAATTATTCAGGTAGCAATCACATCAAAAACACAGTTTTTACCCACTGATTTCTCTCCCGTGAGATGAGACCGATAGATATCCATTTCCTTCCCTGTTCTTGGGTCCTTTATTCATTACTAAGGCTTGATTTGTATTTATAAATGTATTTTCATACATTCAGGATTTCTGAATGTGCTTCATAGCAACTGAAGTCCTTGTGAGGTGTCGTCACATGGCCCAGGTCTCCCACTTAGAATTTAATGGCACCTGCATGAATTCTCCAATTATTGTTGCCCTGCATCAATTCCTTCCATTTAGTTATTCCCTGATACACATCTTCCACGTACGGATGCCCTGCTGATTTTTTTTCATTTCCCAATGCTTGCAACATTTCTTCTTTTTATTGAATCCCTGTCCCCTATTCCCCAATTTAGACAGGCTCTACTCCAATTTTCCAATATATTGGCACTCCCACCAATTTTCTAATGTAACAGCACTGTGCACCAGATCTCCCATTTATTGTTTCCACCAAATCTCCCATTTTCTCATATCCCTGTACTAATCCTTCCATTTACTGATGCCCGAGCCCGATTCTACCATTTAAGGGTGCACTACTCTAATTCTCCCATTTACTGTCGCCATGCACCAATTCTCTAATTTAGCTCCACTGTGCACCAGGTCTCTCATTTACTGATGGCTCGCACCAATTCTCCAATTCAGTGTTGCTGAGCACCATTTCCCCCAATTACTGACATCCTGAACAAGTTCTCCATTCAGTGTTGCCTTACACCAATCCTCATACTGACTGATGCCCTCGCCCAATTTAGGGGTGCGCTACTCTAAATCTCCCAAGAGGTAATGTCCTGCCCCAATTCTCCCATTTAGTGCAACACAGCACGACTCACCCATTCAGTGCTGAACTGCACTAATTAACCATTATCTGAAGCCCAGTTGCAAATTCTCACATTTCCATAATCACTTTCCCAGTTTTTTTTTCATTTAGTAGTTTCTTGCAATGATTCTCCAATTTCATGGAGACCTGCCAGAATTCTTAAATTTAGGCGTGGACAAGTTGGACTGAGGAATCTGTTTCCGTGCTGTACATCTCTAAGGCTGTAATTAGTGCTCTACTTCCCTGCACCAATTCTCCCATTTACCAATCCTGCACTAATTCGGGAATTTCACCAACTCACCCATTGAGGTTATCCTGTCCCAGTCCTCCCATTTAGAATTTAATAGCATCTGCATGAATTCTCCAATTATTGTTATCCTGTATCAATTCCTTACATTTAATTGTTCCCTGAAACACTTCTTCCACATACGGATGTCTTGCTGAATTGTTTTCATTCAGTAATGCACTGAACTGAATCTCCAATTTCCCGATGCTTGCACCATTTCTTCTTTTTATTGATTCTCTGGCCCCTATTCCCCAATTTAGACAAACTGTGCTCCACTTTTCTAATATATTGACACTCCCACCAATTTTCTAATGTAATGGCACTGTGCACGGAATATCCCCCCATTTATTGATTCCCACCAAATCTCCCATTTACTCATACCCCTGTACTAATCCTTCCATTTTCTGATGCCCGAGCTGATTCTACCATTTAAGGGTGCGCTACTCTAATTCTCCCATTTCCTGTTGCCATACACCCATTCTCTAATTGAGCTCCACTGTGCACCAGGTCTTCCATTCAGTATTTCCCTGCAACAATTCTCCCATTTAGTAGTCTGCTGCCAGAATTCTCTAATCTTGCGATTCTTGCATGAAATCTCCAAATTACCGATCCTACACATATCTTCCCTTTAGTGGTGAACTGCACCAACTCCCCCATTTTGTGGTACACTGTATTGCATCTGGACCACTAATCCTTTGCAACATTGGTCCTATTTCCTGATTCACTGCCCGTGTTCTCCCATTTGCTCCAATTCTCGAAGTTATCAGCACCCTGTGCAGGTCTCTCTTTTACTGATGCCCCACACCAATTCTCCAATTCAGTGTTGCTGAGCACCACTTCCTAAATTACTGAAGTCTGGAACAAGTTCTCCACTCAGTGTTGCCTTACACCAAACCTCATACTGACTGATGTCCTCGAACAATTTAGGGTGTCCAACTCTAAACCTCCCATCAAGTATTGTCCTGCCCGAATTCTCCCATTTAGTGTTTCACTGCACCAGTTCTCCCATTAACTGATGCCCTGTTACATTTCTCACATTTCGATAAGCCCTTCCCCAATTCTCCCAGTAAGTAGTTCCTTGCAATGATTCTCCAATTTATTTGAGCGCTGCCAGAATTCTTTAATTGTGGCATGGACAAGTTGGACCGAAGGATCTGTTTCTGTGTTGTAAATCTCTATGATTGTATGACTCTATTTATGGCTATTTCCCCCATTTCCGTATCCTGCACACATCCAGGAACTGCACCAATTCTCCCACTTCGAATTTAAATGGCACCTGCATGAATTCTCCAATTAATGATGCCCTGCATTTTTTTTTTCATTTCGTGACGCACTGATCTGAATCTCCAGTTAACTGATAATTGCAACACTTCTTTTTATTGAAGGTTGAAGACAGAAGGTGGTGGGAGAGGGTTGCTTTTCAGACTGGAGGCCTGTGACCAGTGGTGTGTCACAAGGATCGGTGCTGGGTCCACTGTTGTTTTGTCATTTATATAAATGATTTGGATGTGACCATAGGACGAATGGTTAGTAAGTTTGCAGATGACAGTAAAATTGGAGGTGTCGAGGACAGTGAAGATGATTATCTCAGATTACAACAGGATCTCGATCAGATGGGCCACTGGGCTGAGGAGTGGCAGATGAAGATTAATTTAGATAAGTCTGAAGTGCTGCATTTTGGAGAAGCAAAAGAGAGCAGGACTTACACACTGAATGACAAGGTATGAGGGATGATGTGAAACAAATAGACCTGGAGTGCTTTTTCATAGATTGTTGAAGGTGGACTAACATTTCGATAGGATGGTGAAGAAGGCGTTTGGCATTTTTGTCTTTATTGCTCAGTTAATTGTGTAAAGGGGTTGGGAGGTCATGTTGTGGTATTGGTTCGACCACCTTTGGTATATAATGTGCAATTCTGGACTCCATCCTGTAAGAGGGATGTTGTGAAACTTTAAAGTGTTGAGAAAAGTTTTACAAGGATGTTGCCAAGGTTGGAGGGTGTGTGCTGGAGGGTAAGACTGTATAGGTTGGGGCTATTATCCCTGGAGTGTCAGTGGCTGAGGGGTAACCTTATAGAGGTTCACAAAATCATGAATGACCCTCAATAGGGTAAAAAGTCAAGGTGATTTCCCTGTGGTGTGGGAGTCCAGAAGCAGATGGTACATGTTAACGTTGAGAGGGGAAACATAAAAGGGACCTAAGGGGAACATTTTTCACACAGAGGGCACTGTGTGCATGAGCTGCCAGAGGAAGTAGTGGAGTCTGGTACAATTACAACATTTAAAAGGTATCTGGGTGGGTGTAGGAATTAAAAAGGGTTCAGAGGAACATGGGCCAAATTCTGACCAATAGGATGAGATTGACATCGGATATCAGTTCAGCATGGATGTGTTGGACTGAATGATTTGTTTCCGAGTTTATATTGCTCTGAATGGGTTGAGCTCCTGATTGTAGATTTATGAAGCAGTAAATAAAGTATGGTACAGAGTTAGACCGAGAAATCCTGCTGGTCCCATCAGCTTTATCCTGTTTCCTTAATCCTCCTCCTTCAATCAATCCATTATTCCGATCCTCATTCAGAATTCCTGAAGCTCTGTAACTGCCCTGGAACAATGTGTTGAAAGTCCTATTACAGTCCACACGAGGTACCTTTCCCACTGCCCTGCTCCCACGGCCTGCAATGCTGCAGACTGAGCAGACAACCCGAAGCACAATGATGAGCTCCTTCTGGCCCACGGCCCTCCTTCTCACTGAATGAAGACAATCACCAGAAGCAGAATCCAGCTCTTGTTTGAACCTTGAATACCTGACTCTGTCTCACTGAGTGAAGATTGGACTCAGAAACAGAAATGAAACCAACTTCCTATCTGCATTGTGTCACTCTTTAAGATCTCTGTGTGTCTGAGTTCAGGTCATTTGATTGGAGACTGTGGATAGTGGGTCCCCAGTGAAATGGAAAAATTGGTGGAGGAGCTCACTGAGGGACATCTCTCAAAGTGAGAGTCAGAAAGATGGTATTCCACATTGGAAGGGTTTAAGGGGAATTGATGGTTCAGAAAAATGTTATACGGATGTTTGTAAAACTTAGGAAATCTGATTGTTTTGAGGCTGGAGTTTATTTTATCCTTGTGTAGATTTGACACATTAACCCTCCCTCCCCACCACTACAGAAGCTGTTGGAACTGTTCAGTGTTTCCAGCGGCTTCTGTAATTATTTCAGGTTCCTGACGGGAGCAGTCTCTCACTTTTCGAACAAAACAAACCCATCCTTGTGCTGTACCCAATATTTCAATAAGAAATGGGAAGCAGCAGAGGGGAAAGCTTCCGAGATGCCGAGCAATGCTGCCTGGTTCCACACTGCAATTCACAGGAACCATCACCAGGAAAAGGAAGGAGCAATCTGAAAGACCCGGTTATATCCCGGTGGCTTTCCTTTAGAAACTGATTTAAAAGCCGCAACACTGCGATGGCCGGGAGTCGAACCCGGGTCAATTACTTGGAAGGCAGCTATGCTGCCCACTATCCCACCATCACCCTGCTAGCAGCTCCCTCCCCATTCCCAAACACACTTAACAAGGCCGTGATCATCACCAACTGGATTGGGGCTGAAATCCAAACATACACATCCTCTGTATCTAACCCAGTGATGGAGCTCTCCTGATTGAGTTTGATGTGAACAGGATGGGGGAAGTGGGAGATTTAATCAGTACCTAACACCGAGCTCAAAATGGCCTGGGAATTTGAAATGCTGCAGTGTCGAGGGAGATTTACTGTGTATCTGACCCCATTCTCTACCTGCCCTGGGGATTTAAATGGGGACAGTTTAATGGGACCTTTATTTTGTCTGGAACCCTGTGCTCCCTCTGCCCTGGGAGTGTTTGCTGGGAACACTGTCTAACCTCTGTGATATAGATCCTATGAAGATTGATGGGAGACAGTGTAAATGGAATTGTCAGGGTCCAATTCCTTCACGTGGATGAGACAAGGTGAGAAAAAATGATCCCAGTGGGACTGAAGGGTCAGTAACAGAATGAAGACATCATTGGCTCAGAGACTGGAGACAGGATAGAGGGGAATGAGGGTTTCAGACTGGAGGGAGCTACAGGCACATACAAGTTGGGAACTGTTTTCAGTTAAAGGCAATTGATCCCAGGTCACTGCAGAGGGTAAGAATCTGATGCCTTTCCCTCACTATCCCCCTCCAATCCCTGGGAAGATCTGCTCCCACACCATGTTCCATCCCAACTGCTGACTGTGTTACATACATTAATACATTGGAGCTGGGCAGAGCTGCTTTTAACCCTGGGGTCTTGCTGTGTAACTTGCCTCCAAAATACTCTTGCTCCCCCTTTCAACTAATCTTTTCCCTCTGTTATCCCGAGGAACCTGTGTTTTGAAAGCTGCAACGTGAAGATCCAAAATGTTCGAGTCCAGGAAAGAACAACCTCCAGAGTGGGAGCACTGGCCTGAGGCCTGAGGCCTGCTCGACAGGCTGCACCCCGTGGGGACCCACAGTGAGTTGTGTGTTTATTTACCCCGAGGTTTAATCTCCTCTGGGGGACCCTGGGTTTTAGGGGCCTCTGGGTAACTGGCTCCTGTCAGATTGTGGCCCTGTCATTTTTAAAACTGGTTTGAAGCCTGGGGTTAAAGTTTGTCAATCTCCAGGATCTGCGAGGTAGGACTCTCTTAGGGTGGAATTAAAACCCAAATGCTGTGACCCTCTCTAAAGACTCCCTCTCTCACCCTTCTCTCTCACCCCTCTCTCTCACATACCTCTCTCTCACACACCCCTCTCTCACCCTCCCTCTCTCATCCCATCCCTCTTCCCCCTCCCACTCTCATCCCTCCTCTCTCACACTCTCCCTATCTTACCCCTCTCTCACAGCCCCTCCTGCTCTCACCCACGCTCTCTTGCACCCCCTATCTCTCTCACCCCCTTCTCTCTCACTGCCTCTCTCTCTCACACCCCCTTTCTCTCTCATCTTGTTATCTCTCTCTCCCTCACTCTCTCTCACCTCCTCTCTCTCCACCCTGCTCTCTCACTCTCACCCCTCCCTCTGTCATCCCTCACCCTCTCTCCACTTTACACCCTCTCTCTCCCCCGCCCTCTCTCTCATCCCCTTCTGTCTCTCGCTCCCTTTTTCTCTCTCTCTTTCCCCTTCCCTCTCGCGCTCTGTCTCACACTCCCGCTCTCTTTCTCTCTGTATACCCCCTCTCTCGCACCCTCTTTCTATCGTTCACCCCATTTCTCTATCTCTTTTGACCCCTTTCTCCCTCCTCCTTGCTCTCGCCTTGTCTCTCTCTTGCGCCCACTCTCTCATCCCATCTCCCTCACACCCCTCTAACTGTCTCATCTGTTCACTCGCTCTCTCTCTGTCTCTCTCTCTCTCAACCCATCATTCACTGTCTATCTCACCCTCTCTCTCACCTCTTTAACTCTCTCTCTCTCGCGTCCCATCTCTCTCATCCCTCTTTATCTCGCTGTCCCCGTTTCTCTCTCACCCTTTCTCTATCTCTCCTCCTTTCTCTCAATCCCTCTCTCTCACCCCCTCTCTCTCCCACTCTCTCTCCCACCTCCACTCTCTCACCCCCTCACATTCACTCTTTCTCTGACCTTCTCTGTCTCTCTCTCTTCCCCCTCTCTCTTTCTCCCCCTCTCTCCTTTTCTCAGACCTCTCTCCCTTTCTCACCCCTCTCTCCCTCACCCCTTTCTCTCTTACCCCCTCTCTCTCAACCCCTCTCTCTCACCCTCTCTCTCTCACGCCCCTCATCCCCCCTCTATCCCCCCTCTATCCCCCCTCTATCCCCACCTCTATCCCCCCCTCTATCCCCCCCTTTATCCCCCCCTCTATCCCCCCCTCTATCCCCCCTCTATCCCCCCCTCTATCCCCCCCTCTATCCCCCCTCTCATACCCCCCTCTATCCCCCCCTCTATCCCCCCCTCTATCCCCCCCTCTATCCCCTCTCTCATTCCCCATCTCTCACCAACCTCTCTCTCACCTTCACTCTGTCTCTCTCACCCACCTCTCTCTCTCAGCCCCCCACACCCCCTCTCACCCAGCTCTCTCTCACACACCTCTCTCTCACCCACACCCCCACAATCTCCCACCCACCTCCCTCACCCCCCTCCCACCCCTTCCCCCACCCCTATCCCCACACACCCCCCTCACCCACCTAGCCCTCTCACCCCCCTCACCCCCCTCTCACACACCCCTCTCTCTCAAACCCCTCTCTCTGTCACCCGTATCTTTCTCTCACCACTCTAACTCTCTTACCTTCTCTCCCCCTCTCTCACTTCTCTCTCTCATTCTCTCTCACCTCCCTCTCTCTCACGCCCCCCCTCTCTCATCCCGTCCCTCTCTCAAACCCTCCCACTCTCACACCCTCCCTCTCTCCCTCCTCTCTCTCCCTCTTCCCCTCTCTCACCCCACTCCCCCACTCTCACTCCTCTCTCTCACCCCCTCTCTCTCACCCCCTCTCTCTCACCCCCTCTCTCTCACCCCCCCCCCTCTCTCTCACCCCCTCTCTCTCACCCCTCTCCCTCACCCCCTCTCCCTCACCCCCTCTCCCTCACCCCCTCTCCCTCACCCCCTCTCCCTCACCCCCCTCTCCCTCACCCCCCCTCTCTCTCACCCCCCTCCCTCTCACCCCCCTCCCTCTCACCCCCTCCCTCTCACCCCCCTCCCTCTCTCATCCCATCCCTCTCTCATCCCATCCCTCTCTCATCCCATCCCTCTCTCATCCCATCCCTCATTTCCCCCCCACTCTCATCCCTCATCTCTCACACTCTCCCTATCTCATCCCCTCTCTCTCAGCCTTTCTCTCTCTCATCCCCTCCCACTCTCACCCACCCTCTCTTGCACCCCCGTCTCTCTGCCCACTCTCTCTCCACCTTTCTGTTACACGCTCTCTCTCACACCCTACTAACTCTCTCTCCCCCCCTCAACCCCTCTCTCTCACCCCCCTTCGTTCTCTCACTCCCTTCTCTCTCTCACCCACTCTCTCTCTCACCCCCTCAACACCCCCTCACTCTCTCACCCCCTCACTCTCTCACCCCCTCACTGACGCCTCTCTCTCTTCCTCTCTCTCACCCCTGTATTTCTCTCTCTCCTCCCACTCTCTCTCGCCCCCCACTCTCTCTCGCCCCCCACTCTCTCTCGCCCCCCACTCGCTCTCGCCCCCCACTCGCTCTCGCCCCCCACTCGCTCTCGCCCCCCACTCTCTCTCGCCCCCCACTCGCTCTCGCCCCCCACTCGCTCTCGCCCCCCACTCGCTCTCGCCCCCCACCCGCTCTCGCCCCCCACCCGCTCTCGCCCCCCCCCGCTCTCGCCCCCCCCCGCTCTCGCCCGCCCCCCCGCTCTCGCCCGCCCCCCGCTCTCGCCCGCCCCCCCCGCCCTCTCCCGCCACCCCGCCCTCTCCCGCCCCCCCGCCCTCTCCCGCCCCCCCGCCCTCTCTCGCCCCTCTCTCTTTCACATCCCCCCTCTCTCTCACACACCCTCGCTCTCTCACTCCCTCCCTCTCTCCCACCATCTCTCTGCCTCTTTCTCAACCCCTCTCTCTCCTTCTCGCTCCCTCTCTCTCACCTACTCTCTCTCTCCCACCTCCTCTCTGTCACTCACTCCCACCTCTCCCTCTCACCGCCCTCTCACCCAGCTCTCTCTCCCCCTCTATCTCACCTCCTCTCTCTCACCCCTCTCTCTCGCACCCCTCTCTCACCCCCCTCTCTCTCACATTCTCTCTCTCTGTCTCACTCGTCCACTCGCTCTCTTCCTCTTGCGGTCTCTCCCTCACTCTCTCACCCTCTTCTCACACTCTCTCTCTCTCACTGCCTCTATCCCACTCTCTTGCCTCCCGCTCTCTCTTATCTCACGGTCTCTCTCGTTCGCTCTCTCTCACTCGTGCTCTCTCTCTGTCGCACATGCTCTCTCTGTCTGTCACTCTCACTCTCTCTCTCCCTCTCTCTCAGTCCACCCTATCTCTCTCACCTCTTCGCTCTCACTCTTGCTCTATCGTTCTCTCTGTCTGTCACTCTCTCACCCCTCACTCTCACTCCCTCTCTCTCAGCCCCCCTCACCACCCCTTCTCTCGACACCCCTCAATCTCCCATCCCCTCACTCTCTCACGCCCCTCCGTCTCTCACCCTCGCTCTCTCTCACCCCTTCTCTGTCACTCACTCCCACCTCTCCCTCTCACCGCCCTCTCACCCCCCTCTCTCTCTCACCCCCCTCTCTCTCTCTCCCTCCAACCCCTCCCTCTCTCAACACAGCTCTCACTCTCTCACACCCCCACTCCCTCACACCCTCACTCCCTCACACCCCCACTCCCTCACACCCCCACTCCCTCACACCCCCACTCCCTCAAACCCCCACTCCCTCCCACCCCCGCTCTCTCACACCCCCACTCCCTCTCACCCCCACTCCCTCACACCCCCACTCCCTCACATCCCCGCTCCCTCACACCCCCACTCCCTCTCACCCCCGCTCCCTCACATCCCCGCTCCCTCACATCCCCGCTCCCTCACACCCCCACTCCCTCTCACCCCGCTCCCTCTCACCCCCGCTCCCTCACATCCCCGCTCCCTCTCACCCCCGCTCCCTCACACCCCCACTCCCTCTCACCCCCGCTCCCTCACATCCCCGCTCCCTCTCACCCCCGCTCCCTCTCACCCCCGCTCCCTCACATCCCCGCTCCCTCACACCCCCACTCCCTCACACCCCCGCTCCCTCACATCCCCGCTCCCTCTCACCCCCGCTCCCTCACATCCCCGCTCCCTCTCACCCCCGCTCCCTCTCACCCCCGCTCCCTCACATCCCCGCTCCCTCTCACCCCCGCTCCCTCACACCCCCACTCCCTCACACCCCCGCTCCCTCACACCCCCACTCCCTCACACCCCCACTCCCTCACACCCCCGCTCCCTCACACCCCCGCTCCCTCTCACCCCCGCTCCCTCACATCCCCGCTCCCTCTCACCCCCGCTCCCTCACACCCCCGCTCCCTCACACCCCCGCTCGCTCACACCCCCACTCCCTCACATCCCCGCTCCCTCACACCCCCACTCCCTCTCACCCCCGCTCCCTCACACCCCCACTCCCTCACACCCCCGCTCCCTCACACCCCTGCTCCCTCACACCCCCGCTCCCTCACACCCCCACTCCCTCACACCCCCACTCCCTCACACCCCCGCTCCCTCACACCCCCGCTCCCTCACACCCCCGCTCCCTCACACCCCCGCTCCCTCTCACCCCCGCTCCCTCTCACCCCCGCTCCCTCACACCCCCACTCCCTCACACCCCCACTCCCTCACACCCCCGCTCCCTCACACCCCCTCACCCTCACACCCCCCTCACCCTCACACCCCCCTCACCCTCACACCCCCCTCACCCTCACACCCCCCTCACCCTCACACCCCCCTCACCCTCACACCCCCCTCACCCTCTCTACCCCCCTCACCCTCACACCCCCCTCACCCTCTCTACCCCCTCACCCTCTCTACCCCCCTCACCCTCTCTACCCCCCTCACCCTCTCTACCCCCCTCACCCTCTTTCTCACTCCGCCTCTCTCTCTCATCCCCTTTCTCTCCTTCTCACTCCGCCTCTCTCTCTCCCACCCCTTCTCTGTCACTCACTCCCTGTGTCTCTCACCATGCCCTCTCGCAACCCCTTTCTCTGTCACCCCCTCTCAACCTTCCTCCCTCTCTTACCCCTCACCCCGCTCCCTTTCTTTCTTACCCCGTGCTCTCTCTCTCTAACCCTTCCCCCTCTCACCCCTCTCGCTCACCCACCCTCTCTTCCCGTCTCTCTCTCACCCCTCTCTTCCTCTCTCAAACCCTGTCTCTCTCGCCACACTCTCTCTCACCCCTGTCTCTCTCAGACCTCTCTTTACCTGTCAACCTCTCTCTCTCACTCCATCTCTCTCTCACTCCATCTCTCTCTCACCGCCCCCTCTCACCACCCCCTCTCTCAACACACCTCAATCTCCCATCCCCTCACTCTCCTACCCCCTCAGTCTCTCACCCCACTCTCTCTCAACCCCTCTCTCTCTCACACATCCATCACTCTCTCACTCCCCTCTCTCTCTCCCCTCTCTCTCCGTCATCCCTCTCTCTCCCACCCCAATCTCTTTCACATCCCCCTCTATCGCACACACTCTCACACACCCTCGCTCTCTCAGCCCTCCCTCTCTCCCACCATCTCTCTCCCTCTCTCTCACCTCCTCTTTCTCTCTCACCCCCTCTCTCTACCACCCCCTCTCTTCCATCCTCTCACTCTCTCACCCCTCTCTCTCACCCCTCTCTCTCCCACCTCCCTCTCTCTCAACCCTCTGTCTCTCTCACCCCCTACTCTGTCTCAACCCCCTCTCTCACCCCTCGCTCTCACAACCCTCTCTGCTACACTCCCTCTCTCTCACTCCCTCTCTCTCTCACTCCCTCTCTCTCTCACCACCCCCTCTCTCTAACCCCCTCTCTCTAACCCCCTCTCTCTAACCCCCTCATTCTCTCATCCCCTCATTCTCTCATCCCCTCACTCTCTCATCCCCTCACTCTCTCATCCCCTCACACTCTCAACCCCTCACTCTCCCATCCCCTCGATCGCTCACCCCCTCGCTCGCTCACCCCCTCACTCGCTCACCCCCTCACTCGCTCACCCCCTCGCTCTCCCATCCCCTCGCTCTCCCATCCCCTCGCTCTCCCATCCCCTCGCTCTCCCATCCCCTCTCTCGCTCACCCCCTCTCTCGCTCATCCCCTCGCTCTCCCATCCCCTCTCTCGCTCATCCCCTCGCTCTCCCATCCCCTCGCTCGCTCACCCCCTCTCTCGCTCACCCCCTCGCTCGCTACACCCCCTCTCTCGCTCACCCCCTCGCTCGCTACACCCCCTCGCTCGCTCACCCCCTCGCTCGCTCACCCCCTCGCTCGCTCACCCCCTCGCTCTCCCACCCCCTCGCTCTCCCACCCCCTCGCTCTCCCACCCCCTCGCTCTCCCACCCCCTCGCTCTCCCACCCCCTCGCTCTCTCACCCCCTCGCTCGCTCACCCCCTCGCTCGCTCACCCCCTCGCTCTTTCTCAAACCCTATCTCTCTCACGCCCTCTGACACCCTTTCGCTCTTACCCACGCTCTCTCTCTAACCCCTCGCCCCCACTACCTCTCTTTCACCCCCTCTCTCTCACACTCTCTCAATCACACCCTCTCCTTCTCACTCCACTCTCTCTCTTACTCCCTCCCCACTTTCTCTCTCTCAATCACCCATTGTCTCTCACCCCATCTCTCTCTCTCACCCCCTCGCACCCCCCTCACCACCTCTCCCCCTTCCCTCTCTCACACCCGTTCACTCTTACCCCTCGCTCTCTCTAACCCCTCCCCCTCTCTCTCACCCTTCTCTCTCACCCACTCTCTCTCGCACACCCTCTCCTACTCACGCTACTCTCTCTACTACCCTCCACTTTCTCTCTCAATGACCCCTTCTCTCTCAACCCCTTCTTACCCCCAACCCCCTCTCTCTCCCCCTCTCTGCCCCCATCTCTCTCCTCTCCATCTCCCTCTGTCTCTCACACCCCCTCTCTCTCCATCCCATCTCACTCTCTCACACCCACTCTCTCTCCATCCCATCTCACTCTCTCACACACACTCTCTCTCACACACCCCCTCTCTCTCACCCCCACTCCCTCAACCCCTCTGTTTCACCCATCTCTATCCCCCTCCCGCTCTCTCCCCTCTCTCGCTCCCCTCTCCCTCGCCCTCCCCTCTCTCTCTCTCGCCCTCCCCTCTCTCTCTCTCGCCCTCCCCTCTCTCTCTCTCGCCCTCCCCCTCTCTCTCTCGCCCTCCCCTCTCTCTCTCTCTCTCTCTCTCTCGCCCTCCCCTCTCTCTCTCTCGCCCTCCCCTCTCTCTCTCTCGCCCTCCCCTCTCTCTCTCTCGCCCTCCCCTCTCTCTCCCTCGCCCTCCCCTCTCTCTCCCTCGCCCTCCCCTCTCTCTCTCTCGCCCTCCACTCTCTCTCTCTCGCCCTCCCCTCTCTCTCTCTCGCCCTCCCCTCTCTCTCCCTCGCCCTCCCCTCTCTCTCCCTCGCCCTCCCTCTCTCTCCTCGCCCTCCCTCTCTCTCCCTCGCCCTCCCCTCTCTCTCCCTCGCCCTCCCCTCTCTCTCCCTCGCCCTCCCCTCTCTCTCCCTCGCCCTCCCCTCTCTCTCCCTCGCCCTCCCCTCTCTCTCCCTCGCCCTCCCCTCTCTCTCCCTCGCCCGCCCTCTCTCTCTCCCTCGCCCTCCCCTCTCTCTCCCTCGCCCTCCCCTCTCTCTCCTCGCCCTCCCCTCTCTCTCCCTCGCCCTCCCCTCTCTCTCCCTCGCCCTCCCCTCTCTCTCCCTCGCCCTCCCCTCTCTCTCCCTCGCCCTCCCCTCTCTCTCCCTCGCCCTCCCCTCTCTCTTCCTCGCCCTCCCCTCTCTCTCCCTCGCCCTCTCCCCTCTTCTCTCTACCCCCTCCCCCTCACCTGTCTCACGCCCTCCTCTCCCCCTCCTCTCTCTCCTCCCTCCTCTCTCTTCCTTCATCTCTGACCCTCCTCTCTCCTCCTCTCTCTCTTGCTCTCTCTCTCTCTCTCTCTCGCTCTCTCTTCCCTCTCTCTCTGCGCTCTCTCCCCTCTTTCTCTCCCCGAACTTTCTCTCCCCCCACTCTCTCTCTCTGCCCACACTCTCTCCCCCTCTCTTCCCCCCTGTCTCACCCTCCCTCTCTCGCCCCTTACTCTTGACCCTCTCATTATCTCCTCCCCTGTCTCTCTCTCTCTCTCTGTCACTCTCACACTCTCTCTCTCTTGCCCCTCTCTCTCTCCCTGCTCCTTCACTCTCTCTCCACCTTCTCTCACTCTCGATCCCACTCCCTCGGTATCTCTCTCTCTCTCCCCACCTCCCATCGTTTCTCTTTGACTGAATCTCTCTCCTTCCCTCCCTCTCTCTCTGACACACTCTGTCTCCCTGGTTCTTCCCTCTCCCTCTGACCCAGTGTCTGGGGGGTTTGTGGTGGTGAGGCTGCGTGTGGGGGGTGGGGGTGGGATGTGAGAGGTGGGAGGATGGAAAATTGGGTAGAGACGGAATTGTGGGAGGGAGACAGACACGGCGGGGGGCGGGGGGTGGTGAGGGGGACAGGGAGGAGTGAAGCCAGGTGGAAAGACTGGGGTTGGGGGGGTGTGAGAGAGAGGGAGATGAGGGAGAGTAAAAGGGAGAGGTAGTGAGAAAGAGAGAAGTGTGCAGAACGAGAGAGAGGGAGAAAAGTGAGGAGGAAGAGTGGGGGAGATGTAGTGCGGAGTCCAGGTTGGAGTGGGGGGGGGTCAGAGGGAGTTAAACCCAGCTCCTGAGCTCAGGGCGCGGTGCCCTCCCCTTCCCTGAGGACCAGGACTTGGGGCTGAGTCTGTCTCTCACCAGCTCAGCTTCTCCAACACAAAGACACACAACAACATCGGTCACTCTGCTGCTCGGCACGATTTAATCAACATTTTTATTGGTTACAAATCGAAGTGATGGATACAGTCAGTGGGATGGTGCCTTTTCTCACTGGCCAACCCCTCTCTGTCCCCTCTCTCTCTGCCCCCCTCTCTCTCTGCCCCACTCTCTCTCTGCCGCCCCCTCTCTCTCTGCCGCCCCCTCTCTCTCTGCTGCCCCCTCTCTCTCTGCCGCCCCCTCTCTCTCTGCCGCCCCGAATCTCCCTTACTCTTAGTACCCCCCTCTCTGTGACCCCCTGTCTGTGACCCCCTCTCTGTGACCCCCTCTCTGTGACCCCCTCTCTGTGACCCCCTCTCTGTGCCCGGCTCTCTGTGCCCGGCTCTCTCTGTTCTCACTATCTCTGTCGCCCTCTCTCTCCCACCGCCTCTCTCTCTGTCACCCCCCCTCTGCCCCACTCTCTCTCTATCCCCCTCTATCTCCCCTACTCTCTGTGCCCCTCTCTCTGTCCCCCTCTCTCTGTCGCCCTCTCTCTGACGCCCTCTACCTCCCCCGCTTCTTGTCCCCCGCTTCTTGTCCCCCGCTTCTTGTCCCCCGCTTCTTGTCCCCCGCTTCTTGTCCCCCGCCTCTTGTCCCCCGCCTCTTGTCCCCCGCCTCTTGTCCCCCGCCTCTTGTCCCCCGCCGTCAGTAACCCCCTCTCTGTCCCCCGCCTCTTGTCCCCCGCCGTCAGTAACCCCCTCTCTGTCCCCCCCCCGTCCCCTGCCCCCCCCCGTCCCCTGTTCCCCCCCCCGTCCCCTGTCCCCCCCCCCCGTCCGCTGTCCCCCCCCCCCCGTCCGCTGTCCTCCCCCCGTCCGCTGTCTCCCTCTCAGTCTTTCCCTGCTCCTTCGCGCTCTCTCCAGCAGGGGGGTGGTGGACGTCTGGGTGTGAGATGATCGAGAGATGTCGGTAGTGGGAGGTGGGGAAAATGGGTTAGAGCCAGAATTGTAAGAAGGAGATAGAGACGGCAGGAGAGAGAGAGAGAGAGAGTGAGGGTGAGGGGGAGAGAGAAGAATGGAGGCAGGTGGATAAACTCATGTTGGGGGTGTGAGAGAGAGAGGAGGAGAGTGTGGCAGAAAGAATCGTGGAGGCAGGTGGAGAAACTGGGGTTGGGGGCTCTGAGAGGGGACCAGAGAGTGTGAAAGGGAGAGGTGGTGAGAAAGAGAGATTGTGCAGGAAGGGAGAGATGGAGAGAATTGAGGAGGAAAAGTGGGGGTGAGGAATTGGGGAGGCCAGATTGGAATGGGGGGGTCAGAGGGAGTTAAACCCAGCTCCTGAGCTCAGGGCGCGGTGCCCTCCCCTTCCCTGAGGACCAGGACTTGGGGCTGAGTCTGTCTCTCTCCAGCTCAGCTTCTCCAACACGAAGACACACAACAACATCGGTCACTCTGCTGCTCGGCACGCTTTAATCAACATTTTTATTGGTTACAAATGGAAGTGATGGATACAGTCAGTGGGATGGTGCCTTTTCTCACTGGCCCCTGAGTTGTGAGAAACATTGAAATGTTTCCCTGTAACCCCCCTGTGGGATAAGGATGGACAAACCAGCGCTACCCTCAGTCTGTTACCATAGCGACAGTCTGCTCCATCGCTGAAACACTGAACTGAAATGAGAAAATCCCGGATGGATTGATTAATGAGGGAATTTGATGGATGGATGGATTTGGGTGAAGGGATATTTCAGCACCTTCTTCAGCTGCTGCCTGAACTTAGTCTGGGTCACGGCATAAATCGCGGTGTTTGTGCAGCAACTGAGGAGCTGCAGCATGAAGCCCAATTCCTGCACAAAGTCATCGAGATACATAGACTGAGACCAAATCAACCACATCCGGTTCCATATAGAATACAGCATTAACGTTGACCATAACAGGATGAAATTGGCCGAGATCACAAACAGTAAAATGATGGATTTTTTTCGGTTTCTCATTTCAGTGTCAGACTGAGCGTCCCCATTGGTGTGAGCGCGGAGTCTCCTGCGGGCTCTGCTGGTCACTAAAATGTGTCTGATGGTGAGAACATTGAGCAGCAGAATCAGGAGAAATGGGACACACGGGGTTAGAATGTGGTGGAGGAACTCGATTGTGACCCAGACACTGGAGAATCGAACAGCGACTGTTACCTCACAAAACCAGGGGACGTTCACCAGCAAATACCGAGCCTTGAGCATAAAATACCAGGGAATGTTCTTTAAACAGCTCAGCACAGTCACTGCTCCCAGAACCACAGCCGCCGTTTTCTCACTGCAATATTTACTTTTCAGCTTCTGCCAACAAATGGCCACAAACCGATCAAAGGTGAAAGTGACGGTGAACCAGACGGAGCAGTCAGTGGCTGCATAAAGCAGGACCCCGTGGATATTACACACGCGGACGGAGGACATCAGGAAATAAAACTGTTCCTTATAAACAATGGGAATGTGTCTCAGGATCAGGTCGAGGATAATGACCAGGAGATCCGCCGCTGCCATGGCCCCCAGGTAACGTCTGACACATGGAGACAATCCACAATCTTTATAAAGAAGGACGTAGATGGTCACTACGTTAACTGTGAGGAAGGAAAACAAACCCATTATCCATCAGCCTGGAGGCAAAGGGACCCGTTTGATCGGGGACCCAGTGAGATTTTCAAATGTGTCCCTGTGTTCAGGGATTTATTAAAATAATTGGAGCTGGAATAACAAATGGGAAGGTCGGAATTACTGACAAAAATGTGACATAAACCACAAGAAACCCTCCCTCCTCAAACACACACAGTCACATCCATAAGGACAGATGGTTTCGAGAACATTCCCACACACTCGATCGCTCGAGAACAGACACAGGTCACTCCTTCCCAGTTCCTAATACGGAGGGTGGAAACGTTGCTGTCCTGAAGGATTCTCTCCCAGTTTACTGAAGACAAACGGAGTTTGGGAATTCCTGTATTTTGGTCTAAATTGTGGTCGATCTTGTGTCGGGAAGAAATGTAAACGCAGGGAAAACGTATTCACCCCTTTACATGCCCGAGGGTCCTTCGGAACAGTGTCTCCTTCTCCCTGGAACGGGATCTCATCCCTCGGGATCTTATCGTTTGTTCAATTCACTGACGTCCGGCCATTCACAAACAATGTCAGGGATTGAATGTCCCGGGGAATGTCAGTTATAGAATGTCGGGGACAGAACGTTCCGGGGAATGTCAGTTATAGAATGTCGGGGACAGAACGTTCCGGGGAATGTCAGTTATAGAATGTCGGGGACAGAACGTTCCGGGGAATGGCAGTTATAGAATGTTGGGGACAGAACGTTCCGAGGAATGGCAGTTATAGAATGTTGGGGACAGAACGTTCCGGGGATTGGCAGTTATAGAATGTCGGGGACAGAACGTTCCGGGGAATGTCAGTTATAGAATGTCGGGGACAGAACGTTCCGGGGAATGGCAGTTATAGAATGTTGGGGACAGAACGTTCCGAGGAATGGCAGTTATAGAATGTTGGGGACAGAACGTTCCGGGGATTGGCAGTTATAGAATGTTGGGGACAGAACGTTCCGAGGAATTCCTTGACCTGTCCATGACCTTACCCCCCTATCCACCCCACCAACATGATGTACTGTGCAAAGGCCACATATCCATCCAGCATGGGGAGCTGCACTGACCACATCATTGCATTATCTATAAACCGCAGATAGTCTGACCAGCACAGCAGGATGTGCAGTGATCGCACGGGAATTAATCTGTAAACCAGGAGCAGTTACCCTCCCAGCATTTAGGACTGTGTACACCACCCCAGTACATTGATCTGTAACCCAGGAGCAGTTACCCTCCCAGCATGTAGGACTGTGTATCACACCCCAGTACATTGATCTGTAACCCAGGAGCAGTTACCCTCCCAGCATGTAGGACTGTGTACCTCATCCCAGTACATTGATCTGTAACCCAGGAGCAGTTACCCTCCCAGCATGTAGGACTGTGTACCTCATCCCAGTACATTGATCTGTAAACCAGGAGCAGTTACCCTCCCAGCATGTAGGACTGTGTACACCACCCCGGTACATTGATCTGTAACCCAGGAGCAGTTACCCTCCCAGCATGTAGGACTGTGTACACCACCCCAGTGCATTGATCTGTAACCCAGGAGCAGTTACCCTCCCAGCATGTAGGACTATGTACCCCACCCCAGTACATTGCTCAGTAACACTGTGTTCGATCCCTGCCCAGCGCGGGGAAACTTGCAGCCCGTTCTGCAAGTGACAGGATGTGCAGCTCCCACCCATTTACAGCTTCATATCTCCATTGTTGCCCTGACAAGGGGGTGCTGTGAGTGTGAACATCACTGCCAGAGAGAGATGGCGGGGGACTCAGTTTAAATATCACCACATGAGAGGGGTTTGGGGTATAGACAGAGAGGGGGAGACTGAGAGACAGTGTCATGGAAGGATGTGTTCCCAGGTTGCAGAATGCTGAAATGTGGACACTTCGATAGCATCCTGTAACAAGAGCCTGTCTTCCCAGGAAAGATGGGAAAATGGGATATTGGTGTGAGGTCAGATGATGGAGAGTTTTGGATGAGCATTTGTTCTCCAGTTTTGTAAATGGTGTCCTTCATGGCTGGAGGTACTCACCATCACCCAGATGCCCCTGGATATTCCGTGATCCCTGACACTGGGGCCATCTTTAAAAGGCCAATGGGCACATGATTAATCTTTCTCAGGTTGGAGCTGCCCTGCACAGTTTACCTGAGCATGGCAGATAAGGGACAAATCCTCCACGGTTTGTCAACAGGGCACGGAGGTCCTGGTGGATGGGCTAGTACAGAGGGGGACCATTCTCTTCCCAGAGGAGGCCAAACCACCAGACCCATCGCGCATGGTCTGAGCTCCCCACCCAGCTCAATGCAGTATCTGGGGTCTGAAGAAATGTCCAGCAAAACAGGACAAGCATCAATAATCTTCCCCACTCTGTCAGGATAAGGGTCACCGTATTCTCTCAGCTCCCTCACACTCACTGTATATCTGTTACAGCACCGACCCCTGAACAAGGCTCATGGTCAACCACTCTCACTGTCGTATGCTGCACCTTCTCTCTCTGTCTCTGTCTCTCTGTCTCTCTCTCCCCTCCTCCCTCCACTTCACCCCCACATTAATAACACTGCATGGATACAACACTGTGGACTGACTCCCTCCGGACACCTCACCATGACCCCCTCCCCGCCTACACCCACACTAACAGTAGGACCACACCCACTCCCTCCCTCCCTCTCTTCCTCCCATTCCAGGAGAAACAGCCTGGAATAGGACAGAAAGGGCCTATCCGAGTGGTGGAGTGCCCGATATCCGTTCCCTCACCCCCCTCCCCCCGCCATCTGGGGAGGATCCTGGTAGGAGCCGGAGAGGACCGGGACACCTCGTGTGGAGATTCTGAAACATCCACGTCCCACCAACCGAGTCAGGAGCAATGTTCGTTGAAGGGCAATTCTCACTTTAAACCCACTGGCAGCTCCGTTTCCCCCCGGCACAACTTCGAAGCCGTGGCCCTGATGCCATCTCCCTTTTGTGTCGAGCTGGTACAAATGGAATCCCCACGGTCTCGGTGGGCAGGAGGGTGGGCTCACAACACATCGTCACCACCACCTCCCAGGAAGGGAGCACCGAGACTCCCTCCTACACCTCCCCCTGTAAACAGTTCAGATACTGAAACTAATCTGTGATAGTTACTACTCTCCCCACTTGTCCTGATATCTTCAATAATCTGTGCTCATATACACCCAGCGCTCTCTGCTCCTGCAGCCCCTTTATAATGGCACAGTCTGTTTTAAATTGTCTTTCATTGTCTTTCCGACCAAAGTGCATCACCTCAAACTGCTCTGCACTGATCCCCATCTGCCAGAAACTGAACACTGCAGCAACGTGTGATTGTCCTGTTAGAATTCCACACTCTCCTCCATAGACTTCAGAGTTCTTCCAGGTTCGGTGCCACCTACAAACATTGAGATTGTTATAGCGTCACAGTCCCCATGAAACAACTGAAATCCTGCCCCATACTTACGAGTCTGAGCAAGTGAAATACTGATATATTCATATGGACAGAGTCTAATAATGACATGCTGTCAATGGAGCAACAAAAGTCCTGACACACACCAGACGGAGCGAATGAAATATTGACAAACCACAGAGCAAGAGAAATCCGGTTAGGTCCCACTTATCGATATTCATCAGTGTACAGTGTGATGGAGTTGAAAGGGTGTACTGTACCTTTAAGAGAGAGGGAATGCTGTTCTGAACTGAGAGCTTACAAGCTCCTGTGATATGAGAGGATGGCAGACCCAGAAACAGTATATTGCTGTAGAGCTGGAGTCGGGTAATAAGCAGTTAAGAGAAAGAGGGTCCCAGAGTTGTGAATAGTTCATGTAAAATGTTCACTTTCAGAGTGAAAAATAAATTGATGATTTTCTTTAAACAGTGGAATTTGGGAGTTCTCTGTCCCTCATATTTTAACAGTTTACGAGGCGAATTGAGCATTTTTTAATGTTTAGTTTAAGTTACCAGATGAGCTTCACGCTGTGTCCTAACCATCCCCGTGTGTGTATCTGTGTGTCTCTGTGTGGGGCAGGTCTGGCAGTCTCTGTGGTGCTTAAAGTGATGCAATGCCACCCTCTGCTGGCCTCCACACGCCACTGCACAGGCATTGACAGAGGGTGAAAACCAACAGGGATTCAGAGATGGGGAGGGAAAGGGCAGCTGCTCACAGCACCATCCAAACTGATGTCTTATCCATGGACTGATCTAAATGTCCTTTAAACGTTGTAACTGTCCCTGCTTTCACCACTTCCTCTGGAAGTTCATTCCACACACAAGCCAGATTCTGTCGAACATAATTACCTCTAATGACTTTCGTAAATCTTTTTCCTCGCACCTTAAAATATCCCTCAGTTTTGAATCCTCAACTCTAGGTAAAAAATATCAGCCCTTCAACTTCTCTGTAACCCTCAATATTTTATAAACCTCTGTAAAGTTACTGCTTAATCTCATATTCTTCAGTGAAAAAAGTCCCAGCCCATCCAGCCTCTCCTTATAGCTCACACCCTCCTCTCTCAGCAACATCCAGGTTAATCTATTCTCAATCCTCTCCAGCTTAATAATATCAACGTCAGTAATATCAAAGTGAATAGTCAAGGTATTTTCTAAGGGTACGGGGAGTCCAAAACTAGAGGACATAGGCTTAAGGTGAGAGGGGAAACATTTAAAAGTGACCTAAGGGGCAGCTTTTTCACCCAGAGGGTGGTGTGCCTGTGGAATGAGCCGGCAGGGTGACTAGACTAGACACAATATTCCAGAAGAGGTCTCACCAATGTCCTGTACAACCACAACATGACATCCCCACTCTGATACTCAAAGTTCTGTCCTATGAAGACATGTGTGATAAACACCTTCTTAACCACACTATCTATATGAGATGCAAATTTTAAAGAATTAAATCTGACGGCCTAGGTTTCTGTTCTGCAACATTGCCAAAGGCTCTTTTTTTAATTGTATAGGCCCTGCTCTTGTTTGATTTACCAAATCCAATACCTCGCATTAATCCAAACTAAACTCCATCCGCCACCCCTCAGCCCAGTGAGTGATATTACTGTCACCTCACCCTCCCCCTTCAATTTTAAAATGCCCATCCCTCTCCAGGAGGCCTGCACACACCAGCCTTGAGTTTCACAAAGACCCTGAGCTTGGGTTGCCTTGTGTGGTTAGGGGGAGGAGAGACAGATTGCAGACACAGTCAGTGGGGAGGAGAGGCTGGACAGTAATCAGCGGCCTGGTGTCATTTCATGGTTTTAGGAAAAGGGGAGTCACACGTGAGAGTTGGGAAGAGTGATCGGTGTTTTGGGGCCAGAAATTAAGCTCTTCCTTCGTCTCTGGTGTTCAGTAATAAATATCTATTTGAGACCCTTCATTGGACAGAGTGTGTCTGCAGGATTTCTTTCCCTAATATTGTAGACTACAGATAATAGCAATTAAAGATGTTTATAGTTAATTTCAATGGCACGGCACGTACCCTCAATATCCTACAGTTGAGACAAATATCTTGCATTTGTTTAACAATACAAAGTGTTTTGTGTGGTTCAGTAATGGTAACCTGATTATAATAAATCTACACTAAGCTAAAAGTGGGCACTAAAATATGACCCAAAATCTGGATATGGTAGTGTTGTGGGTAGTGTCCCTGTCTCTGAGCCAGAGCTCTGAATTTGATTCCAATTCCTGTGCTTGTGTGGTAGTGTTCCTAGCTCTGGGCTAGAAGGCCTGGATTCAAGTCCTGCCTGTTGCAGAGGTATGTCCCAGCATGTCAGGACAGGCTGATGAACAAACACACAGGAGAATAATGTTCCAGCTTTATGGGTATTGCTGAGTGATGCTAGTGTCCCTGCCTCCGGGCACAAAGATCCAGGCGTAAATCCCACAGAAGTGTCTCAGGATACATCTGAACAAACTGATTAAAATGGATTTAGAATTGTGACTTGATGGAGAAGGAAGAGGTGTCAGTATTGAATTTCAGAATTTAGGCCCAGGATGACTGAAAGTACATCCATCCGTGTTGATTGGGGTCACATTTCGCAGCAGTAAAGGTTTATAAAATCAAAATAGTCATTGATAGGGTGAATAGTCAGGGGTTTTTCCCCAGGTTAGGGGTGTCCAAAACTAGAGGCATTGGTGGAAAGTGAGAGGGGAAGGTTTTGATGAGGCCTAAAGGGCACCTTTTCACACAGAGGGTGGTGTGTGTATGGAATGAGCTGCCAGAGGAAGTGATGGAGACTGGTACAACTACAGCATGTAAAAGGCATCTGGATGCTGACAGACCTGCCGAGCTTTTCCAGCAATTGCTGTATTTAAAAATACATGCATTTTAACACAAATATTCTGAATACGTTAAATATTTTATTTTTTTAATGACGCAGGGCCATGTAAACATATTTCAAATCGGCCGAGACCATTTTTCTGCTCAGGGTATTGCTCTGTGTGTGACAGCAGCAATGATGCACCTACATGGAGCAGGGAATGTGATTGAGACATAGTTTGGACAATGTACAAGGAGACCTCACATGGTCCACTTTGGGAGAGGATGACATTACTATGTGATTCAACTCAGAGAGGGAGAAAATGTAATCTGCCTGAGAAGGAATGGTCTATTGCACTCTCTCTCCTTCATTGTTCCTCATCACAGCAATGTGTGTGAGCTAAAAAAAAAAACCTCTACAGTCATCGTTACCTTTCTTATTTTTATGGAATCCCTGCAGTGTGGAAACATGCCGTTCGACCCAACAAGTCCATACCAACCTTCCCCCTATATTTACCCCTGACTAATTCACATAACCTAGAAATCCCTGAACACTACAGACAATTTAGCATGACCAATCCACCGAACCTACACAGTTTGTGGGAGGAAACTGGATCACCCATTAGAAGCTCACATCGATAAGGGGAGAATGTGCAAACTCCACACAGACAGTCACCCAAGTCTGGAATCGACCCCAAGTCCCTGGTGCTGTGAGGCAGCAGTGCTAACCACCGTGCTACCCTTTGGATGATCCCGAACCAGAATTCACTGGAATCTATTCACTGCCTAAAGCAAAGGGAGTTCAGCCCAATCCAAACTCTCCCAGGATGAAATCCCATTGCTAGTAGCTTGTGTGAGTACAATATCTTCAGAAGCAGAATAATGCTTTGGACAATCTCACAATTTTTCTTTGTCATGAGTTCCAATAATATTTGGACCAAGTTCTTTCAAGTTAAAATTGTGTTTGTCAGTGTGTGTGTCTGTGTGTGTGTGTGTGTGTGTGTGTGTGTCAGTGTGTGTGTGTGTCAGTGTGTGTGTGTATATGTGCGTGTGTGTGTCAGTGTGTGTGTGTGTGTCAGTGTGTCTGTGTGTGTCTGTGTGTGTGTATGTGTGTGTGTCAGTGTGTGTGTGTATGTGCGGGTGTGTGTCAGTGTGTGTGTGTATGTGTGTGTGTCTGTGTGTGTGTCAGTGTGTGTCTGTGTGTGTGTGTGTGTCAGTGTGTGTATGTGTGTGTGTGTGTGTGTGTTTGTGTGTGTGTGTGTGTGTGTCAGTGTGTGTGTGTGTGTCAGTGTGTCTGTGTGTGTCTGTGTGTGTGTATGTGTGTGTGTCAGTGTGTGTGTGTATGTGCGGGTGTGTGTCAGTGTGTGTGTGTATGTGTGTGTGTCTGTGTGTGTGTCAGTGTGTGTCTGTGTGTGTGTGTGTGTCAGTGTGTGTATGTGTGTGTGTGTGTTTGTGTATATGTGCATGTGTGTGTCTGTGTGTCTGTGTGTCTGTGTGTGTGTGTGTGTGTACATGTGCGTGTGTGTGTCTGTGTGTGTGTTTGTGTGTGTGTGTGTGTGTTTGTGTGTGTGTGTGTGTGTGTCAGCATTTTTAGAAAGGGAAATATTGATTATATAATTGCAATACCCAAACAGTTTGCCATTCATCATTCCACCATAGTTTGAGTAACATTGCTCTGGATCATAAACGTGTTGTTTTAGCAGATTAAAGAAACTAGCCTGACTTGTTCCGAAAACTGACCCTGACCCAGTCTGAGACCGATATCATGGGCCATATCACCAACCTGGTTACATTTAACATTTGTTGTGAGCAGTGGAGTAGTGGGACAGGAAAAGGAAACAGTGACCCAAAAAGCTGGGGAACTATAGACCGGTGAGCCTGATGTCAGTGGTGGGTAAGTTGTTGGAGGGGATTCTGAGGGATAGCATTTACATACATTTGGGAAGTCAAGGGCTGATCAGAGTAGACAACGTGTCTTTCTGTATGAGAAATCATGTCTCATTAATTTGGTTGAGTTTTTGAAGAGGTGACAAAGAAGATTGATGAAGACAGTTTGGTAGACATTGTCTATATGGACTTCAGCAAGGTGTTCTTTTAAACAACAAAGAACAAAGAAAATTTACAGCCCAGGAACAGGTCCTTCTCCCTCCAAGCCTGAGCCGATCCAAATGTACTGTCTAAATCTGTCGCCCAATTCCTAACCATCTGCCTTCCTCTGATCCCCATCTACTCATGCATCTGTCCAGACGCATCTTAAATGAATCTACCGTGCCTGCCTCTACCACCTCTGCAGGCAATGTGTTCCAAATGCCCACCACCCTCTGTGTGAAGTACTTACCGCGTGTATCCCCCTTAAACTTTCCACCTTTCACTTTGAAAGCACGACCTCTCGTTATTGAATCCCTCAACCTGGGAAAAAGCTGGTCTCTATCCACCCTGTCTATACCCTTCATGATTTTGCAAACGTTAATCAGGTCCCCCCTCAATCTCTTTTTTTCTAGTGAAAATAAACCTAACCTACTCAGCCGGGCCTTCATAGCTAGTATTTCATTCTGATTGGTAGACAGATTAGTAAGTTTCAGTCACATGGGATACAGAGGAAGCTAGTCACAAATGGCGTGAAGGAAGAGAGATATTTTTCAGCCTGGAGGTTTGTGAGCAGCAGTGTGCTGTAAGAATCAGTACTGAGTTCACTGCATTTCATCATTAATGTAAAGGATTTAGATGTGAATATTGGGGCAATAGTTAGTAAGGTTACAGATGACATCAGAAAGGTGGTGTAGTAGATTATCTCAGAGTACAACAAGACCACAATTAGATGGAACAATGGGGCAAGGATGGACAGATGAGGTTTAATTTAGATAAATATGAAGCTTTGCATTTTGGGAAGGCAAATCAGGGCAGACATTATAGACTTCATGGTCAGGTCCTGGGGAGTGTTGTGAAACAAAGGGACATAGGGCCGCAGATGCATTGTTCCTTGAAAGTGGAGTCGCAGAGAGACAGAGTGGTGCAGAACACATTTGGCACATTTGCCTTAATCAGTCAGAGCATTGAGTACAGGAGTTGTGGTGGTATGTTGTATCTATACAGGACGTTGGTGAGGCCACTTTAAGAATACTGTGTACAACTCGGTTTTCTGCAGAAATGTTCCAGGACTGGAGGTTTGAGCTAAAGGGAGAGATTGATTAGGTTGAGGTGTTTCCCCCTGGAGTGTCAGAGGCTGAAGGGTGACATTATAGAGGTTTATAAAATCATCAGGGGCATGGATATTCTGAACAGCCACGTTCTGCTCTCCAGGATAGCGGAGTCCAGAACAAGAGGGCAGAGGTTGAAGGCTAGGAGGATTGATTTAGAAGGGACCTGAAGATAAATGTTTCACAAATGTGTGTACAGAAAGTGCTGTCAGAGGAAGGGCTAAAGGCGGTTACAATCGAACATTTAAAAAGTATCTGAAAGAGGAGAGATATTTACCAAATGCTGGCAAATGGGACTAGATCAGATTTGATATCTGATCGGAGTGAACAGATTGGAATAACGGGTCTGCTTTCGTTCTGCATTACTCTCTGATTCTATAAGAGGGATGATGAAAAATTCTGTAAGGTCCTTTCAAGTCGTACTTCTCTTCTCTGGAAGTTTATCGTGCCTCTATGTTCACATTGATTGAAAGCTGCATTAGTTAAATATTTGACAAAGAAGTGAGTCACGGATAATGGGATATAGACAGGAAAGTGGGGCTGAGACCCCAACCTGATCAGCCACAATCTTACTGCCTGTTGGAGAAGGCTCAAAGTATCTAATGACCCACTCCTGCTCCTCAGTCCCATGTTCCTGTGTGCCATTCAGCCCCTCATACCTGCCAGACAGGAACAGTTGGAGGCCACTTGCTCCTATAACCTGGTGCACAGAACCAGAAGAGACCATTCAGTCCCTCAAGACTGTCACACATGCTTTGAGATGATTTGGGAAATGTAATTGGAAAATCCAGGCTGGGTATGAAAGAGGCCCCTCATCTTTCTTTAGAAAGCTTCCCCTCTCTGCAGCTTGTGCTCCATTTGTTGATCATGTTGTAGACCCAGATTCACTGTGAAAACAGCCCACATACCTCACCCAGAGATGGCTCACCAAACCATCTGGTCTCCCTGACTGCAATATGCAATACCAGAACATTCATAAAAATAACACCCACTAACTTGCCAATAACAGATTGTGAGAACATCAGAAACAGGGGAATGTCGTTCACTCCCCAAACCTGCCTTGCCCTTCACGAAGATCATGGCTGATCTGCTTCTGGCCTCAAATCCTCTTTCATACCCAATTCATCATAGCCCTCACCTCTCTGACAGATCAATATCCATCGACCTCCTCTTCAAATACTTTCAGTCATCTCGCTCCCCGAACACTCTTGAGAAGAGAAATCCTGACATTCAATCCCACCTGTTTGAAGAAAACACGTGCTGCTCCTATATCATGGTTTATTGATGTGACCAAAAGAGGTTGAGACAAGGTTCCCGGTAAAAATGACTGGCCCCGATATCAAGGCAGTGGTTGACGTCTGCTGACATCAAGGAGCTTAACAAAACTGGACTTAATGGGAATCAGAGTAACCTCTCCAGTGTTTGGGCTCAAACATGGCACAAAGGAAGATGTTCATCATCTCTGTCCTGGGTCACCTCTGTGCGAAATCCTCTGGGTAGTTTCCTCTTCACAAACATCTTTGGCTGCTTCATCAATGTCTCCCCACCCTCACCCGCCCCACCATAAGATCAGAAGTCGGGATGGTCACTGAAGATTCAACAATGTTCAGAACATTTTGTCCCCCGTCAGTTCCTGAACTGGTCTGTGTCCATGTGCAGCAAGACCCAGGCTCCATTGAGACTTGTGCTGTTAAAGTATCAGTAACATTCATGTAACAGCACTGCCTGACACTGCACATTGCCACAGCAAAACAAGGGTTCATTCAGTACCTAACACTGGTTTCACAGGAATATGAGGAAGTCATTCAGCCCATTGACACTATTGGAGATGAACAGGGACAGCCCATTCAGTGCCTCCAGCCTATTACTCAGGAAGAGAAGGAGTCTAGTGTGATGGACCTCACCAGAGCGCCTGGAAAATATTTGACGGCAACATCCTAGACCTTTATGTTTTCTTATTTTAAAGGAAATGTAAAGTGTCTGTTCCAGATGCAATGTGACTGGTCAAACTACTCGGTGGTAAGCAAAATACCATCCATTTCAACATGAAAGAAGAAATAACACCACAGAAAGAGGAATTTAGAATAACGTAATTCTATTGGACAGCTTAACAGAAGAATAGATCTAGGAACTATTACTAATGAACTGTTCCAATATAGGGAAATCCCATAAACACAGCCCTTGGCAAAAAGAAATATTCAGACACAGAATGTCACAAACATTTCTCCAATCCAGGAATTAAAAACAGCATCAAGAGAAAATTCAGATAGAGTAGCAGCCAGGAGACATTCACTGTAGCTTCCAACTCTGTGGAGACCCCATAGTTTCTGATGTTACTGAGAAACCAAAACCCAGAGATCCTAATCTGTGACAGCTGGCCACACCCATTCACGCTGCATTAAAATAAACCCAAGGCCTCCCTAGCTGTTACTTAAGTGGTCTTAACTAACCAGCTTAGTAACGATCGTTCAATCTCTCTCATAAAAGAAACGCGGACAAAATAACCACTTAAAGCTGCAGCACCATCACACTTGTCAGTACAATGAGCTGTCAAACAGAAACCAGGGATAACCCAGTCAGGCCTTTGGCCCTGTCCAATTGGACGAGGAAGAAGCCAGTCAGTCCCTTGAGTCACTTACACAGGAACAGCAGGAGGCCACTCCCACCTCAATGCACTTACACAGGGGCAGAATGAGGTAATTGATGCTGATTCCTGATGAATGCCTTATGCCCAATACGTCGATTCGCCTGCTTCAAGGATGCTGTCTGACCCGCTGTGCTTTTCCAGCAATCGACTCTCTACTCTGATCTCCAGCATCGGCAGTCTTACGTGTCTCCAGATTGATGGTCTAACATGATGATCAAGTGGATCAGAGGCTGCACAGACAGACTGTTCCACCTTGTTCCTCCTGGCTCCGTTGCTCATGATAAACATGTGGGACTTTAACATGGTTTTCTAGTGGTGAGCAGGGAAGCCATATGTCTAGTGCAAAGTCTCAAGAAGGCATCTTTCATCTCCACGAAGACAGACTGGTGTTCTGTATGTAGGGCGGAAGCTGGTGGGAATGGCTACCTGTTTCAGACGGAGGTATTGTGGCTGCTGTTGGGGATTGTGAGCAACCTGACGTTCAGTCCAGGGTTCACACGCCGACTGCACAATAACATGGGGAGAGTTAATTTAGGCAAATAAACTATGAGGAAAGTCACGTTAGACTGATGAATGGACTCTCTAAGTTTAAATAATGGTGATCTTGTTCATGTTGACCTTGTCTAGTGCATGTCCTGTTTAGTGTATCCCGTGTGCCTTACTCTGTCCAAGTCTATTTCCACCCTATGATCTGTCTGGCCATGCTTACTATGACCTTCCTCCACTGCTCATAAATAAAGTGTTTCCCTGTACTGAGATACACGTGACAATAAATCAAAACAATCAATCCTGGGTAAAGTATGGAATTTCTCACCCTATCAATGTCTGTTTTGGAAATAAGTGATCGCTGCCACTCCTCGTGTTTCAGCGTCACCATTTCTTTGTCTCTCACAGCTCTACAGATTAAACACTCAGCTTATTCACTCTATCCTCATGTTACCATCACCTGTGTCTGTGGTAAGGAGATCATTCCTTACAAAGGAGATCAAATCTGTAGAGACTGCCCCTAATGCTCTCTCAGCAAGGCTCTACAACAGCAGGAAGATGGCTTTACTTATGTACTCGAATCATCTTACAATGAAGGACAGCATACCATTGACTGCACCCATTACTTACACAGGGTTTGATTCGGAGCAGTCAGCATAGACTTGTGAGTGGGAGATCATGCTTCCCAAATTTCTTAGAGTCCTTTGGTGAAGTGACCAAGAAGGTTAATGAGGGCAGAGTGATAGACGTAGTCTCTTTGGATTTCAGTAAAGCCTTTGATAAGATTCCACATGGCAGGCTGCTCAGGAAGGTTCAATCACGTAGAATACTGGGGGAACTGGCCAATTGGATACACAGTTGGGTTGATGGTAGGAAGCTTGTTAGACTGGAGGTTGGGTCCATAGCTTTTTGTTATCTATGATTTGGATGAGAATATACAAGGCATGATTAGTAAGACACTAAAATAAATGGCAGCATGATCAGTGAGGACGTTTATCAGAAATTGCAGCAAGACCTTAATCAGGTGGGGAAGTGGGCTGAGAAATAGCAAATGGAATTTAATATAGATGTGTGAGGTCTTGCAGTTTGGAATCTCAAATCAAGGTAGGAGTTTCACAGTGAATGGGCGGGCCTTAAGGGGTGTAGTGGGCAGAGAGACCTTGGAATTCAGGTGCACGGTTCCATGAGAGTGGAGTCACAGGTAGGCAGGGCAGTGAAGAAGGCTTTTGACACACTGGCCTTCATCAGGCAGGACATTGAGTATAGAAGTTGGGACTTTATATTGCAGGTACACAGGACTTTGGTATGGCCGCAGTTGGAGGATTGTGTTCAGTTTTGTCAACTTGTTATAGGGAGGATATAATGTAATTAGAAAGAGTGCAGAAGAAATTTACAAGGACATTGCCAGGACCCAATGGTCCAAGTTATAGGGAGAGGTTGGACAAGCTATGACCTTTTCTTTAGAGTGTAGGAGACTGAGGGAGTCCTTATAGAGCTGTATAAGATCATGAAGGATATGGATAGGGTGAATGCTCTCAGTCTTTTCCAAAGTTTAGAGAATCGAGGAGGAAAGGGGATCAGTTTCAGGTTAAAGGGAAAGGAATAAAAGGGAACCTGAGGGACCACTTATTTACATAAATGGCTGGTGCTTGGATGAGCTGCCAGAAGATGTGGCTGAGGGGGATGCATTAACAACGTTTCAAAAGCATTTGGATAAATATGTGGATAGGAAAGGACTAGAAGGATATGGGCCAACTGCAGGGAAATGGGGTTAGTGTGGATGGACATTTACAAGGTGGAGTCGAACCACTTTGTTAATTAAACCCAAACACCCAGAAAAGCTCGCCTCACCTCGTAATCTGTTAACATATGAGTGATAGAGATCTCCTGCATTCCACTATTTAAACAAAAATTAGCAAGTTAGTTTCTTAACTTTAATAGTGAACACTAAACAAAAACTATTCGCAAATACAAGCCCCTCTTTTCTTAGCTACTTACTATCTGACTCCAACTCTGTAAAAAATATGCTGTTCCAACAGCCCACATATTAAACGTTACAATCTCAAGACCATACAGTCTCTATCTTCCCCGCTGTGTTCACTCTTTCAGCTACTGATCTCCCGGGTCATTTTTTTTAACTGCAAATCGGTTTACATGAACATGTGTCTTTGATAGAGAGTGTTTGAGATGGCCAGTTAGCACTCCTGCTCTACAGCAGTTACTCTGCTGTCAGATGGCAGCAGCTCTCCCTCTAGTGTTCAAATGCTGGGTTTATTTACTTCCCATGATACAATAATTCTCATAATTTGATTGATTTCCAGGTGTACGAACAATAATATTCAAATTCCATTGGCTTCGGATATTCAGATCATTATTTAAAGTCTTTGATTGCATTTGATTGGCTGTCAAAACAGCAACCAAAACTCAGGCTTCCATTTCCCAGCTAATTGTTACATTTGGAACAGTCTGACCTTTAGCTGGCATCTGTGGCTGTACTTTCGATTCAGCAAAACCCGTCCTATCTTAAAGTGAACAGACATTGATTAGCTTCCAGGCAGTAACACACTCCGGGCTATCTGTTATTCTGTATAATAACCTCCTTGAACCGCTCGATTAGATTCCAGGCCGTAACTCACTCTGTGCTATCTGTTATTCTGTGTATAATCCATGCTGAACACCTCGATTCGGTTCCAGACTGTAACTCACTCCGGCGTATCTGTTATTCTGCATATAAATCACCCTGAACCCCTCAATTATATTCCAGGCTGTAACACACCCCAGAATATCTGTTATTCTGTATATAAACCACCCTGAACCCCGCGATTAGATAGCAGGCTGTAAATCACTCCGGGGTGTCTGCTGTTCTGTATATAAACCACCCTGAACCCCACGATTAGATTCCAGGCTGTAACTCACTTCGGGCTATCTGTTATTCTGGATATAACCCACCCTGAACACCTCTATTCGATTCCAGGCTGTAACTCACTGCTTGCTATCTGTTATTCTGTATATAACCCACCCTGAACCCCTCGATTCGATTAGAGGCTGTAACTCACTCCGGGCTATCAGTTATTCTGTATATAAACCACCATGAACACCTCGATTCGATTCCAGGCTGTAACTCACTCTGGGCTATCTGTTATTCTGTACATAAAGCACCCTGAACCCCGCGATTAGATTCCAGGCAGCAATCTCCTGTCAGGGTTGAAAGGGAAGGCTGGTAGTTATTGGGAATGCTGGCTGACTAAAGAAATTGAGGGTTTGATTCAGAAAAAGAAGCAAGCATATGTCAGGTATAGACAGGATTGATCGAGTGAATCCTTAGAAGAGTATAAAGGAAGTTGGAGTATACTTAAGAGGGAAATCAGGAGGGCAAAACGCGGACATGAGATTGCTTTGGCAAATAGAATTAAGGAGATTCCAAAGTGTTTTTACAAATATATTAAGGACAAAGGGTAACTAGGGAGAGAATAGGGCCCCTCTAAGATCAGTAAGGCGGCCTTTGTGTGGAGCCACAGAAAATGGGGGAGATTTTAAATGAATATTTTGCAGCAGTATTTACTGTGGAAAAGGATATGGAAGATATAGACTGTAGGGAAATCGATGGTGACATCTTGCAAAATGTCCAGAGAAACAGAGGAGGAAGTGCTGGATTTCTTGAAATGGTTAAAGGTGGATAAATCCCCAGGACCTGATCAGGTGTACCCGAGAACTCTGTGGGAAGCTAGAGAAGTGATTGCTGGGCCTCTTGCTGAGATATTTGTATCATCGATAGTCACAGGTGAGATGCTGGAAGACTGGAAGTTGGCAAACGTGGTGCCACTGTTTAAGAAGGGCGGTAAAGACAAGCCAGGGAACTATAGACCGGTCAGCCTGACCTCGGTGGTAGGCAAGTTGTTGGAGGGAATCCTGAGGGACAGGATGTACATGAATTTGGAAATGCAAGGACTGATTCGGGATAGTCAACATGGCTTTGTGCGTGGGAAATCATGTCTCACAAACTTGATTGAGTGTTTTGAAGAAGTAACAAAGAAGATTGATGAGGGCAGTGCAGCAGATGTGATCCATATGAATTTCAGTAAGGCGTTCGACAAGGTTCCCCATGGGAGACTGATTAGCAAGGTTAGATCTCTTGGAATACAGGGAGAAGTAGCCATTTCGATACAGAACTGACTCAAAGGTAGAAGACAGAGGGTGGTGGTGGAGAGTTGTTTTTCAGACTGGAGGCCTGTGACCAGTGGAGTGCCACAAGGATCAGTGTTGGGCCCTCTACTTTTTGTCATATATATAAATGATTTGGATGCGAGCATAAGAGGTACAGTTAATAAGTTTGCAGATGACACCAAAATTGCAGGTGTAGTGGACAGCAAAGAGGGTTTCCTCAGTTTCCAAGAGGATCTGGACCAGATGGGCCAATGGGCTGAGAAGTGGCAGATGGAGTTTAATTCAGATAAATGTGAGGGGCTGCATTTTGGGAAACCAAATCTTACCAGGACTTCTACATTTAATGGTAAGGTCCTAGGGTGTGTTGCTGAACAAAGAGACCTTGGAGTGCAGGTTCATAGTTCCTTGAAAGTGGAGTCGCAGGTAGATAGGATAGTGAAGAAGGCGTTTGGTATGCTTTCCTTTATTGGTCAGAGTACCGAGTACAGGGGTTGGGAGGTCATTTTGTGGCTATACTGGACATTGGTTAGGTCACTCTTGGAATATTGCATGCAATTCTGGTCTCCTTCCTATTGGAAAGATGTTGTGAAACTTGAAAGGGTTCAGAAAACATTTACAAGGATGTTGCCAGGGTTGGAGGATTTGAGCTACAGGGAGAGGCTGAACAGGCTGGGACTGTTTTCCCAGGAGTGTCGGACGCTGAGGGGTGACATTATCGGGGTTTACCCTGGGATAAGGGAGTGCAGAACTAGAGGGCATAGGTTTAGTTTGAGAGGGGAAAGATATGAAAGAGATCTAAGGGACAACTTTTTCACGCAGGAGGTGGTACGTGTATAGAGTGAGCTGCCAGAGGAAGTGGGGTGGAGGCTGGTACAATTACAACTTTTAAGAGGAATTTGGATGAGTATATGAATAGGAAGGGTTTGGAGGGATATGGGCCGGGTGCTGGAAGGTGGGACTAGATTGGGTTAGGATATCTGGTTGGCATTGTCAGGTTGGACCAAAGGGTCTGTTTCCATGCTGTATATCTCGATGATTCTGTAACTCTGTAACTCACTCGGACTACCTGTTAATCTGTATAGAAACCACACTGAAACCCTCGATTAGATTCCAGTCTGTAACACACTCTGGGGTATCTGTTATTGTACACAAAATCATCCCGAATCCCCTTGATAAAATTCCAATCTGTAACTGACTTCCAATTTGAAGTGACTCTGTACATTAGCCACTTCAATCGTTTGATTAGATTCCAGTCTGTATCACACTCCTGGGTATCTGTTAGTTTGTATATTAATCATCCAGTCCAAACCCTGTTAAAATTGCCCATAGTGTTCAGGGAAGTGTAGGTGAGGTGCATTAATCAGGGGTATATGTGGGGAAATGGGTCTGGATGGGTTATCCTTCTGTGGGTCAGTGTGGTCTTGTTGGGCTGAAGGGCTTGTTTCCCCACGGTCGGGATTATATGAATCACCCGTAACCCTCTCGATTAGATTCCAACGTGTAACTCACTTCCATGTATGTGTGACTGGCATGTTTCAAAAGCACCCCAAAACCTTCAATTCTATTCCACTTCGATAAACACGAGGCGCTGCCTTTTGGGAAAGCAAATTTGAGCAGGACTTATACACTTAATGGTCAGGTCCGAGGGAGAGTTGCTGAACAAAGAGACTTTGAAGTGCAGGTTCGTAGCTCCGTGAGAGTAGAGTGGCAGGTGGATAAGATAATGAAGGCAGCGTTTGGTATGCTTTCCTTTATTGGTCAGAGTTATGAGTATAGACATTGAGAGGTCATGTTGTGGCTGGACTGGACATGGGTTAGGCCACTGTTGGAATATGGCGTGCAATTCTGGTCTCCTTCCTATCGGAAGGATGTTGTGAAACTTGGAAGGGTTCAGAAAAGATTTACAAGGAGGTTGTCAGGGTTAGAGGATTTGAGCTGCAGGGAGAGGCTGAATAGGCTGGGGCTGTTTTCCCTGGAGCATCAGAGGCTGAGGGGTGACCTTATAGAGTTTTATAAAATCATGACGGGCATGGATAGGAAAAATAGACAAAGTCTTTTCCTTGGGGTGGGGAGTCCAGAACTAGAGGGCATAGGTTTAGTGTGAGAGGTAATATGAAAGAGACCTAAGGGGCAACTTGTTCACTCAGAGGGTGGTACATGAATGGAATGAACTGTCAGAGGAAGTGGTGGGGGCTGGTACAATTGCAACATTTAAAATGCAGTTCGATGGGTATATGAATGGGAAGATTTGTAGGGAGATGGGCCAAGTGTTTGAAAAAGAGTCTAGGGTAGGTTAGGATATCTGGTCGGCATAGACGGGTTGCACCAAAGGGTCTGTTTCCATGCTGTACATCTCTATGACTGTATGACTCCGTGATTTTGTGACTCACTACTTGTTATCTGTTATTCTGTATGTAAACCACCTCAAACCTCTCGATTAGATTCCAGTCTGTCCCTCACTCCTGGGTATCTCTTATGCTGTATGTAAACCCTAAACCCCTCTCTTCGATTCCAGTCTGGAACTCACTCCTGGGGATCTGTTATTGGATCTGTGTAGTGATCCTTGTTGGATGTTAGACCGAAGACAAGATAAACTAAATGGTCAAATGTTACATTGGAAGCAGGAACACAGAAAGCTGCTGGTTCATTTCTATCCTGTTACATATCTCCAAGTTTCAGATTGGGGCTGAATTTCTGTCACAATGGGGAAAGTCTCAAAAGCTGTTTACTGTCCTGCACGAATGCATCATCATAACATGAATTCTCTTGCAAGATAGGAAATGGAGACAGCTTCTGGAAGGTATCTGTATCCCTGTGTGTGTGATTCGGTGTGTCTGTGATTCTGTGTGCATGTTCAATGTTTTATATATTTTCAAACTGTATTGATGTTGCCAGTCTCTCTTGCTTTTCCTTATTTATAAACTCAATGTCATCGTTTTGCTGATATAAAATGGTGGCTGTGGACAAATCTAAAATGTCTGCCTGACTGATTTGTGTCAAGAATACTTTCAGCAAGGGAGAGGGGGCAATGTGTCAAAAGCCATTTCCATTCATTGATGCTAGCAGAGATAGGAAATGGAGACAGCTCTTTGAAGGTGCTTAAAATGCAAATCCCAGAACTTGTTTACAGTGAATGCGGAGAGACAATGTGACATTCCAGTAAGGTCTGCCTTACTTTCCAAGCTCCTAATATATGAGAGAAACATAATATGCAAAACCTGATAGAGCTCAGCCACTGAATTGTAGATTTGCAGCGTTGGATCAGAATTTTGCCTGGTTAGGTCTCATCCCAAATTGAAGGGTTTCTCAAATCCCACACTGACCTTCTGTGGGTTCAAAGTGTGTGTTGTCTACAAATAAAAGAAAATAATGCACCTGCAATTGAACAAAGCTCTTTCTGGAACTTTATGCATCTGTTGGTTTAAGTATCTTTCAACAGGATTGAACATAAATGTGAGAGATAGGTAGCACTCTAACCAGAATGGCAGTGCAGTATAAAAGGTATATTAATAATTTCAGTGAAAGGGGAAAACAGAGGAGGATAGTCCTCAAACAAGGAAAGTTGGGAGTCAGTAAAGTTGTGTAGTTTGTGACTGTATTATGTTTATGTGAGTCAAGATTTGAAACCACTTGGCCAATAGTACACTTTGTGACTCACTCCCAGTTACAAGTTATTTCACATAAAAAGGTTAACATATCCCTCAATTAGATTCCAGGCTGTAACTCCCTCCGGGCTATCTGTTATTCTGTATCTAAAACTCCCTGGACCCCTCGATTAGATTCCAGGCTGTTAACTAACTCCAGGGTATCTGTTATTTTGTACATAAACCATCTTAAATCCCCCGATTAGTTTCCAATCTGCAACACACTCCAGACTATCTGTTATTCTGTAAATAAATCACCCTGAACCCCTCAATTAGATCCCAGGCTGTAACTCACTCTGGGCTATCTGTTAATCTGTATATAAACCACCCTGAAACCCTCGATTAGATGCTAGGCTAGGCTGTAACTCACTCCGGGGTATCTGTTAATCGTATATAAAGCACCATAAACCCCGCAATTAGATTCCAGATTGTAACTCACTCCGGGATATCTGTTATTCTCTATATAAACCACCCTGAACCCCTCAATTAGATTCCAGGCTGTAACTCACTCTGGGCTCTCTGTTATTCTGTATATAAACCACCCTGAAACCCTCGATTAGATGCTAGGCTAGGCTGTAACTCACTCCGGGGTATCTGTTATTCGTATATAAAGCACCATGAACCCCTCAATTAGATTCCAGATTGTAACTCACTCCGGGGTATCTGGTATTCTGGATATTAACCACCCTGAACCCATTGATTTGATTTCCCTTCCTGTCATGTTAAGCTCATGTTCCCAACACAATCTAATCTCAATAATGATCAATGTATCACTGGTCCTCCTATCTGCTGGAACTACCATCATGTTAACTTTCTGATGTTTACGTACATGATTACCTGTAGCAGTGAGTCGCAGGTAGACAGAGTGGTGCTGAACACATTTGACACATTTGCCTTAATCAGTCAGAGCATTGAGTATAGGAGTTGTGGTGGTATGGTGCATCTGTACAGGATGTTGGTGAGACCACTTTAAGAATACTGTGTACAACTCGGTTTTCTGCCGAAATGTCTTACACGTATGTTCCAGGACTGGAGGCTTGAGCTATAGGGAGAGGCTGATTACGTTGAGGTGTTTCCCCCTGGAGTGTCAGAGGTTGAGAGGCAGCATTATAGAGGTTTATAAAATCATCAGGGGCATGGATATTCTGAACAGCCATGTTCTAATCCCAAGGATAGGGGAGTCCAGAACAAGACAGCATAGGTTGGAGGGGAGAGGGCGAATGAGTTAGAAGGGCCCTGAAGGTTAATATTTCACACAGAGAGTGGTGTGTGGACAGAAAGTGCAGTCAGAGGAAGTGGTCAAGGCGGGTACAATCACAGGAGGAATATTGGCCAAGTGCTGGCAAATGGGACTAAATCAGATTTGATATCTGATCGGAGTGAACAGATTGGACTAATGGGTCTGTTTCCATTCTGCATGACTCTCTGATTCTATAAGAGGGATGACGAATAATTCTGAATGGATCTTTCAAGTCGGAATTCTCTTCAGTGGAAGATTATCGTGTCTCTATGTTCACATTGATTGAAAGCTGCGTTAGTTAAATATCTGATAAAGAAGTGCACAATGGGACACAGACAGGAAAGTGGGGCTGAGACCACAACCTGTATATAATTTTAGTGCCTGGTGGAGAAGGCTCAAAGTATCTAATGACCCACTCCTGTTTCTCAGTCCCATGTTCCCGTGTTCCATTCAGCCCATCAAACCTGCTAGACAGGAGCAGTTGGAGGTTACTTACTCCTATAACCTGTTGCACAGAAACACAGGAGACCATTCAGCCCCTCAGTACTGTCCCACACGGTTTGAAGTGAATTGGGAAATGTAATTGGAAAACCCAGGCTGGGTACGAAAGAGGCCCCTCATCTCTCTTCACAGAGCTTCCCCTCTCTGCAACTTGTGCTTCATTTGTTGGTCATGTTGTACACCCAGATTCAATGTGAATACAGCCCCATACCTCACCCAGAGATTGCTCACAAAATCCTCTGGTCTCCCTGTCTGCAACATTCAACAACAGAACATCCATGAAAGTAACACCCACTAACTTTCCAATAACAGAATGGGAGAACATCAGAAACAGGGGCAGGTCGTTCACTCTCCAAACCTGCCTTGCCCTTCGTTATGATCATGACTGATCTGTTCTTCATCTCAAATCCTCTTTCATATCCAATTCTTCATAGCCCTCAACTCTCTGACAGGTCAATTTCCATACACCTCCTCTTCAATTATTTTCAGTCATCTAGCTCCCCGAACACGCTAGAGAAGAGACATCCTGACATTCAATGCCACCTGTTTGAAGAAAACACTTGCTGCTCCTATATCATGGCCTATGGATGTGAACAAAAGAGGTTGATACAAGGGTTCAGGTAACAATGACTGGCCACGATATCAAGGCTGTGGTTGACTTCTGTTGACATCAAGGAGCTTAACAAAACTGAACTTAATGGGAATCAGAGTAACCTCTCCAGTGTTTGGGGTCAAACATGGCACAAAGGAAGATGTTCACCATCTCAGTCCTGGGTCACCTCTGTGGGAGATCCTCAGGGTAGCTTCCTCTTCACAAACATCTTCAGCTGCTTCATCAATGTCTCCCCGCCCCCACCTTCCCCACCATTAGATCAGAATTGGGGATGGTCGCTAAAGATTCAACAATGTTCAGAACATTTTGTCCCCCGTCAGCTGCTGAACTGGTCTTTGTCTGTAACTAGCAGGATCCAGACTCCATTGAGGCTTGTGCTGTTAAAGTATCAGTAACATTCATGTAACAGCACTGCCTGACACTGCACATTGCCACAGTAAAACAAGGGTTCATTCAGTACCTCACGCTGGATTCACAGGAATATGAGGAAGTCATTCAGCCCATTGACACTATTGGAGAAGAACAGGGACAGCCCATTCAGTGCCCCCAGCCTATTACTCAGGAAGGGAAGGAGTCTAGTGTGATGGGCCACACCAGAGCGCCTGGAAAATATTTGAAGGCGGTAGCCTAGATTCTAATGTTTTCTTATTTTAAAGGAAATGTAAAGTGTCTGTTCCAGATGCAATGTGACTGGTCAAGCTACTCGGTGTGAAGCAAATCACCATCTACTTAAACACGAAAGAGAAAATGAAACCAAAGAAAGAGGAATTTAGAATAACGTAATTCTATTGGACAGCTTAACAGAATAATAGATCTAGGAACTATTACTGATGAACTGTTCCAATATAGGGAAATCCCATAAACACAGCCCTTGGCAAAAAGAAATATTCAGACACAGATTGTCACAAACATTTCTCCAATCCAGGAATTAAAAACAGTATCAAGAGAAATTTCAGAGAGAGTAGCAGCCAGAAGACTTTCACTGAAGTTTCCAACTCTGTGGAGACTCCAATAGTTTCTGATGTTACTGAGAAACCAAAACACAGAGATCCTAATCTGTGAGAGCTGGCCACACCCATTCAGGCTGCATTAAAATAAACACAAGGCCGCCCTAGCTGTTACTCAAGTGGTCTTAACTGGCAAGCTTGGTAACGATCGTTCAATCTCTCTCATAAAAGAAACCCGGACAAAATAACCTCTTAAAGCTGCAGCAATGTTCCATGAGTCAGTACAATGAGCTTCAAACAGGAACCAGGGTAAATCAGTCAGGCCCTTGGCCCTGTCCAATCGGACGAGGTTGAAGCCAATCACTCCCTTGAGTCACTTACACAGGAACAGCAGGAGGCCATTCCCACCTCAATACACTTACACGGGGGCAGAATGAGGTACTTTTTGGTGATTCCTGATGAATGTCTTATGCCCAAAACGTCGATTCTCCTGGTCCTCGGATGCTGCCTGACCTGCTGTGCTTTTCCAGCAATTGATGGTCTATTCTCATCTCCAGCATTGGCAGTCCTCACTGTCTCCTAATTGATGCTCTAACATGATGAACAAGTGGGGCAGAGGCCCCACAAACAGACTGTTCCACATTGTTTCTCTTGGCTCCGTTGTTTATGATACACATGTGGGACTTTAACATGGTTTTCTTGAGGTGGGCAGGGAAGCCATATGTCTTGTGTGAAGTCTTAAGAAGGCATCTTCCATCTCCACGAAGACAGACTGGTGTTCTCTATGCAGGGCGGAAGCTGATGGGAATGGCTACCTGTTTCAGACGGAGGTATTGTGGCTGCTGTTGGGGATTGTGAGCAACCTGATGTTCAGTACAGGGTTCACACGCTGACTGCACAATAACGTGGGGAGAGTTAATTTATGCAAATAAACTATGAGGAAAGTCACGTTAGACTGATGAATGGACTCTCTAAGTTCAAATAATGGTGATTTTGTTCATGTTGATCTTGTCTAGTGCATGTCCTGTGCAGTGTAACCTGTAATCCTTACTCTGTCCAAGTCTATTTCCACCCTATGATCTGTCTGGCCATGCTTACTATGATCTTCCTCCACTGCTCATAAATAAAGTGTTTCCCTGTACTGAGGTACACGTGACAATAAATCAAACCAATCAATCCTGGGTAAAGTATGGAATTTCTCTCCCTATCAATGTCTGTTTTGGAAATAACTGATCGCTGCCACTCCTCGTGTTTCAGGATCACCATTTCTTCATCTCTCACAGCTCTACAGATTAAACACTCAGCTTCTTCACTCTTTCCCCATGTTACCATCACCCGTGTCTGTGGTAAGGGAATCATTTATTACAAAGGAGATCAAATCTGTATAGAGAGTGCCCCAAATGCTCTCTCAGCAAGGCTCTACAACAGCCGGAAGATGGCTTTCCTCATGTATTCGAATCATCTTACAATGAAGGACAGCATACCATTGACTGCACCCATTACTTACACAGGGTTTGATTCGGAGCAGTCAGCATAGACTTGTGAGTGGGAGATCATGCCTCCCAAATTTCTTAGAGACCTTTGATGAAGTTACCAGGACGTTTGATGAGGGCAGAGTGATAGATGTAGTCTCTATGGATTTCAGTAAGGCCTTTGATAAGTTTCCAAATGGCAGGCTGCTCAGGAAGGTTACATCTCGTAGAATGCGGGGGAACTGGGCAATTGGATACACAGTTGGCTTGATGGTCGGAAGCAGAGGGTTTAGTGGAAAGATGTTTGTCAGACCGGAGGCTTGGTCCATTGCTGTTTGTTATCTATGATTTGGTTGAGAATGTAGAAGGTATGATTAGTAAGTTTGCAGATGACACTAAAATAAGTGGGAGCATGATCAGTGAGGAAGTTTATCAACAATTGCAGCAGGACCTTAATCAGGTGGGAAATGGGCCGAGAAATGGCAAATGGAATTTAATATAGAAGCGTGAGGTCTTGCATTTTGGAAACTCCGATCAAGGTAGGAGTTTTGTGGTGAATGGGAGGGCTTAAGGGGTGCAGTGGGCAGAGGGACCTTGGTGTTCAGGTGCACTGTTCTCTGAGAGTGGAGTCACAGGTAGACAGGGAAGTGAAGAAGGCTTTTGGCATATTGGCCTTCATCAGGCAGGATATTGAGGATAGAAGTTGGGACCTTATGTTACAGTTACACAGGACTTTGGTAAGGCCACACTTGGAGTATTGTCTTCAGTTTTGTCACCTTGTCATGGGGAGGATGTTATTAAATTAGAAAGAGTGCAGAAGAAATTTACAAAGACGTTGCCAGGACCCAATGGTCTGAGTTATAGGGAGTGGTTGGACAAGCTAGGACCTTTTCTTTAGCGTGTAAGAGACTGAGGGAGTCCTTATAGAGCTGTATAAAATCACAAGGGGTATGGATAGGTTAAGCTCTCAGTCTTTTTCCAAGGTGTAAAGAATCGAGGATTAGCGGGGATCAGTTTAAGGTTAAAGGGGAAGGAATAAAAGGGAACCTGAGGGGCCACTTCTTTATACAGAGGGCTGGTACGTGGATGAGTTGCCAGCAGATATGGTTGAGGGGGGTACATTAACAACATTTCAAAAACATTTGGATAAATATGTGGATAGGAAAGGACTGGAAGCATATGGGCCAACTGCAGGGAAATGGGTTTAGCGTGGATGGACATTTTCAAGGTGGACTCGAACCCCTCTGTTAATTAAACCCAAACACCCAGAAAAGCTTGCCTCACCTTGTAATCTGTTAAAATAAGAGTGACACAGATCTCCTACATTCCACTATTTAAACAAAAATTATCAAGTTAGTTTCTTAACTTTAATAGTGAACTCTAAACAACAACTATTCACAAATACAAGCCCCTCTTTTCTTAGCCACTTACTATCTGACTCCAACTCTGTAAAAATATGCTGTTCCAACAACCCACATACGAAACATTAAAATCTCAAGACCATACAGTCTCTATCTTCCCCGCTGTGTTCACTCTTTCAGCTGCTGATCTCCCTTCGTCATTTTTTTTATTGCAAGTAGGTTTACATGAACATGTGTCTTTGATAGAGAGTGTTTGAGATGGCCAGTTAGCACTCCTGCTCTACAGCAGTTACTCTGCTGTTGGATGGCAGTGGCTCTCCCTCTATTTTCAAAATGCTGGGTTTATATACTCCCCATGATATAATAATTCTCATAATTTGATTGCTGTCCAGGTGTCCAAACAATAATATTCAAATTCTGTTGGTTTCTGGTATCCTGAGCATTATTTAAACTCTTTGGTTGGATTTGAATGGCTGTCAAAACAGCAACCAACACTCAGGTATCCATTTCTCAGCTAATGGTGACATGTGGAACAGTGTGACCTTTAGCTGGCATCTGTGGCTTTAATTTCTATTCAACAAAACCCGATCTGTCTTAAAGTGCCCATACATGTTTTTGTTTTCATAACATCTTCCCGCTTCAGAAAATAAAATGAACCAGCAGACTGAAAAGATGGCTACATTTCTTTTCCTCTAATTCTTAATCCGAACTATATGAAATATAAAAGTATTAATCTCAGTTATATCATTCATATTAATTCTGCATACCAATACAACACTGTAATAAGTCAAATCTTATCTACACTGCTTTCCTTTAAATCCGCGAAAACCCATCTGCTATCACATTGTAGGGGCCACAGCATGTACATTTTGTAAGTTTAAAGTCGGTAAGGTAAGACTCCAATGAAATTGTCTCATATTCTGGTCTTTAAATATTCCAAAAAATGCGAGAGATTTGTCATTGTCCACAACCATCTCCGACAATTTGTTTGTCATATACACATTAAAATATTGTCAGGCCAGTGTGAAATTTAATCATTCTTGTTCAATAATGGAGATTTTTTATTTTTTTTCTGGTGGATATTGAGTTTTTTCCACAAGTAGCCAATTAGCCATTCAATTCCATCATCCTCTTTCTGTATCAATACATCTCTGACCCCTATATCCCGAGCATCAAACACAATTTTCAAAGGGTTTCAAAATATTTGGTGTAGCTAAAGCTCGTACGCTGATTAATCCTGCTTTAAAATTCTCAAATACCCCCTGGCATTGTTCTGTCCACCACAATTCTGTGTTCTTCTTTAGTAAATCCATCAGTGGTGCCCATACGCTGCTGAAGTTTGGAACAAACTTCCAATAGAATCCACTCAGTTCCAAAAATCGAAGCACCTTTTTCTTCGAGGATGGTTGTGGAAATTACTCAAAGCCCTTCGCTCTTTGTGTTCCATGGGGTCAACCTTCCATGGCCAATGTAATGTCCCAAGAACATCACCTCTACCTTCGCGAATTCTGTTTTCTTTAAGTTTATTACCAAGTTTTCTTCTTGTAATCGTTCAGCATGTTCTGCCAACTGTAACATGTGTGCTTTCAATCACTTGCTAAAGATCACTACATCATACAGATAAGCTGCACAATTTGTTCAAATGGCCACAACTCTGTTTCTGAGTCTGAAATGTGGCTGGTGCATTATTCATCCATATGAAATACTCGATAAAGTTTTTTTTTTGTCATCTCTGGTATCTTTACTAGATTGTTTAACTGACTCCACATTTTAAAAAATTTGAATGGGGCCACTAAACCTGGCTTTGAAGGGATTTCCTACCACTGGTGGCGATACTGATACGTCATCCCCACGGGAAATCTTCAAAGTTTCTGAGTTTTTATCTGCCACCTGCTTCACTCTATGCTGTTCTCTTCAGATACTATTTAGCAAACTCACCTACTCCATCTACTCTCTCCTTCACCTCACACACAGAATCCAGGTGTGAGATTTCCAACTTCGGTCCTGACAATTTATATTTAATTAATTTCAAAGGACCTCTCACTTCATGTACGAATATTAACTCAACAGACGTAAAGTGAGTAGATTTATTTGGGACATCTCTAATGGCAAACAATTTAATGGGACACCTTTATCACAATCATTTGGCCAACCCTGACAGTACGCTGTTAACATAGTCTTCAGCGTCTGATGCTAACTTTCCAAGGCTCCCTGGGATTCAGGATAGGATGCCCTTGATTTGAAGTGCTGTCTGCCTAAGCCATCCATGACTTCCTTAAACAGCTGAGCGATAAAATGAGACCCTTGGTCTGACTGAATCTCTCTGGGCAGCCCACAGCGAGTAAAGAAAGCTACCAACTCCTCCACTTCCCTTTTTGCCTTGACACTCCAATAATTGAATTGCCTCTGGAAATCTGGTAGACACATCCAATATAGTCAGCAAATATTGGTTTCCACTTTTACTTTAGAAAGGGGAGCTACACAATTAATCATAACCCACGGTCAAGGTTCTTCGAATGCAGGAATTGGCAAGAAAGGTTCTGGTTTTATTACTGCCTGTTACTTACCTACCATTTGGGATGTATGTCATGTACAAGAAAAATTAACAGTGTCCTTGTACATTCCAGGCCACTAGAAATGCTTCTGTACCTTAGCCTGAGTCTTCTGTACACCTAAGTGACTGTCTGCAGTTAGTTTATGAGCTACCCGTAACACTGTACGTTACTGCTAACACAATCTGGTGCACTTCGGCCCATTTCCCGTCTGCAGTAACCTATCGGGGTCTCCATTTTAATTTTATGATTCTATCTTTAAGTTAATAACGTTCAACCATATATTCTGATTCCTTTTCTGTGTGTGTGCATGTGTATGTGTGTGTGAATGTGTGAGTATATATCTGTTGTAAGTCCATTCACCTTTCTGGACTAAACCCCCCTGCCTGGTCCTCTGCCTGCTCAGGTTTTTCCTGCACCGTTGCATCAAACAGGGGGTCAGTTCACTGAGCATCAAACCATTTGTCTTTTTCGTTCGTTTTTCCTTCCTGCTGTAACTTATGACAGTGGGATCTTGTTACTACACAGTCTGGAAAAATTCCTGGGTAATTTTCTTTTAACTCACCAATTCCCTAGTCTTCCTTTGGCTTCTCCACCACAAGGGGTGCCTCTCCCACCTCGCCTCCTGCTAAATCGTTCCCAAGAACAAACTGTATTCCTGGAAATGACACTCTGTTACTCACTGTCACTGTTACTTCCCCAACCTTGATTTGGCATTCCATCCTGATGTTACACAAGGGAATACTTAATTTCTGTCCCCATTCCACAAATTAACACACTCTTGATTAACATGCCAGAAAGAGTGAAAAAAACTTTCATCTCTTCCTATTAGAGGGTGAGAGAAATTGAGGGCAGCAGATGCTGGAGATGAGAGTTGAAAAGTGTGGGACTGGAAAAGCACAGCACGTCGGCAGCATCCGAGGGGCAGGGGCTTTGACGTTTCAGGCATAAATCCTTCATCAGGAAAGTGGGAGGTAAGGGAGGGGGAAGGAGGTTGAGAAATAAATGGGAGGGTGGGGGTGGAGCTGGGTGGAAGGGAGCTTGGAAGGCGATAGGTAGATGCAAGTGGGGTGTGATGGTGATAGGTCGGTGAGGAGGGTGATAGGAGTCCTATCAGATTTAGGACAGCTGGAACCCTCAAACTGTTCCGCATCAATGTTGACTTCACCAAATTTCAAATCTCCCCTCCACCAACCTCTCCCAGATCCAACCGTACAACCTAGCACTGCCCTCTTGGACTGCCCTAACTAGACATCTTCCTTTCCACCTATCGACTTCACCCTACCCTCCGACATATCACTCCCACCTACATCATCTTATTGCCTTCCCAATGACCCTTCCATCAGCTCAGCTACTACCCTCGTATTTATCTTTCAGTCCCCTTTGCGCACCCCCCCCCCACCCCCCACCATGTTCCTGACGATGGGTTTCTGCCTGATATTCGATTGTCCTGCTGTCTGGATGCTGCCTGATCTGTTGTGCTTTTCCGGCCCCTCACTTCTCAACTATTACAGACTGAGCAGATCCCGTATCTCACAAAATTATAACTTCTTGTCCTTCTCCCCCTGTTCTTTCTGAGTAAACTTTATCTACAGAGGTGAATTCTTTTGAGAGATCAGGCACTGCCTCCATACCCAGCCCTTGCCTCGGCTGTGCAATTTCCTGCAGCTCCTCGGCTCCACTTGGGGTCTCCTTTACCAGTTTCACTAATGCCACTGGGCTTAGCCTCTTCGACCGCATCTTTCCCCAAAGTGTCTTCCTTTAACGCCCAGCACGGTGTGTCCCAGCTTACTGCAGTGAAAACAACTTTTTCCCTGTGCCCTTCTTAAACCACCAACACTGTCATTTTATGTGTTCCAGTGCCTTATAGTGAGAACACCTGAGGCCTTTCACCACCTTTCAACCCCCTTGGGCTTCTTTCTTCCCCTGTGGTAAAATATTGTGAGCTACTGTTCGCTTTGTAATGTGTGATTGTCCCTTCTCCCAATTTCTATCCCTCACAGGATGAAATTCCTGCCAGAAGCTAAATTTTATCACATTCCACAATGCATATTTACCTGTCATTTCTGCCGTGCTTCTCACTTCTTGAACTTCCTATTCAGTCACATGAATTCTTACTATCTCTGGAAGTGAGTCTTTTAACTTCTCCTGCAGATTAATCTCCCTTCAAGCCTCACAGGTCTTATCCATTTTTAAGGCCAGCACCCACCTGTCAAAATGACTGTGGTTAATTCTTTCAAACTCAATATAAGTCTGACCTGGTTCCGTCTCTATTTTTCTGAACTTCTGTCTATATGCTTCTAGTACCAATTCATAACCAATCAAAATAACCAATTTAACATCTTGATAATCTCTTGATCCCTCATCTGACAGCGCTGCACATACCTCACCAGCTGGGCCCATCAGCTTAGTCTGAACTAGCATTACCCACAAGTTCACTGGACACGTCATCTGCCTCGCCATTTTTTCAAATGAAATGAAAAAGGGTTTGACAATTTTCTCAACGAAATATGGCAAGTTACTAACCTAGTTGTATACATCCCTACGTTCTCCCTTCATCTCCATCCTGTTAATTTAAATTTCTTGTCTAATTCCCAACTTCTGAATTTCAAATCCCCTCTCTTTTTCTTTTTCCTCTCTTTCTCTTTCATCTCTCTCTGTTTCCATCCCTTTATTTATCTTCTAACTCCAGTTGCCACATTTGCAATTTAAGTTTTTATAACTCTACTGCAGTTGCCTGTTTCTCTGATACATCAAAATGCTTGACCAACTCCATTACAATTTCAGCTTCCCTTTTCTCCCTGGTTGAACCCAATTCCAACCTATTTGCTAATTCTAACAAATGTCCTCCTTCTTCTGTCTTTCTAAACTTCCTTGGAAAATTTGGGAACCTCTTTAGTAATGTGAACAGCCATTTCCCTCACTTTTCATTTAACCAACCACAAGTAACAAAATTAAACGAATTTTCCCACTGGTTTTATTTGAAGATCAAAGTCACTAATTGCAATGAGTTGGAATTTGCTGCGACCTGTTGTATCTCAAATCTGTTCAGATCGGTCCAAGTGCCACACGGCAAGGCCCCAAACTGTCATGACATCAATGTCGAACCCCTCTGTTAATTAAAATCACACACCTAGAAAAGCTCACCTCACATCATAATCTGTCAAAACGTGAACGACAGAGAACTCCTAAATTCCACTAATAAACAACAAACAACAATTTATATCTGTGCAAGTAAGCTCGCTGAGCTTGAAGGTATGTTTTCAGAAGTTTCGTCACCATGACGAGGTGACATCATCAGTGGGAGCATCTGCTGAAGTGCTGGTGGGATATCCCACCTCTCTATTTATAGGTCTTGGTTTCTTAAAGTGGGTGATGTCATTTCCGGTTATTTTTAAAAAGAGAATGTAGACAGGATCTAAATTGATGCGTTTATTGATGGACTTCTGGTTATAATACGATTCCTCTAAGAAGGTCCTTGCGTGTCTTAGTATGTGTGTTTGCTTTGTCCCAGTCAAAGTGGTGCCCTTCTTTGTCTGTATGTACGGAACATAGTGATAGTGGATCATGTCTTTTGGTGGCTAGTTGGTGTTCTGTTGTTTATTTACAATGTGTTGTGCACATATGAAAAATGCGACTTATCTGCACACACACATTGATTAAACAGTGTATATAAAATCATTTTTCCACCATTGAAACTGTCCTGTTATTGTGTTACGAGGATAGATTAGATTAGATTAGATTACTTAGTGTGGAAACAGGCCCTTCGGCCCAACAAGTCCACACCGCCCCGCCGAAGCGCAACCCACCCATACCCCTAACATCTACCCCTTACCTACACTACGGGCAATTTAGGATGGTCAATTCACCTGACCTGCACATCTTTGGACTGTGGGAGGAAACCGGAGCATCCGGAGGAAACCCACGCAGACACGGGGAGAACGTGCAAACTCCACACAGTCGGTTGCCTGAGGCGGGGCGGTGTGGACTTGTTGGGCCGAAGGGCCTGTTTCCACACTAAGTAATCTAATCTAATCTAATCTATCCTCGTAACACAACAACAGGACAGTTTCAATGGTGGAAAAATTATTTTATATACACTGTTTAATCAATGTGTGTGTGCAGATAAGTCACATTTTTCATATGTGCACAACACATTGTAAAGAAACAACAGAGACACAGTTAACGAAAAATGATGCATATGATGTATAAAATTGGTAAAACATTAAAACATGATTTGATCCTCTCAACGAACCCTCCTTTTCTGGGATTCCCAACTCTAATCTCTCATTCTTACCAGGATGTGTGCTCCAAATTCTTGATTCTGGTGTCCCAACTTATTTCAGTTAATCCCCTTTCTACCGGGACTTCAATATGTTGGCCTGGTGGGTTCTTTCCAAAGCTAGTGTCAGTCATATTATTGGAGATAAATATTCTGGCATCAGACTCGGCATTTGAACATATTACTCTGTTGTACATGCACTGTACCAAGGACCACAGCACACAGGCATTGCCAAAACATTGGGGGATGTTCATCTACTTCTTTCGATAATGTAGCTTTCTCATTTTCCAGATCTCCAGATCTCTATCCTCTCTCTCGTTCTCCCTTTGTATCTAGTTAAGAAATCCACCAATTATTCTTCGTGTCCCGTCTCCCAAAACTCCTCCTTTCGGTTTATATCTAATGCTCTTTCAAGATGTAATGTGGTTATAATTGAGCAATGTAACTGCCAAGACATGCGGGCGAAGCTGTCCAGAGTTAATTGGAAGGGGAACTGAGCAGGAAAGACCATGGAGCAGCAATGGGAGGAGGTTTTGGGGATAAATTCGGAAGATAATACCAGAAATGCAACCCAAAGAACTTGAAACATATTCAAGGGAGAACAAGGCAGCCATGAATGATAAGGCATCAAACCAAAAGAGAAAATATACAATGTGGTGAAGATGATTGGGACTCCAGAGAATTCATTGGCTCTGAAACTACATAAGGCTGGCATCACTGACACTACAGAGCTCTTAATCATGGTCAGGTAAAGAAACAGGGGAAACACATTCACTTTAAACACAGCAGATTGGTATTTCTCAATGAAAAATATTTAGGTGAATTAAATATTTGAATTAAGATCAGTTAAATGCTTTTGCGGAATGTGTCAGATTGTAAGCAAGACCCGGGGAGAGAGACCCTCAGCAGGATAAGAGTTTGAAAATGGAAGTATTTCCACATCAGAAACCAGGTTCGGTCACTGAGTGCAGGGCTGATGGGTGAATGGGTCTTAGTGAGAATTGGGGAACAGACAGCAAAATTGCATTGCAGATATTGCACCTCGAAACTGTGTATTCACGTAGTGCTGTAGATCACAGAAGCAGGAGAAGCAGATCTGCATTCGAACACAACCTGTAACTTTTTGCCAGGGTAACACCTCAGTCTGTCATTGGCATCAACACCATCTATGGCTCAGTGACGAGTGTGGGTGAAGATGTCAGGGTCAGAATCACGTGAACTTTACCTGATGCTAACTCATTAAAGCTACCAGACTTGACCAACAGATCTGTTCGAAGCAAACTACTCCGAGGTCTGAAAGGATGAAACCGGACAGAAAACCCAGCCTCAGCATCAATGTCGGAAAAGGGAATGGGAACACAGTCCTGTCGACCCTGCAGAAACCTCCTTCCTAACATCTGAGAGCTTGTGACAGCATTTACAGACCTTTCCCACAGACTTCACAGAAACATTGGGAATGGAAAACACATTGAGCCTCCCCATTCTAGTTCATGGAAAAACTCTCCTCAATGCACTTACCCCACATGATATACATATCCGTTAATGTGAGTAACCTTGGGAAGCTATAAAATAGGCGGTGCAGTAGTACGTTTGGTCCATCGAGTTTGCTAACCAATTCAATATAATGATGGTTGGCCCTTCATTTCCACACCGTACTCCTGCTCTCCCACCATCCCTTTACTGTCTCGAAATCCTTATTTATAATCAGTGTCTCGGTTTCCAGGTGCGAGAGAATTCCCCAGGTTCCCGAGTCATTGAGAGCAGACATTTATTATCATCTCAATGCAGAGTGACTGCCTGTACCTAATACTGTGGCCCCTTGTTTTACAAGTCCCAGGCAGGGGAATTATCATTCCTGCTTCCAATCTGTCTCACCCTATCAGAGTTTTATATATCTCACTGAGATCTCCACTCATTTTCCTAAACCCCATGGAATACTTGCCCAGTCTCCCATACTCTGCTCCCATAACAAGCCCGTCATCCCAGAGACCAGTCTGGTCATCCTTCACTGCTCTCCCTCAATGTCAGGTTTGTCCTTTATTAGGTAAGGAGACCAAAACTCCCCACAATAGTGCACAATGTTCAAGATGATATCTCACCAAGGCCCTGTACAGCTGCAGTAAGACACCTTTTCTCCTGGACTCACATCCCCCTGAAATGAAGATCCACACACCATTTATCTTCCTCACTGCTTTCTGTTTCTGCAATATTACTTTCAGCAACTGGTGTACAAGGAGATGCAGATCCTTTTCAGTGTTGCAGCTCCCCACTTGGTGGGTCCGTGTTCACTGGGCAGCGTGCCAATGCCATGCCCAGTATTGACTTCTGGTTACAGAACTCACTGCGCTGCAGGGGCCTCAGAGGTTTATGTAGAAGGAAACAACAAACAGGAGCATACGTCCCTTTGTAGATCAACATGTTTCAACCAATCCCTTTCAAATGGTAGGCTGCCAATTTATCGTTTCCACCAAAGAGCACACCGTCATGTCTATCCACATTGTTCTCCATCTGTCACGTATTTACCCATTCACTCCACTTGTCTTCTCGGTGCTTTTTTATAACCTCCTCACCCATTCACAATCCCACATCCGTTAGTGCTGTCAGCAGGCTGGGATATATTGTATCTGATTCCAGTAACCAAATGTTTAAAGGGCATTGTGAACAGCTGGGCCCCAAGCACCGATCCCTGCGACACCTCAGCAACCGTCCTCTGTTAATTTCTATTAATTTATTTCGTGAATCTCGGAGTCACTGGCTGGGCCAGCATTTATTGCCCGTCCCTAGTTGCCCTCGAGAAGGTGGTGGTGAGCTGCCTTGTTGAACGCTGCAGTCCACCTGCTTGGTTGACCTCAAATGCCATTAGGGAGGGAATCCCAGGATTCTGACCCAGTGACTGTGAAGGAGCGGTGATAAAATTCCAAGTCAGGATGGTGACTGGCTTGGAGGGAACCTGAAGATGATGGTATTCCCATACATCTGTAGCCCTTGTCCTTCTAGATAGACATGGGAGTTGTGAAGATGGTCTCTAAGGATCTTTGGTGTATCATTTTATTGCAGCATGTAGATAGTAAAACACTGCTGCTGCTGCTGAGCGTTGATGGTGGAGCATTGTGGATGAAGGGACAGTCAAACTGGCTGCTTTGTCCTGGATGGTATAAAGCTTCTTAAGTGTTATTGGGGCTGCACTCATCAAGACAAATTGGGAGTCTCCTATTACACTTCTGACTTATGCATTGTCGATGATGGACAGACTTTTGGAAGTCAGGATGTGAGTTACTCGCCGCAGTATTCCTAGCTTCGGACCTGCTCTTATAGTTACTGTGTTCATGTGGCGAGACCAGTGAGTTTCTGAGCAATGATTACCCACCAGGAATTTGACACTGGGGGATTCAGTGATAGTAACACCATTGAATGCCAAGTGGCAGGTTAGATTGTACTTTACTGGTGATGGTCATGGCCTGGCATTCGTGTGGCCTGAATATTACTTGCCACTTGTCAGCCTGGATACTGTCAAGATCTTGTCTCATTTGAACATGGACTGCTTCAGTATCTGAGGAGCCACAAATGTTGCAGAACATTGTACAATCATTGGCGAACATCCCCACTGCTGACCTTAAAATGGAGGGAAGGTCATTGATGAAGTAGCCCTGAAGACGTTTTCGGTCACTGCCCGAGGGACTCCTACAGACTTGGAGCTGACTTGACTGACCTTTATCAACCATGACCACCTTCCTACGTGTCAGGTATGATTCTAACCAGCGGGGAGTTTGCCCCGATGCCCATTGATTCCTGTGTTGCTAAGGCCCCTTGATACCACACATAGTCGAATGCAGCCTTGATTTAAAGGGATATCGCTCTCACCCCACCTCTGGAATTCAGCTCTTTTGTCCATGTTTGAATCACGGTAATGAGGTCAGGAGCTGAGTGGCCCTGGTGGAGCCCAAACTGGGCGTCATTGACCAGGGCATTACTGAGCAAGTGCTACTTAAAAACACTGAGACCTTCCACCACTTTACTGATGATCGAGAGGAGACTGATGGGATGGCAATTGGCCGGATTGGATTTGTTCTGCGTTTTACATACAGGAACAATGATTACTTGGGGTAATTTTCCACGTAATCAGGAAAAGCCATTGTTGTAACTGTATTGAAATAGTTTGGCTAGGGGAGTGGCAAGTTATGGAGCACAAGTTGTCAGTACTATTGCCAGAATGTTGTCAGAGTATGGACTCTTTGGAGAGTATCCAGTATCTGCAATCGATTCTGGATATCGAGTGGACTGAATCAAATTGGTTGATGACTGGTAACTGAATTGCTGAGGACCACTGGAGGGGGCTGAAATGGATCATCCACTCAGCACTTCTGACTGAAGGTTGTTGCGAATGCATCAGCCTTATCTTATAAACTGAAGGGCTGGGCTCTTCCATCATGGAGGAAGGGGTTATTTGTTGAATCTCTTCCTCCAGTGAATTGTTTCATTGTCCCCAACGTTTCTCGGCTAGATGTGGAAGGACTGCAGAGCTTAGACCTGTTCCTTTGCTTGTGGGATCACTTAGCTGTGTCTATTACTTACTGCTTATGCTGTTTGGCGCATAAGTAGTCCTGATTGGTTGCTTCACCAGGCTGACACCTCATTGTCAGGAATGGCTGGTGCAGTTCCTGCCATCCTGCACACTCCACTGAACCAATATTGATTCTCTAGATTGATGGCAATTGTGAGGGGGATATGCGGGAGGCCATGAGGTTTTGCAGGAGTACAACTTGGCTGCTATTGATGACTCACGACACCTTATGGACATCCAGATTTGAGCTGCTAGATCTGTTCGAAGTCTGCCCTGTTTAGCAACGTGATAGTACCACCCAAAATGGTGGAGGTTATTCTCAATGTGAAGGTGTGATTTTGTCTCCACAATGACTATGTGGTGGTCTCTCTTACCGATAATATCATGGACAGATACTTCTGTAATTGGCAGATTAGTAAGGCTGTGTTCAAGTTTGTATTTTCCTCATGTTGGTTCTTTCCCCACCTGCTGCAGAACCAGTCGAGCAGTTCTATCCTTTGGGGCCTGGCCAGCTCGCTGTAATGCTGTCGCTGAGATACTCTTGTTGGTGAACATTGAAATCCCCCACCCAGAGTAGATCTTGCGTCCGTGCTACCCTCAGTGCTTCCTCCAAGTGTTGGTCAGCATGGAGGAGTACTGATTCATCAGTTCAGAGAGGCTGGTACATGGTAATCAGCAGGAGGTTTCCTTTCCCATGTGCAAAGTAATGCCATGAGACTTCATGGGATATGGAGTCACTGTTGAGGACTCCAAGAGCAATTCCCTTCAAACTGTATCCCACTGTGCCACCACTTCTGCTGTGTCCGTCCTGCTGATAAGACAGGAGATATTCGGGGTAGGTAATGGGGTGTCTGCGATATAGTCATACTCACAGAATCATACCTTACAGACAATGTCAGGCTGTTGCTTGACGAGTCTGTTTATTTCTATTCACCGTTTCCTGCCATCTGTCCCATTCTAGAAACATAGCAATATATTAGACCCCAATCCACTCAGATTTGATTTTGCAAATTGGACTTGGAGCTTTACCAAAATCTTTCTAAAAATCCACATGTTTTACATCCATTGTTTCTCTTTCATTTGTCTCCCATTCTGTTTCTCAAACATAATTCCCATTTCATAAATCTACGTCAGTGTTGCCGATGACCATTACTTTCAGCCACAATAATTTCTCCTAAACCATTTACATACTATGTTCTATGTTCAATGTACTCTATCATTTTCCTCCACCAGACTCGGTTTTCCTTGTATTGTTTGAAAGTTCTGTGAAGACAGAACTGAAGTAGTGGCTTCATAGTTCTGCCATTTCCCTGTTTCCCATTCTCTATTCTCTGGTTTCAAACTGTAAGGAAACTGTACTTGTTTTCTCATATTTCTCACATTGACATAATTTAACCAGCTATTACAGTTCACTCTTTTAACCCTTGTGAATATACTCTTCAGAAAGCCATCAATTCCTGCCTTAGACTGCTCAATAATTGACCTTACACACCATACACTCACAGGAGCACAGACTCTGTGCCAACAGAAATACAGCACAATCTATATTAGTCCCACTTTCCTACACCAGGCCCATAGCCTGGAATGTTATGACACTTCCACGTGCTCGTCCAAATACTTTTTAATGATTGTGAGGTTACCCGTGATAATCCCCCTTCTCAGGAAGTAATCCCAGAACCCCACATCCTCAAGGTGAAAAAAATATTTAAATCCTCTCTGAACCTCAAACTTTTCACTTTAAAAGTGTGCTCATTTGTTCTTGACCCTCTGACTAAAAGGAACAGCTGCTGTCTTTCCACCCTGTCCATGTCCCTCATAATCTTATCCTTCTGAATCCCTGACCCCTCAGCTTTCTCTGCTCCAAAGAAAACAACCCGAGCTTATCCAGCCTATCTCCATAGCTGATATGCTCCATCCCAGGGAACATCCTGGTGAATCAGCTCTGCACCCTCTCCAGTACAATCACATCTTTCCTGGAATGTGGCTCCCAGAGCTACATACAGTACTCCAAAGCCATGTATTGCTCTTATAATCTACTCCTGATTAGGAAATGCTACACCCAAGGTCCAAGTCTTACCTAGCCCATTAACCTGTCCGGTCACATTCAGGGATGTGTGGAGAAGCACACCCTGAAGTTCCCAGTGTGCTGCCATTCATTGAGTCCTCCCCTGTCTGGTTCCTTCTCCCAATGTGCATCAGCTCATATTTATCAGGGTTACATACCATCTGCCATTGATTTGCCCATCTGACCAATCATCTGCAACTTCCTGTAACTTAAGGCCTTCCTCCTCACTGCGAACCATCCGGTCAATCTTAATGTCAAACATGCAGTTACTTATCACACCTCCCCCACTCTCCACCTAGCCCCCTCCACATTCACATCTTTTTTTATGAATAACACAAACAATAAGGGACACAGCACTGATCCCTGTGGTACACCAGGGGACACTGGTCTCCAGTCACACAAACAGCCTTCTCCCACCACCCTCTGCCTGCTGCCATTAAGACATTTCTCCTTGTAACCTGACAAGGTATCCTTCATATTGTGAGATTTTACATTATTTCTCAGTATCCCGGCTGGAAATTTGTCAGAGACCTTCCTACAAAACTAAACAATCGACCTCCTCAAACTAATTCAATCAAATCCATTAGATGCGACTTCCAGCTGATAAAGTCACGATGATTATCTCTGATCAAACCTTGTGACTCTGATTGGAGTTCGATTTTCTCCTTCCCTATTTTATCCTGTAGTTTCCTTAACAGTGATCTAATACTCACTCGTCTATAGTTCCCTGGTCTATCTCTCCCACCCTTACTGTGAAGTGGAATCGTATTAGCAGTCCTCCAGTTGTCTGGCACCTCCCCTATGATCAGATTCTAATTAAAATATTCAATCAGTGTCATTCCTCCCTTGACCCCAACAGCCGCCTGTGATACAACTCTTTCAGACATGGATATTGGTCCAAATTTGTACAGAACAAAGCCTCAAATCCCTACTCGTATTTTACATCAATCTGTTCAAGAGTTGTCCAGTCCATCTTCTTGAATTCTGTACCTGCATCCTCCTTCTCCCAAGTAAAATAGATGTGAAGGTCTCCTGTTACAATCCATCATTGTTCTGCAGCTTGACACGCAGATTGCCCCTTTGGTTTCTAATGTACACTGACTGTTTGCTGATTATTCTGTTCTACTTGTCCGTGTAGAATATCATGGGATTCCCCCAGATCTCACCTACTTCTGCTTCCTCAGATCCCTCTGTTATTCAGTCCTTTCGATGTTTCTAATATTCACGACAATCACCTCTCATGTTTCGAAACTTGAGATTACAGGCTGAGTTACCCCGTCAGACAACCTTGCCAACGTAGGGGTTAATGTGGAGAATAGCTTTTTTAAGTTCCTCTGTAGTCAGTATATTCTTTCTTAGATTGGGAATCCGAGCGATACACAATAGTCTAAGTTTAGTCTCATTAACACTCGATGCAACTGGTGCACGACATCCTCTACCTTCCAATTACATTCACATGAATGTAAACCTAATTTTTCTTTCCCATTTGCATATGTTCTTCCTAATACCTCTCAGTTTAACTTTTCTTATGAGCTCAGTGTGTGAGTTCTTTTAAAAAGCTCATGAATATCCAACTATACATTATCCATTTGTTGTTCATTGCCTATGTCCACAAGAATCATCTTCAAACCATTCCAAAACAATGTTTGCCACTGCTGGTTTTCCATTCATCGGTACATTCTCACACTCCCCAGTTATGTTTTTACCTTCTAAATATCTCGTAGCATGTTCTTTGTAATCGAGTCCAGGAGATACCTGACTGCGGATGACAGGTTATCTGGTCTGTAGTTTACCATTCTCCAAATTCATCTCTCCTTAAATTGTTGGATAATATTTATAACCTTTACCTTATCCAGATTGGATAAATGCCTTTCGGGAATGTGTCGGAAAATAAAGGGAAAATCCGCGTTGCAATCAACATGTCTATTGCTGCTTCCTCTGAAATTCTTGTATGAAGTACATCTAGTCTGTCAGATTTATAAATACTCAATCCAGCTTTCTTTTCAAAGATGACCCCAACACTGATAACAATGATCTTAGACTTTACTTACACAAGTCCCATGGTCACTTGGTATTTCTGGGAGAATTTCTGGACATTCTTCCATGGAGATAGACACAAAGGAACTGTTTCTTTTCCCTGCGATTTCTCTGTAATCTGCAATAAATTATCCTGTGTGCACACCAACTGTTCCACATTTGACCTTGTTTTTATTTTTTTCATACATTGATAGACGCTTTTTAGCAGTCTTTATGTTTTTCTTCCGTTTGCATGCTTTTTCTCTTTCTGATTTTGGTCATCCTTTGCTGGGTCCTACATTTCTCTGAATCCACTGGCTTACTGCAACACTTGGCATTTTCCTAAGCTGCATCGAATATGTCGATGAAGGTGGGGTTGAAAGTGATAGTCCGAGAGGAGGGTGCACCAGATTGATAGGAAGGAAGGTGGACACATAGGAACATTCAAAAGCGCGGTGCTGACTTGGAAGGTTGGAGTAGGATAAGGTGGGATTAGGGGAAATGGGGAAATCAACTATGATCCCCTGTGGTTGGAGGGTCCCAAGGCAGAAGAGGAGGCTTTCTTACTCCAGGCTTCTGGTGGCTCCGGTTAGGCGATGGAGCAGGCCCAGGACTCTCATGTCCTTGGCAGAGTGGGAAGGGGAGTTAAAGTGCTCAGCCACTAGGCGATGGAGTTGTTCAATGTGGTTGTCCTAGAGATGTTCCCTGAAATGATCTACAAGTTGACCTCCTGCCTCGCCAATGAAGAGAAGACCACATTGTCTTTAATGGATGCAGTAGATGAGGCATTCTGTCTCCCTTCATTACCTTTCACTTTCAACCCCACCTTCATCTACCTATCGTAATCCCAGCTACCTCCCTCCTGCCGCACCCTCTTGTCATTTATCTCTCAGCCCCTTAGGCCCATAAGCTTCATTCCTGATGAAAGGCTTATGTCTGAAACATCGATTTATCTGCTCTTAGTATGCTGCCTGACTGTGCTTTTCCAGCACCACACTCTTCGACTCTGATCTTCAGTATCTGTCATCTCCACTTTCTCCTCACACCTTCATGGTCTGCATGACTCAGATTTCAAATGGTTACTTCAAATGCAACAAAAACTATCGTGTACTCAAACAGCATAAAAGAAAACCAATACATTGTTGTCACTGTTCCCAAAATGTCCTTTCCAGCAAAATTTTCAATTAGCTCTTCTGATCACTCAACACCAATTCCTAAATAACCTGATATCGAGCTCAGTGCTCAACATAATGTTCATGTAAACCATCTCACACGCGGTCATGAAATCCATTTTCCCAGCATTAGCATTCAGTTGGGTTAACACAGTTTAGATATAATGTAAGCAGTATATTATTACTGCAGTACCCACAAATGTGTATATCTCATTTCCTGTTTTATCATATGTCCAGCATTTGTATTGCAGTTTTCACTTTGAGATATAACTCCCATCAATGTTTGCTCCATCTTACTAGATTCTGTGGAATCTGAGCGATGTGGGCTCTGGAGAGATTAATAGTAGAGATCATCTCGCCACATCATTTATGATCTTCTCTAACTTTAATTTCTCCAGATCTCCCGTGATGCTGATGGAGTAGAGAAGGACAATGATCTTTCAACAATGCTCTGTATTCCCCCAGACAGCTGGGACTGCTCTAACCTGGGTGGGAACTTTACAACAGGCTGGTAAAATGTTGCTGCTGCTGTACAGGGTCTTAGTGAGATCACATCTGGAGTAGTGTGAACAGATTTAATCTCTTCAATGAAGAAATGATGTTGTTACATTGGAAGCAGCTCAGAGATGGTTCCCTCAACTGATTCCTGCAATGAAGGTGCTAGCTTATAACGAAAGGATGATCAGGTTGATCCTTTAGCCATTGGAGTTTGCAAAAAATAAGGATGACCTTATTTCAACATAGGTGACAGATGTAGTCAACGAGTGAAGCGAATTACACAGATAGTGGAGGAACCATTCCGTTCTCCAGTGTGTTATGCAGGAACAACAGAAGGATATTCAAGCCTTCGACCCTGTTATACCAAAACAGGATGAGGCTATTCAGCCCCTGGAGCCTGATATACATTTACAGAAGGAGACCAATCAGCCATTCAACCCTGTAACAGTAGGCCATGCTGCACCAGTATCCTGTTAAACAGCAACAGGATCAGTCCATTCAGCCTCCTCAAGTCTGTAACATAGGAACTGGAAGAGGTCACACAATGACTGGAGATTGTTACACTGGGATAACAGGAGGCCATTCAGACCCACCGAGCCTATTGCAAAGGAATTGGATAAGGATAAAAACAATCTGAGACTTCTTTAATGAGAAAGGAAGAAGTAATTTCGACACGTGTCTGTTGTATGGGAACAAGAGAAGACCAATCAACCCCTCGGAACCATCTCCCGGATACATGAGGAGACCGTTCAATATTTCGATGGAGAAGTATGAGAAGACCCATCAGCCCATCAAAATGTTCGAGAGCAACAGTAAGATTCCATAATCTCCCAATCCTCTAAAGGATCAAAATGGAGGAGGTCATTCTGGCCTTGGAAACGACAACATGGGAACACCAGAAAGACGTCAGCCCATCGAGTTTGTACACCAGCAGGATGGTGAGTCCATTCAGCCACACATGGCCCTTACACAGCAATTGGAGCAGATCTCTTAAAGCCTTGTGCCCATTAAATAGGAATTCAAAGAAAACGTGCAGGTTTTTGAAAGGGATGAACTTATAATAATGGTATACATTAGGGACTAAAGTGTAACAATAAACCATTGTAATTTAAGGCTAATTGTTAGAGTCCATTGTTCAGGACATTTGCAAAATTAAACCACAATCCGTCAGAGTCAACATGGTTTTACAAAGGACAATCAAGTTTGAATTGTTTGCTTGAGTTATTTGAAGATGTCACAAAAAAGGTGGATCGTGGGAGATGGAACATCTCTGGTCTTCCTGAAGGCATTGGATGTGTCGCTTCTCCAAAGACTAAGTGGTAAGATCAGACAACATGGGTTTAGGAGTAATTTATTCGCTTGGATGGAGGATTGGTTAACCAACAAAATGCAGTCAGATGGAATAAATGTGTCATTTTATTTTGGCAAATGCAATTTGTGGGGTACCATTGATTTCAGTACTCATGCCTCAACCATTTGCGATCGATGGTATTACTGTACTCGGTTGATGGGATAGAAAATACAATGCCACATTTTCAGATGACTCTCACATCGGTGGGAAATTACTTTGGAATGACGATGCAAGAGATTTTAAAACTATATGGATAGGTTGCGTGAATGGGCCAAAATTTAGCAAGGAAAATTAATGGGAATAAATATGGGGCTATTCATGTTTGCCAGGATAATAGAAAGACAAATTATTATCGAAATGGAGAGAAAGTTCAAAGTGCTTAAGTGCAGAGGGATCTGGGTGTCTGCTTACATATCACAGAAAACCTGCCTGCAGTTACTGCAAGTAATGAGAAATGCAAGCATAATTTCAGTGTTTATTTATAAAAGGATAGAGTAGAAAGGTAGGGAGTGTTGGTGTAGCTACGCAAGGCATTAGTGAGGCTGCAACTGAAGTATAGTTTGGGGGTCCGGCAGAATGAGGTGTTTCCATTGGAGGCAATTCAGAAGAGCTTCATTAGATTGATTCCATATTCGAAGTGTTTGTCTTATGAAGAGTAATTGAGCAGTTTAAGCATATACTCTCGAGTTTATAAGAATGAAAGGAGATCTCATTGAGGTGTGTAACATTCTATAAGTAATTGAATGTGTAGATATGGAGTGGATTTTTTTTTCATGTGGCGCAATCTACAATAAGAGACTAGAGTTTTAGGATGGAGAGATGGCAGGAAAGTAGAACAGAGGCCGTGTTGACATCAGTGTCATTGAGGGGTTGGATTCCTCACAGATGCTCCTTGTTCTTTTTCAACCCTTCGAGAGTGTTTCACTGGAATGGGGGAGGACTGGGTATCATACAGGAGCAGGCACTCAGGATAAATCCGTCTCAATCAGTTAGACAGAACGTAACCAGTAGGGTCACTATTTACAATCGATATCAATGATCAGGAGGATGGAACAGATATACAGATGCTGAGTTTGGTGATGTCGCTGTGGTAAGCAAGAGAATAAATTATCAAGAGAGGGTGGAGAGTCTGCAAATAGATTCAGAGAGATAAAGGCAATAGATAATAGTTTGGCAGGTGGAATTTAACATGATATAACCTGTCATTTCATTTACAGGAATAATGGAAGGCAGTATGTTACTGAAATGGAGAGGGATTACAGGGATTAATGATACTGTGTACTGGGGGGGTCACTCAGACCCGTTCAGACATGGGAGGGTTTGCTCCATCCCTGATCGTCTATTCCCAGACACCCGAAGTGACCCCATTGCTCTCCGTACACATGGAATACTTTGATGTGGTTGATTGGTGGTGGGGATGGTGTTTTGAAACGTGCATCGAGGGGACGGCCTTTATCCAAAATATATTCATTCCTTTCTACGTGGAGACCCGATGACGATGGGACTGGCTGACTGCTTCTGAATGAAGAGGCCGTGACTGCTGCCAGGACAGTGGGTATTCACCGACATGATGTACTGTGATGGGCATGCTGTGACATTAATGGAGTGAGAGAGAGCTCCTTCAGTTCCTCTACATCTCCGCATTGACATGGATACTTTGCAGATGCCATAGACACCATCGGGAATTCCACTATCCAGTATAGATACAACCGGCAGCTCCCTGCTGAGGGAGAAACAATCTATTTACCTCATACACCATATATATCCTCCATCACCGAATGGTAACATTAATGTTGAGATACTGGGAGATGATGGATATGTCACCTAGTCCTGCCTGGAAAGTTCTGGATCATTGAAGCTGAATGAAACAGTGACCCTCACAGCCCCTGGCAGCACCATCCTCCCCCTGGTGTGAGGCTGCAGGGCGTGTTGAAGGAGGTGACACCGCTCTGTGACCAGCTCCTTGTTCAGTCAGGGTCCCCTCATACTTTGATCCTGGGTTAAGTGGAGTTTGGGAAATTGTTCCTGGAAAACCCGGGGTGGATACAGCAGATCCCTTTCCCCACACACACTCACTGTGTGATTTCAGAGCTTCCCCTCTCTGCAGCCTCTGCTCCATTTGTTGTTCATGTTACAGACCCAGATGCTGTAGCTGCAGTCCCCGTGCTCCATCCAGAGTTGGGTCACCAAATCCTCAGATCTCCCTGAATGTCTGAGGCAACTGACAGCACAACCTCCAGCAAAACATCCCCTGCCCCTCCACTAAATTTTCAATTGCAGAAGCCAGTCAGAAGCCACTCGCTACAAGTGTTTTCGACCAGACCAGATTCCCTCAAAATATTTCCAGAAGGCCGTTTAGACCCAAACCTTTACTTATTTTAAATATAGATGTGAAGTGTGTGTTCCAGTTATGTTGTGACTAGTCAAACCACTCAACTTTGAGCAAAATATAATCTATTCAAATGCTTTAGTTAAAATACAATCAAAGAAAAGAACGTTTTGGGATAGCTTATATGTTGGAACACTTACACAAACAATAGATACCGTACCTGTTTGGTTTACACCGCTTGGCACAAAGATATATTCAAATTCAGATTCTTACAGCAGTTTTCCAATCCAGAGGGAAACAAGATGAACAGAGATCTCAGAGAGAAAGGCAGCTGGGGATCACCTATTGAAACATCCAACACTTCTGGGATCCCCAGCAGCTTCTGAATGCTGCAGCTAAAAGTAAAATGAGGAAATCTGGTCTGGGAGAGCTGGCCACTGCCCTTCCATTGTTACCACCGTTTTAATGAAACCTAAAATCTCAGTTATTTATTTAAACTGTTTTCAGACAGCAGTTCTGCACCTCTGCCTTTAACACCTCTCTTCAAAAGAAAACCCCAAGAGAAAATAACCTTTTTAACAGTGATAGTGTCCTCACAACTCCATCTTTAATAAAATAATCCATCAATACACAATGGTGGATTCATTTTAGACATCCTACTCTTCCTCTATTAGTAGACTGAAATGCATTTATATTACATTGACTCTGAGCATACAAATATTCACATCTATTTCGATTTCAGTCATTTTACTCCTGCCACAGAATGCCTTTGTCTTTCTTCATCCAAGTCTCCACACTTAGGTTTTATCACCCTGTCGCCTGTATAGTTTCAAACTGAATGGTAGCAATAATAAGCTCAATCGAAACAGACTGGTATTTTTCTCCCTAAACTTAACCAAAAACTTTAAGGGGTTATGATCAGTGATAAAGATTTGTCTCAGGTATGTTATTGGCAATGTAAATCTGAAATGTTGCAACGCCAACACCAAGGCCTCCTTCCCCATTGTGGAATAAATCTGTTGATGTTTCCACTGGACACTCCAATCACACGTTACATAATGTAGCGCTTCTAATCTCTCCACTACTCCCTCTGAATGACATAGCTCCTCATGTCTCAGCATAAAAGAATTACATGCTTCTGTACCTCTTAATGCTCTAACCTCTTTACCTGCTACTCCTGGCCTATGCCTGTAAACCTTAACAAGACCTCGCACATTCTTCTCCATCTCTCACAGAAACCAAACTTTGATTTCTGAACTCAATCATCATCATCAGCCATTTCAGCTTCTAATCTTGCCGTTTTAACTCTGCTCTTCCACACGAGTTTTCACGGCTGCAGGAAGTGAATTGTTGAACTTCTCCAAAATAAGAATCTTTCTAAGAGTGTCATAGGTTTGCTCTGTTTTTAATACCCTTACCACCTTTCAAAATTACTTTGTTTGATCCTTTCAAACTCAATGTGCGTTTAACCAGGGACCCTCTTTTAGATTCCTGTAACGCTGTCTGTCAGTGTCTGGCCCAAGCTCATATACACTTCAGATGGCTTTCTACACACGTCATACTCCCCAGATACCTCCTCCGATAGGGATGCAAATACCTATCAGCTTTGGATCAAATAAACTCACATGGTCACTGGTGTCTGCATTTGTTTAGCCACTTTCTCAAATGAAATTCAAAAGGCTTCCCCATCCTTCTCATCAAATTTAGAGAATGCCTGGATGCATTTAAACGGAACCTCGTTAGGCCATTGGTTACAATAGGGTTGCTCAACCGCACTATCCTCCTCATCCCACCGACATTCTACCTTCATCTCCGCCTTCTATATCAACTTTCGTCTCTAATTGCTAACTTTTTAAGTTGAAACTCTCTGCTTTTCTTCTACCTTTTTCTCTCTTTCTTCTTCGTTTCCCTTTCTTTTATTTCTACTTTTCATCATAATTCAAACTCTTTCAATTCCTTCTCAGGTTCAAAGACCATCATTTGAAATTGAATTCCAGCCATTTCCAAAGAGTCTGATGGCGGTTCTACTAAACGTAATTGCCGATCTATAGCTGTAATTATCTCTCATTTTCTCACAGACAATCGCAACCCTAACTCCAGGTTGTTTGTCAATTCCGAAAACTTTACCATCATTACCTTTTGTAAAACCGCCAACTTCACTTTTCCACACCCAGAGAACTCTTAAGGACTGAATCTTATACACAAAATACTGTTTAAACCAACCAAATTCAACATCCAGAAAAAAGACACTATCAACTACCATACACGACCTTTGAACCCAATAGCCTCCTGGTGCATACTCTCCAGTGTCTGCTTGAGCTTATTCTGGATGATTTGGTTTCCTCCCACATCCAAAGATGTGCATATCAGGTGTATTGGCCATGATAAATTGTTCATAGTTTTCAGGGATGTGTAGGTTAGTTACCTTGGTCGGGGTAAATGTGTAATAATAGGGGAGAGGAATGGGTCTGGGTAGGTTACTCCTCGGAGGGTCGGTGTGGACTTGTTGGGTCGAATGGCCTGCTTGCACACAGTAGGGATTGTAATTCTAAACCCAATTTGGTATTATCGATTTAGAACCGGACAAGAGTCCCCAGTTTGCTATAGACCAACCAGACTGCCTCAAACTACTTTAAGAAGGTAGGTTGGATGCCAACCTTTCCTTATTTTAAAGGTAGGTGTGAGTTGGATGTTCCAGATGTCAAACTATTCAAACCACTCACCATTAAGCAAAACACAATATATTTAAACACTCTAATGAAAATCCAATTAGAAATGAAGATGAATTTAGAATAATTTTTCTATTGGCAATCTTAACCGAATAATGGATACAGTACCTTCTACTAATGAACTGTTCCAATATATCAATATCCCATAAACACACCCCTTGGCAAAAAGGAACTTTCAGACATGCATTCTTGCATACAGTTCTCCAATCCAGGAGGAAACACCATCAAGTGAGGTTCCAGAGAGAATAGCAGCTGTGGATAATTTACTGAAACTTACAACCCTTCTGGCACCCCAAGCACTTGGTGATTGTTGTAGCTACAATATAAAAAAACCTAGAAATCCTGGTCTGTGCCAGCTGGCCATTCTATCTGCTATTTATTTAAAAAACCCTAAAAGCCCCATAAGTTATTTACTTGAGCCGTTTTCAGTAGGCAGTTTTGCCTTTAAGGTCTCTTACTAAAAAAAGGGAGAAAATAACCTCTTATTTAAAAAGTGACAGCAATGTCAGGCAATTTATATACGTGGTCCTTCACTCAGTGGGCTTCCTTTTGTTACTAATCGCATGGTCACCTGAGAGCGACAGCCACAGGTACAGACCAAGTTACAAGGATGTTTCTCATAACTTCTGAAACACGTTTGTCCATGGACCATCACATGGGACATACCAGGAAGTGAACAACAGCTTGACACACCCCATTTCATTATTTCTGAGCTACACAATGCCAGCACTCGATACACTAGGGAGACAAAACCCAAGGCCAGGGAAAGAAAGAAAGGGACAAGAGATTCACATTAAAGACAGAAACAGACAGTTAATTAACTGAAAAGATGTTGTGGAAATATGTGGAAAACGTCAGGGCAGTGGGACTAACTGGCGAAGTGAGATCTTCGAGAGTAAAATTACAAGAATGAGAACATTGAATAAAGGCATTGTCAGATCAGCTGAAATGGTTTGTTACATCAAGTTCTCAATCTGCTTCACAGAACACCACAAACAACATAAACTGGGACAAGATGACAGCCCAGCATGGAGAGCTGTGCAGACCATGCTAGTGTATTGCTCAGTAAACTGCACTATCTGCACAGCATGAGAGTATGGCAAACTTTACTATCATACGCTAACTATACTCGCAACAGATTTACTGCTTACACTGGGAAGGTTTGCTCTCTCTGCACGCGCGTGTGTGTGTTCATCAGAGACTGAGGGAGAGTGCGTGTGTGTGTGGGGTTGAATGCAAAACTCATTGTTTGAGAAGGAACACACATGGAGGAAATTATTTTAAATACGAACAACAAGCTTTTTGTTAATCAGTAGAGAGAGCGAGAGAAGTTTCATGGACAGATGAGCTAAAGTGTTTGAGAATGTTAAAATAAAGGCATTGCCAGACACAACAGCAATATACATCGGCGTGCACATGAATGACAGATGGATGGGAGTGTGGTGTGAGTTCAAATCAGATTTGTTTCGGCAGGTTTGAAGCCGGGAGCGTCAGCAGCAGATTATTGGCTTCATTAAGACTGTATTTCATAGCTCAAGGTTCAAACAGCAGATGGAATAAACCAGTGAGATATATTCTGGAGTAGTGAGTATTTCAAATTAGAAATGTCAGGGAATGGTGTCAAGAATCAGCTCATAGTCAAAGGGATCTCCCACAGTTGTGACCTGACTGCTTCAGCTGCAGATATTGGCCAGGAATGGGTTGGAAACAGTGGAAGGAAGTGGAGTTTGTAACCAGAGCAGTAGACAGTGACCTCCATGTTCTTAACAGTAAAGGAAATGAGACAATGCATTGTGGTTCTCCCCTGAAACTGAATAGATCAACATACAGACCCATGAGTAACACAACCAGAACAGAGAGCGAGACAGTAATTGAACACCTTCATTAATGTAGTTCGTAGTGGTCTGTAGAGTGAATATCTGGATGGAGAGATTCAACAGGAACAATAATAGTGGCAGGAAGTGTAGACAATATGAAATAACAATAATACACTCATGACTGGTTTATAGAAAACAAAATCTGGATAGTGATACTCACCAGGAACCCCAACGATAGCCAGGAAGGGAGAATAAAAGGATTGAATAATGAGAAGAGCGAAATAGCTCTGCGATGATAATGACATCCAATCAAATTCAGAAAGATACCAAACATAATCGGATAAGCTCCTGTATATTGTTGGAATATTCCTGTCTAATGTTCTCAGATTCTGATCCATTGTTGGAATATTTCAGTCTAATGTTCTCTGATTCTGATCCATTGTTGGAATATTTCAGTCTAATGTTCTCTGATTCTGATCCATTGTTGGCACATTCCAGTCTAATGTTCTCTGATTCTGATCTCTCCTCACCCTCTCTCTGGATCTGCTAATCCCTGTCAGTGCTGTCAGTGATGCTCCCACTCATGTTATGGGTTGACACATTGAAAGGAGCCCATTTATCATTAAAAGATGGAAAGCTTCCACTGAGATAATTAGAATCCATGGAGATTGGCATTAATCACAGTCACTGAACAAACAGGCCCAGTTAACCAATTCAATACATCACTTTTCATATACTGGTTTTGGATGGAATGGATAAGGTTGCTGAGGGATGGACCATAAATCTTTCAATATTTTTAATCTTTTTTCCCCTTGTATATGAGAGTATTAACAGAACACTGCAGCGGTCTATATATGTTCCACTCTGTCTATGAAAATAGGCAGTTATAAAATGACAGACCTTCTGCGTAAAAAAAAAACGTCTGGTGGGCAAGTTTCTAGATACCTGAAACAATGTACGGTACTTATTGACCAGTGTGAGGCTACTCCAGGTTTTAATGTCCTGTTTTCAAATCCTTTCATAACCTTGAGACAGAGCATTGCGACTGCTGCTCAGTAACAGGCCAAAGCAATTCTGTCCCTATGGGCCCCTTACAGAGGGATAGGAGAATGCGATTCAACCCATATTAACCTGTTGCTACTTGAAGAGGTGGAAAGTTGGAATATTGGCACATTTTGCCAACAGAATCATTCAAAACAAAGAGATTTGTCACTGCAGCTGTATGAGGTGTCACTGAGAGGGCACCTGGAGTACATTGTGTTGTTTGTGTTTCTGTAACTGAAAAGGAATGGGTCTCCATTAGATACAGTTTACCGGCTGCTCGTAATCCACAGGTTGCTGTGTCTCGGATCTGTTACACAGGGACAGGAGGAGGCCATGCAGCCTCTCGAGTGTGTTTAGAAGAACTGGAGGAGGCCATTAAGCCTCTTGGGTCTATTACAGAGGGACAGCATTTCCACTGTAATACAGAGGGACAGGATGAGCCTATTCAGTCTCTCGAGCCCGTTATAGAGGCACAGGAAGTGTTTATTTAACTTTCAAGTTTGTTATGCATAAATATTAGTTTTAAATTAATTATGGAATCGGAAATACCTGATGTCAACATTAAAGTTCTAACTTTGAACAAGGCCAATTTTGAAAGTGTTAGGTGAGCCCTGTGAAAGGCTGATTGGAATACCCTATTCACAGGTAAAGGGATGGTTGGTAAATGCAAGACCATCAAAACTTGGTTTCAGAGAGTCCAGAGCAAACGTGTTCCTATTAGTGAGAGGGGCAAGGCTGGTGGGTGCAGGGAGTGCTGGATGGCTATATATATTGATGTTATGGTCAAGGTAAGGAAGGAGGCATATGTCAGGTAAACAGAGCTGAGATCAAGTGAATCCCGAGAGGTGTATAAGGGCAGCAAGTGTATCATCAATCGGGAAATCGGGCCAGGAAAATGTGGACAAGAGATTGCTTTAGAAATTGGGTTAATGAGGCATTGAACAAATTCTACAAATCCTTCAATGGCAAAAGATTAACTAGGGAGACAATAGGGCCCCTTAAAGATCAGTAAGGCTACCTATTTATGGAACCACAACAAATTTGAGGGATACTAAACAAGTATTTCTCCTCAGTATTTAATGTGGAGGAGGTTACAAGAGCGGGAGAATGAAGAAATATGCAACGATACCTTGAAAAGTGTCTATATTACAAGGAGGTGTTGGACATTTTAAAACACATAAAGGTGAACTAATCCCTGAGACCTGATCAGTTGTATCCCAGATGTTTGCGGGAAGCTAGGAAATAGATTGCTTATGCATTTTGCTGATATATTTGTAACATTGATTTTCACAGGTGAGGTGTCAAAAGACTGGAGGCCTGCTAACATAGTGCAATTATTTAAGAAAGTAAAGAAAAAACAGGGAACTCTAGATTGGTGAACATGACGTCAATGGTGACTAAATTGTTGGAGGGGATTTCGAGGAAAAAGATCGATATGTATTTGGAAAGACAAGGACTGAAGAGGGCTTTGTACATTGGAGATCACGTCTCACTGACTCGGTGTAATCTTTTGAGGAAGTGTTGAAGATGATTGATGAAGACAGGACAGTGGATGGTGTCTTTATGGAATTCAGTAAGATTACCAAAATGGTCTACATGGTAGACTGGTTAGCAAGGTTAGACTTCCTCGGATCCAGGGAGAACTCGCCATTTAGGTCCAAACTTTTCTTGAATATTGGAGACAGGGCGTGACAGTGACATTTGTTCATTAAACGTGGAGACCTGTGACCAGTGGCGTGCCGCAAAGATCAATAGGGGGTCCACTGCCTTTTGTCACTTATACAAATCATTTACATTTGAGTATATGAAGTATGGTCAGTAAGTTTGTAGATAATACCAGATTTGGTGGTGTCGTCGACAGTGATGAATGATCTCTCAGACTATAATGGAACTTTGCTTAGGTGAGCCGAGGAGTGGCAGATAGAGTTTATTTTAGTGAAATGTGAGGTGTAGCAATTTGGCAAAAAATATCACGGCAAGACATGTAGGTAGGGTCCTGTGGAAAGCTGCCAATCAAGGAGAATTCCATAGAAGTTATCGAATCCCTACAGTTAGGAAACAGGCTTTTCGGCCCATCGAGGCCACACCGACCCTCTAAACAGTATCCCACTAGACAAACCCCTACCCTATCCCTCTGAGCCTGCATTTTCCATAGCTAATCCACCTCGCCTACACATCCCTGGGTACTTTACTCAATTTAGCATGGCCGATCTACCCTTATCTGTATATCTTTATACTGTCGGAGGAAAACATAACATCCGGAGGAAACTCATACAGACACGGGGAGAATGTGCAAACTCCACACAGGCAGTCATTCAAGGATGGAGTTAAACCCAGATCGCTGCGCTCTGAAGCAGCAATGCGAGTCACTGAGCTACTGTGTCACCTTGTGGGGCAGGTTCTCTGTTCCTTGGAATTGCCGTCACAGGTAGACAGCGCAGTGAAGAAGGCACTTGGTGATCTTCCCTTTATTGGTCCGTGCTTTGTGTCTAAACATTTTCACGAGGCGTTGCATCTGTACAGGACATTGGTTTGATCACTTTTGTAATATTGCCTTTAATTCCAGTTTCCCTGCTGTCGGAAAGATGTTGTCAAACTTGAAAGGGTACAGAAGAGATTTAAAATATTGTTGCAGGTGTTGGAGGGTTACAGCTACAGGGAGAGTTTGAATAGGCTGGGGCTATTTTCAAGTGTTGAGGCTGAGGGGTGATCTTAAAGGGGTTTATAAAATCATGAGGGGAATAGATAAGGTAAACAGTCAACGTCTTTTCCCAGGATAGGCGAGTCCAAAATTAGAAGACAAAGGTTTAAGGTGAGAGGAGAAATATTTTAAAAAGGGACATGAGGGACAACATTTTCACACAGAGACTGCTGTGTGTATGGATTGAACAGACAAAAGAGGTGGTGGAGGCAGGTACAGTTACACCATTTAAAAGGCATTTGGATGGATACATGAATGGGAAGGGTTTAGAGGGAGATGGGCCAAGTGCTGGCAAGGGGGACGAGATTTATTTAGGATATTTGGTTGGCATAGACGACTGGACTGAAGGATCGTTTTCTGTACTGTACATCTCTGAGACTCTATTGCCATTTGAGTGTATAACACAGGAACAGGATGAGGCTACTCAGCTTCTGAATTCTGTCAGTCAGATTGTTTGCTCATTTACTGAGAGCAAAATACAAAAATACATCATTCAGACTTTGATGGTGATTTACAGAATCAGGAGAATTGCTTTAAGTCAACAGAAGCTGTAATGAATGTGAAGAGGCCATTCAGTCCCTCAGTTCCATTCCACAGGAGCAGGAGGTGAGCACAGAGCTATTGGAGCCTGTTACACAGGAACAGGAGGAGGACATCCATTTTCACAGACTTGGGATCAGGAAGCAGTCATTCAACTGCTTGAGAATGGGACACAGGAACAGCTGGGAGTCATTCAACTGCTCGAGGCTGGGACACGGGAACAGGAGGGAGTCACTCAAATGCTCGAGACTGGAACACAGGAAGAGAAGGGTGTCATTCAACTGCTCGAGGCTGGGAAATAGGAACAGGAGGGAGTCACTCAACTGCTTGAGACTGGGACATGGGAACAGGAGGGAGTCACTCAACTGCTCGAGACTGGGACACAGGAACAGAAGGGTGTCATTCAACTGCTTGAGACTGGGACACAGGAACAGGAGGCGGGCATTCAACTGCTTGAGACTGGGACACAGGAACAGGAGGGAGTCACTCAACTGCTTGAGACTGAGACACAGGAACAGAAGGGTGTCATTCAACTGCTTGAGACTGGGACACAGGAACAGGAGGGTGTCATTCAACTAATTGAGACTGGGACACAGGAACAGGAGGCAGTCATTCAACTGCTTGAGACTGGGACACGGGAACAGGAGGGAGTCACTCAACTGCTCGAGACTGGTACACAGGAACAGGAGGGAGTCACTCAACTGCTCGCGACTGGGACACAGGAACAGGAGGGAGTCATTCAACTACTTGAGGCTGGGACATAGGAACAGGAGGGAGTCACTCAACTGCTTGAGACTGGGACACAGGAACAGGAGGGTGTCATTCAACTGCTTGAGACTGGGACACACGAACAGGAGGCGGGCATTCAACTGCTTGAGACTGGGACACAGGAACAGGAGGGAGTCACTCAACTGCTTGAGACTGGGACACAGGAACAGAAGGGTGTCATTCAACTGCTTGAGACTGGGACACAGGAACAGGAGGGTGTCATTCAACTGCTTGAGACAGGGACACAGGAACAGGAGGGTGTCATTCAACTGCTTGAGACTGGGACACAGGAACAGAAGGGTGTCATTCAACCGCTCGAGGCTGGGACATAGGAACAGGAGGGAGTCACTCATCTGCTTGAGACTGGGACATGGGAACAGGAGGGAGTCACTCAACTGCTCGAGACTGGGACACAGGAACAGGAGGGTGTCATTCAACTGCTTGAGACTGGGACACAGGAACAGGAGGGAGTCACTCAACTGCTCGAGACTGGGACACAGGAACAGGAGGGTGTCATTCAAATGCTTGACACTCGGACACAGGAACAGGAGGCGGGCATTCAACTGCTTGAGACTGGGACACAGGAACAGGAGGGTGTCACTCAACTGCTCGAGACTGGGACACAGGAACAGGAGGGAGTCACTCAACTGCTCGAGACTGGGACACAGGGACAGGAGGGAGTCATTCAACTGCTCGAGACTGGGACACAGGAACAGGAGGGAGTCACTCAACCGCTTGAGACTGGGACACAGGAACAGAAGGGATTCATTCAACTGCTTGAGACTGGTACACAGGAACAGGAGGGAGTCACTCAACTGCTCGAGACTGGGACACAGGAACAGGAGGGAGTCACTCAACTGCTCGAGACTGGGACACAGGAACAGAAGGGAGTCACTCAACTGCTCGAGACTGGGACACAGGAACAGGAGGGTGTCATTCAACTGCTTGGGACTGGGACATGGGAACAGGAGGGAGTCATTCAACTGCTCGAGACTGGGACACAGGAACAGGAGGGTGTCATTCAACTGCTTGGGACTGGGACATGGGAACAGGAGGGAGTCATTCAACTGCTTGAGACTGGGACACAGGAACAGGAGGGAGTCACTCAACTGCTTGAGACTGGGACACAGGAACAGGAGGGTGTCATTCAACTGCTTGAGACTGGGACACAGGAACAGGAGGGAGTCACTCAACTGCTTGAGACTGGGACACAGGAACAGGAGGGTGTCATTCAACTGCTTGAGACTGGAACACAGGAACAGGAGGCGGTCATTCAACTGCTTGAGACTGGGACGCAGGAACAAGAGGGAGTCTTTCAACTGCTTGAGACTGGGACACAGGAACAAGAGGGAGTCACTCAACTGCTCGAAACTGGGACACAGTAGCAGGAGGGAGTCACTCATCTGCTTGAGACTGGGACATGGGAACAGGAGGGAGTCACTCAACTGCTCGAGACTGGGACACAGGAACAGACTGGAGTCATTCAACTGCTTGAGACTGGGACACGGGAACAGGGAAAGGAACAGGAGGTCGTCACTCAACTGCTCGAAACTGGGCCACAGGGAAATCTGTAGGCTAGTGAGGCCCCAGGATCCTGTTACACAGGAACAGGAGGAGCTGACTCACTTCCCACTAGTATGGGACATTGGGAGAGAAGAGGAGTTTGCTTGGAACAAACATAAATACATGAACAAGTTGGATTAGTGGTCCATTCAATCCTGCCCCACCATTCACTAAGACCACGGCTGATCTGATTGTGATTTCCTCATTCCATTTTACGGAGACTGTCCTCTCTGCAGCCTCTGCTCCATTTGTTGGTCATGTTACAGACCCAGATGCTGCAACAACAGTCACCATGACTCATCCAGAGGGTCGGGTCTAAGGATGAGTCAGGATTTGAAGGATCCAATCACAAGAATGAAAACACAAAATAAAGGTATTGCCAGATGTTTAGTTCTCTCACATTCGCAATCAAACTCACATAAACAGCCCATCCATAATGCATTCGGGATGGAGCACTGTGTAGATATGGCTCGTGTACTGCTGAATGCAACCCAACAATATCCAGAATGGAACTCTGTGCAGCCCACACCAATACTTAATCTTTATTCCTGGGATAAATGTCCAGCGTGGGGAGAAGTGCAGACCTCACTGGTTTATTCATATATAAACACAGGTTGTTCCAGTTTTCGGTAACACTGTGTTAGATCACTGCCCAGTGTGGGGAAATTTGCTGGAAGTGACAGGATGTGCAGCTCCCATCCAGTTACAGCAGCATATCTCCACTGTACCTTGACAAGTTTTGATGCAGATGTGAAAATCATTGCAAGGGAGAGATGTAAATGAAAACAGTTGAAACACCAATAGTTCTGATTAAGGCGAGTATCCTACAAGTAGTTAAAGATGAAATAACTGAGGTATTATCCGATGAGGTTCTGTGAATGGTACAAGGAAGTAAGAGGAGGTTCATGATGTTGTAGTGGTTGTACTATAAGCCTCCAAATCATCAATGGGAATTAGAGGAACAAATATGCAGGGAAACTGGTGAGGGTAGCAGGAGCATTAGGATTGTCATAATAGGTGATTTAAATTTTCCTAACATAGACTGGGACATCCAGATGGTTAAGAACTTCGATGGAACGTAATTTCTTAAGTTTGTTCAAGAAAGTTTCCCAAACAGTAAATAAAGGGTCCGACACGGGAAGGGACAAATTGTTGTGAAATAGGGATGGATAGGTGACGGTGGTAAAGTGGGGGAGTATTTTGGGAAAAGTAACTGGCGTTGTAGTAATTTTAAAATAGTTATGGAAGAGACCAAATTGGTCCACAGATTCAAGTTCTGAATTGGGCCAAGGCATATTTTGTTGGAATTAGACAGAGGATTGCAGGGGTTAATTGGAGTAGTTTGTTTTCAGGTAAAAGGATATTAGTCACGAGGGAGGGCTGTAAAAGTGAGATAGCTCGAGTTCAAGGTTTACATGTTCCTGTGAGGGTGAAGGGAAAGTGAGGCTGGAAGAGAAAACCCTGGATGACAAGAGATATTAAGGCTCTAGCCAGCAAAAAGGAGGCGTGGTTCAGGTACAGGCAGCTGGAATTAAGGGAATCCCTGGAGGTATACAGGGGATACAGGAGTTTACTGAAGAAGGAAATCAGGAAGGCGAAAAGGGAGTATGAGATAGCCTTGGCTGAGACGATTAGGGTGAACCCAAGTTCACTATAGTAAAGAAAAAGAACAACTGGAGAGAGAATAGGACGCCTTAAAAACCAAAATAGGCACGCATGTGTAAAACTACAAGAGAGGTTGAGGTCCTCAATTTCCCCTCTGTGTTTACCATGAAGAAAGACATGAAGATCCTGTGACCTTTGGGAGGTTAATTGTCATATCTTGGTCCTGTCGAAATCACAGTAGAGGTGCTGCTGGACATATTAGAATGCACAAAGTCAGATAAATCTCTTGGTCCTGACCAGATATACCCAAGAGGACTGCAAGAGGTGAGAGAAGACAGGGGCCAAGGTCCTGGAAGACTGGGCAGTAACAAATATATAGTGCCCTTCTTCAAGAAGGGCTGCAAATAAATGCCTGGGAAATACAGACCAGTAAGCTTCACATCTGTTTGCGGTAAACTACCTGAGAAGGTTCTGAGATACAAGATATGCATGCATTTGGAAAGACAGAGTTTGACTTGAAGCAGTCAGCATAGCTTTGTGCGTGGCAGATCATGCCTTACAAATTTTATTAGGGTTTTTTAAGGAAGTGACCAGGAAAGTTGTCGAGGGCAGGGCGGTCAACATAATCTATATGGATTTCAGTAAGGCCTTTCGTAAGATTCCACATGAAAGGCCGCTCTAGAAGGTTAGATCGCACAGACTCTAAGGTAAGCTGGCAATTTGGTTACGCAATTGGTTTGACATTATAAAGCAAAAAGCTATGGTGGAGGTATGCTTGTTGGACTGGAGGCCTGTGACGAGTGGAGTGCCTCAGGGGTCCGTACTGTCCCCATTGCTGTGTGTTATCTAGATCAATGATTTAGACGAGAGTGCACAATGCAGGTTAGTAAGTTTGCAGATGGCACTAAAATATTGAATGGTACAAGGAAGTAAGAGGGGGTTAGTGATGTTATAGTGGTATTGTTTACAGTGAGCAACATTATCAGAAATTGCAGCACTACCTTGATCAGCTGGGGAAGTGGGCTGAGAAAAAGCAAATGGAGTTTAATATAGATAAATGCTACATCTTTCATTTTGGAAAGTCAAATTCAGGTGGGAGTTTAATGGTGAATGAGAGGGCCTTGAGGAGTGTAGTGGAACAAAAGGATGTTGGATATCAGGTGCATGGTTGTCTGAATTTGAGTCGCAGATATACAGGACAGTGAAGAAGGTTGTTGGCACACTGGCCTACATCAGGGCATTGAGTATAGAAGTTGGGACGTTCTGTTGCCGTTGTACAGGATGTTGGTAAGGCTGCAGTTGGAGTATTGTGTTCAGGTTTGTTCACCTTGCCCTAGAAAGGATATTATTGAACGAGAAAGAATGTACAAGAAATTTACAAAGATGTTTCCTGGGCTAAAGTGTCTGCGTTATAGGGAGAAGTTGGGCAGGTTAGAACATATTTCCTAACAGCGTAGAAAACTGAGGGGGATTATATTGAAGTGTACCTCTTATCAAATCATGAGAACCATGCATAGGGTGAATATTTCAATTTTTTTTGCAAGGTTGGGAAGCCAAGGACTAGAGGACATCTGTTAATGTTTGGAGGGGACAAAAATAAAAAGGAACCTGAGGGTCAACGTTTTTACACAGACTGTGTTTTGCCTTTGGACTGAGCTGCCAGTGGAAGTGGTTGAGGTGGGTACAATAACAACATTAAAAAGGTATTTGGATAAATACATGGATAGGAAAGAAGCAAGGGCAGGGAATTGGGGTGAGTGTGGATGCACATTTTGGTCGGCATCTACCAGTTGGGCCGAAGGACCTGTTTCCATGCAGTAGAATCATATGACTGTAAACATGTGTGTTTCAGGATAGAGACAGAGAGGGACAGACTGAGAAAAAATGTCATGGAAAGATATGTTCACAGGTTTTAGAATGCTGATATGAAGACATTTCGATAGTATCATGCAACACGGGTCAGTATTATGAAGAATTATGAGTGAATGGAATAATGCTGTGAGTTCAGGCGATGGGGAGTTTTGAATGAGCATTTGTTCTGCAACTTTGTAACTGGGAGTGAGGACAGCAGAGTGTTCGGCTCATTGAACTGTATAAAGCAGTAATTTGTCTCAGTGTCATTTTCATTGAGTGTGACAGAGGGATTGTCTGTACGAAGCTGAGCTAGTTTCCTGGTGCTGTCCTATCGAACTCACCGCATTAAATACCACCCACCCCACCCACCTCTCATTGAATGCCAGCCCGATTCTCCCACCCATCATAATTGGAGGTACTCACAGTCGCCAGGATTTCCCTAGATATTCCGTGTTCCCTCTCACTGGTGCCATCTTTAACAGGCCAAGGGGCACACGGCTAAGTTTTCTCAGTTTGGAGCTGCCCTGTACAGTTTACCCCGATCATGGCAGATAGTTTGTTGACGGTGCATGGTGTGCATAGTGGATGGGCTAGTGCAGAGAGGGGCCATTGCCTTCCCAGAGGGGGCCATACTACCAGACCCACCGAGCATGGTCTGTGCTCACCACCAAATTTAATGCAGCATTTGCGGCCTGAAGAAATATCCAGCAAAACAGGACAAGCATCAATAACCTTCCCCGCTCTGTCAGGGTAATTGGTCTCTCTACTCCCTCACACTCATTGTATATCTGTTATAGCACGACCAAGGCGCATGCTCCACCACTCTCACTGCCACATGCAACAGCTTCGCTCTCTCTCTCTCGCCTTTGTAATACCCCTCACACAGTTAGAGAACATTCTGGAGAACACCGAATATGGAATGTTCCAGATAGTGTTCCAAATAATGCCCAGTTTAAGGAAAATTAGCAGTGCCCCAGTGTGTAACCACAAAAGAGGAAGGAGTAGAGATGCACGTTTTCCAAATCACACATATTTCAAACCATGTTGAGGCCATTCAGCCCTTCAAGTGTGCTCTAGCATTTAATAACTTCCCAGCTGATCTGGTGCTTTTCTCAGATACAGGAGCTTTCAGTCATTCAACCCTCTGCGTTCCTGTCACTGTCCAGACGGCACTCAGGCACTTTTACCCCAATTATCTTCAAGCGCCTGCTTGAGGGCATTTCTGATGGAACGCGCTCTCCTAACAGTATATTCCATCAACTGTATACTTTCATGCAACAGTCAGCATGCTTTACACAGACCAAACAAAAATATACTTTTATTTTATGGTTAAAGATATCCAATCACACTGTGTAATTCTGGTTATTTCAGTTGACTCACCATAATGATATTAAACCAAAAACAACTTCTAAACACGTCTTGTTATAAAATACAATTTCGAGCAGAGAATGTTTTTACCCTTGCTGGGCCCAAGGGCTTTTATCCACACTGTAAGGATTCTACTAATTATAAATCACTCAAGTAAGACACACCCCTTGCTGCCCACAGTTTAAACCTGGAATCCATTATCACAGGATGCTAATTATAGGGGTAAGAAACATGATTTTGACTGTATTGCCCTCAATGTGACGAATTGTCATTCATGCTTTAACAGTCTTGATAATTATTGAGTTATGACAATACTCCATAAATGTTATATCCGTTATCTGAACTGTACCACTTTCCTTGTTATGAGTGCTTCTCTTGCCCTTTGTCTGTGACTGTTTCTGTGTGTAACAGTTACACAGTCTCCCACTCAGTTGGCTGGACGGCACGTTTGTGATGTAGAGCGCAGGTTCAGTTCCTCACACTGACAGAGGTTACCAAGAAGGGGACGCTCTCTCAACCTCACCCCATCACCCGAGATGTGGTGACCCTCAAGGTAAACCACCATGAGTGGACTGTGTAATGAGAGTTCTTTGGGACTCTATTCTATCAATGTTAGCATTTTAATGCTTTTAAAAATATCTTTATTGAAAAAGAGAATTTTAATTTTATAATAAACCAATAACAACACAACTCCAGTAACTGATCTAAATTGCACCCATGTGCATGTACATACAAAACAAGTTAAAAAAAATAAACAGACAGAAGGAAAACAAAAATTAACAGGAAATAATGAATAAATAATACTGCTCAGTGTAACAAAATGATAGCTCTCGTTCTTCAAGAGCATTAGCTGATATCCCTTTTGATGTTCATTATTCTTCCTCTTTGGATATAAGATTCATTAGATAATATCGTCATGGCTGTATAAAAGCCCTTCTGAGAGTGGCAGATAAGCCTGTATCAAGGTAATTCAAAAAGGTCTGCCATGGTCTTATATAAATCTGTTTTTGGTGCACCATGCTGGTGAGAAAGGCCAAATGGATATTCTCCATGAAGAGCTTACGACGACCCAACAGACCCGGGCGGGGGGTGGGGGAGGAGTTTGGGGGTTTTGGGGGGGGGGGGGTGGTGATTCAGACACAACAGAATGCTTTTCCTAGCACAGAAACTAAGGATATTTTTTCGCTTGTGCATCTGTGTAAAGTACCCTGGGCAGGCCCAGGAAAAGAGAAACCAGGTCCATCTCCAATTCAGTCCCCTGACCCACACTCTCACACCTAACACATTGCTCCAATATTTATGAAGCCTGCAGCAGGACCACATGCAATGTGTAAGAGTGCCTGTAGTCATTCTGCATTTCGGACATGCTGAAGATAATCCCATTTTGAATTTTGGGAGATAATCTAGGGTCAGATAGGCCCTATGAAGAATTTCCAACTGCATGGAAAGGGTCCTATTACAGATGAAATTCTTCGAGCATTTTCACAAATATCCTCCTCTGGCTCCGAAGTGTTCTGAACCCCCAACTCTCTCTCGCAGACATCACAAAGCTGCACAGTTTCGTCTGAGGGGACACTCTCCAACTAATGATAAAGGGTACTGTGGGAGAGTGTATTCTAAGCAATAAGCACCCTCTTCTCTCTATTGGATCTGTAAGAGTCTGGTAAAAGTGTGTTTTTTAAAATCAAATCTCTGATCTGGAAAAGAAAGAGAAGAGGTCTCTACTAGCCAGTCCATACATACGAGTTATTTGATCAAATGACATCATTGTTTCTCCCTCAAAAAGCACGAGGTGCCTCAGTAGTGAGCATTGCTGCCTCACAGCACCAGGGTTCCGAATTTGGTTCCGGCATTGGGTGCCTGGCTGTGTGGAGTTAACATATTCGAGGCCTGTCTGTGTGGGTTTCCTCACACAGTCCAAAGATGTGTTGATTAGATGAATTGATTACTGATAAATCACCCATAGTGTTCAGTGATGAGTAGGTTGGGTCATTAGTCAGGGGAAATATAGGATGGTACGGGAATGGGTCTGGGTGGGCTAGTCTTCAAAGGGTCAAAGTGGACTTGCTGGGCCCAAGGGCTTTTATCCACACTGTAAGGATTCTACTAATTCTAAATCACTCAAGTAAGACACACCCCTTGCTGCCCACAGTTTAAACCTGGAATCCATTATCCCAGTATGACAACCCGGCATACCAATTATAGGTGTAAGAAACATGGTTTTGACTGTATTGCCCTCAATCTGACGCATTGTCATTCATGCTTTAACAGTATTGATAATTATTGGGTTATGACAATACTCCATAAATGTTCTCATTTTGTCTAAGACCAGCAGACCAATAAGGGTTCACTTTGTCTGAGAGGGTTCAATATCTAATCCTATTGACGCCGAGTCATCAGCGGCCCAGGCACTAACATAGGATAAAAAAGACCTGAATTCATAGCTTTTAATCTGGGAGATCTACTCCCCACAATGTGGGGCAGTTAAAATTTGGTTAGCTTGATAGAGAGTCGCTTATGGTTCCTAAATGTCTGTCTGGGAAACATCAAAGGAAGCTTTCACACGGGTTACAGTAAATGAGGAAGAACATTCATTTTAAGAACAGCTATCCGACCTAGCCAGGATATTGGAGGTGCCTCCCTTCTTTGAAGGTCTTGTTTAATTTTTCAAACAAATAGACATAGTTCCTGTTAAATAAATGATCAAAAACGGATGTAATGAATATACTGAAATAGAGAAACCTCCCTCCCCCCACCCACCCCCGTCCATTTAAAAGAAAAACAGGATTTACCCTCAAAATCTGGTATTTCCCTAAGGCCTCCCATAGGCATGGCCTCCAACTTTGTAAAATTAATCTTAAAGCCAAAAAGGTGACGAGCGAATTAATGCATTGCATGACGTGAGCTGCCGAAATTGCGGGATTTGACAAAAACATAAGACCTTCATCTACAAACAACATAATCTTATGTGACTTCTATCCCATTACTGGGGCAAGTATGTTGGGGTAATATTCCCAATTGTGCAGGATGCCAGCGAACCTAAGATTGTTTCAGGGATGGGGAAGAGATCAACCCTCGTGTGCTATTTATGCGGGTTCAAGAAGAAAATAAAATCTCTTCTTGTGAAGTCGAACTGCCTCCAGACATCCACCAGCTCTGATTCTGCACACAAATCCACTAATTACGTACATTATAACGAGGGTATTGGGGACCTTTGGTCATTCTGTCCACAGTGGGGTGCATAAGACAGTTGAAATATCCTCTACAACAATGTGCCACGATGCAAGATAACTTAATTTGGGAAATGCATCTACCAGGATTTTCAGCGGGTGCACTGGGTGGCAATTCAAAACACTGTATTAATTCCTATAGTTCAAGGTTTTGAGGATTATGATCCTTCCATGAGTGTTTAATGCAATCTAGTGATTTAAATGGAAGATTCTTACAATCCATTCTGACTTTTCCCCTACTCGTAGTATTAAAAGACGCGAAATAAACCCGATCAAAGCCGCCCTGCTGTAACATCAAATGTTCCTTGTCATCACGGTGCATCTCCTGCAATAGGCAACAACCACCCTCTTTGATTTTAAGACGAGAAATTACATTTTTCCTCTTGACTGGCAGCTCACTGCCCTTAATGTTTCAGGTACACTATTTAACCACATTATAATCCATAACACATTGCAGCAACATTTGAATTCGAGAGAGTTTCACATCGAATTACACATCGCTGAACATTAATGATAAAACACTCAGCGACCCTTAAAACGATACAAACTATTACTACTACAACTAACAAGCTCGCAAAACTTTCCAAAGCTAAACACATAAAAAAAAACAACGAACGAAACAAAATCCCAAGTGCCAATGACACGTTATATGGAAATTTACCCCGCCCCTTGGAGGCGCTTACATATCCCAAAACTTTATCTTCTCCCCCCGACCAATATGGCATTCAGGGCAATTCATAACAAAAACCAGGCTTCAACTGTCCTTAGGTCAGCAGTTTGTCATCACAACTACTTTTGTAACTCCCTCCAGCTTGAGCCACACCTCCGACACAAGCAAAGAAAGAGAAAACAAGTAGTAATACTTATGAAGAAGTTAAAAGTGTGCACTCTACCCATCCCCGACTATAATTCAACACTGGTTAATACCAGAAAAATCCAACAAAATTTCTTTAAGGGATAAACATGATTATCTCAACATCCAGCTTTCTTTAAAATATCCACAAAGTTTTCGCTTTCTCTGGAGAATCAGACGAGTTCATTGACCCATTCAAAGCAATACAGAGCATAAGGAATACTGAATCCCGAGTTCACTTACTCTTCTCTTGATATCATCAAAAGATTTCCTTTCCTGAATCACCGATGTTGAAAAGTCATAAAAGAACATAATCCTGGAGCTCTCGTGAATTAAAGCCATCGGAAACCACACTGAGCTTCCATCAGTCTTTGTTTATCCCTGTAACTATGTAACCGTACAAGGACAGGGCAAAGGCGTTGGTCTGAGTCTTACCACCGTGCCATAACCCAATGAACTTCAGCTTCGAAGTGAAGGAATCACAGCAGCCAAATCAAAGCTGACCACCTGGCGTCGGGCCCAGCAGATCGACGATGTGAACACTCTTCGTCCTGTCCCTGTTCTCGAGGAGGTCATCTTGTTCAGTTAAGATATGAACCTGTATTTCAAGGGGGAGGATCCTCTCCCGAGAGGAATTGATCGCAGTCTCTGTCAATGCAGTTCGGCACTTGACATTGTATGTTCTGTTTCCAAGGCTATCTAGTTGCTGCTCATGTTTTTGGAGCACGTCTGAGAGCGGTTCTAGCCACAGCTAGACTTCTGTTCAGTTATGCCTTCAATCATTTCACTTAAGTTGGTGAACTCAGTGACCAAGGCCTGGTGAGTAACTGGGTCTATGGAACGAGCAGAGTGGGTTGCAGCTACAGCCTCAGGCCTGCTCGATGCTTCTGACGGGTGCACTGCATGTTGTGACTTGATCGATCCTTTCCCATGTTTTGTCATTTCCACTTGACGAAACGGGATTAGTAAAGATTCTATCGCTCTTTTTAGTGTTGAATGTTAAGTAACTGGCAGGGATGGGGTGGGTTAGAGAACCACTTTGCCTGTGCTCTGATGCAGACCCAATTAAAACAGACCTTCCAGATCGCCACCATCTGGGCTTCCCCCTTAACATTTTATCGACATTACCATTTCGTTTTGAATTATATTCCTGGATGTTCTGGAGCAATGTCATTTGGTACCACTGTCTACATTTACCCCCATACCGCATATTACTGCCAATCCCTGATAATCCTCGACACCGTTGTTATTTATGAACCTTCTGTCTGTTCCTCAAAATTATTCAATATCTCTGCCTCCAATGTTCTGTGGGGAAGAGAGTTACAAAGAACCACAACACTGAGGAAAAAAAAAATAAAACTCAAGATCTGATTATTTTTTCTTTGTCTCCTTCTCTGAGAAAGAATATAATTACGTTAGAAGCAGTTCGGTGATGTTTTACTTCGCGCATTCCAGGAATGAGTACCTTATATTATGAAGAATTTAACAGGTCACCCTTGGAAAGAGAGATGATCGTATTGAAACATACAAGACCTAGATGAGAGTGGATCAGATAGATACCCACTGGGTATAGTCTAAATTTCTTGTCATTTTCACATAATCTCTACAGTGTGGAAGTAAGACATCCCATCTATCAACTCCACACTGACCCGCCAAACAGCATCCACCGGACCTGCCCCCTACCCTATCCAAGTAACCCTGCATTTCCCATGACTAACCTACCTAACTTACATATCCCTGGGAATGATGGGCAATTTAGTAAAACCAATCCACTCTAAGCTGCGGATCTTTGGACTGTTGGAGGAAATTGGAGGATTGGGAGGAAACCCACACAGAAAACTGCAGAGAGAATGCTCAAACTCCACACATAGCGTCGCCTGAGGTTATATGGAAAGCAGATCCTTAATGATGGGAGGTAGCAGTGCTAACCAGATATCCACCATGCACATCCGACAGTTCTATTAGTTATTTGTGGCTGACTAAAGAAATCTGCCTGACTTGTTCCTGTCACTGAACCTGACGCAGTCTGAGAACTTTATGATTGGCCACATCACCAACCTGGTTACATTTAAAGTTTACTAGGAGAATAGTTCATCTACTTTACTAACACCTTCCACCCCGACCTCAAATGTACCTGGACCGTCTCAGACCCCTCCCTCCCCTTCCTAGACCTCTCCATTTCTATCTCAGACGACCGACTCAACACGGACATTTACTATAAACGGACCGACTCCCACAGCTACCGAGATTACACCTAGATTAAACCTCCTCCCACCCTTCCCCCTGTAAAAACGCCATCGCATGTTCCTAATTGCTTCGTCTCCGCCGCATCTGCTCCCAGGGAGACCATTTCCAAGACTGAACAACCCAGATAGCCTCCTTCTTCAAAGACCGCTATTTCCCCTCAGACATGGTTGACGATGCTCTCCACCGCATCTCCTCCACTTCCCAATCCTCCGCCCATGAACCCCACCCCTCCAATCGCCAGAAGGACAGAACCCCACTGATCCTCACCTACCACCCCACCAGCATCCAGATACATCGTATCATCCTTCATCATTTCCGCCACCTCCAAACGGACCCCACCACCAAGGATATATTTCCTTCCCCACCCCTATCATCGTTCCAGAACGACCAGTCCCTCCACAACTCCCTCGTCAGATCCACACGGCCCACCAACCCAACCTCCGCTCCTGGCACCTTCCCCTGCAACCGCAAGAAATGCAAAACATGCGCCCACACCTCCCCCCTCACTTCCCTCCAAGGCCCCAAGGGATCCTTCCATATCCATCAGAAATTCACCTGCAACTCCACACTCATCATTTACTGCATCCGCCGCATCCGATGTGGCCTCCTGTACATTGGGGAGACAGGCCGCCTACTTGCAGAATGTTTCAGAGAACACCGTTTTGACACCCGCACCAACCAAACCAACCGCCCCGTTGCTGAACACTTTAACTCCCCCTCGCACTCCGCCAAATACACGCAGGTCCTTGGCGTCCTCCATCGCAAGACCGGAGCAACACGACACCTGGAGGAAGAGCGCCACCTCGGAACTTTCCAACCACAAGGGATGAATGCAGATTCCTCCAGCTTCTTCATTTCCCCTCTCCCCAACTTTTCTCAGTCCCTCAGACTCAGCACCGCCTTCTTGAGCTGCAATCTTCTTCCCGACCTCTCCGCCCCACCCCTCTCCGGCCTATCACATTCACTTTAATCTCCTTCCAACTATCGTATTCCCAACGCCCCTCCCCCAAGTCCCTTCTCCCTACCTTTTATCTTAGCCTGCTTGGCACACCCTCCTCATTGCTGAAGAAGGGCTCATGCCCAAAACGTCGATTCTCCTGCTCCTTTGATGCTGCCTGACCTGCTGCGCTTTTCCAGCAATACATTTCAAAGCTACATTTTAAATTTGTTCAGAGCAGTGGAAGAGTGGGATAAAAATGAAACAGTGACACCCTCTAACCTCAGTCAGAGCAGGAATTTGGAGAAATTCACCAAGTGGGAATTTATTCCAGTGGGAATTCTCTTTCCCGGAAGTTTGGGATGTCGGAATCTTTACATTATGTCGAGGCTGGCTTCGATATAATATAAAATGATTTTCCATAAACAGGTGAATCAGGGATAATAGTGCATCGGGAGCAAAGTGCAGCTGGGAACACAATGAGATGAACCACAACCTTATTTACTGGTGGAGTAGTGTCAATGGGCTGAATGGCCCACTCATGTGCCTCAGCCGCATGTTCTGATGTTATGTTCAACCCTTCAGACCTGCTCACAGAGGCACATCGAGGCCACTCCGATGGTGAGGTGTAGTTTCGGAAAACTACTTGGAAAATTCGGGTTGGTCAGGAACTGACCCCCACCCCCAAGCTCTCTTTCCAGGCTTCCCCTCTCTGTAACATCTGCTCCAGATGTGGGTCATGTTCCAGACTTAGATACGCTGGGTATAAAGCCCCCATACCCCACCTACGGTTAACCTAAACAATTCTTCTGCTGTCCTTGAATGCAACATTGTGCAACACGACTTCCAGGAAAATAACCTGTTAGTTTCCAATAGCGTACCATGTGAAATTAATAAATAGGAACGGAAGTAGGTCATTCGCCACCTCAAGCTAGCCCTGTCATAAAATAAGAACATGGATGATCTACTCCAGGGCTCAACTCCACTTTCATGCTGACTCCTGTATCTCTCCACATTTCTCTGGGTTAGGGAATTCCAGATATTCACTACCTTCTGAGAGAAGGCATCACTTTGCATCTCAGATTGAAATCGATGTTCCTTATTCGGTATCTTTATCCTCGAGTTCGACATTCTGCCCACGATTGGGAGCAACTTCTCAACATCTACCTTCTCAAGCCCGCTCTGTATCTTATATATTTCAACAGTATCCCTCTTCATTCATTTAAACTCCAATGAATAATCACCTCACCATTATAGAGATTCTGAATAACTCAACCCTTTCATCTCTGGAAGCCAGTTAATGATCCAACCGCATTACTTGCTGCATCAGCATGCTGACGTGATGCTTCATACTCAGGAAGACTCCAATCACTTTGAACTCCTCCTTTTCTGGAAGTCCTCTCCATTAAATAACAGCAAGCCTTTTGGTTCTCAGTGTCTTCCACAAACTCGGATGTATATTGCACTCAGCTCCCTCCTTCAGGCTGTCAGTATAGATTGCAATAACTGATGCCATCGGACTGATATGTGTGGTGATCCAGCAGATACACCTTTATCATAAAGATCCATTAATCCTGACTCACCGATTTCTATGTGTTAACCAGTCATCATCGCATGTTAATACATTATCCGTCATCCTACGAGCTTCCGGCTTGAGTAAGATCTTTTATTTTGTAATACCCTGCGGAAAATCTCTGAAAAGCCTCTTGTCTACCAGATCCCCTTTATCAAGTTCGCTTGTTATATTTCCAGGCATCTCCATAAATCTTTGCATGATCTTACAGGGCAAAATATAATTTCCTTTCACAAACCCTCACTGACACTGCGTGAAGCTTTTCTTAATGTCCATGCTGGCCAGGTTTTCCAATCTAAACTAGCCCCATCTGCTTTCATTTGACCCATAGGCCTCTACGAATGTTTCCCATTCGTATGTTTGTCCAAATGAGTTTTAAATGTTATAGCTATATTGGCATCTACCACTCTTCCTCTGAAAGCTCATTCCATACCCGTACCACTCTGTATAAAAACACTGCCACTGCGTCCCTTTTACATCTTCCCCCTTTCACCTTAAACCTATGCCTCCTATGGTTGAACTCTCCCCTCCTGTGGAAAAGCCCTTGGGTATTCACCCGATCCATACCTCTCATGATTTCATAAACTTCTATAATGTCAGCCCACAACCTTCTACACTCCATCTGATACTAACTTCAAGAACAAACATGTAAAGATAAGTGCTGCAAATTTGAAACTATATTAAACATGACAATAAAACAATACACAACCAAAGCTTCATACTATTATTTGTTTTTCTCCATATTCCAATACTGAGGCAGCATGAAACGCTTATTTAGTGCCAATAACAAGTCACGCACCTGAATTTATTTGTCTAACGGGGGTGATGATCTCAACAATGAAAACGTATCTATGGCCAGATCTATATAATACCATATAGTCAACATTCCCCCACCTGGCCTCCCATTGAACTTCTGTGCTTGTATCTTCCTTATCTTGCACTCAATAGAGAGAACCCCTTTCCCCATCGCATCTTAATTTAAACTCATTTCACAGAATCTTCTTTTATCTTTTGCCACACCCTCTTTCCCCTGTCACCCATTCCCCAACTCTGGCTAGGGATTTGAAGCACATTTTCCAATCATTTTGAGTTCTGAAGAAGTGTCACACTAGACTTGAAACACTAATTCTGTTTCCCTGTCTCTGTAGATGCTGACAGACCTGCTGAGTTTCTCCAGAAATGAATAGCGGCATTGAACATATTTTCAATTACAAAATAACGATCGATACTGGAAATAAAAATACCAAAAATTGCTAGAGAAACCGGCAGCTTTGTAGAAGGTTCAATGGACCTGCAAGTTGATATCTGCATTCACTCCAGAAGATGCTGCAACATCTTCAGCAATTTCTTCAGCAATTTCTGTTTTTGAACAATTTCCAACGATGAATGTCAAAGATGCCCAAACATCCTGTCCAACATGGAGTGCCATACACTGGGAACTGAACGATAACACATGGTGACAAGTTCCTTGACTCTGAAACTGCATAAGGCTGGCATTACTGTCACTGCAGAGCTCTGAATTATGGTCAGGGAGAAAAACAGAAGGAAACACATTCACTTCAAATACAGAAGATGGTATTACTGAAAGGAAAAGATTCAGATTCGTACCTTAAATTGATTGAGGTAAAGTAACAAATTGGAGGCGTGACACCATGGAAAGAATTTCAGCAGAATGAGAATATGAAAATGGAAGGGTTACCGCATCAGAAACCAGAGTAGGTCACTGAGTACAGGGTTAATGGGTGAATGGGTCTCGATGTGAACTGGGGGACAGTCAGTAGGATTGAATTGTAGATATTGCAGCTAAAACTGGGTTATCATCTGATGCTGTAGGTCACAGCAGCAACAGCAGAAGCAGAATTGTATTCAATGACAATCTGTAACCTTTCCCTCAGGATAATGTCTCAGTCCACCATTACCCTCAAGCCGATCTATAGTTCAGTGACGAGTGTGGGTGAACATGCCAGGGTCAGTACTATGTGTACCTTTATATGATGAAAACCCATTAAAGCTACCGCAATTGGCTGGTTTCTCTCGAAACAGCAGAACTAACATCTGGTACAGAGGCAGAAATTATACCACGAGTAACAAATCAGATCTAAGCAATGTCATCCTGCCATATCCAAGCATGAATGTCGACGGACCATTAAACAACTGACTGGGGGAGAGGACTCCACAAATATCCCCATCCTAAATAATGGAACAGTCCTGTACATTAGTGTAAAAGTCAAGTATGTGGTGTCTGCACTATCCTCAGCCAGACGTGTTGAGTGGATGTTCCAACTTACCCTATCATGATGCCCACAGAATCACAGATGCCAGTCTTCAACCAATTCGATCCGCTGCACGTGACATGAAGAAACCGCTGAACACAGTAGATACGACAAAGGCAATGGGCCCTGACACCATTCCTGCAATGGGACTGAAGACTTGTGCTGCACAATAAGCCGTGTCACTGGGGAAGCTGTTTCATTCCAGCTCCAACTCTGACATCTCCCTGGCAACGTGGAAAATTACTCAGCTATGTCCAGTTTCCTAAGAGGGGAATAAATACAATCTGACTAATTACCACCCCATCAGTCCCATCACGACAGTCTAATTGGTGGGAGTTCTATTTGACAGAGCTGTCAAGTAGCACAGAAATAACCAGCTCAGTGTAGTTTCAGATAGGTCTCCATGTGGAGATGGTGCGGTCGTGGAATTGTCATTGGATTACTAATAAAGACCAGGCTCATGCTTGGGCAGCTGGTGGAAGATAAAAACAATTATTAACATATCAAGATCTAAAATCTGGTTCAGTAACAATGATCTTGAGTCCATCGATCTCCTTCCCCAATGTACGTTCAGGAAGTGAATCTCCATGTTTTCCTGGTCTGTCCTAACAGTGACTCCAGACATACAGCCATGTGATAAACTCTTCAATAGTCTCTAAAACGGCGAAGCAAGAGACTCAATTGTATCAACTGCTCCGAGCTCTTAAAGGATATACCCGGAGAGAACACCTGGCTACAACCTTGGTCTCAGAAAAGGGAACGGGAAACATAGTCCTGTTGACCCTGCAGAGACCTCCTTCCTAACGTCTGACGGTTTGTGACAACACTTACTGAGCTTTCCCACAAACTGTACAGGAACTTCGGGAAATGAGTACGTCACACAACACATTGAGCTTTCTCTATGCTAGTTAATGGTCGAACATCTCCTTCATGCAGTTTTACCCATACAATATTCATATCCCTTAATATGTTTAAACATTGTGAAATATAAAATTAGAACTGCTGTAGTCCCTTCAGCCCATCAATTTTGCTCCTCCATTCAATATACAGGCAGTTCTCAGATAACGCGTGTTAATTAAATACAATTTGGCTGCAATGTGATTCATGAACCTTTTTCCATAAAGTGAACTCCCGTTCACTGTGACGCAATTCCTTGGCGGGAACCAACTGAACAGCAAAGCCCAGCCTCAGGATCCTCTGTCTGCAAAATGTACAATCAATGTGTTCAGCTAAAACAGGAATGTAATCCGCTCTGGAAGCCTTGAAACTGAGCCTGAAACGAGGAATTGTATTATCCACTTAGAAAGAACTTTATTTCAAACTGTGGGGAGATTCTTGAGGAGAACTGGAATCTCCCCATCGACATGACGTGGTCAGTCAGCCTCACGCGCTTTCTGGTGAAGAGTGTGGTGAAAGGTACACTGCTGTAGTCAGTGACCTGTATTTTGAAAGTGTTACATTTACAGCACTGTTTTATTACAATATGTGACTTAAAGTTTTATTTAGACTTTGCTAGTATGTGTGTTAGACTAAATTAAATTTTTGGCTTTACTAATAATTTTGGGGGTTCGCCCCTTACCCTCTTTTTCCCATAGACCCCATGATTAATATTGCACGATTTTGCACAACACGGTGTTGCACAGGAACACAGCTACTGAGTTATTGGAGAACAACCTGGATTGATAGCTGATCTTCTATCTTCACACGATACTCCGCTATCCTTTTAATTTCCAGAAATCCTTGTTTATATTCAGTGCCTAGGTTTCCACAGCCTGAGCTGGGAGAGAACACTCTAGTTCACCAGTCTCAGAGTGAAGACATTTATTCTCATCTCAATGCAAAGTGGCCTGTCTGTACTGAATGCTGTGGCCCCTTGTCTGAGGCATCCAAGCCAGCTTCCAATCTGTCGCGCCCTGTCAGAGTTTTATATATTTCACTGTGATCACCACTCATTTTCCTAAATCCCATGGAATACAGGTCCAGTCGCCCAAAACTCTGCTCCCACAACAAGTCTGTCATTCCAGAGATCAGTCTGGTCATTCTTCCCTGTTCTCCCTCAATGTCAGCTTTGTCCTTTATTGGGTAAGGTGCCCAAAACTGCACACAATACTGTACAATGTTAGAGATGGGGTCTCACCAAGGTCCTGTACAGCTGCAGTAGGATACTCTTACTCCTGCACTCAATTCCCCTGTAATGAAGGTGAAATACATCATTGATCTGTCCACCTGCTTTCTGCTCCTGCAATATTGCTTTCGTGACTGGTACAATGTCATCTTTCAATGTTACAGCTTCCCACTTGCTGGGTCGACATACACTGGTCAACGTATCAATGCCATTCCCAGTATTGACTTCGAGCTTCAGACTCACTGTCCTGCATGTACTCAGAGGGCTGTGCAGAAATAAACGAAAATGCAGCTTAAATTCCTTTGTAGAACAACATTTTTCAACCACTCCCTTTTCAAATGAGAGGCTGCCATTCTATTGTTCCCATCAAAGTACACAACATCACATCTCTCCCAATTGCTCTCCATCTGCCACATATTATCCAAGTAATTTCCCTTGTCTCAGTCACTTTGGAGCATTTGTACATCTTTCTCGCCAACTCACAGGCTGACAATGTTTAGTGCTGTCAGCAGACTTGGGAATATTGCATTTGAGCCCGTCAACCAAATATATGATTTGTATTGGGAATAGCTGGGGCCCAAGACACGAACATTGCTATATCCTCCTAGCCTTCCATTTTAAAAAAAATGTTGTTTTATTCCTGCCAGCTCTCCCATTCTAAAACCATGACCATACGTTAGACCCAGTCCCACAGGATTCGAATTTGCACAATAGGCTTGGGGCTTTATCAAAAATCTTTCTGAGATTCCACTCGTATTACATTGATACCTTCTCCATAATGTTGCTAAAAGCCACTTTCTCAAATATGATTCCCATTTCATAAATCTCTGTTGACTTTGTCTACGTCCATTAATTTCATTCCGATACTTTCTCTAAACTGTTTAGTTGCTAATTTCATTCTATTCCCATTTTCTCACCAGACTAAAGATCCCTAGTATTTCTAGGAAGTTTTCTTTTTTATTTTGTTTTCCTCTGTGAAGGCATGACTGAAACTTTTGTTACATAGTTCTACCATTTCCTGGTCCTCAATTATCTGACATCAAACTGTAAGAAAGCTGCACATTTCTTTCTCTTAATTTTGCCATTAACATATTTTCAGAAAATATCGTAAGTTCTGTCTTATAGACTTTGTTAAGACATTCTTCAGAAACCTATCAATTCCTATTTTAAGGTACTCACTGATTGGCCTTCTACAGCCATACAATCACAGAAGCAAAGACTCTGTACTATCAGAAATACAGCATGGTCTACATAAGGCCCACTTTCCGACACAATACGCCTAGCCGTGTATCTTAAGGCACTTCAAGTGCACAACCGTGTATTTTCGAATGATTTTGAGTTTGTCATGACATCTCCCCTCTCAAGAAGTGCACTTCAGACCCCAATACACATTGGCTGAAAAGCAATCCTCAAATCCTCACTAAACCGCAAACTCTTCACTTTAAAAGTGTGCCCATTTGACTAAAAGGAACAGCTGCTGTCCATCCACCCTGTCCATGCTCCTCGTAATCCTATGCTTTTGAATACGTCCCCCTCAGCCTCCTTTCCTCCAAACTAAACAACTCAAGTTTATCCAGCCTCTCTCTATAGCTGATATGCTCAATCGTAGGGAACATCCTGGTGAATCTCCTCTTCAAACCCTCCCGTGCTTTCACATCCTTCCTGTAATATGGTTCTCAGAACTACACACAGTATTCCACCTTGGCGTCACCAAAGTTCCGCATAGCTCTTATAATCCGTGCCTCAATGAATCAGGTTATGTTTACAGTCCTCTGTGCTTTCCCAAATTGTGTATGAACCTGTCCATCACATTCAGGGATGTGTGGAGAAACACCCTATGACCTTCCCAGTGTGCTGCCATTCATTGAGTCCTCTCCTTCTTCCAAAGTGTATCACCTCATATTTATCAGGGTTACATTCCATCTGCCATTGATCTGTCCATCTAACCATTTCATCTGTATCTTCCCGTTACTTAAGACCTTCCTCCTCACTGCCAGCCAATGGCCAATCTGTGTATCAAACACAAACTTACTTATCACACTCCCCACCTCTCGTCCATATTCACAGCGACATCATTTATGAGTACCACAAATATTAAAGTTGAAAATCACACAACATCAGAATAGAGTCCAACAGGTTTTTTCGGAGGCACCAGCTTTCAAAGCGCTACTTCTTCATCAGGTGATTGTGCGCTTTGATGAAGAAGCAGCATTTAGAAAGCTAGTGCCGCCGAATAAACCTATTGGACTATAATCTGTTGTTATGCGATTTTTAGCATTGTCCACCCAGTGCAACACCAGCATCTCCGAATCACAAATAATAAGGGATACAGCACTGATCCCTGTCGTATACCATTGGATACTGGCCTCCAGTCACAAAAGGAGTCAACCACCACCTTGTGTCTCCCACCACTAAACTTTATTTTGATGCAATTTGGCCTAATGAGACCTACCTGTTTCTTGGTTATTCTGTTCCGCTGGATACACTTGTAGAATAATTGGGAATCCATAATCTTGCCCTGCCAGCAGGTTTCCATGTCCCTGTGTTAGTTAGTCCCCAACGCATGCAGAATTTCCTCCTTATTGCAGTCTTAAATGGTCTGTCCTTTATCCTGCCATTATTTCCCTTGATTGCGTATTAGGCAGCCGGAGATACATCCTGTTAATTTCCAACTTGTCACATGTTTTGTGAATTTTATGCATTTCACAGTGACCCATCTGTAATTCTTTGAAACTCTAGAGAACACAGGCCGAGTTTCCTCATCGCGCAATCTCACCAATTGAGGGATTAATCTGGAGAATGTCCATTGTACTTCCTCTGTGGTCAGTATATTCTTTCTCAGATTTGGTGACCAAAACTGTCCTCAATATTCCAGGTACAGTCTCACCAACACGCTGTTAACATGTCTTCAACATGTCTTTACATCTATATTCTGACTCCAGTAAAGCAATGCAATCCAAACTTTAACTTACCACTTGCTTATATTCCTCCAAATACCCTTCACATTCATTGCATTTACAAACTCACTGTGTGAGTTCTTATAGAAAGCCTTCTGATAATCTGAAGTATGCCATTTCTCCTGGATCCCCATGATCGATGCTGTAAGAATCAACTTCAAACAATTCCAAAGCTTGTCAAGTATGATTGCCCTTTCAGAAATACAGACTGATTCTCTCCAATGTTGCTGTTAATTTCTCAATAACGAATATCACATCCTACATAATAGATTCCAACAGTTTCCCCACAAATGTCAAGTTAATTAGTCTGCAGTTCTCCACACTATCTCTTCTTCCCTTTGTAGATGCTTGGATCACTCCCGTTCATCTGTAGTGCTTGGTTCCAGACTATGCAGAATGCACTGGGTAATGGTGCACAGTCATCGACAGTGCAACTAATACTTCAATTAGTGATTTATTTCTGAAGATTTTGGTATGAAGTACAACTAGTTTGTCAAGGTTAGCAAAGCTCAGTCCAGCTGCATGTTCAAGTAGAGCCTTGTTACTGATATAAATTGACTTTCTGTCTTTCGATCCACAAGTCCTGTACGATCACTTCGTATTTCTGGGTGATTTTCTGGATCTTCCTCCATGAAGACAGATGTGAGGTAACTGGTTATTTGCTTGGCCATTTCTCTGTTATCCATAATAAACTCGTCTCTCCTGATTGCAGATTTCCACATTTGACTATGCTTTTCTCTTTCCTTTGAAATATAGATCATAGATTTATGCAGTCCTTGTGTTCCTTTTTGTTTGTATGCATGTTCCCTTTTTGATTTCCTTACCCGTTTCATGGCCCTGCTTTTCTGGATCGTAATTTTCTGAGAATTCTCAGGATTCCACAATGTCTGGAATTCTTCTGAAGTTACTTCCTGTGATTCGTGTGATCTTTAATTTATTATGCTAATCATTGTTAACTCACTTTCTCACTCTTGGGTGTTTTACCTGAAAAAATTAGACATATTTTTCAGACTTTGTAGTATTTCTATCAATCTCCTGGTCCTGACCATATATATTCAGGAACACTGCAGGAGGACAGGATAGAAATAGCGGGGGCCCTGGTTGGTACTCTTGCATCATCGGTCGTCAATGGGTAAGGTCCTGGAGGACTGGAGGGTAGTGAATGCTGTGCTGTTATTCAAAAAGGGCTACAAATAAAAACCGGGGAACTATAGACCAGTACACCTAAAATCTGTAGCAGGTAAGTTATTTGACAAGATTCTGAGGGAGAAGATATACATGCATTTGGAAAGACAGGGCCTTGTGAATGGAGGATTATGGCTCACAAGTTTGTTAGACTGCATTGATGAAGTGACCAGTAACTTTGGCAAGGACATGGCTGTATATATAGATTTCAGTAAGGCCTTCAATAAGGTTCCACATGGTACGCTGCTCTGGAAGGTTAGATCACATGGAATTGAGGGGGAGTTGGCAAATTAGGTCCAAAATTAGCTTGATGATAGGAACAAGAGGGCAATCGTGAAAGGATGCTGGTTGGACCGGAGGCCTGTGATGAGTGGAATGCCTTAGGGATAGGTGCTGGGACTATATATTCATATATTACACATATCTATGATTTAGATGAGAATGTACAGGTATGATTTGTAAGTTTGAAGGTGACACTAAAATAGGTGGTATCGTGGACAGTGAGGAAGGTTATCAGAAATCTCAGAAATTACAGCAGTACCTTGATCAGGTGGGGAATTGGGCAGAGAAAAGACAAATTGAGTTTAATTCAGATAAGTGTAAGTTCTTGCATTTTAGAAAGCAGGAGTTTCATGGTGACTGGCAGGGCCTTAAGGAGTGCAGTGGAACAGAGTGACCTTGGAATTCAGGTGCACGATTTTCTGTAAGTGGAGTCCCAGGCTTTTGACTCACTGCCCTTCATCAGTTAGAGCACTGAGTATCGAAATTAGGGAGTTATGTTGCAGTTATACAAGATGTTGGTGAGTCCATACTTGTCGCGCCATGTTCAATTTTGTTCACTTTGCTCGAGGAAGGATGTTATTAAACTGGAAAGAGTGCAGAAGAAATTTACAAGGATGTTGCCAAGACTCAATGGTCTGAGTTATAGTGAGAGGTTGAACAAGCTAGGAGTTTGTACTTTAGAATGTATGAGGCTGAGGGGGATCTGATAGTAGTGTGTAAGATCATGGGAAACATGGATAGAGTCAATGCACTCAGTCTTTTTTTCCCCAGGATTGGGCAATCACGGTCTAGAGGGCATCAATTTAAGGTCAGAGGGGAAAGAGTAAAAGGGAACTTGAGGGGCAATTTCTTTTACACACAGGGTGGTATGTATATGGGATGAGCTGACAGCTGTAGTTGAGGCGGGTACATTCACAAAATTTAAAATACATTTGGACAAATACAGAGTTAGGAAAGGATTAGAAGGATACAGGGAAATGGCGGGGAAATGGGGTTAGTGTGAATGGATGCTTTTTCCGGGATGGACCAGTTTGGGCCGAATGGCCTGTCTCCGTGAGGTAATACTATATGGGTCTAACAACCATTGTTCTCCTACTGAAAGTTATATTGTACTTTCCCAATTCACTGGAGCGAACTTGACCCTCTAACCTCTGGGCTTCCATGATGTTTGACCAGAATGTTCAACCATTCCATATTGAATACAGACGCCGTGTAAAATACAACATATTAATGTCACTATTCCTCCAAAGCTGCTTCAGAGGAAGGTTAGTAATTAGTCCTTCTGATCACACAATAGATAATAAACAATAGGTGCAGGAGTAGGCCATTCTGCCCTTTGAGCCTGCACCACCAATCAATATGATCATGGCTGATCATCCTTAATCAATATCACACAACACGAAATCAGAAATAATCTGCTCTCTAGTTTGGTTCACAACATACTCTCCAACCTACCTGATATACACTTAAGGAATTTATTTTTCACAACATTAGCAGTCACTTAGTTAATTCAGTTTCAATGCAACTTGACACCATTCATTATTACTGCAGAACCCACGAGTATTTGTTACACATTCACAGGATGGGGGGCTTAGCTGGAAAACCAGCATTTACTGGCCATTCCAGCCGGCAGTTAAGAGTCAACAGCGTTGCCTTGGTTCTGGAGTGACATGCAGGCCACATCAGATAAGAACAGCCGTTTCCTTCCCTCAAGGACATTAGTGAATCAGATGAGTTTTTCCAACAATCAGGAATGGATTCCTGATCATCATAAACCCTTGATTCCAGATACATATTGAGTTCAAATTACACAATCTGCCATGGCAGGATTTGAAACCATGCCCCCAGAACATTACCTGGGTCTCTGGGTTAAGAGCCCAGCGATAATACCACTATTTCATAGCTTCCCTTTGAGTATAGTTGCATATATAATTTCCAGAGCATATGATGCAAAATATTTGCGTGACAGTTTTGGTTCAGATATATAACACAACAAATTTGTTTCTCCTTGCTATTTGTAAGACCCACCCAAACTGATTCTGTGGAATCTGAGGGACAGAGCCTGTGTCGTTATGAGCGATAGACTTGGATAAGACATTCGGGGAGGCTCACCTCGCTGCTGAGATGATCTGCAGACATGTCCAGCAATAAAGGACAAGCATTAATATCCATTCCGTTCTGTCAGGATAAGTGTCACCGTATATTCTCGCTGTTCCCTCACACTCACTGTATATCTGCTACAGCACCGACCCTCATCCAAGGCTCACACTCTAACTCCAATAAGTCTCAAGCACGACCACACTCACTGTTGAATTCAGCACCTTCCCTCCCCCACATTTTGTGTCCCTGATGTAATAGTCCCACACACTAATAGCACGACATGGATACAACACTATGGACAGACTCCCTCCGGCCACCTCTCCATATCACACCTCACCGAGTCCAGCACTAACAGCAGGGTCATCCACTCCCACCCTCACTCATTCCCTCCCTTTCTCCAATTCCAGGAGAAGCAGTCTGAAATAGCACAGAAAGGGCCAACCCGGGTGGTGGAGGGCCGGATATCCGTTCCCTCATCCCCCTATTCTGATATGTGGAGAGGATCCTGGAGAGCTCCGGAGAGCACCAGGAGGCCTTGTGTGGAGATTCTGAAACATCTACGTCCCACCCACCGAATAAGGAGCAGTGTACAGTAAGAGCAATTCTCAAATCAAACCGACTGTTAGTTCCAGCCTCATGTCTCTCACTCGCAGAAGAACAGATACCCCATTGCACAGAGATGCAGGCAGTGAATTACACAGATGTATTGGTAAATACCCCAATATACTAACATACACAATGCATACAAGGAGATAAGCATGCACACACGGAGAAGCACACAAAGACATAAACAGTCACACACAAATATACACAAACACAGATAGAAACACACAGGCTGATACAAAGACAGACAGACATAGTCACACAAATACAAAAGTAACAAGCACAAGGAAACACACACACACATAAATACACATTAAGACACAGACGCGAGTGTCATTAAGACTCAAATAAATAAGTTTTTGATTTATAAGGAGATCAAGGATTCTAGGGAGAAGGTAGGAGAATGATGTTGAGGAACATATTAGAAATGACTGAATGGTATATCAGACTCGATAGGCCAAATGGTCTAATTCTGCTCCTTTTTTTAATGCCCGTATATTGTTCTGCTATCAGGTATTCTCTTCCTGAGACAGCAGCAGCATCATATTTGATTGGAAACAGTCAGTGATAATGTGGGAAAGGATTGGAGGGCAGAATGGTTAATGTCTATTCCTAGTTATTGTATCACTTTATCCGAAAAGGGGCAGTGGTTTGATATCAGGTTAACACGGTTTTTAAAAACTGTGTCCCACAATGAAAGAAGGATGTCCCTTTCCCTTTACTGTTGTGCTGTCTGTGGTGTCCTCATCCTCAGGGAGCAGTGAAGATTCGGTTAATGAAGGTATTTTAATTTGAGTTTGACTGATGTTTGCCGGACAGGAGAGTCAATGTTTATTGGGAACAGACAGGACACGGATGGTCAGACACACTCGGATCAGCCATGAGCATTCTGGATGGTGCCGCTAAATGGCCAACTGCTGCCCCTTTCCAATGTGTTGTTCCATCAATCCTCGCTCCCGGCCGTTACAGAGATATACTGCTGACCATACCCCATGTGTTGTTCCCTCTATCCACCACTGAGTGCGATTACAGGGTAGAGGACCATCCCATTCAGCCTGAATGGATCGTTACAATGAGATGGGAGGAGACCATTCTGCCCCTCCAAAGAATTACACAGGAATATAGGATGAAGTAATTCAGCTCGTTGAGTACATTACACAACCCAGGACGAGGTCATTCAACCCGCCTGAACTGCTGCACAGGAACAGGGATGCTGTCACTAACAGGAAATAGACAGTAGAGATGTATGATTTTTTAAACAAAACTGTAACTAGTTTTGACTCAGAGATCACTGTAGGGTCATCAATGATCAATAATCTATGTAAAATATCTGGATGAAGGGACTGAATGGATAAAAGCTGAACTATCTTGTACACCAAAATGATCATTCAATAGATCTTCAAATGGAGGGAGTGAATCTGCATTATGATGTAGACAGGGAAGGTTAGTGAGCTACCCTCAGTAGAAATAATATAATGTGAGTTGTTTATTGCAGTCGGGAACAATTTAAATGGAGAGAGATTGCAGAACTCTTTGATGCAGATGTTTTTCATATTCTTGTTACATGACTGATACGAAGTCTGTCTGCAGATGCAGCAAGTGATTCGGAAGGTAAGTGGAATGATGCTGTTTTTAGCAACGGGTATTGGGTTTAATTAGGAATATTTCACTGTATCTGTCCCGGGCATTGCTGAGACGACATCAGATACTCTGGGTGAAGTTCTGATCCTCTAAACTAAAAATACAACCGGATACAATTCCTTTCAAAAATGTTCAAAGATGTTTCCCTTTACTCATTCCTGAAATGAAGGCCTTTTGTTGTCGGGGATTATCTGTTTTGACCTTAGATGAGAAATCTTATTAAACCACGATTTTCAGAGAAGTTTTTCAGCTGGATACATACTTACCCTTGTTAAGAAGACTAAAGCTAGATAATAATTTTTTGAATGAGATGCATTGGTATTAACACAAATACTATGAAGATATCAACCCAGTTTTAAAAAAATACGCAGATGTATATAAACATCTCATCAAATCATCAAACGGGCACATTACTTTCTTTGTAGAGACGCTGATAGGGGACGGGAGGGAAATATATCCCTGGTGGTGGGGTCCATTTGGAGGTGGCGGAAATGGCGGCGGATCATATGCTGTACATGGAGGTTGGTGGGGTGGTCGGTGCGGACATTATTTTATTTTGCTAATGAACAAACGTTGTGCACAACAACAGCAATGATGCTGCATACAGCATACAGTCTATTATCATCCATTCCAGAGAATGTACATGGAGAGTGCACATGGTCCAGTTTTGTTTTCAGTTGACATTCTTGTATTTTTCCACACAAAGACGGATAAAAATATTATTTGCTTCAGAAGCAGCAGCCAATTGGTCTCTCTCTTACTTACTTCTGCCTGAAAACAAGGCGTGAGAGCAGAAAACTCCTGAGTCATCTTTACCACTCGTGGAGGATTCCTGATGAGGATTCATAAGAATCTCTGTACAGCTCGAAGCAAAGGGAATTCAGCCAAATCCAACTGTTCCGGGAAGAAATCCGCATTCCCAGACATTTGTGTGAGCAGAATAAGTTGAAAGTCAGAAAAAAACATTTGGGATACTCTGTCATTTTACCATTTGTTCACAGTTCAACTTTCTGTGTCTCAGATTTTTGAAGAAAAATTACCCAGTCTGATACCTATATCACTGGACACAGCACTCAACTGGTTACATTTAAAATTTGCTTTCGCCAATAGAGGAGTGGGAAAAGACATGAATGACCCTCCAACATTGGTCAGAACACGAACAAGAGATTCTCATAGGGTTGTCAAGGTGTGAATTCCCTTCCACAGAAGATTGTGATATTTCCTGGATATTTCCATTTGTTCAATATTGTCTATGTAAGACATTTGAAAGACAAATGAATGTAGGAAAATGGTACACTGACAGAAAAGTGCTGCTGAGACCTTAATCAGATCATAGTGCATGGTAGAGCCTCACTCAGAGATGACTCAAAATTGCTTTGCTCTCTCTGATTGCAACATGCAATAACAGTACATCCAGGAAAATTGCAGCCATTTACATTGAAATTACAGAAAATGAAAACATAAGGAACAGGAATAGGTAATTCGGACGGTCAAGCCATTGTATACGATCATAGCTAATCTACTGTTCGCATTAACTCCTCCTTAATTCCCAGTTATTCACACTCCTCAGCTCTCTGACAGGTCAAAGATTCATGTACCACCCCATTAAATACTTTCAGTGATGTAGCTCCCCTAACTTTCTAGTCCAGATAATTCCTGACATTGATTACCCTCTGTGAGAGGAAAACACTCTCTACACATACACCGTCACCTGTTGATGTGAACAAGAGGTGAACACAGGGGCTCAGGAAAGAGTGAATGGCCTTGATACCAAGTCAGTAGTTGACTGAGGATGTCATCAAGACCACCTACTTATCTGAGCTTAATGAGAATCAGGTCTGACGTCCTCACTGGTTGGGGTCTTTCAGAGCACAAAGGAAGATGTTTGTGGTCGTTGGCTGACCATCCTCTCAGTTCCGGGACATCACTTCAGGAGATCCTCAGAGTAACTTTCTCAGCACAAGCATCTTCAGCTCCTTCGTCAACGTCTCTGTGCCCCCACTCCCGGCGACCCCCATCTATCCCAAGATCAGAAGCGGAGTGATCACTGAAGATCACACAATATTCAGAACATTTTGTCCCCACTCAGCTCCTGAACTGGTATGTGTCCATATTCAGCAAGACCCAAACAACATTCACATTTGTGCTGTTAAAGTGTCGGTAACATTGATGTAACAGAACGGCCAGGCACTGCACATTTCCACAATTAAAAGAGAAACTCATTCAGCACCTCAAGCTGGTTACACCCGGATATGTGGAAACTATTCAGCCCATCGAAATGACTGAACAAGAAGAGGGACAACCCATTCAATCCTTCTGCCTGTTCCACAGGAAGAGGAGGCGTCTGGTCAGTACATTGAGCTGTTAAACAGGAACAGACAGATTTCAGTCAGACCCCTAAACCTGTTCTATGGAACCAGGAGGAGACCATTCACCCCTCGAGACACTTATACAGGAATAGGAGGGTGTCATTGATGCTCCAACCTGGAAAACGAACGGAGCAGACTCTGCACTCATAGACTGCTCACAATGTTCCTCGTGGCTCCATTGCCTGTGGAACAAATGATTGTTTAACGTGTTTTGCTGGCAATGAGGAAGGAATAAAATGTTTTGTGCCAAGCCTCAAGGAAACATCTTTCATCTCCAAGAAGACAGACCCATGTTCTTCGTGGGGGTCAGAAGCTGGTTGGGATAGTTAACTGTTTTAGAATGAAGGTATTGTGGCTCCTGTCCCGATGGAGGATAACGTGAAGTTCTATGTATGATCACACACCAAATGCACTGGATTAATGTTGGAAGAGTTTATCGAAATGGGGAGTGGCGTGCACTGAGAGGAACATTCTCAGAGTCTTTTAAGCCATTGAGAATTATGTAAACCAAGTTAAAAAAAACATGGAATTTATCACCGTATTTGTTCTGTTTGGGATATAATGAGTGACTGTCCATCACCTTAAGTTTCAATGCAATCACCTCTTATTCTTCAAAGCGCTGCAGATCCTCATGCACTCCTGAAGGTACAATCATCCCAATAATTAATCTGGTAAAACTCCTTTATACTGTTTCTGCCAAGAGAATTATTCCTTATAAAGGAGAGAAAATCTGTGCACAATACTCCAAATACTATCTCAACAACACTCTAAGGTTGATCACAATAATTCTGTTCCCTCACTTAGCTGTCTCAGCTTCTTTCCTGTGGTATAAAAAGCCATTCCTTCTCTCTGCACTGCGAATGATGTGGAATTTTGAAGTTTCTTACATCTGTGCGTCAGTCATCACCAGAGGTGTCGATGGAGATGTATATCACGTTCAGAGGGAGACTCAATCAGAAAGAATTCACTTGAAACAGGGAATGGTCACCGACCTGAATGGAAATGACTTACAGGTGAATGGAAATCAGGCAGAGAAAGGGAGCTATCTTTCCTTCTGTTCTACCCTTACGGGATGTGTGCAGCCCTGGTCAGGCCAGCATGTTATGTTGATCTTGAACTGAGTGGCTGATTCAGCTGTTGCACAGGATAATAAAGAGTAAACCAAATTGCTGTGGGTTTGCAGTCACACAGAGACCTGAACATGAAAAGATAACCCATTGCCTTCTCGAAACGACATGAGGCAAGCAGATAGGCTTCTGTTTAAAACTAGTGGTGATGATTTCATTTGCATTCCATCAACTTCCTTCATGAGATACCAACAAATTATTATTCTGTGCCGCTTGATTATGAGTAAATGACTTGACCACCATGCATTGTCTGTCCATCTGACAGATTCTGTGCAGAGGAGAAATTAACCAGCTCAAGTGACGTAAGCATAGTTAGAAGGGACTTGAAAAGTTTATATCTGGATTTACCAAAGGCACAAACTATGAATTATTCAGCAGCTGCATTGAGGCTGAGAAGGTGACTGAAATATCCTGATAGTGGTCTTGGGCAGGATTGGTGAGTGGGGAGAATATGTATAAATGTAAATATGAATGAAGAAAAAAGATAATGGAAATTAGGAACAGTCTGGTTTCTCCTCGCGTATTGTTGAGCAAGCTGTGAATAGTAATTTGCTAGTTATAATCAGTAAGGAATAACATATTTGACTGGACTTGAAAATAATGACTTGCAAATTTTAAAATTTGAATATGAACAGCAATTCAGTACAACTCAGCTGAATGGTCAGATGGAATGACTGACCAGGAACACCAACTATAGCGAGGATAGGATAGTAACCACCTTGAATAATCCAAAGGATATCTTCGATCCGTGAGGCTAATGATATCCAAGGCTGAGAAAGGTAGTAAAGACCCAAGGCTAAACTCCTGTCTGTTGTAATATTCCAGTCTAAGGTTCTCAGATTCTGATCCATTAATGGAACATCCCAGTCTAATTTTCTCAGATTCTGATCTCTCCTCCCCCTGTCTCTCAAGCTACTGATCCCTGTTCGTCCAGTCATTGATGCTCCTGCCCATACTGGGATGACACATTGAACCAAGTCCTTAATTAATAGAAGAGGCAAACCCTCCAGTGACACATCTCGGATCCACGGAGATTGACATTAATCACAGTCACTGAACAAATAGCTCCATCCAATGCCTTTCAATTCAATATTGTTCTATTCAAATTCAAAACAATGATTCAAACTGTCATTTTCTGGATGGGATATGTGAGGGTGACTAATGGAACAAATCTTGAGGCCGTTAGATCAATTGAGTGTAACCATTCAATCTGTCTTGGATGCAGAAGTAATGCCATAAGTTTATTTAACGTAAACATGTGTCTCTGATTATAAATGGAACATATACCCTGGAACTATTGATCAAGCATCATAATTTCAATTAAACATTGAGACAATTTTTATCATTCATGATCTGAGGTGAATGCGTGTCTGAGAAACGTGGGGTTTTAACAGACAAATGGCATGGATATATTAACAGAGAATTGAACGTGGCGAATACAATTCAGATTGTTATTCCAGGTTTAGAGAGAGGCAGATGAGGCCTGTGCTATTGATGTTATCGATGTTAGTGAACTGTGATGAAATGTTATTTACTGGACTTCAATTACAGTGTGATTATGGCATTGTGCAGGAGGCAGGAAACAGAGAGTATTGTGGGATGTGACAGTTCAGACTGGAGGGAAGGACAATAATATTCCCCAGTCATCCGTATTGGAATGTTACTCTTTATAACTCATGTGAAGAACAGATTCAAGGATACATCTAAAGTGAGGAATGAGGAGTAAAATTTGTTTATTGAATACAAAATATGGGTACAAAATGATTTTCTGTCCGTACTAAAGTATGGGAAGTACAAAGAAATAAGATACACTCATGGTATTGAGCTTCATAAATTGAAATGTGTATTACAAAACCACGGAAGTGGTGTGTAATCTTTGTCAATCATTTTTTGGCCCATAGCTGAGATGCTGATTTCCCCTCTGTCAGTGATCCACCTCATTAAGATTCTCTGGCGCAGTATCTCAGTATCGAGCACGATTCTCAGTTCCTGCTGCTGTTCATCCAGTCTATTTAAATTAAGTCACCTTCTCACTGTAGAGAAAAAAAAATCACTTTGCCTTTTGGACTCTGTTTAACTGTCAGCAACTCAGCTCTGTGATATTATTGGCGATAAATGCTCTGGGACCACAGCCAGTATCCGCACAGTGCTCAAACTGTATGGCAATAGATAAAGACCTTGCCATCCGTGAGAATTTCTAAATAAAACTTCCATTTTCTGTCCGTTCCTGTCTATCACCCGTCATGCTGTCTTCTGATCTATCCAACTCACCCCCTTTTAGCATCCCTCCAATCACTCCCTGTTTCCAAATTGTGCAGTTGTACAACTTGATGTTTTGGCCATTTTGGAGAAATGGATAGAACAGGGGAAGGACTGATCGTTGGAGGGTCCGGGTTTAGATGCTTCAATAAGAACAAGGAAGGTACTAAAAGTGGGGCGGGTATGGTGGTTGTGGTGGGGGAGGGTGGGTTGGCATTGAAAATCAAAGACAGCATTACGTTAGTAGAAAGGATGCTTGATAAGGACTCGTCTAGTGAGGGCGTATGGGAAGAGGTTAGATACAAACACGGGGAGGTCACTCTGCTGAAAGTTCTGTACTGCCGTCTGAGAAGTTCCAGAGATGTAGAGGAAAGGATTACAAAGATGATACTGGATAGGAGCGAAAATAACAGAGTAGTTGTTATGTAAGAGTTTAACTTTCCAAATATTGACTCGACATGCTGCAGTTCAATTACTTTATATGGGTTAGTTTTTGTCCAATGTGTGCAGAATGGTTTCCTGACACAGTATGTAGATAGGCAAACAAGGGCCGAGGCCAAATTGGGTTTGGTACTGAGTAATGAACCAGACCAGGTGTTAGATTTGGAGGTAGGTGAACACTTTGCTGATAGTGACCACAATTCAGTTATGTTTACCTTAGCGATGGAAAGGGACAGGTGTATACCGCAGGACAAGAGTTATAGCTGGGGGGAAAGGCAATTATGATGCAATTAGGAAAGGATTTCGGATGCATAGGATGGGGAAGGAAACTGCAGGGGATGGGTACAATTTATGAGTGGAGCTTTTTCAGACAACAGCTACTGTGTGTCCTTTATAAGTTTATACCTGTCAGGAAAGGAGGAAGTGGTCGAGTGAGACTGCTGTGGTTTACTGAAGCAGTTGGATCTCTTGTCAAGAGGAAGAAGGAGGCTTATTTTAAGATGAAACGTGAAGGCTCAGTTCAGATGCTTGAGAGTTACAAGTCAGCCTGGAAGGTCTTAAAGAAAGAGCTAAGATTAGCCAGGAGAGAGCATGAGAAGTCTTTGGCAAGTAGGATCGCGAAAAACCCTCAAGCTTTCTATCAGTACGTCATGAATAATAGAATGAACAAATGAAGATTAATGGCAATCAAGGACAGTAGTGTAAAGCTGTGTGTGGAGTCTGAGGAGATAGGACAGGCTGTAAATTAATATTTGAATTAGTATTCACAATGGAAAAAGAAAATGCTGTCGAGGCCAATACTGAGATACAGGCTATTAGAATAGACAGGATTGAAGTTTGTAACGTGGAGATGTTAGCAGTTCTGGAGAGTGTGAAAATAGATAACTCCCCTGGGCCAGATGGGATTTATCCTAGGATTCTCTGAGAAGCTAGGGAGGAGTTTACACAACCATCTGTTCGGATTTTTACATCGCCATTATCTACAGGAATAGTGTCAGAAGACTGGAGGGCAGCAAACGTTGTCCCCTTGCTCAAGAAATGGAGAAGAGACAACCCTGGTAATTAGATACCTGTCTTACTTTGGTTGTGGGTAAGGTGTTGGAAAGGATTATAAGAGATAGGATTTAATATCATCTAGAAAGGAATCATTTGATTAGGAATAGTCAACAAGGTTTTGTGAAGGGTATGTCACGCCTCACAAATCTTACCGAGTTCATTGAGAAGGTGACCAAACAGGTGGATGAGGGTAAAGTGAGGTATGTGGATTTCATTTAAGCGTTTGATAAGGTACCCCATAGTAGGCTATTGAAGAAAATATGGAGAGTGTGGTGTTGGAAAAGCAGAACAGATGAGGCAGCGCCCAAGATGCATGCAAGTTGATGTTTCTCTTGTAAGCCTTTCATCAGGAATCATTTTTCTGGTCTGCAGCATCTGTAGTCTTCATTTTCTCCTCGCTCCTCGGATATTGCCTGACCTGCTGTGTGTTTCCAGCGCCACAGTCTCGACTCTGATCTCAAACATCTGCAGTCTTTACTTTCTCCCAGAAAATATGGAGACATGGAATTGTGGGTGATTTAGCATTTGGATCATAAATCGGCTAGCTGAAAGCAGACAGAAGGTGGTAGTTGATGGGGAATGTACATCCTGGAGTTTAGTTGCCAGTGGTACACTGCAAGGATCTGCTTTGGAGTGACTGTTGTTTGTCCTTTTGAAAATGACCTTAATGAGGGTACAGATTGATGACTTAGTAAATTTACGGTTGACAGTAAGGTCGGTGGATCTGTAGGCAGTGCTGAATGATGTTTTCGGTACTGAGCAGTAATGTTCTGTGTGCATAGACCTACAATGGGCTAAGTAGCTTTCTTCTGTGATGTAACGATTCTGAGGTACTCTGGCCCACAATAAAAGCTTTAGGTGCCTGGAGAGACAAGCTGGTCCAGTAAAGGACACACACTGCACAATCATCCATCATCTCTCCCTGTTCTCTGATATATGGCGGCCTCAAAATATCAGTTCAAACAAAATAGATTTATTCACATTCAAACACTCAGCAGGACGTTCACCCGAGGGGATTACCGTCAGAGGATTCAATGAATAATAAGGTTTCAGAATAACTCCAAAAATAAAGCAATATCACAGCAGCATAATAATTGGCAGCAGAGTAAAACTTACAGTTCCAAATATTTCCCAGTTCAGCATTGTGTTCAGTTTTGGTCACCTTGCTATAGGAAGGATGGTATTAAACTGAAACTTTACAAGGATGTTGCCAGGCCTCTAGGGTCTGAGTCATAGGGAGATGTTGGATAAGCCGGGACATTTCTCTTTAGAGCGCAGGAGACCGTGGGAGGCATGAAGTGCTTCGAGAAGCTAGTCATGGCCCACATCAGTTCCAGTCTCCCAGCCTGCCTCAATCCCCTACAATTTTCCTACCAGTGGAATGGGTCCATAGCGGGTGCCATATCCCTGGAACATCTGGACAACAAGGGCACCCACGTCAGAATCCTGCTCATTGACTATAGGTTCACCTTCAACATCATTATTCCCTTCAGACTGATCACTAAACTCCCTGACCTTTGTCTTGGCTCCGCCCTCTGAATTTGGATCCTCATCTTTCTGACCTACAGTACACAGTGAGTGAAAATAGGTAAGTGTGTCTCTTCCATGATAACATTCTATACTGAAATCCCAAAGGATGTGTCCTCAACCCCCTAGTATACTCCCTTTTCACCCACGATTGTATTGCCAAATTTTGACCAAATGCCATCTACCTGTTCACTGATGACACCATCATAGTAGGGCAGGTATGTAATGATGGCAAGTCAAAATACAGAACGGAAATAGAGGACATGGTGATGTGCTGCACTGAGACAAATCTCTCTTTCAACGTTGGCAGAACTAACCAACTGATCAATGACTTCAGAAAGAAATGAGGAGAACATGCCCCCATCTCCATCAATGGAACTGAAGTTGAAAGAGTGGAAAGCATTAAGTTGCTTGAAGTGACGATAACCAATCTCCCATGTAGATGTGACAGCCGAGATGGCACAACAACACCTCTTCTTTCTCTGGCAGCTCAGGACATTTGACATGTCCACAAGGACCTTCACCAATGTCTACAAATGCACCACTGACAGCAAACTATCTGTGTGCATAATGACCTGGTGTGGCCACAGCCCTGCCCAGGACAGTAAGTGAAATGACAGAAGGTTGTGTGCACAGCCCATGCCATCACGGAAACCAATGTCCTATCCATTGTCTCCATTTACACAGCTCACTGCCGCAGAAAGGCTGACAACATTATCAAAGACCCATCACACCCTGGATCTCCTGCAATCTCTTCCATCATGGAGACAATACAGAAGCTTGAACACACAAACCAGCAGCTCCTGGACAGCCTCGTCCGAGCCATTATTCATCTAATGAATGGACTCTCTAACTTCAAATTATGCTGATCTTGCTCACATTGATGTTGCCTATTGCCTGCCCCTTCTGGTGTAGCCTGTATGTCTCAGTCTAAGTATTTCCTTTTCCCTATGATCTGTATGTTCCTTGCTTATTGTAGGAGCGAGATTCCCCAGCTAGGGTCAAAGACTCTGGAGGCAGACAGGGCACAGGCATGGAATGGACTTTAATTCAAGCAAAACATGGTTAATGCAGGGAGAATACCAACGGATCTTCCTCGAATCTGGCTTTGACATGAGAAGACAATCGTTTCCTTAATCTTTAGCTCAGATCAGACGGCAAATCAATGACACACTTCGAGTTTACAGTAGAAGGACCGTATTTTTATACGTTCTGTGTTGCAATGATCATACACAACTTTGTCAGTGTGCACTCCACTCCCCTTCTGCAGAACCAATCTTGTAAAACAACTGATCAATGATGGACACTCCCAGGGACAGCCCGAGGTTCTTATTTGTTTCGGATGTTTAACAATTGCTGTTATCTCTAGGCCTTGGGATCTTTCTATAATGGATTCCAAAGTTCGGGGCTGTGCCCTTTTTAGTCATATCCCTCATTGTTTATCTTGAAGGATTGCATAAATTCTATTCTCCATTGGGCAGGCTATCTCTTATCAAATTCCGAGATCACATTTTACATTAAAAAGTTAATTCTGTTACAAAATTCGTATTGTTATTATTATTTCTACTGTTAAACTTTTTCTTAGTGAACTAGACAAGACATGCCAGGCATCTCTTTAAGCTTTTAGAATTACGTTGAAATCTGTGTCCATGATTATTTACCAAATATTTAACTCGGACTTATTACAATTGTAAATAGTTTCAAAGGCACAGCGAGCTTCTGAAAGATAACTTGAGTTGCTGCTTTTGTGGATGAAAAGAATCCTTACTGAGATCAGAATACGTTACCTTTTGTAATGATTCTTCAAAGTTTTTGTGCTACAATTTCATTATATCTTCTGTGTTCTGTTAAAAATTATCGATTCTTTAAAAAAGAACTTTCTTTATCACTATGTTGGCATGTTTCAGAATCTTACGAATCAGATTATCATTTATTTTGCTTTGGAATAATTCCCTTTTCAAAGGCCCTTTTTTCACAAATGCTGAAGCAATCTATTTTAATTTCTGGCTATTTTGTGGCTCTTCAAAAACAGACAGTTGTAGTAGACTTCTTTATTTTGGCCACTCCATGTCTCTAAAAAAAAGGCAGCTCCAATTCTCACTATGATCTGCCAGAACTGTGAATAAACAAAGAGTTTCACTCCACTTAGATAAATACGACAATGACTCCTATCAAATCAAATCAAACCAAATGTAATGATAGAGAGAGAGAAATTGTCACAAGGTCATTACACCCAGATCGAACTCTGCAGTCTGCCACATCCGGCCAAAAATCGTGATAGACGATTAAACAACTGACTGATGGAGAGGGCTCCACAATTATTCCCATTCTATCAATGGATAAGTTCTGCACATGAGTGTAAAAAACAAGGAAATAGTATCTGTACCATCCTAGCCAGGGGTGTTGAGTCGATGATTCAACTCACCGTCATCATCATGCCCACAGAATCACAGATCAGTCTTCAACCAATTCGATTCGCTGCACGTGACATGAAGAAACAGCTGAACACAGTAGAGAGGCAAATGCAATGAGCCCTGACTCCATTCCTGCAATAGGACTGAAGACTTGTGCTGTACAACAAGCCGTCTCCCTGGGGAAGCGGTTCCCTTCCAGCTCCAAATCTGACATCTCCCTGGCAATGTGGAAAATTACTCAGTGTCGGGGAATAATTACAATCTGACCAATTACAACCCTCTCAGTCTCATCACGATAGTCAAATTGGGAGTTCGTTTTGATAGAGCTGTCAAGCAGCACAGACATAAACTTGCTCAGTGTGGTTTCTGATAGGTCCCCATGTGGAGATGGTGCTGTTTTGGAAAAGTCACTGGATGAATTATCCAAACCAGGCTAATGCTCTGGAAGCTGGTGGAAGTTAAAAACAATTACTAAAACATCGACATCTCAAATCTGGTGTCAGTGACAGCGGCCTTGAAGTCAACGTTGATTGTAAACACCAATTTGCTTTTCCAATGAACTTTCAGGAAGCGATTCTCCCGTACTTTCCTGGTTTGGCCTAAATCTGACTCCAGACACACAGACATGTGATCGACTCTTCAATGGTCTCTGAAAAGGCCAAGCAAGACATTCTATTGTATCAAACTGCTCTGAAGTCTTCAAGGATAAAACCTGACAGAACACCCAGCCTCAGCCTCAGTATGGAAAAGGGAACTGGAAAGACAGTCCTGTTGACCCTGCAGAGACCTCCTTCCTAACATCTGTGAACTTGTGACAACATTTACAGAGCTTTCCTACAGACCGCACAGAAACATCGGGAATGGAATAGGCCATACAGCACATTGAGCCTGCCCCATTCTAGTTAATGTCTGAACATCTCCTCAAAGCACTTTCCCCACACACTGTACACGTGCCTTAATGTGATTAACCTTCTGAAGCTATAAAATAGGAACTGCAGTCGTCCCCTTGGTCTGTCGAGTTTGCTATCCAATTCAATATAATGACGGCTGACCCTTTATTTCTACACCACACTCCTGCTCTCTCCCCCATCCTTTCGGTATCTAGACATCCTTATTAGTCTTTAGTGCCTTGTCTTCCACAGCCTTATGTGAGAGAGAATTCCCAGGTTCACCAGTCTCGGAGTGCAGACATTTATTCGTTTCTAAATGCAATGTGACCCAACTGTATTTAATACCGTGGCCTCTTGTTTTAGACTTCCCAGGCAGGGGAATTATCATCACTTCTTCCAATCTATCTAAACCTGTCAGTGTTCTATATGTCTCACTGAGATCTCCACTCATTTTCCTAAACCCCATGGAATACAGGCTCAGTCGCCCCAAACTCTGCTCCCACAAAAAGTCTGTCATCCCAGAGATCAGTCTGGTCATCCTTCGGTGCTCTCCCTCAATGTCAGGTTTGTCCTTTATTAGGTACGGAGACCAAAACTGCACACAACACTGCACAATGTTCGAGTTGAGGTCTCACCAAGGGCCTGTACAGCTGCACTGAGACACCCTTACTCCTGGACTCAAGTCCACCTGAAATGAGCGTCAACACCCCATTTATCTTCCTGACTGCTTTCTGCTCCTGCAATCTTGCTTTCAGTGACTGATGTACAGGGAGATCCGAGATCATTTTCAATGTTACAGCTCCCCACTTGGTGGGTCTGCGTAAACTGGTCTCTGTGCCAATGTATTCCCAGTATTGGCTTCTGTCTTCAAAACTCACTGCCCTGCATGGAACTCAGAGGTCTGTCCAAACAATAACAGAAGAAAAATACAGTTCCCTTTATAGATTGACATTTCTCAACCAACTCCTTTTCCAATGGTTGGCTGGCATTTTAGTGTTTCCCAACAAAGTGGGCAAAATCACATCTATCCAAATGCTCTTCATCTACTACATATTTATTCATTCACTCCATTTGTTTCAATCACCTTAAAGTTTTTTTCACATCCTCCTCAATTTTCAAAATCCAATTCCATCAGCAGACTTGGAAACTTTGCATTTGATTCCCTCAACGAGATGTTTGAGATGTATTGTGAATATCTGGCGCCCCATCACCAATCATTGCGATGCCCCATGAGCCTTCCAAACTGAAAACCATCCATTTATTCCTACTCATTGTTTCCTGTCAACACTCCCATTTTAACACGATGCTCATATATTACCCCCCATCCCATGTGTTTTTACTTTGCACACTAGGCTTGGGACTCTTTAAAATTCTTGCTGAAAATCCAAGTTCAGTGCCTCTATTGTTTTTTCTGTAATTAATCTACCAGTCAGTTTCTCAAATATGTTTCCAATTTCATCAAAGTTTGTTGATTTTTTTCTATGCCCATTATTTTCAGTTCCAATAATTTCTCCAAATTAGTTTGATTACAAATTTCATTCGACATCATTTTCACATCAGACTCAGGTTTTCTCCTATTTCTGTAAAGGCTTTGTTTCTGTATTTTTCTGTGAAGACAGAAGTGAAGTCGCTGTGTCATGTTTCTCTGTTCTCCATTCTACATTCCCTGGTTTCACTCTGTAAAGAAGCTGGAACTTTGACTAAAAAGAACAGCTGTTGTCTATTCACCCTGTCCATGCCCCTTGTAATCTTAAACCTGAATGACTTATCCGCTCAACTTCCTCTGCTCCAAAATAAATAACTCGAGCTTACCCAGCCTCTCTCCATAGCTCATATGCTCCATCCTAGGGAACATCCTGGTAAATCCCCTCTGAATCTCATCCAGTACAATCATAACCTGTCTATAATGTGGCTCCCAGAACTGCACACAATATCTCATTTGGCCTAATCAAAGTGCCATATAAAACTCGTATAACCTTTGGGTCAATGAATAAAAGCTTCATCTGCAGTCATGCTGAACTCATCAATTATCATATTCAGTCATATTCAGGGATGTGTGGAGAAGCACGCTCTGAGCTTCCTAGTGTGCTGCCATTCTTTGAGTACTCCCCTGTCTGGTTCCTTCATCCAAACTGTATCACCTCATATTTATCAGGGTTACATTCCATCTGCCATTGATCTGACCATCTGACCATTCCATCTGTATCTTCCTGTAACATAATACCTTCCTCCTCACTGCCAACCACCCGGCTAATCTTTGTGTCAAACACAAACTTACTTATCACACTCCCCCTACCCACTTCACATTCACTTATCTTATGAATACCACAAATAATAAGGGACACAGCACTGATCTCTGTGGTAAACCAAGGGAAATTGGGCTCCAGTCACTCAAACAGCCTTCTCCAATGAAGTTGAGTTTGGATGCAACTTGCCAAGTCACTAATAGGCCCTACATGTTCCCTGGTTGTTCTGTTCCACCTGATATACGTGAAGAATATCTGGGGATTCTTCTTAATCTTGCCCTGCCAACAGGCTTCCCTGCCCCTGTGTTAGTCAGTCCCCTCCGAGGGAAGAATTTCCTCCTTATTACGGTCTTAAATGGCATATCCCTTATCCTGTCATTATTTGCCTTAAATATAGAGTAGACAGCTCGAGAAACATCCTATGTATTTCCACCACATCACATGTATCATAGATTTTTGAAATTTCACTGCGATCACCTCTCATGCTTTGAAACTGGAGAGGTCGCAAGACAAATCTCCCCATCAGAAAATCTTGTCATCTCAGGAATTAATCTGGAGGATGTCCATTGGACGTCCTCTGTGATCAGTGTAATCTTTCTGAGATTAAGTCACCAACACTGCACTCAATACCTCAGGTACATTCTCACCAACACTCTGTGCATCTGCTTCATGATGTCTTTACCTCTCTATTCCGAGTCCCTTAAACAAACTCCAACCGAACTTTAACTTTCCAATTACATATATTGCACCAAATACCATTCACACTAATTGCATTTACGAACTCACTCTGTGAGTTATAGAGTCATAGAGATGTACAGTATGGAAACAGACCCTTTAGTCCAATCCGTCCATGTCTAGCAGATGTCCCAACCCAATCTAGTCCCACCTGACCGCACCTGGCCCATATCCCTCGAAACCTTCCTATTCATATAACCATCCAAATGCCTTTTAAATGGTGCAATTGTGCAAGCCTCCACCACATCCTCTGGCAGCTCATTCCATACATGTACCACCATCTGTATGAAAAATTTGCCCCTTAGGTCTCTTTTACGTTTAGATTTTTTAAAGAGTGGAAACAAGTCCACACCGACCCACCAAAACCCCTACATTTACCCCTTAACGCAATACTACTGGCAATTTAGCATAGCCAATTCACCTAGCCTGCCCATTTTTGGATTGTGGGAGGAAACCCACGCAGACATAGGGAGAATGTGCAAACTCCACATAGAGAGTCCACACAGCCTGAAGCAAGAATTGAAGCGGAGTCTCTGGCGTTGTGAGAGAGCATTGCTAACCACTGTGCCACTGTGCCGCTCAACATCTTTCTCCTCTCACCCTAAACCTATGCCCTTTAGTTCTGGACTCCCCAACACCAGGGAAAAGACTTTATCCCTTTATCCTGTCCTTGCCCTTAACAATTTTTTACATCTCGAGAAGGTCACCCTTCAGCCTCCAAGACTCAAGGGAAAACAGCCCCAGCCTGTTCAGCCTCTCCTTATACCTCAAATTCTCCAACCCTGTCAACAGCCTTGTAAATCTTTCCTGAACCCTTTCAATTTTCAGAACATATTTCTGATAGGAAGGAAACCAGAATTCCACGCAATTTTCCAACAGTGGCCTAACCAGTTTCCCGTACAGCTGCAACATGACCTCCCAACTCCAATACTCAATACTCTAACTAAAGGAAAGCATACCAAACACCGCCTTAACTATCCTATTTACCTGCGACTCCACTTTCAAGGAGCCATGAACGTGCACTCCAAGGTCTCTTTGCTCAGCAACACTCCCCAGGACCTTACCATTAAGTGCATAAGTCCTGCTAAAGTTTGCTTTCCCAAAATGCAGCACCTCGCATTTATTTGAATTAAACTCCATCTGCCACTTCTCAGCCCATTAGCCCATCTGATCAAGATCCTATTGTAATCTGAGGTAACCCTCTTCGCTGTCCACTACACCTCCACTTTTGTTGTCATCTGCAAACTTACTAATGATACTTCTTACGCTCGCATCCAAAGTATTTATGTAAATGGTAAAAAATAGAGGACCCAGCACTGATCCTTGTGGTACTCCACTGGTCACAGGCCTCCAGTCTGAAAAGCAACCCTCCACCTCCACTCTCTGTCTTCAACCTTTGAGCCAATTATGTATCCAAATGGCTAGTTGCCCCTGTATTCCGTGAGATCTAAACTTGCTAACAAATCTCCCATGGAGAATCTTGTCGAACGCATTACTGAAGTCCATATAGATCACATCTACTGCTCTGCCCTCTTCGTTACTTCTTCAAAAATCTCAATCAAAATTGTGAGATATGATTTCCCATGCACAAAGCCATGTTGACTATCCATAATCAGTCCTTGTCTTTCCAAATGCATGTACATCCTGTTCTTCAGGATTCCCTTCAACAACGTGCTCGCCACCAACATCAGGCTCACTGGCCTATAGTTCCATGGCTTGTCCGTACCAACCTTCTTAAAACAGTGGCACCAAGTTTGCCAAACTCCAGTCTTCTGTCACCTCTCCTGTGACTATCAACGGTACAAATATCTCAGCAAGAAGCCCAGCAATCACTTCTCTAGCTTCCCACAGAGTTCTATGGTACCCCTGTTTGGGTCCTGTGGATTTATCCACGTTTAAACGTTTCAAGACATCCAGCACTTCCTCCTCTGTAATATGGACATTTTTCAACGTGTAACCATTTATTTCCTGACATTCTATATCTTCCATATCCATTTCCACTGTAAATACTGATCCAAATACTCGTTTAGTATCTCCCCTATTTCCTGAAGCTCCACACAAGGGCTGCCTTGCTGATCTTTGAGGGGCTCTATTCTCTCCCTAGTTATGATTTTGTCCTTAATGTTTTTGTTAAAAACCCTTTGGATTCTCCTTAATTCTACTTGCTAAAGCTATCTCATGTCCCCTTTTTGCCCTCCTGATTTCCCTCTTAAGTATACTCCTACTGCCTTTATACTCTTCTAAGGATTTGTTCGATCTATCCTTTCTATACCTGACATATGCTTCCTTCTCTTTATTAATCAAACCCTTTAGTTAGTCAGCAATCCCTATACTACCAGCCTTTCTTTTCATCCTAACAGGAATATACTTTCTCTTCTTATCTAATTTCTGAAGGCTTCCCATTATCCAGCCGTCCGTTTACCTGTGAACATCTGCCCCCAATCAGGTTTTGAAAGTTCTTGCCAAATACTGTCAAAATTGGCCTTTCTCCAATTTAGAACTTCAACTTTAAGATCTGGTCTATCCTTTTCCATAATCATTTTAAATCTAATATAATTATGGTAGCTGGCGCCAAAGTGCACCTCCACTGACACCTCAGTCAACTGCCCTGCCTTATTTCCCCAGAGTGGGTCAAGTTTTGCACCTTCTCTAGTAGGTTCGTCCACATACTGAATCAGAAAATTTTCTTGTACACACTTATTAAATTCCTCTCCATCTAGACTCTTAACGCTATGGCAGTCCCAGTCTATGCTTGGAAAGTTAAAATCTCCTACCATAATACCCTACTTTCTTACAGATAGCTGAGATCTCCTGATAAGTTTGTTTCTCAGTTTCCCTCTGACTTTTTGGTAGTCTATAATACAATCCCAAAAAGGTCATCATCCCATTCTTATTTCTCAGTTCTACCCAAATAACTTCCCTGGATGTATTTCCACGAATATCCTCCCTCAGTACAGCTGTAATGCTATCCTTAATCAAAAACTACACTCCCCCTCCTGGCCTGTCTCCCTTTCTATCTTTCCTGTAACATTTGTATACTGGAACATTTAGCTGCCAGCCTTGCCCATCCCTGAACCATGTTTCTGTAATTGCTATGATATCCCAGTCCCATGTTCCTAACCATGCCCTGAGTTCATCTGCCTTCCCTGTTCGGCCCCTTTGCATTGAAATAAATGCGGTTTACTTTATTAGTCCTACCTTGTCCCTGCCTGCCCTGACTGTTTGACTCGTTTCTGTTCTCAATTGTACCAATCTCAGATTGATCTATTTCCTCACTATCTCCCTGCCCCCAGTACCCCCCCCCCCCCCACTTTACGAGTTTAAATCCTCCCGAGCCGGTCTAGCAAATCTCCATGTCAGTATATTCTTCCCCTTCCAATTTAGATACAATCCGTTCCTTCTACCCCAAAAGAGATTCCAGTGATCCAAAAATATGAATCCTTTTCCCATACACCAGCTCCACAGCCATGCATTCATCTGGTCTATACCTCTATTTCTGCCCTCACTAGCTTGCAGCGCCGGGAGTAAACCAGATATTACTACTTTCAAGAAATTCCTTTTTAAATTTCAGCCTATCACCCTGCAATCTCCGTCCATAATCTCAAACATTTCCCTTCCTATGTCGTTGGTTCCAATTTGGACAATGACCTCTTGCTGGACCCTCTCCCCTGTGAGAACATTCTGCATCCTTTCTGAGACATCCTTGATCCTGGCACCAGGGAAGCAACACACTAATCTGCTTATTTCTCTGCTGTCCACAGAACCGTCTGTCTGTACCTCAGACTAGCGAGTCCCCTAACACAATTGACCACGTGGAATCCGACGTATCCGTTGTTGCATTAGAGCCAGTCTCCATACCACAAACTTGCTTGTTTGTGCTACGTTCCTGTGTGAATCCATCACCCGCTACATTTTCCAAAACAGCATATCTGTTTGAAATGGAGGCAGCCCCAGAATACTCCTGCACTAGCTAGTTCATTATCTTGCCCTTCTTGGAGTTAACCCATCTATGTAACTGTATCTGAGACATTCCCCCCTTCCTATAATTGCCATCCATCACATACTGTTGCTGTTACCAATTCTTCATTGTCTTATACTGTCTCTCCAACCGATCCATACAATCTGATAGGATTCGCAACTAGAAGCATTTATTGCAGATATAATCCGCAGTAACCCTTAAATCCTCCTTAAACTCCCACATCTGACAAGAAGCACATATGATTCTACTGAGGCCATTTGTGCTCCTTCACAATCTACAGACCCAGAAAAAGAAAACTGTCTTAATCCTCTACAAAACACTGCCCAAGGTTATATTAATATTTATAGTTTATATTTTAAGATTAATCAAAAGACATATCTCAAAAATATATAATTAAGGAATAACCCACTCTACTTACTTCTGCAGACTTTCTGTAGGACACATTTAAAACCATCCACTATCTGGCTGGGAACTTTGCTCAAACAGTTCCTCCAAACCAGTTGTAAATTTCACTGTTTGTTAATTTTCCTAGAGGCACTCCGATATCCAGCGATACATGAATTCAAACAGCAAAGGCAGTAACTCTGCTGGTACGCCGTCCTGTCAGTTTCTTCCCCTCACCATGTGCTTCCTTTGTCCGTTCTTTTCCCTCTTAAAACTGCTGTTTCTTTGAATTTCTTTTTCCCAAAGTTCCAAAACAATGCAAGTGCATACAAAACAGTTATTGCTGCTTTCTGGAATTCGAGGAAATCACCTCTAACACCTAAAATACCTCAAAAAGAGGAGCAGCTGTTACAGCCAGAAATTTTTCCCGCCCGCCCAGACATCTGAGAATCCAAATACACTACTTCCCCTGGTTGTCTGTGGTCTAAGCTGAAAGAAACAACTTCAAACAATTCCGAAGTTTGTCAGGCATGATTTCTCTGTCAGAAATGGATTGTGATTCTCTGAAATTTTGCTGTTCATTTCTACGTACCCAATATCACATCTTATGTAATGGATTCCAATTCTTTCCATACATATGTCAAATTAATTGGTCTGCAGTCCTCCACATTATCACTTCTTCCCTATGTACATAGATGGAACATGTTTACTACCTTTCAGTTACCTACAATGGCTGGATCTGCAAGAAAATAAAACACAGTCACCAGCAGTTCAATAAATATGCTGTTTTATTTCTGACATTTTTATATGAAGTATATCTGGCCCATCAGACTTAGCAATGATTAATCTAGCTCAATTTTCAAGTACTACCTTTTTTCTGATATGAATGCACTTTATATCTTTAGTTCCACAAGTCCCATGTGATCACTTGCTTTACACAGAGATTGCCTGGCACTTTCTCCATGAAGACAGATGCAAAGTAGCTGGTTAGTTTCTCTGCCATTTCCTTGTTCCCCACAATAAATTCTCCTATACCTTACAAATTTCCACATTTGGCCTTACTTTTGTTTTCTTTGGTATATGGATCGGAGATTTAAGCAGTCTTTATGTTTCCTGTTTGTTTGTATTCATGTTCTTTTTGATTTCCTTAACACTTTCTTCGTCCTTATTTTCAGAAAAATAAATCTCTCTGTATGTTCAGGTTTGCACAATATCTGGAATTCTTCTGAAGCTGCTTCAATTTAATGCAATCATTAATTTCTTACGTAAACCATTAATGAGTCACCTTCCCTTTCATTGGTGTCTGTAACTTAGTGATATGTCCGTATTTTTCAGACTTTACAGTATTTCTATGACTACCAGCCAATGTTTGTCTCACACTAAGTGTCATATTGTATTTTTCCAATTCACTTGACCCTCTAGCCTTCGGGTTTCCATGATATTTGACTGTAATGTTCAAACATTCTATATTGCTTGCAGGCGCCGTGTAAAATGCAAGATATTAATGTCACGATTGGCCAATAGCTGCCTCAGAGCAGGTTCAGTCATCAGTCCTTCTGACCACACAACACCACGCCCAAAATAACCTGCTCTCTACTTTAGTTCACAACATACTTTTCAACCTACCTCATATACACATGAAATTGATTTTTCACAGCATTAGCAATCATTTAGTTAACGCAGTTTAGATGCAATTTTAGATCATCCAGTATCACTGCAGCACCCACGATATTTGCATATCTAATTTCCAGAGAATTGGATGCACAAAGTTGCACAACAGTTTTGGTTTAGATATGTAAGGCACCAATGTGTGTTCCTCCTTGTTGTTTGCACGATACATACAAACTGTTTCTGAAGAAGCTGAGGGATGTGGTGTGTGGTGTTATTAGTGATAGACATGGACAGGACATTGGGGAGGCTCACCCCGATGCTGAGATGATCTGAAGAAATGCCCATCAATACAGGACAAGCATCAATAACCTTCCCCGCTGGGCCAGGACAAATGTTTCCCTCTTCTCTCTACTCCCTCACACTCTCTTTATATCTGTTACAGCACCTACCCCCGAACAAGGCTCTTGCTACACCACTCTCACCTTTGCATGCAACATTCTATTTCCTTCACTCTGTCACTGAAAGCAAATCGAGATTGAATTTATTGTTTTGCCAACATTGAACCAATGAGACAATTGGATGCTGGGGACATAAAAATGCGAACATTTTGAAAATTAGGGAGAGAGCAGATGCCATCGAGATGGATGAAGCCTCGGGACCAACCATCTTGCTTTGCAAGAAATTAGGAAATACTCACTCATCATATGTATTTTTTTCATATGAAAACTATTCACAGTAAACAGAAATACGACGACCCAGGGAATTCAGCAGCCAGGAGAGTAACATCACAGAGGACGGCAGTGGCTGTGTGGTTTTGAAATTAAGTTCATGTAATCTTCATAAGTGTCTTATTGAAACAGCATATTGTTAGAGATTTGGGGGCAGTTGTGGGGGGTGGGCTGGTTAAAGTTGTAAATAGTTGTGGCGTAATGTTCACTTTTACAGTTAAAAGTAAATTGGCGTTATTTTCTTTAAATAGTGGAATTTGGGGAGTTCTCTATCACTCATATTCTAATAGATGACGGGTTAGGTGAGCTTTCCTGGGTGTTTGGTTTAATTAAGAGGCGTTCACCCCCATATCGTAACACTTGCAAAGACCAACAGAGAGCAAAACAAATGATATAAGGAGTGAGAAAGTTAAATATGAGGTAAGCAAGCCAGCCAGCAAGAAAGACTGTAAGAGCTTCTTTCGATACATAAAGGGCAAACGAGAGTCGAAAATGGGCATCTGATCGCTAGAAATTGACGCAGGAGCGATAGTAATGTGGAACAAGGAAATGGCTGAGGAGCTGAAAAATTACTTTTTGTCAGTCTTTATGGTTGAAAACACGAGTAATATCCCAAACATTGAAAAGACTTAGTGGACAGTAAGGTGAGTAAGGTGGCCATCACCTAGGAGAAGGTGTTGGAAAAACTGAATGGCCTGAAGGTAAGTAAATCACCTGGACCAGATGGACTCCACTCCAGATTTCTAAGGCAGATAGCTGATGAGACAGGGGAGGCGTTGCTGGTAATCTTTCAGGAATCTCTCGAATCAGGGAGATTCCCAGAGGACTGGAAAATCGCTAACGTGATACCCCCGTTTAAAAAAGTAAAGAAAAAACCGGAAAATTACAGACTGATTAATCTAAACTTGGCTGTGGGTAAGATCCTGGATTCCGTTGTGACGGATGAGATTTCTGAATACTTGGATATGGATGATAAAGTAGGACAAAGTTACCATGGTTTCATCAAGGGGAGGTAATGCCTGGAAAATCTGCTGGAAAACCTTGAGGACGTAATGATCAGCTTAGAACAAGGAGAGCCAATGGATGTCATCCACCTGGACATCCAGAAAGTCTTTGACAATGTGCCGACAGGAGGCTACTGAGTAAGGCAAGGGCCCATGGTGTTAAATGCAAGGTGATAGCATGGATAGAAGTTTGGGTGTCTGGCAGGAAGCAAAGAATATCGATAAACGTGTCCCTCTCAGGTTGACAGTCGGTGACAAGTGGCGTTCCTTTAGGCTCAGTGTTGGGACCACAACTTTTCACTTTTCACTTTCTACATTAACGATCCAGATGAAGGATCTGAAGGCATTCTATCTACGTTTGAAGATGAAACAAAAATTGGTATAGGGACAGGTAACATTGAAGAGGCAAGGAGGCTCACGAAGGATTTGGATAGGTTAGGAATATGAGCAAAGAAATGGCAGATGGAGTACAAAGTGGGAAATTGTGGGAACATGCACTTTGTTAGGAAGAATAAAAACATGGACTACCGAGAAAATTCAGATGTCTGAAGTACAAAGGGACTTGGAAGTTCTACTCCAGGATTCTCTCAATGTGAACTTGCAGATTGATTCAGTAATTAGGAAGGCAAATGCAGTGATGGAATTTATTTGGAAAGGATTTGAATATAAAAGCAGGGATGTACTTCTGAAGGTCTATAAGGCTCATGTCAGACCATATTTGGAGTATTGTGCGCTGTTTTTATCCCCACAACTCAGGAAGGATGTGCTGACCTTGGAATGGGTTCACAGGAGGTACATGGGAATGGTCTCAGGAATGAAAAGCTTAACATATGAGAACGTTTGAGGACTCTGGGTCTGTTCTTGATGGAGTTCAGAGGGATATGGGAGGATCTAATTGAAACATACAGAATACTAAATGGCCTGGACAGTGCGGATGGTGGGAAGACTTTCATTGGTAGGAGACTCTTGGACCCAAGGATATAGCCTTAGAGTAAAGGGAAATCCTTTTAGAACGGAGGTAAGGAGAAACGTCTTCAGCCAGAGAGTGAAGAATCTATGGAATTCATTTTCACAGAAGGCAGTGGAAATCAGGTCTTTGTGTATAATTAAGATAGGGGTAGCTAGCTTCTTGAGTATCAAAGGGATCAAGGGTTACATGGAGAAAGCAGGAGAATGGTTTTGAGAAACTTGTCAGCCATAATTGAAGAGTGGATCAGACTCGATGGGCTGAATGGTCTAATTTCTGTTCCTATATCCGATGATCTTATGGTCGTAAGCCAGTCTATTGCCCCCTCTCTCTCACTTTGTCCCTTCTGACAGCAAAATGTGAGAGAAAAAATCCCTGAGTCATCTTCAGCAAACTTGGAGCATTCCTGTTGGGGATTCATGGGAATCGCTCCACTGCTTGAAGGAAAGGAAATCCAACGATTCCAGGAAGAAGTCTCATACCAGCAGCTTGTTTGAGTAGAATAACGTCGGAGACAGACTATCAGTTGGGACGCATCATTTCTTTTCCATTTGAAATAAGTTCACCTACTACGAAACTCTGGAAACCTTTTCCTATTCTTTTTCATCTTCAGACAGTGCGATTGTGTCTGTGTCAGTACGTGTGTGACTCTGTGTCTCACATTTTTCGAGAGACTGGGCTAGGTTACACTTCAAACCTGTTGTAACCAGTGGAGAAGTGGGGCTGGAAAAGGACACAGAAACCCTCCAACATTTGTCGGAGCAGAAATGAGAAATTCGCACCGGCTGTTCAAATGGGAATTCCCTTCTCCAGAAGTTTCAGCTCAAGGTGGCAGCTCAACACCACCACTTCCAGCGTAATTAGACATGGTCCATAAATGTTGGCCTATCAACAACACCCACATTCCATGAACAAATCTAAAATGATAAACTGCAGCAGAATTAATTGTATGGGAACAAGACTGATATATAAATGTCTGTTTCCTTCCAGAATTGTGCTGCCTGTGTACTTTTACTTTGTGCAGTTTCCTAGTATTGTGCCTGGGTGCCTGCATTTATTCAAAGTTGTGTTTTACAACATTTGACAGACATGTGAATGGAGGAAAATTGTGGACAGACTGAAAAGTGCTGCGCAGACCACAATCAGACCAGCCATGATCTTATTGTCTGGTCGAGCAATGACAAAGTGTCTAATGACCCACTCCTGTTCCTCAGTTCTCTGTTCCTATGTTCCATTCAGTCCTTAAAACCATTTATATAGGAGTAGATGGAGACGACTTGCTCCAAATACCTGGTCCGCAGTATTACAGGATATCATTCAGTCCCTCAACACTGTGTGGTTTGCTGTGGGTTGGAAAATGTGATGGGAAATCCAAACTGTGTATGAAAGTGGTCTCCCACCTCTTTAAAGAGTGTCTCCTCTCTGCAAGTGGTGTTTCGTATGTTGGTCATGTTGTAGACCCAGATTCATGTGAATATCGGGCCCATACCTCTCCCAGAGATGGCTCACAAAATGCTTTTTTCTCACTGTCCTCAACATTCAATAACAACACTTCCAGGAAAATTAAAACCATTAACTTTCCAAAGACAGAATATGAGAACATAAAAACAGGAGTAGTAATTTGGATGCTCACACCATTGTATGCCATCATGGCTGACCTACTGTTGGCATTAACTTTTCTTTAATGCGCAATTCTTCACACCCCTCAGCTCTCTGACAGGTCAAAAATCCATCTACCTCCTCTTTGAGTAATATCGCCCCCCCTAACTTTCTACATCTGAGAATTCCTGACATTCACTACCCTCTATGAGAAGAAAATACTCTCCACACAGACACCATCACGTATTAACATTTACAAAAGTGTTTAACTGACCGGCTTAGGTAAGATGGATTGACCCCGATATCAAGGCAGGATTTGACTGAAGATTTTATCCACAGAGGCACTTAAATATCCAGAATCATGCATCCCAATTAAAAATAAAAATACAAATCATGGAATTAATCACCTTCTCGGTGACTGTGTAGAACATAACTAGTGATTGTCCATCTCCATCAAGTTTCAATGCAATGACCTCTTATTCTCTGACAGTGTTATAGATTACCCTTCACTCACTCCTCTTTTACCATCAGCCCAGGGATTAGTCTCATGAAATTCCTTTACACAGCCTCTATTGTCGTGAGATAATTCCTTCTAAAGGAGTAAAAACTGTCCATAATACCCCAAATACTACCTCAACTACACTCTTAGTGATGATCACAATAATTCCTTTCCCTCACTTATTGGTCTCCGTATCTTTATTATGACATAAAAACCCATTCCTTCTCTATGCACTGCCACTGTTGTGGAATTTAAAAGTTCCTTACATCTGCATGTCAGCATCAGTAAAGTCAGGACCAGAGGTGCCCGTGGAGTTGAACATCACTCTTGGGGAGAGACTCAGTCAGAAAGATTGCACTTGAAATAGGGAATGGTCACCTACCTGAATGGATATGAAGTGTAGGAATAAGGAAAACAGGCAGAGGAAGGGAGCTAACTTTACTTTTGTTCGTCTCTCACGGGATGTGTGCAGTCATGGTCAGGCCAGCTTGTTATGCTGAGCTTGAACTGAGTGACTGGTTCAGCTGTTCCACAGGACAGTCAAGAGTAAAACATATTGCTGGGGCTTTGCCCAGACATGACTGGGGAAGGATAACGCATAGGCTTCTCTGAAGGACATGAAGCAAGCAGATGAGCATTTTCTCACAAATGATGATAGTTTCAGTTCAATTACATCAATTTCGTTCATGAGATATCACCAGATTATTATTCTGTGCCTCTCGATTATGTGTCAATGATTTAAGCAGCATGCAGTGTCTGCCCGTCTGACAGAATCTGTGCAGTAAACAAGTCCAACATACTCAAGAGCAATTATTCTGTAATTGACATGTGGTTACAAGGGACTTGATAAATTGTATCCAGATTTAACAAAAACACAATTGATGGTTTATTCAGAAGATGCACTGAGGCAGAGGAGGAGTCAGGGATATCATGATTTTGGTATTGGACAGGATTAGTGAGCGGGGTGGATATAGAAATGTAGATCTGTGCAGGGCTAGAAGGATTATGGAGTTTGAGAACAGACTGGTTCTCCTCACAATTTGGTGAGTAATTTGTCATGAGTAATTTGCTCGATACAATTTGTGAAGAAAGAAATAGTTCATTGGAATTGAAAATGTTGACATCCACCTTTCTAAATTTTAAATAATATTCGCAGCAATTCAGTCCAACCTGGCTTAATAAACAGATAGTATAAATTACCAGGAACAACAATTTAGCGAGGATGGGATAGTAACCAGGTTGAACAACCATCAGTACATCATAGATCCACAAAGCTAATGAGATCCAAGGCCGAGACAGACAGTAAAGACCCTCGGATAAACTCCTGTCCATTGTTGAAACATTTCAGTCGAATGTTCTCAGATTCTGATCCATTGTTGGAACATTCCAGTCTAATGTTCTCAGGTTCTGATCTCTCCTCGCCCTCTGTCTAGGTCTGCTGATGCCTGTTAATGCTGTCGCTGATGCTCCCACTGATACTATGGGATAACACATTGAACCGAGTCCCTAATTAATAGAAGAGGAAAGCCCTCCAGTGACATATTTAGGATGCATGGAGACTGACATCAATCACAGTCACTGAACAAATACCTCCCGTTAAACCATTTCAATTCAATACTTTTTATTAAAATTCAAAATTTTGATTAAAATTTACATATTCTGGATGGGATATGTGGGGGTGACTGAGGGACAGCATACATTATGTTAGGTCTGGTAGATCAATCATGTGTAAGCATTCAATCTGCCTTGGATATGGGAGCAATGCCAGAGGGTTATCAGAATATAAGCGTGCTTCTCCGTTTATAAATTGAAACATACGTTCTGCATCTACTGATCAGGCACTGCAATATCAGGAAGACATTGAGAGAACTTTTATCGTCCAAAATCTGATAAGAATATATCCCGAAGAATACATGCAGTTATAACAGACTGCGACATGGCTATGTTAAAAGGGAATTGTATCTAAGAGATAATGGGGACTGCAGATAATGGATAATTCAGTGCAGGTAAAGCATGGAGGTGGAAAAGGCACAGTAAGCCAGGCAACATCCAAGGAGCAAGAGAGTAACGTTTCAGGCAGGACCTTTCTTCAGGACTGGGCAGGGAGAAGGGGCTAAGAGAAAATGGGCGATGGGGTGATGCTGGGGGAAAGATCAGTGATAGGTGAGTGAAGGTAGGAGGTGATAGTGATATATCGGTCGGGAGTGTGGAGGAGATGGTGGGAAGGAAGATGGACATTAGGTCTCCTCGAGAGGGCAGATGTGAGTCCGGGGGTTGGATCTGGGATCTGGGTTGGCCAGGGGAGATTTGTAAACCAGTGAATCCAATGTTCATGCCGTGTGTTTGTGTCTCCCGAGGCAGAAGATGAGGTGTTACTGGTAGCATCCTGGTAATCTCTTCTCAAACATCTGCGGCTTAATAATCTCCTTCCTGTAACAGAACTGCACACAGTACGTCAGAAGAGGCTGTATCAATATCCTGCACAATCTCAGCATGACTTCCCAACTTCTAACCTCAAAAGTATGAGCAATGAAATAACCTTAAACACCCTGCGCCACAAACTTCAAAGAATTATACCTGCGTCCCTGGGTCCCTCTTTACTATATAACTACCAAAGCCCACCATTAATTGTATAAGCCCTCCTCTTGTTTGTTTTATCAAAATGCAATGCCTCACATTCATCCATGTTAAACTCCATCTGCCACACCTTAGCCCAGTGAATGATATTACTGCCCCCTCACACTCCCCCTTCGGATTAAACGACAATCCCCTGTCCATAAGGCCAACAAACACCAGCCTTGATTTTCCCAAAGACCCAGAACTTGGTTTGCCTTGCGCAGGCAGAGGGAGGAGTCGAAAAGCAAAAGCTGGAAAGGAAACAGTTGCTTTGTATCAATGAATGATTTTAGGAAGAGGGAAGGCACGGGATTTGAAATAGTGACCGGTGTTTTGGGCCCAGAATTGTGCTCCTTTCTCGTCTCTGATGTTCAGTATTGATATCTACTCGAGAGCCTTCATAGTGTAGAGTGTGTCTGCAGGATTTATTTCCCTAATATAGCAGAATGCTGGTAATAGCTATTTAAACCGGAAATCATAGCCAAGCAATTGAAGATGTTCATTGGTTATCTCAATGGCATAGCGAATGCACTCAATATTCTTTAGTTGAGCCTTATAACTTGTACTTTTTTCAATTCGAAATGTCCCCTGTATAATTTTGTAATGTTAACCAGAATTTAATAAATCCATACACTTCAAATATGACCCGAAATCTGGGCATGATTTAGGCCTGTTTAATGGATGGGTGCCCAAATTTCTGAGCCGGAGCTCTGGATTCGATTCAAGTCCATGACTGTCTGATAGTGCCCCTATCTCTGGAGAAGGTGGAGTGGAGTCATGTCCCGTGGAGGTGTGTCACAGCATGTTACAACTGATGAACAACATACAGGAGCATCATGTTGCAGCTTTAGGGGGTAATGCTGAATGATGGTAGGTCCCTATCACTGCGCCGAAAATTCTAATTCCAAATCCCACAGAGCTGTTTCATAATATATCTGAACAAGTTGATTAAACTTTTTTGGAATCGTGCCTTGATAGAGAAGGAAGAGGTACGACTACTGAATTTGAGACTATAGACCCAGGATGACTGAAAGCACAGCCAACCGTCTTGATTGGAGTCACATTTACACTTTCTAGAGGTTTATAAAATTATGAAGGGCATGGATTGGGTGAGTGGTCAAGGTTCCTTCCCCCCAAGGTAGGAGAGTCTAAACTAGAAGGCATAGGATTAAGGTGGGAAGAGAAATATCTGAAAGACAATGAAGAACAACTTTTTTTCCTGCAGAGGGTGGTGCTTCTATGGAATAAGCTGCCAGAGAAACTGGTGGAGGCTGGAACAATTACAGCATTTTAGAGGCAACTGGATGGCTTTATGATTAGTGGGACATGGGCCAAATGCTGGCAAATGGGAGTGGATTAATTTAGAATAATCGGATGGCATGAACAAGTTGAAGGGTCTGTTTCCATGTTGTACATCTCTATGAATCATTGATTTAATTAATGAAGGTCTCTTTGTAATCTTCAGTTGTTCACCATTATACAAACACTGTCCACTGTACACCCAAACTTGATGTTATCCGCAAATTCGCGAAATATATCTTCTATTTCTCTCATCTAAATCATTTATATAAATGACAAACAAAAGTGGACCCAACAATTTTGCCTCTGGATCATCGCTGCCCACAGGCTTCCATTTCAAAAAACAACCATCCACCACCACCCTGTCTCCTGCCATTAAACAGATATACACAGAAACACACACGCAATCACACACACATACCGACACACTGACGTAACCATGTCTTTAAGACAAAGGTTAGATTAAAACAACGATCGAGAGTTACAGTGAGAAGGTGGGAAAGTTGTGTTGAGAAACACACACCCGACAGGATCAAATAGCAAAGTGGACGTGATGGGCCAAATGGCCTAATTCCAATTTCTTATGCTCTGTGGCCTTAAGGTGTCAGGATTATTTTCCAAGGGTGCAGTAGAAACTACGTTTGATAAATACTTGACAGAACAGCCAATGGGACTGTGGGATACATTTGAGGGGCTGAATGGTATATGTTTGTTCCTATTTGCTGTGCCCTTGTTTCTGAAAAGAGGAGGTGACTTGCTGTGAGGTTAACACAGTTTAATATAAAAGGTGTCTCCTATTTCCATTTGAGATAAAATTGGTCCTTTCTCCTTTGGATTATGCAATCTGTGGCGTTCTCTTCCCCCGGGAACAGTGAAGTCTGTGTCACTGAGTATGTTCAAGGTTGACCTTGACTGACCGTTGATGGACAGGAGGGTCAATGTTTATTGGGAACTGACAGGAAAGGGGTATTCAGTTACAATCAGACCAGCCATAATGTTTCTAAACTGAGCAGCAAGTTGGAGGAGACGAATGAGCAACTGCTGTTCCTACTTCATCCGTTGGTCTGTCAATTCACCCACAAGGCTGTTACAGAGGGAGAGAAAGATCCCATTCAGCCAGTCAGCATCGTGATAATACAGCAAGATCAGGCCATAATGTACCTCTATGGGGTTAGACAGGAATAGAATGAAGTATTCAAATCATTTCAGTAAATTACACAGCACAGGAGGATGCCATTTAACCATCCCAGGCTGTTACGCAGGAGCAGGGGCGCCTTGGGCAGCATCAGGAAATACAGACAAGAGATCATTACTCATTTTATTTTTGGCAAGTTGTAACTAGTGGAATTCTTCAGGGATCTGTGTGAGGTCATCAACAAATGACAATCCTTAACCAATGAGTTGGATGGAGGGGATGGAGCTCAGTTTGCTCATACATCAGGACAGTCAATCAATAAGATGTCAAAGGGAGACAGAGCGTCTGCAATGAGATACAGACAGGGGGAGGGCAGAGCGTCTGCAATGGGATACATAGAGGGGGAGGGCAGCACGTCGGCAATGGGATACAGACAGGGGGTTGGCAGAGCATCTGTAATGGGATACAGACAGGGGAAGGGCAGAGCATCTGTAATGAGATACAGACAGGGGAAGGGCAGAGCATCTGCAGTGTGATACAGACAGGAGAGGGCTGCGCGTCTGCAATGGGATACGGGACGGGGGGAAGGCTGCACAGCTGCAATGGAATACAGACAGGGAAGGCATAGCGTCAACAGTGGAATACAGACAGGGGGAGGGCAGACCGTCTACAATATGATACAGACAGGGGGAGGGCAGAGCGTCTGCAATGGGACACTAACTGGGGAGGGGCAGAGCTTCTGCAATGGGATACAGACAGGGGGAGGGAAGAGCGTCTGCAATGAGATACAGACAGGGGGAGGGAAGAGCATCTGCAATGAGATACAGACAGAGGGAGGGAAGATCATCTGCAATGGGATACAGACAGAGGGAGGGAAGAGCATCTGCAATGGGATACAGACAGAGGGAGGGCAGAGCATCTGCAATGGGATACAGACAGGGGAGGGCTGCGCGTCTGCAATGGAATACAGACAGGGGAGGGCTGCGCGTCTGCAATGGGATAGACAAAGGACACTTTTGAGCAAACCTTCAGCAGAAAACAAAGTACAACATTTCTGTGATGGGAATTTTCTGTTTTGGGCAATAGACAAAACAGCAGAAAATTATTTAAATGCAAGGAGAATGCAGAACTGAGTGGTACAGAGGGCTCTGTGTGTCTTTGTACATGAATCACATCAAATTACTCTGAAGAGGCAGCTGGTGATTTGATAATAAATGGAATTATTCTGTTCCGTGTAAGGGATGTTGTGTTTGATCTTAGCGATGATTTTTGCATCAGTACAGGGCATTGCTGAGATCACAACTGATGTATTATGTGTCGTTATAATTGCCTTAACTGATAAAAACAAAATTGCTTTCGAAACGTTTCAAAGATCTTTCTCTTTACTCATTTTTGGGATGAAGACATTACGTTACGAAGAAGGAACAGTTCGACCTGAGAATGAGAGATGTTTTATTGACCGTATAACATCTTGAGAAGAGTGTAGTTGGTGAATACTGGATGGATAGTTCTTCTTATGTGGGAGAATAAAATTGGGGAAATAATTTAAGAATAACTAAGGTTCAAAGGAAAAGTCATTGGACCGAAACATTGAACTCTGATTTCACTTCATATCTGTTGCCAGACAGGCTGAGCTTTTCCAGCAATTTCTCTATTTGTTTAAGAATAAAACATATTCATCTTAACACAGATATTGTGAAGTCATCAAACGCTTATGTTTACATTATGCAGGCACATATTAACACATCTTCAAAACAAGTAGGACCATTTATTGTTAATGAATTGATTCTGTGTATGACAACAGCATTAATGAACTGGCCTGGAGACGAGAATGAGATGGAGTCATATAATTCGGACAATATTCAAGGAGAGCTCACATGGTCCAGTCTGGGGCCTGATAACGTGAATGATTTAACTCACAGATAGGAAAATGTAGCCTACCTGTGAAGGCACAGCCTATTACCCCTTTTCTGTTTCCCTGCCGCTCCACACAGCACTGTGTGGGAGTGAGAAAAAGCCTAGTCGTCTTTTCCACTCATGGAGGATTCCTGATGATGATTCATTGGAATCTCTCCACTGCATGAAGCAAAGCAATTCAGCCAAATACAACTATTTCAGGAAGAAATCCCATTGTCAGAAGGTTATGCGAGACGAATAACTTCAGAAGTAATTATTCAGACTCGATATGTGAGGGGATCAGGCAAGAGATTCTGTGGCTGCAAATGGGAATCCAAGATGATGTATAGCCTCCTACGTGCCAGGGTCCAGGATATCTCAGAGCGGCTGCAGAACGTTCTCACTGGTGTGGGGGAGCAGCCAGAAGTCATTGTACACATTGGTACAAATGACACAGGTAGAAGTAGTGATGAGGTCATGCAGAGTGATGATAGAGAGCGAGGAAAAAGGGTAAAAGACAGGACCACGACAGTGTAATATCCGGTTTACTTCCAGTGGTCCGTGCTAGTGAGGGTAAGAACAGGCGGACATGGCAGATGAATACGTGGCTAAATAATTGGTACAGGAGGTACCAATTCAGAGTTTTAGATCACTCGGATCTTTTGTGGGACAGAGGTGACCTGTTCAGGAAAGACAGGTTTTACCTGAATTGGAAGGGGACTAATATCCTGGCAGGCAGGTTTGCTAGTGCCAAAAGGGAATGTTTCAACTAGATTGGCTGGCGTGGGGACGGCGTGGGATCCTCAACAGCAGGGATACAAGTGCGAGGCTTGAAGGAGATACCGTTATCACAAACAGTAAAATGCAGAGATAGGTTAGGCAGGAACACGACAGGGAGCAAGGAATGCCTGTTGGATTAAATTGCATCTGTTTCAATGTAAGATGACTGACAGGTAAGGCCGATGAACTCAGTGCGTGAATAGGTGCGTGGGACTGGGATATTGTAGCCATTACAGAAACATGGCTAAGGGAGGGACAGGACTGGCAGCTTAATGTACCAAGGTACAGGTGCTTTATGCGAGACAGAGATGGTGGAAGGAGGTGTGGGGGTTTCATTTTTGATTAAGGCGGTACCACAGCAGTAATCAGAGATAAAGTAACTGATAGATCATCCAGTGAGGATTTGTGGGGGAAGCTAAGAAATAAAAAAGGAATGATGATATTATTTGGGTTGTACTATAGGCCCCCAAATAGTAAACGGGGAATTAGAATAATTAAAATATGTACAGAGATTGGGGAGACTTGCAGGGCCAATAGGATTGCCATAGTCGGAGATTTTAATTTTCCTAACATTGACTGAGAATTACATCGAATGTAATTGAGATGGTGTGTTCAGAAACGTTTCCTCAAGCACTATGTAGAGGGAGCAATTCGGTAAGAGGTAAAACTTGACCTACTCTAAGAAATAGGGCAAGACAGGTGACTGAGGTGACCGTGGGGGAGCACGCTGGGGCAGGGACCGTAGTTGTGTTAGTTTAACAATCCTTATGGAGAAGGACAAAACTGGCCCGCATGTTCAAGTTCTAAATTCGGGGCAAGGCGAATTTTGGTGGAATTAAATAGGAGCTTGTAGGGGTTGGTTGGAGGAGTTTGTTTGCAGGAGAAGGAACCTCCGGCAAATGGCTGGAGTTCAAGGTCTGTATGTTCCTGTGAGGATAAAAGGCAAGGTTGGCAGGAAGAGGGAACCCTGGATGTCAGGAGATATTGAGGCTTTGACATGCAAAAAGGAGGTCTGGCTGAGGTCCATGCAGCTGGGTTCAATGGAATCCCGGTGCTGTACAGAGAATACAGGAGTTTACCGATAAAGGAAATCAGAAGGGCGAAAAGAGTGCCCGCGATAGCCTTGTCTGAGAAGATTAGGGTGAAGACAAAGAGGTTCTTGAAGTATATTAAAGTTAAAAGAATAACTACATGAGAATATGACCCCTCAAGGTCCCAAGTGGACATGCATGTCTAGAACCATAGGAGATGTGTGAGATTCTCAATGAATATTTCTCCTCTCTCTTTATAGTGGAGAAATACATGAAGACTTGGATGGTTAACAAACGTCTTGGTGATATCTTGGGGTTAGTCAATATCACAGGAGAGGATGTGTTGTATGCATTAGAATGTATGAAGGTGGATAAATCTCCTGGTCCTAAACAGATGCATCCAAGAATGCTGCAAGAGGCTACAGAAGAAACTATGGGGACCTGGGTGATATTTTTGCATTATCGTTAGCCGCAGGTTAGGTTCCAGAATATTGAAGTGTAGCAAACGTTGTGCCATTATTCAGGAAGGGAAGCAAAGAAAAATCTGGGAACTATAGACCGGAAAGCCTAACATCTGTAGTAGGTAGGTTACTTGAGAAGATTCTGAGGGATAAGATATGCACACATTTGGAAAGACAGGGTTTGATTAGAAATAGCTTTTTTTTCAGTTTCCTACAGTATAGAAACAAGCCATTTCGTCCAACAATACCACACCGACCCTCTGAATAGCAACCCACCCAGTCTCATGCCCCTAATCTATATTTATCCCTAACTTATGCACATAAGGCTGTGGCCAATTCACCTGACCTGTACATCTTTGGATTGTGTTAGGAAAATGAAGCTCCCAGAGGAAACCCACACAACCACAGGGAGAATGTGCAAACTCCAAAAGAGAGTCACCCGAGGCTGAAATCAAACCCGGATCAGTGGCACTATGAGGCAGCAGTGCTGACCACTGAACCACCATGCCACCCTTGCTTTTTTTCAACGCAGTTCAATGACATAGGGACAAAATCTATTCTGCCCTTCACGAATGATGCACGTTCCAATGCCACACACCATGGATAATTTATTCTCCGCTGAAAATGCCATCATATTATTACATATTATTGTTTGTTGTTATTTATTTTAATAAATACTTTTTAATAGTTGTTTTTAGACTGGAATGATTGCATGACTTTGTGAGTGGGAGATCATGCCTCACAAATTTGCTTGAGTTCTTTGATGAAGCGACCAGGAATGTTGATGAGGGCAGCGCGGTAGACATAGTCTGTATGGTTTTCAGTAAGGCCTTTGACAAGATTACTCTTGATAGGTTGATCTGGAAGGTTAGAACCGCAGGGAATCCAGAGGGAGCTGACAAATTGGATACACAATTGGCTTGATGGTAGTAAACAGAGGGTTATAGTGGAAGGATGCTCTCGGAGTGGAGGCCTGTAACACATGAAATGCCTCAGGGGTCAGTGCTGGACCCATTGTTGTTTATTATCTAGTTCAATGATATTCTTCAGAATGTACAAGACATGATTAGTAAATTTGATGATGACACTAAAATTGGTGGTATTGTGGACAGTGAGGAAGGTTACCAGAAATTGCAGCAGGATTTTGATCAACTGGAGAAGTGGGCTGAGGAATATTTTTTGCAAACGTAGATCAATGTAGGAGTTTCATGGTGAATGGTAAGGCCTTAAGCAGTGTCGTTGAGCAGAGGGACCATGAAGTTCAGGTCCACCGTTCTCTGAAAGTGGAGTCACAGGTAGACATGGGCAGTGAAGAAGGCTTTTGGCTCACTGGCAGTCAACGGTCAGGACATGGAGGAGAGAAGTTTCTAAGTTATGTTGCAGTTATACAGGATGTCGTTGACACTGCACTTGTAGTGTTGAGTTCAGTTTTGGTCACATTGCGATCAGAGGGATGTTTTTAAAATGAAATGTGCACTGACGGAATTTACAAATATGTTGCCAGGACTCAACAGTATGAATTATAGGAAGAGGTTGGACAAGCGAGAACTTTTTTTCTTTAGAGCGTAGGAGACTGAGGGGGATCTCATAGAAGTGTACAAGATTATGAGAGGCATGGATAGGGTGAATGGACTGAACCTTTATTTCCAGAGATGGGGAATTGAGGACTAGAGAGCATCAATTTAAGGTGAGATGGGAAAGAATAAAAGGGAAACTGATGGAAACTGTTTTACACAGAGAGTGGTACACAAAGGGAATGAGCTGCTAGCGGAAGTGGTTGAAGCATTTATATTAACAATATTTAAACGGCTTTTGGACAAGTACATGGACAGGAAAGGACGACATGTGCTGGGAAAAGAGGTTAATGTGGATGGATATTTGTGTCAGCATGGACCAGTTTGGGACAAAGGGCCTCTCTCCATGCTGTAGGACTTGATGACTCTATAAGTAGAATAGCATTTGGGTCAAACTCTCATTCTTCCTGTGGTCATGAGTTCGAATAATACTTGGACAACGTTCTTTCAAGATAACTTTGCAGAGATTTTCGTTTTCAGTTTGATATCCATCGTGTGTGTGTGTGTGTGTATATATATATATGTGTATGTGCGTTCTGCAGTATTTTTCAAAGGGAAATACCAATGTACATATTTGCAATATCCACTCATCATTCTTTTTTTCCATCGTAGTTTGTGCAACTTTGCTTTGGTCATATACATGTTGTTTTAACAGATTAAAGAAATCTGTCTGACTTATTCCGAACACTGACCCTGAGACACTCTGAAAACTATATCATTGGCCATATCACCAATCTAGTTAAAATTATTTTTTTGTGGCTAGTGGACGAGTGGGACTAGAAAAGGGAACAGCGATCCAAAAACACAGGAAATTATCGACTCAGTCAACCTAATGCCAGTGTAGAGAAGATTTTTGGAGGGGATTCTGAGGGATAGGATTTACATGCATTTAGAAAGACGAGGACTTATTAGGAATAGTCAACATGGCTTTACATGATGGAAATCATGTCTCATTAATGTGATTGGTATTTTGAAAAAGTGACAAAGAGATTGAGGAAGGCACTGTGATATACATTGTTCACACAGACTTCAACAAGGCATTTAATAAGGTTCCTCATCGTAGACAGAATACAGAGGTTAGGTCATATGGAATTCAGGAAAGGCTAACCAATTGTATGCAAAATTGGATTGAAGGTAACGCGTTGTTTTCCACACAGTAGGCCTGTGGGCCGGGGTGTGCTGAAAGAATCAGTACTGAGCTCAGTGCTTTTCATCATGTATATAAACAACTTGTATGTGATTATCGGAGGCATGGTTAGTAGGTTTACAGGTAACATTAAAAAAAGTGGGACAGTGGACAGTGATGATTATTTCAGAGTACAACGACATCCTTGACAAACAAAGGGCCAAGGACTGGCAGATAGAATTTAATGCAGACATTTGTGTGGTTTTGCATTTTGGTAAGTTAAAGCAGGGTGGTACCCTGGGGAATGTTGCTGAACAAAGAGACCGACGGATGCAGGTTGATAGTTACTTGAAAGTGGAGTATCAGGAAGACAGAGTTTTAATGTTCAGTCAGAACATTGAGTATAGGAGATGGGGTAGCATATTATGCTTCTTCAGGACATTGGTGAGGCCACGTTAAGAATATTGCACAATTCAGTTGGCACTGCTAAAGGATGGATGTTGCTAAGCTTGAGAGGGTGAAGAAAAGATTTACAAGGATTTTCTGGAACCTGAGGAATTGAGCTGCAGGAGAGGATGAACAGGTTGGGGCTTTCTACCCTGGACAGTTGGAGTCTGAATAGTGACATGACAGAGGCTTATAAAATCCTGAGGGCCATTTATAGTCTCAGTGGCCAACATCTTTTTTCCCAGTGTAGGGACTTCCAGAACTAGACGGCAGAGGTTGAAGATGACAGGGGAAAGATTTAGATGGAACCTGAGGGGAAACTGTTTCATGCAGAGACTGGTGGGTGCACGGAAAGTGCTGTGGTGAAAGCAGGTACAATTACATGTTTAAAATATATCTGGATAGATACATAAACAGAAATGGTTCAGAGGGATACGGACCAAATGCAGGCATTAGGACTAGGTCAGGTTTGGATGCCTGATCACATGGAGAATTTGAACAAAAGGATGTGTTTCCATGCTGTATGACTCACCTATTCTATCACAGGGATGAGGAAAAATACTAAAAGGGCTTTTGAATGGGAATTCTCTTCCCCAAACGTTTGTGGTGCCTCTCTGATTGCAAGTATTCACAGTTGAGTTCGTTAAAGATTTCACAGAGACTGTGTCATGGCTAATTGGATACAGACAAGAAAGTGGGGCTGAAACCAAACCTGATCAGCCACAATCTTAGTGCCTGGTGGAGATGGCTCAAAGTATCTCAGGACCCACTCCTACTCCTCAGTCCCCTGTTTCTGTGTTCCATTCAGACCCTCAAACCTGCTGGATCTGAGCAGTTGGAGGCTACTTACTGCTATCACCTGGTGCACAGAAACAGAGGAGAACATTCACTCCCTCATGACTGTCACACACGGTTTGGGAGATTTGGAAAATGTAATTGGAGAACCCAGGCTGGATATGAAAGCAGTCCGTCATTTCTCTTTACAGAGCTTCCCCTCTCTGCAACTTGTGCTGCATTTGTTGGTCGACCCGGATTCACTGTGAATACAGCCCCCATACAACACCCAGAGATGGCTCGCAAAGTCCTCTGGGCTCCTTGACTGCGACATTCCATAGCTGACCTTCCAGGCACCTTCAGGGGAGGGGAGGGGAGGGAAGGGAAGGGAAGGGAAGGGAAAGGAAAGGAAAGGAAAGGAAAGGAAAGGAAAGGAAAAGGAAAAGGAAAAGGAAAGGAAAGGAAAGGAAAGGAAAGGAAAGGAAAGTAATCTAATGTAATGTAATCTAATGTAATGTAATCTAATGTAATGTAATCTAATGTAATGTAATGTAATCTAATCTAATCTAATCTAATGTAATCTAATCTAATCTAATCTAATCAAATTTCCCAATAGCAGAATGTGAGAATATCAGAAACAAAGGCAGGTCATTCAGCTCCGAAGCCTGCCTTGCCTTTCACTAAGATCACCGCTTCATAGCCCTCACCTCTCTGATACATCAAAATCCATCTCCAAACTCTATGAGCATTTCCATAGAACACAGAACAAAGAACAGTAGAGCACAGTACAGGACATTCGACTCTCGATATTGTACCACCCGTTTATCCTCCTGTATGATCAGACTATCCTACATGCTTCCATTCACGTTCTTCCATATGCCTATCGAAGAGTCTCTTAAGTTTCCCTCACGTAATTGACTCGACTTCCACTGTTGGCAGTGCATTCCACACACCCACCACTCTCTGTCTAATGAACCTACCTCTGATATCTCCCCTAAACCTTCCTCCAATAACTTTAAAATTATGACCCCTTGTAATAGATATTTCTGCCCTTGGAAACAGTCGCTAACTATTCACTCTGTCTATGCCTCTCATCATCTTGCACACCTCTATCAAGTCACCTGTCATCTTTCAATCCTCCAATGAGAAAAATCCTTGCTCCCTCAAGCTTTCTTCATGAAACTTCCCCTCCAGTCCAGGCAACATCTTGGTAAATTTCTGGTCTGAAGCTTCCACATCCTTCCTATAAAGGGGTGACCAGAACTGAACACAATATTCCAAGTGTGGTCTATTCAGGGCTATATAGAGCTTTGGCATAACCTCACGGCTCTTAATCTCAATCCCCCTTCTAATGAAAGCCAGCACACCATATGCCTTCTTAACCACACCATCAACTTGGGGAGCATATTTGAGGGATCTGTGGACACGGACCTCAAGGTCGCTCTGTTCCTCCACACTGCTAAAAATCCTCTCTTTAACCATGTATTCTGCATTCACATTCGAGCTTGCAAAGGGATTCACTTCACACTTTTCCAGTTTGACCTCCATCTGCCACTTCTCAGCCCAGCTCTGCATCCTGTCAATGTCCCGTTGCAACCTACAAAAGCCCTCCACATTCTGTACCACTCCAACAACCTTTGTGTCATAAACAAACTTGCTAACCCACTATTCCACACCCCCATCCAAGTCATTTATAGAAAAAAACAAAGAGTAGGGGTCCGAGAGCCACTCCCTGCAGATCACCACCGGTCACTTTCAGTGATCTAGATCCCCTAACTCTCTGTGTAAGAGAATTCCTGACATTCACTACCCTCTGTTTGAAGAAAACATTCTCTGCTTCTACATCATGACTTATTGATATGAGCAATACAGGGAACACAGAGGCTCAGGTAAGAGAGACTGGCCCTGAACTCTAGGCAGTATTTGACTGAGGATGAGATCAAGGAGCCTGAGGAAAATCACACTTAATGAGAATCGATTGTGACCTCTCCACTGTTTGGAGTCATTCACGGCACAAGGGAAGATGATTACCATTGGTGGGCATCAATCATCTCGGCCATGGAGCATCTCTGCAGGAGATCCACAAGGTTCCTCCCTCAGCCCAGGCATCTTCTGTTTGTCAGCGGGGAATCCTGCAGCTTGGAAGGAGGCCTTTCAGCCCATTGAGTCAAAACTGAGCAGAAGTGGGGATATTCACTGAAGTTTACATAATGTTTAGAACAAGTTGTCGCTCTTCAGCTCTTGAAGCAGTCTGTGTCCATGTGCAACTAGATCTGGACAACATTCAAGATTGTGCTGTTAAAATCTGGGTAACATTTATGTTACAGCACTGTACATTTCCACAGTAAAACGAGGAGCACATTGAGCACTTCAATCTGTTTTCACAAGAATATGAGGAAGCCATTCAGCCCATCAAAACTACTGATCAAAAAGAGGGATAGCTTCTGTCTTGTGTAACAAGTTTTATTTTGTGAAACCTTATGAAAAATCTCGAGAAAGCCTCGTGTCTACCAGATCCCCTTTATCATATCCGCTTGTTACATACTCAGGGATCTCCAGAAAAAAAATTTGCATGATTTCACAGGCAAAATATTGATCGCCTTTCACAAAACCATGTTGAATTTGCGTGAGGCTTTTCTAAATGCCCTGAAATTCCTTCCTTGATAATAGACTCTAGCAGATTCCCAACAATAATGTTGAGGCTAAATGGTTACTGCTTTCAGTCTCGCTGTTTTCTTGAAAAGAGGCACCACATAGTAGGGACTCCAGTTTCACTGGAACGTTCCTGAAATCCAAGGAGTTATGAAATATTTCTCACAGTAACACCAGTCACTCTGTAACCGCTGCTTTTAAAACCAACTGTGAATTACTGCTGACCTGCATATCCTTACTCTTATCTGTTTATTGAAAAACCTTGTTCCTTTTGTTAGAGGCAGTTCAAGAACTTCCCTCCTATTGCTATTTTGATTATATCATTGAAATACTTACAGTGCCTTCTAATGTGAGGAATGATATAAAATTCTGGTGTAAATTATCTGTCTTTTCCGTCTAGGCATACGCTCCAAACGTCCTCAATATATTTTCCTGACTTCATTTCTACCAAAGGGCATACATTCATCTTGAACGTTCTTCATATACACAGAAAAGCTTGCGCTGCTTGCTTTTATATTTCTTGCCAGTTTTCTTACATCATATCTTTTCTTCCCCTTTTTCCTTGTTTTCTTGATTCATACAGTCATATCGTGCACAAACAAACCCTTTGGTCCAACTTGTCCATGCTGACCAGGTTTTCCAAACTAAACTAGTCTCATCTGCTTGCATTTGGCCCATATGCTTCTGAACATTTCCCATTTATATGTTTGTCTAAATGTCTTTTGAATGTTGTAGCTGTACTTGCATCTTCCTCTGGCAGCTCATTCCATAAGCAAATTACCCTCTGTGTGAAAACGTTGTCCATTTGTCCCTTTTAAATTTCCTCCTTTTAACCATAAAGCGACGTCATCTATGTTTGGACTCTCCTATCCTCTCAAAAAGACCTTGGCTATTCTCCCTATCCATGCCTCCCATGATATTAAAACTTCTCGAATGTCACCCCTCAACACTCCATCTGATTCTAGATTCAAGAGCAAGCATTTAAAGATAAGCACTGCAAATTTGTAAGGGTATTAAAAATGACAGGTAAACAACACTCAGCCCAAACTTCATAATGTGATTTGTTTTTCTCCATGTTACAATACTAAGGCAGCAGGAAACTCTTACTCGTGCTAATAAGACGTCAAGCAAACAAATTCCTTTTTTTAAAGGGGCTGATGATCTCTACAGGGAAAACGTATCTTTGGCCAGTTCTATGTGAAAAAAAGGAATTCTTATACCATACGGTCAGCGTGCACCTTTAGCAGAGTGAGATGAAGGCTGAGTGTACTTTCTGGATTTGGGATCACAATGTGAATTCAGTGCAAAGTGAGAATAGTGCTTTCAATACGGTTTACTACAAGAATGAAACTTTCCGGAGTGAGATGTGAGTGGGAGGTCTAAGACAGCATGAATGGTGAGGCCGAGCCACACTCAGACCAGAGGCAAGGTGGCAGCACAAAACGCAGATTGATGCCAGTGCAGGGAAGGTAGACTGGATCAAAGAGCTTCAGGTGAAGTGGGGAGGGACCATAATGTGAGAGAATGTGCTCTGTAATTTGAGATGGAGAACCTGGAATCAGGAAGGGGACAGGAGCAGGGAAAAGGATGGAACAGCAATGACAGCGGTTTCTGGGGGGGCATTCAGGAAGCACAAATGAAATTCATGCCCCACATCTGCTTATGATCCCTGAAATAAACATCCTAAATCTGGCCCTACACTAATGCTCATCATAGTATCCTTGTCCACCATGGGTGGTACATCTTCTAATCGAGTCCTTCTTTTTGAACAGAAACAACAATTCCTGAGCGCTATTAGATATCTGCTTGAATGTCTGCCCAGGTATACCCACTGACCTTCCTCTGCGTCTACTTCCACATCCCGCTTCAGATCAGATGTGAGACAGAAAGCCTCAATTTAGATGTCTGGTTCTTTTCAATCGTTCGGGGGGACTTCTGCATGTAGCTGAACACATGATCAGCGGAGGCTGACTCCATTCTCCCAGTTTCTCCGTATCTGTTGTTTACGTTTGATGACGCCACATTCCAGTGAACTGCCTGTGATGTGACCGCCTTTTCCTTCAAATCAGAAATCCGCTAATTCCGGTGGACAGGACCTTCAGCTGTGACTATCCCATCTCCCGCGCTTCTGTCCTCACTCCGTCCCCTCCTTACCAGAACAATGATAGATCTCCCCTCGTCCTCACTTCTACTGTACTAGAATCCACATTCACAGAATCATCTTCTACCATTCCACCATCTCCAATGGGACAGCACTATCAAACACATCTTCCTCTCGCGACCACTGACAGCATTTCACAGAGACCATTCCTTCTGTAACACCCTCCATCATCCCGAACACTTCCCAACTCCCCATGACACATTCCCATGCAATTACAGAAGCTGCAACACATGCGCATTCACCTCTTCCATCCCCACTGTCCAAGACCCCAAACACACCTTCAGGGTGAAGGAGCATTTCACTTTTACTCTATCAATCCGGTCTCCTGTCATTGCTGCTCACAATGCTGTCTCCTTTACATTGAGGAGACTAAACAGAGACTTGTTCGAGGACCACCTTCACTCTGTAGGAATGACCCTGAGCCTCTCATTGCTTCCCATTTCAATAACCGACCTTGCGCTCATACTAAGATTTCGGTCCTGAGCTGCTGAAATGTTCCAATGAAACACCACCCAAGCTCGAGTAACACCTCACTTTACACTTTGATGTATTACAGCCTGCAGGAGTTAATACACAATTCCAAATTCACAGCCTGATTCCATTATGGCTGTCCTCCATTTTTCATGTATTCTACTTCCTGGCCTCCCAATGATCTCATCCGTGTCTTGTTTATCCTGCACTCAATAGAGACAACCCATGTCTGCCATCTACACTTTAATTTACACCAATTTTATATCTGTTTCTTTGTCAGCACAATTTAAATCCTATTCCTCTGTGCCATTGCACCTCCACATGCTCTGTTTCCTATCATCCCTCGTCCACTTTTGCCAAGGTATTAAGCAGCCCTTTTCAGTTCTGAACAAGGGCCACGCTGGACTTGAAACGCTATCTCTGTTTCTCTGTCTGCACACATGCTGCCAGACCTGCTGAGTTTCTCCTGAAATTTCTGTTTTGAACATGTTCAAAGATGCACGTCAAAGCTGCTCAAATGTCGTGACCCACTTGGATTGCTGTACACTGGGAAGTGTAAAATAACAAAAGGCGCACAAATATCTTGGTTCTGAAACTGGAATACGACTGGAATCATTGACACTACAGAGTTCTTAATGAAAGTCATGGAGAGAAGCAGAGTGAAGCACATTCAATTTAAACACTGAAAGTGGCACAACTGCAAGGGAAAACGTTCAGATGAATGTTAGAATTAGAATCGCTACACTGTGGAACAGGTCCTTCAGCCCAACAAGTCCACACCGATCCTCTGAAGAGTAAACCAAGCACACCCATTTTCTTATCCTCTATTTACCCCTGACTAATGGACCTAACCTGCAAATTTTTGGTTTGTGGGAGGGAACCAAAGCACTCAGAAGAATCCCACAGGGAAAATGCGCCAGCTCCATAAAGACAGTCGCTAGAGGATGGAATCGAACCTGGGTCCCTAGCGCTGTGAGGCAGCAGCACGAAACACTGAGCCATGGTGCTACCTCATGGAATATGTTTGGAGTTTTGAAAAACCTGACAAGTAAGAGGTGTGACACAATAAACAAACGCTCAGAGGAATGAGAATATGAAAATGGAAGTGCTACCAGATCAGAAACCAGAGTAACTCACGGGGTACGGGTCAATGGGTCTCGGTATGAATTGGGTGACAGACAGCAGAATTGCATTGCAGAAGTTGCAGCTCAAACCCGGGAATTCATGTAATAGTGTAGATCACAGTTGGACAGAAGGAGAATTGTACTGAGTTACAATCTGTAACTTTTTGCCCAGGATCATTCCTCAGTCCATTATTCCCATTAAGCTGAATGATGTTTCAGTAACAAGTGTAGGTGAACATACCAGGGTCAGAGCCGTGTGGACCTAAAACTGATGACAACCCATTTAAAGCTACCACATTTGACTACTCACTTACATTGCAAACAGAAGGACTAAAATCTGATAGAGAGGACGAAATGATTACAAAGCAAACAGATCAGATCGAAGCTCTGCAGTCCTGTCACAGCCAGTCAGAAATGGAGTTGAACTATCAAACAACTGATGAAAGAAGAGGACTCCACAATTATTTACTTAAATGTTCAATGGGATTAGTGTGTCGCTGGGTAGGTCATCATTTATTGACAGGAGGGTAGTTAAGAGTCAAACACATCGCTGTGAGTCTGGAGGTACAAGTAGGCCAGAGCTCGAATGAAGGGCGGTTTCTATCCCGAAAGGGCATCTGTGAACAAGATGGGTTTCCCACACAATCAGCAATTGTTTCATGATCATCATTAGACTCTTAATTCCAAATATTTATTGGATTTGAATTCCAAAACTTTCTTTGGCAGTATTCGAACTCAGGTCACATGAGCATTGCCTGGGTCGCTAGACTAACAGCTCAATACCACTCGGTTATTACTTTACAATTCCCCGAAAGAATGGAACTTTGCTGCACATCAGTGTAAAAGACAGTATGCAATGTCTGCACCATCCTCAGCCAGAAGTGTTCCTTAGATGATGCCCACAGAATCACAGATGTCAGTCTCCAACCAATTCGATTCGCTGCACCTGACATGAAGAAACAGCTGAACACAGTAGGTACGAAAAAGGCAATGGGCCCTGACACTATTCCTGCAATAGGACTGAAGATTTGTGCTGCATAACAAGCCGTGTCTCTGGGAAACTGTTTCATTCCAGCTCCAACTCTGCATCTCTCTGGCAACATCGAAAATTCCTCAACTATTTCCTGTCCCTTAAGAGAAGAATAATTACAATCTGACGATTTACCACCCCCTCAGTCCCATCACGATAGACAAAATGGTGTGAGTTATTTTTGACAGAGCTGTCAAGAAGCACAGAAATTATCTGCTCAGTGTGGTTTCCGATTGGTCCCCATGTGGAGATGGTGCTGTTATGGAAATGTCACTGGATTACCAATCCCGGCCAGGCTAATGCTCTGGCAGCTGGTGGAAGTTAACATCAACTAATAAGATATCGAAATCTAAACTTTGCTGTCAGTAACAGTGACCTTGAAGCCAATGTCGATTGTAAACACCAATTGCCTTCCCAATGTACTTTCAGGCAGTGAATCTCCCCTGCTTTCCTGTTCTGTCCTAAAAGTGCCTCCAGACGACAGACATGGAGCAAACTCTTCAACGGTCTCGAAAATGCCAAGCAAGACATTCTATTGTATCAAACTGTTCCGAGCCCTTAATGGATAAAATTGGACAGAACATCCCGCACCAGTCTCGGTATGAGAAAACGGAATGGGAAACACAGTCCTGTTGATCCAGCAGATGCCTCCTTCCTAACAGCTGAGAGCCTGTGACACATTTACAGAGTTTTCCCACAGACTGCACAGAAACATCAGGAAAGGAGTAGGTCATTCAACACATTGAGCCTCTCCCATTCTAGTTTTCAGTCTAACATCTCTTCTTTTTTTTTCATAAGCACTGCATACTGTATATCCTTTGCAGTGATTAATTATTGGAACAATATAAATTAGGAACTTCAGTCCATCAATTTTGCTTCCCCATTCAATATAACAATGGTTGATCCTTTCTCCCCACACCAAACTTCTGCTGCAACCTTGTCCCTTTAGTGTCAAGAAATACTTAGCGAAATTCAGTGCCTTGGCTTCCACAGGCTTGTGTAGGATAGAATTCCCAGATTCACCAGTCTGTGAGTGCAGACATTTATTCTCATCTCAATGCAGTGTGCCCTGATTGTACTTAATACTGTGGCTCCTTGTTTTAGACGTCCCAGCCAGGTGAATTATCATCCCTATTTCCAATATATCGCGCCCTGTCAGAGTATTATATATCTCACTGAGATCTCCACTCATTTTCCTAAACCACATGGAATACAGACTCAGTCGCCCCAAACTCTGCTCCCACAACAAGTTTGTCTTCCTAGAGATCAGTCTGGTCATTCTTTGCTGCTCTCCCTCAATGTCAGCTTTGTCCTCTATTAGGTAAGGAGACCAAAACTGCACACAATACAGCACAATGTTCGAGATGGGGTCTCAACAATGTCATGTTCAGCTGTAATACGATACCCTTATGCCTGGACTCAAATTCCCCGGAAATGAAGGTCAACACATCATTTACCTTCCTAACGGCTTTCAGTTGCTCCAATAATGCTTTCAGTGACTGGTGTACAGGGAGATCCAGATCCTTTTCAATGTTACATATACCCACTTGGTGGGTCTATTCACCCTGGGCAGCGTGCCAGTGCCAATCCCAGTATTGACGTCTGGCTTCAGAATGCACTGCCATGAATGGACCTCAGAGTTCGGTGAAGAAGTCAACAAAAGTATGCACGTTAGTATCTTCATAGACCAAAATTTCACATCAATTCCTTTTGAAATGCTAGCCTGAGATTCAATTTTTCCAACCAAAATGTTCAGTGTTACGTCCATCCACATTGCTGTTCATCTGCCACGTATTTGCCCATTCCCTCCACGTGTCTCAAGTCCCTTGAACTTCCTTACATCCGCCTCACCCAATCAATTCTCAGCTTGGTGCCATCAGCAGATTTTGAAACATTACATTTAGTACCCTCGAGCAGATGTTTAATCTGCTTCCTGAATAGATGGGTGCCAAACATCAATTCCAGGATCATCCTGCTCGTAATTGCTTTCCACTCCAAACAAAGGAGCTGCTTATTCTGACTCACTTTTTCTTTCAGCTCTCTACCATTCTCAACCCATGCTAGTATATTAGATCTCACTGTTGCACACTGTTATGGACCAGGATAGACCACCTCAAGTCATTTCAAGGACGTAGTGCAGACTCAAACTTTGCTTGTTGCCTTAAGCAGGTGTAAGGCGGATATTCCAGGAGTGACGCAGCTGGTCAAGCCACTTAGTTTTAAATAAAACAGAAATTTATTTTCAAGGTTACGGAATGAAACACAAACAGAACAGAATAGCATGCAGAATAACAATCTATCCGAAAACCCAACAGATTATCCTAACTTAATGCTGTTAGCAAATTAAATTCATAAGGAGTGGGTACATGGGAAGACCAAGAACTGACTTTCAATCCAGCCTACAAAAATGTAGGTCATTACTGTGTAACATGATTAGAGATGACAAAACCAAGACACAGCCAATTAGAAGCCATATCCATGCTACGAGTTCCACAGTAAGTAGAACTAAAGTGACTTTTCCCAGCTTTTGTCATTTTAAAGTTTTATAAATAAACATTAAAAAATATTAAAAGTTGGCTCGTCAACTAATCTTCCAGGTGAAGCTTTCTGGTCTTCAGTAGCACTCCACTTCTCAACTGAGTATCTGAAAATGGTTGAAAGGTGCTACCGTGGCACAGTGTTTAGCACTGCTGGCTCACAGCGCCAGAGACCCAGGATCAATTTCCACCTCAGGCAACTGTCTGAATGGAGTTTGCACATTCTCCCCGTGTCTGTGTGGATTTCCTCTGGGTGCTCCGGTTTCCTCGCACAGTCCAAAAATGCACCGATTAGCTGAATTGGCCATGCTAAATTGCACGTAGTGTTAGGTGAAGGAGTAAATGTAGGCGAATGGATCTGGGTGAGTTGCTCTTTGGAGTGTCGGTGTGGACTTGTTGGGCCAAAGGGCCTGTTTCCACAATGTAAGTAATCTGTATCTAAATAATCTAAGGTGTTGTTCGAAACAGATTAGATTAGATTTAGATTACATTAGATTACATTACCTTACAGTGAGGAAAAAAGGTCCTTTGGCCCAACAAGTCCATACCGACCCGCCGAAGCGCAACCCACCCATACCCCTACATTTACCCCTGACCTAACACTACGGGCAATTTAGCATGGCCAATTCACCTGACCTGCACGTCTTGAAACCGGTACTTGAAATAATCCCCATAAACACCCCATGGAAAATTCGAAAGGAAAAAATCAAACCCAGGTTCTTCCAGGAGAGATATCAGAGAGGGGGGGGGAGCTGGGGGATCAGCATGGACCTTCTTCTTTGGCCTGATAGCTTCACAGCTGGCTCCCTGCTTTCAGTAAACAGCCAGTCTGTGAAAAATCAGTCCAAACAAATCAAAGCAGAGGGTTTGCGCTGGGTGAACTCGCCACTCCCCTTTCATAAGAACAGAAGGACTAGGAGCAGGAGTAGGCCACCTGGTCCTTCTAACCTGCTCAGCCATTCTGTAACATCAAGTCTGATCTACTCGTGGACTCATATCCACTTACGCGCGCTCTCACCGTAGGGCTTTTGCCCGAAACGTCGATTTCGAAGCTAATTGGATGCTGCCTGAACTGCTGTTCTCTTCCAGCACCACTGATCCAATATCGGTAATTTACTTCATTGTTCGAAACATATCTATCTCAGCTCGAAAAACATTTACTGAAGTAGCGTCAACTACTTCACTGGGCAGGGAATTCCATAGAATTACAAGCCTCTGGGTGAAAAGGTTCTTTCTTAATTCAATCCTAAATCTGCTCCCTCTCATATTGAGGTTGTCTTGTTATCTTGTCCTGGCTTCACCTGCCAGTGGAACAATCCTCTCTACTTTTTTCTTACCTCTTCCCTTCATCATTTTATTATGTTTCTATAAGATCCTCCCCTCATTCTTCTAAATTCGAATGAATATAATGCTGATCTACTCTGTCTCTCCTCATAAGACAACCCCCTCAATTCCAGAATCAACAGAGTGAATCTCCTCTGCACCACCCCCACTGCCAGTACATCGCTTTGCAAGTAAGGAGGCCAAAACTGCTCACAATACTCCAGGTATGACCTCATCAGCACCCTGTACAGCTGCAACATAACCTCCCTGCTTTTAAATTCAACCCCTTTCGCAATGAAGAACAAAATACCATTTATCTTCCTAATTACTTGATGTACCTGCACATCAACCTTCTGTGATTCATGCACAAGGACACCCAGGTCTCTCTGCACAGCAGCATGTTGCATCTTTTTACAATTCAAGTAATAATCCCTTTTACTGGTACTCCTAACAAAATAGATTTATATTCATATTTACTAACATTGTATTCCATCTGTCAGACCTTTACCCATTCATGCAATGTAACTCTTTCCCTCTGCAAAGTTTCACAGTACTCTGCACACTTTGCTCTGCCGCTCATCTTCGTGCCATCTGCAAACTTTGACAAACTACGCATGCTCCCAACTCCACATCATCTATATAAATTGTGAATAATTGCAACCCCAACACTGATCCCTGAGGCACACCACTCAGCCCTGATTGCCAGTCAGAATAGCACTCATTTTCACCCACTCTTTGCTTCCCGTTAGTCAACCAATCTTTTATCCATGCTATTACTTCAGTTGTAACGCCATCCAGCTTTTTCTTATGCAGCAGCCTACTATGTGGCACCCTGTCAAAGCCTTTTTGAAACCTAGACACACCACATCCACTGTGGCCTCGTTGTCTATCTTGCACGTAATGTCTTGGTAGATTTCCAAAAGACGAGTTCAGCATGATCTGCCCTTCATGCATCCTTGCTGCATCTGTGCAATGGACCGTTTTCTATCAAAATGCCTTGCTATTTCTTCCTTGATAATACAGTCAAAGCATCTCCCCCACTACTCAGATTAACTTAACTGGTTTATAATTCCCCAATTTTTATCCACCTGCCTTTTTAAACAATGGCGTCCCATTAGCTGTTTTTCAATCTTCTGGAACTGCCCCAGAGTTCAGCACATTTTAGAAAATTACCACAAGTGCACTTGTTATTTCTTCCGCTATCGTTTTAGAACCCTGGGATACATTCCATCAGGGCAAGGAGATTTATGTACCCTTAGCTCCATTAGCTTGCCCAACACTACCTCCTCTGTAATAATGATTGTTCACAAGTCCTCACCTACCCTCATCTCTTTGGTAAAAAACAAGGACTGCAGCTGCTGGAAACCAGATTCTAGATTAGAGTGGTGCTGATAAAGCACAGCAGTTCAGAGCATTCCTGATGAAAGGCTTTTGCTCGAAACGTCGATGTTTCTGCTCCTCCGATGCTGCTTGAACTGCTGTGCTTTACCAACACCACTCTAATCTAGACTCTTCATCTCTTCGTCGATCACTGGCACGTTATTCGTATCGTTCACTATGAAGACTGATACAAAATACCTGTTCAATGCCTCAGCCATTTCATCATATCCTATAACTAAATGCTCCTTCTTCTCCTCTCAAGGACCAACATTTAAGTTAGCCACTCATTTTTATTTTATATATTTAGGGAATCATCTGCTATCTGTCTTCATATTCTGTGCTAGGTTTTTTTTCTCGTGTTCTATCCTACTTTTCTTTATAACTCTTTTCGTGGCTTTCTGTTGACCTTTAATCTTTTCCCAATCTTCTAGGTTCCTGCTGTTCTTGGCCACTTTGCATTCCATATCTTTCAATTTGATAGGCTTCCGTATTTGCTTAGACACCCATGGCAGATTTCCCTTTTTCTTCGAGTCTTTCCTTTTCACCGAATATACTTTTGCTTAGGACTTTGAAAAAATCTTTTGAAAATCCTCCACTGCTCGTCAAATCTCACCATAAAGTATTTGTATCCAGAGACTTTTGCCAAGTCCTCCCTCCATTCTGTTGTAGTCTCCATCGTTTAAGCACAGGACCCTGGTGTTGAATCACAGTTAGTCAGACAGCATCCGTAAAGAGAGAGCAAGCTAACACTTTGAGTCGAGTTGATTCTTCATCGTCTGTATTCGGATTCCCTTTAAATGAAAGCGTTGAAAGGGACACAGCACTGAAACCTGTGACACACCAGCATACACCGGTCTGCAGTCACACAAACGCCTTCTACCACCACCTATGTTCTCCAAGAGTTTCTCCAGTGCTTACCGTCCCCTGTTTGCATATGTTCCTTCCAATACACTTTGCTTTAATGTTTTCTGCTAACTTACTGCGTGTGCTGATTAAACCTCCTCCTGAATATCTGACTGTACCACATTCACTGATTCGCTATTATTTACAAATACAAGTGATATCTTCAAGAAAAAAAATGTAAATTGTAACTTCCCTTTCATGAATGCAGAACAATTCACTTGAAATTTGCTATAACTTTCTCAGTGTCCAATAAGATCTTCGTTACAATAGGTTGCAACAGATTCCCTACTGTGGATGACAACTAACTGGCCTGTATTCCTCCACTCTCCCATCTCTTCCCTTCGTAAATCATTTGAATGCATTTATATCCTTCCGAAGTGAATACAGAGAAATACAGTGGCCCCTTTTGCAATCAACATGTGTATTGCTGTTTTCTCTGAAATTTCAGTTTGAATTATATCTGGTCTGTCAGACTGATCAATCCTCATCCCAGTTCTGTTTCCAAATACTACCTCGTAATGTATATGAATGATTTTAGTCTTAAGTTATAAAGGTCCCGTGGTTACTTGGTATTTCTGGGATATTTTCTGGATCTTCCTCTTTGAAGACAGATGCAATGTAACTGTTTCGTCTCCTTGTCATTTTTCTGTTCTCTACAATAAATTCTCGTATCCACACATTCCCTGTGCCACATTTGATCTTGATTTCATTTTCCTTTCAAGTACCAACAGACGCTTTTCGCCAGCATTTACAATTAACAAAGAAAATCACAGAACAGGAACAGGCCCTTCAGTCCTCCAAGCCTGTGTCGATCCAGATCCTCTATCTAAATCCGTCGCCTATTGTCTAAGGATCTGTATACTTCTGCTTCCTCATATTAAATGATGCTATCGTCCCCGCCTCTACTACCTCAGCTGGCAACGCATTCCAGCCACCCACCACCCTCTGTACAAAGAACCTTTCGAGCATATCTCCAATAAAGTTTTCCCCTTTCATCTTGAATTCTTGACCCCCAGTAACTGAATCCCCCACTCTGGAATAAGCTTTTTGCTATCCTCCCTGTTTACATCTCTCAAGATTTTGTAGACAACAATCAAGTCCTCCCTCAAACTCCATCTTTCTAATGAAAATAATCCTAATTTACCAAACCTCTCTTCATATGTCGTTCTCTCCATACTAGGCAACATTCTGGTGAAAATCCTCTGCCCTCTTTCTAAAGCATCCAGATCCTTTCAGTAATGTGGCAACCAGAACTGTCTGCAGTATTCCGATTGTGACCGAACCAAAGTCCTATACAACTGTAATACGGCCTGCCTACACTTGTACGCAATAGATTCCAACAGATTCTCTCCTGTTGGTGACGAGTTAACCACTGTGGTTCTCCACTTCTTAAATTGTTAGAATGCAGGAAGGACGTATGCTGTATGCCTTCTTGATCATTCTATCGACCTGCCACTTTCAGCGAACAATGGACCTGAACACCCAGATCTCTCTGTACATCAATTTTCCCCATGACTTTTTCCAGTTACTCTATAATTCGTTCTCGAATTGGATCTTCCAAAATGCATCACCTCACATCTGCCATTTCTCCACCCAACTTTCCAATCTATCTACATTCAGCTGTGTTCTCTGACAGTCCCCTCAACTTTCTGCTACACTATCAATCCTCGTGTCATCTGCAAACTTGCTAATCAGACCACCTATACCTTTCTTCAGATCATGTAAATATATCACAACAAACAGTGGTCCCAGCACGAATCCCTGTGAAACACCACACAGAAGAGTTTTCCATTTTGAGGAACTCCCTTCCATTACTACTCACTGTCTCCTGTTACCCAGCCAGTTCTCTAATCGATCTAGCTAGTACCCCATGGACCCCTGTGACTTCACCTTCTCCATCAGTCTATCTCATCAAACGCCTTACTGAAGACCATGTATTTGATATCTACAGCCTTTTCCGCACTATCAACTTTGTCATTCCTCAGAGAATTCTATTACGTTTCTAAGATGTGACCTTCCCTGCACAAACCATGGCAGGTCTTGTGTGGAGGCCGACTTGTTTTACCCTGGAGTCATACTGGTTTTATTTCCAAAGCAGGACTTTTTAAAATGCCACAATGATTGGCTGCGTACAAATTGAATGTTGTTTTGAACAAAATACAATCTATCCACAAATATAAATCTGCAAACGCAAATTAGCCCGCCCCCCCACCCCGATTTATAGGTGTGTGTGTGCGCGCGCGCGCGTGGTGGGGCGGTGGGGGTGCCGTGCGAGTGAGAGAGAGATGATGTGTATGTTTGTTTCCATGTGTGTGAGCGAAAGATGGTGTGTGTGTGTGTCTGATTAAGGATGAGAGTGAGAGCCTGTGCGCACTTTAAGACCAGACAGATTTAGCAGATCCCTTTCCCCACATACATGCAGTCCGTGGTTTCAGAGCGTCCATGATCTGCAGCCTCTGCTCCATTTGTTGTTCATGTTACAGGCACTAACTACAGACTCCATGCTCCATCCAGAGTTGGGTCACCAAATCCTCTGGTCTCCCGGAATGTCTGAGGGAGCTCACAGCACAACCTCCAGCAAACCATCCCCATCCCGATCCACTCCACTAACTTTTCAATAACAGGAGACAATCAGACTTCCATCCACTAAAAGTGAGATATCTACTTTATAATTATACTTCAGGGTCCTCCTCGTGTTTCTGATCACGTGATCAGCTGAGCTGGGCAAACACAGGCGTTCAGTAGACAGGCACAGACCAAACTTTAAAGACATGAGTCAAAGATGCTGAAACTCCCTGTCCAACATTAAGCACAACTTGGGACACACCGGGAAGTGAGCAATAACCAAAAACACAACCCACTGTCCATGGAGCACCACATGGGACACACCAGCAAATGAACAACAGCCCAGCACACACACTGCTGTCCAACATGGAGGACGACGTGGGACACACCGGGAAGTGAACAACAGCCCAGTACACACTCCCCTGTCTATGGAGTAACTATGGGACACAGTGGGAAGTGAACAATAGCCTGACACACACCATTACATTATTTCTGAACTTCATGATGCCAGCATTCGATACAATACAGAACCAAAAAAACCAAGGCCAGAGAAAGATACAGATGGACAGAGACATTCACATTAAAGATAGAAACGGACAATTAAGACAAAACCAGAGCATGTTGTTGAAATATGGGAAAAAAACAAGGGAGTGGGTCTCTTTGGAGCAGTGAGACCTTGGTGGGTCAGGTTACAAGAATGAGAACATTGAATAGAGGCATTGCCAGACCAGCTGATCAAATTTGTTCACTAAATTCTGAATTTGCTTCACAGAACAAACGCAGAAACTATACACTGGGACAAGTAGACAACCCAACTTGGAGTGCTAAGCAGACTTTGCCAGTGTATTGCTCAGTAAACTGGTCTATCTGCCCAGCATGGAGAGATGTGCAGACTGTGCTACTGTATTGCTCGGTAAGGTGGACTATCTGCCCAGCATGGGGAGCTGTGCAGACTATGCTAGTGTATTGCTCAGTAAATTGGACTATCTGGCCAGCATGTGGAGCTATGCAGACTATGCTAGTGTATTGCTCAGTAAGGTGGACTATCTGGCCAGCATGGGGAGCTGTGCAGACTATGCTAGTGTACTGCTCAGTAAATTGGACTATCTGCTCACCATGTGGAGCTGTGCAGACTATGAAAGTGTATTGCTCGGTAAGGTGGACTATCTGGCCAGCATGGGGAGCTGTGCAGACTATGCTAGTGTATTGCTCAGTAAGGTGGACTATCTGGCCAGCATGGGGAGCTGTGCAGACTATGCTAGTGTATTGCTCAGTAAATTGGACTATCTGCTCACCATGTGGAGCTGTGCAGACTATGAAAGTGTATTGCTCGGTAAGGTGGACTATCTGGCCAGCATGGGGAGCTGTGCAGACTATGCTAGTGTATTGCTCGGTAAGGTGGACTATCTGCCCAGCATGGGGAGCTGTGCAGACTATGCTAGTGTATTGCTCAGTAAATTGGACTATCTGCTCACCATGTGGAGCTGTGCAGACTATGAAAGTGTATTGCTCGGTAAGGTGGACTATCTGGCCAGCATGGGGAGCTGTGATGACTATGCCAGTGTATTGCTCAGTAAGCTGGACCAGCTGCCCAGCATAGCAGTATTGTAAAGCATTGCCGGTATATTGCTGCTACATTTGCACTGCGTAACTGCCTAGCACGGGACAATTTGCTGCCCAAACTGCGAGTGACATTAAATGGGCGCCCACAAATTAATGTCTCTGTATCTTCATGCATCAGTTCAAGACAAGGGGTTTTATGTTTGCATGGTTCTGGGGCAGTGTTAGATGTGAAAAGCTTTGTCTAAAAGAGAGCACACCTGGAGGAAATCAGTTTAAATGTGAACAACTGTAAGGGCTTGGTATAATGGACAGAGAGAGATAGTTCATGGGCAGCTGTTAATGACGTGCTTGAGAATATTAAATAAAGGCATTGCCGGACCCAATAGCATTATAGATCAGTACGCACAGGAATGATGGATGGATGGGGAGTTCAGTGTGATATCAGATATGAGCTATGGAGTATTGACTCAGAGTTGTTTCTGCAGGTTTGCAGCTGTGAGTGTCAGCTACAGACGAATGCCATCGTTAAGACTGTATTTCACAGCTCAGGGTTCAAACAACAGATGGGATGAGCCAGTGAAGTATATACTGGATTTATCAGTAGTTATAATTAGGAATGGTCAGGATATAGTGTCAGGAATTGGTTCATGGCCAAAGGGATCACCACTGTTGTTATTTGTCTAATTCAGCTTTAGATATTGGCCCAGGATGAGCTGGAGTCAGAGGAAGGAAATTTATTTTGTAACCAGAACAGAAGATAGTGACCTCAATGCCTTCAATATTTCGATAGCAAGTGCAGTGATACAGCGAATCATGGTTCACAGCTGAAACTGAGCAAGTCAACATACCAACCCATGAGTAACACTGCCAGAAGCAAGGAGGGAGAGATTGATTTAACAATTTAGTAGTGGTTTGTCAAGTTAATATGTGGATTTAGAGTCTTAGCAGGAACAATAACAGTGGCAAGGAGGGTAGAGTGAATGAAGGAGCAGTAGTATTGTCAAATATGATTTATAGAATTAATGACTGAACAGTGGGACTTAACAGGTGCACCAACAAAAGCCAGGATTGTATAATAAAAATATTGCATAATGTAAAGTACGTATTTGATCCGCCACAATAAAGACCTTCGATCATAATACGTAGAAAGAAACCAAACATCCAAATATAAACTCCTGCCCATTCTTGGGACATTCCAGTGTAATGTTCTCAGATTCTGATTAATTGTTGAAACATTCCAGACTCTTGTGCTCAGACTCTGATCTCTCCCCCCGTCTCTCTTGGACTGCTGATTCCTGTTAATACTGTTGGTGATGCTCCCACCATACTGTGGGATAACACATTGAATGGAGCCCACTTATCATTAAAAGTTGGAAACAGTCCACTGGGGCAATTGCAACCCATGGCGACTAATATTAATCACAGTCACTGAACAAATAGGTCTAGTTAACCCCTTCCTGACATCACTTTTCTTATCCCAATAAAAGGGAACATTTATTCGGTGTGGGTGGAATGGATGGGCATTGCTTAGGGATGGATCATAAATCTTTCAATATTCTTATTGCTTCCTTTGTAAGAGGGAGTAGTGCCAGAACACTGCAGGAGTGTGTATATTACATACTGTTTATAAACGGCGACAGTGAATAAGTAACAGACCAACTGCATCAGGTGACGTTGGGGTAATTTCCAGAGCCAATAAACCAGTGTATATATTTAATGTCCATTTACTTTGTGTAATGCCACTTCTGGTTTTATGTGCACTGTTGTCAAATTCTTCCATAACCTTAGGACATTATTCAGAGCATCGGGACTGCTGCGCAGGGACAGGAGGAAGTAATTATGTCCCCATGTCCCTGTTACAAAGGGACAGGGGGAGGCCATTCAGCCTCTCAAGTCTCTTACAGAGGGACAGGAGGAGGCCATTCTATTTCTTCAGTCTGTTATGCAGTAGCTATCAGTTGTAAAATACTTATGGAGAAGAATACTCCTAATATAAATTTTAAAGTTGTAAGTTGTCTCAGGCCAACTTTGATTGTTTTATGTTGACACTTTGAAAAGCTGCTTTGGAGAAGCTATTGGCGGGAAAGTGGGAGGCCTTCACAAATGAGTTACAGAGTCTAGCGACATAATGTTCCTGCCTATGAGCAGGGTAAGGCAGGTAGGTGTAGGGAATGCTGAATGGCGAGCAGAATTGAGGCTCTGTTCAAGGAAAGGCGGAAGCATATGATAGATACAGACAGTAGGGATCAAGTGACTCCATTGTGGAGTACCAGGGATGTAGGCTAATACTCAAGATGGAAATCAGGAGGGCAAAATGGGGACATAAGATATCGTTCGAAAGTAGGGTAAGGGACATTCCAAAGTGATTCTACAAATACATTAAGGTCAAAGGAGTAATTAGAGAGAGAACAGGACCCCTTAAAGATCAGCAAAGTGACCTATGTGTGGAATTACACGAGATCAGTGAGATACTAAATATTTTGCATCAGTATTTACTGTGGAGTAGGATATGGAAGGTAGAGAACTTCGGGAAATGAATAGTGATATCTTGAAATTTGTCCACATTATGAAGATGAGGAGCTGGATAGTTTAAAATGCATTAAGGTGGATAACCCCCCTGACCTTTTAAGTGACTCTTGGTTAGGCACATGGATTTTAGTACGATGAAGGGCATGAAGGTTAGTCTGACCCTTAAGTAGGATAAACTGCCGGCACAACATCAGCAGCTCAAGGGCCCGTACTGTGCTGCACTGTTCCATGATCCATGATCCATGAACTAATCAGATGTACCCCAGATCTGTTGGGAAGCTAGAGAAGTAATTGTTCGGTCTCTGGCTGAGATATTTGTATCATGGACAGCCACAGGTAAGGTTGTGCCATTGTTTAAGAACATTTGGTAAGGAAAAGCCAGGAAACTGTAGACAAGTGGGACTGATGTCATTGGTGCTGGATTAGTGGTGCTGGAAGAGCACAGCAGTTCAGGCAGCATCCAAGTAGCTTCGAAACCGACGTTTCGTGCAAAAGCCCTTACCTCGTTGATGTCATGGGTGGGTAAGTTGTCGGAGAGGATTCTGACAGAAAGCATTTACTTGTGTTTAGAAATGTAAATTCCGATTAGCGATAATCAACATGACTTTGTCTGTGGGAGATCGTGTCCCACTAATTTGATTTAGCGTTTTGAAGAAGTGACGAATAAGATTGACGAAGGCGCAGAAATAGAACTGTGGAATAGAATATAGACTTTAGTAAAGCATTCAAAAAGGTTCCGCATGGTAAACTGGTTAGCATGGTGAGATCACATGGAATACAGGGAGAGTTGGATGTAATTGGCTCGAAGGTAATAGACGAAGGAAATGTTTGTGAACTGGTATATTTTTTTTGGACTGGAGGCCTGTGACCCGCAGTGTACCACAAGGATCGAATGGATTTTGTCATTTTATATAAATGATTTGGATAAGAATACAATAGGAATGGTTAGTGAGTTTGCAGATAACACCAAAATTATTGAGGTAGTGGAGAGTGAAGATAGTTTACTCAGAGTAAAACGGGACCCTGATCAGATAGGCTGAAGGGCTGAGGAGTGGCTGATGGAGTTCATGTTAGACAAACGGAAGGTGTAACATTTTGTTGTGGCAAATTGTGTTAGCACTTATAGGTAGGATCCTGGGAAGTGTTTTCAAACACAGACAGCGACATAGAAATTATAGAAGCCCTGAAGTGTGGAACCAGGCCATTTGGCCCACCGAGACCACACTGACTCTCCAGATAACATCCCGAACAAAAAACCCAAACGTTACCCCGCTAATTCTACATTTCCCATAGACAATCCAACGAATCTGCACATCCCTGGATATTGCAGAAAAATTTAGTAACGTCACTGAACCTAAACTGGACATTTTTGGTTGTGAGAGGAAAACCAAACACCCAGAGGAAACTCACGCACACACAAGGAGAGCGTGCAAACACCGCACAGAATGTCACCAAAGGGTGGAATCGAACCCAGGTAATTGATGCTGTAAGGCAGTATTGCTCGCCACTGTGACACTCAATGACCAGCTGCGCGAGAAACTGCATCCTCCTACTTCCTCTGGATCTGTCACATCTGTTCAAATGATGCCGAATTCCAGTGTGGTGCTTCCAACAAGCCTTCCTTTACCACCACAGGGCCTTAAGCTGTGACTGACACATTGCCTGCTCTTTGCCCTCACCCCTTCCCCTTCTTCTCAGATCAAGTTGTCCATTAATACTGCAGCATGCAAGATAATTGCTGATCTAAAATAAAACAAAGAGCTACATATACTGGAGATCAAAAACAAAAGCTGTTCTGATGAATATTCCCAAATTAAAAATGTTGACTCACTCTCTTCCTACAGAGGAATACGAAAAAGTGAATTCTGAAGTGAATTCCTGATGAAAGGCTTATGACTGAAACATAGACTTTCCTGCTCCTTGGATGCACCCTATCCTGCTGTGCTATTCGAGGGCCAAACTTCCGACTTTTTTCCTTCAAATGGTACCAGACCCATCGGGTTTTGCCTACAAACGCTTGTATATCTAATTTCCTGTTTATAACGTACACTTTTTTTCCCTGCTGTATTGACTTCCATACAGATCTCCCACCAATGTTTGCTTGTACTTCTTGTTTATAACCTCCAGTCAAATTGTTTCTGTGTAATCTGATTGCTAGGGTGAGATGAATGGTAGATTCAACGAGATCTTTCCTGAGGCCTTCCTTGATGTCACAAAACCTCGCTGCACTTTGTTCGAACAATATATGAATTGGAAAGGCAGAGAAGGATATGGGCCAAGTGCAGGGAATTGGGGTTAATGTGGACGGACATTTTGGTTGGTATGGACCAATCTTGGCTGAAGGGCCTGTCTGCGTGCATGACTGTAAATGAAAGTGGTTTTGGTTATAGACAGAGAGGGTGAGATTGAGCAACAATATCATGGACGGATGTGCTCACATGTTTCAGAATGCTGAGATACAGACATTTCGATAGCATCAGGCAAAATAAGCCAGTATTACCAGGAATGATGGTGAACAGAATATAGGTGTGAGTTCAGATGATGGAGAGTTGTGGTTGAGGATTTGTTCTGCAGCTCTGTAACTGTGAATGGGATCAGCAGAGTCTTCAGCTCATCCGTCTGAATCGAATAATAATTTATCTTTGAGTGATTTTCATTGAGTGTGACAGGGGGATGCTCTGCACGAGGCCGAGCTAGTTTCCTGGTGCTATCTTATCGAACTCACCTCATCAACTACCCACCCTAACTCATGGTGTCCCTCTCATTCAATGTTAACCCGATTCTCCCACCCACTTTGGCTGGAGGTACCCACCATCGCCCAGATGCCGCTGGATATTCCATTATCCTTGGTACTGGTGCCATCTTTAAAAGGACAATGGGCACTCGATTGAGCTTTCCTCAGTTTGGAGCTGCCATGTACGTTTTACCCAGAGCATAGCAGATAAGGGTCAATTCCACCACGGTTTGTCAACAGGGTCACAGATATCTTGACGGATGGGTTAGTACATCTCTTCCCAGAGTGGGCCACACCACCAGACCCACCGAGCATGATCTGAGCTCACCACCCAGCTCAGTGCAGTATCTGTGATCAGTAGCAATGACCAGCAATACAGGACAAACATCGATAACATTCCCAACTCTGTGAGGATAAGGGTCACCGTATGCTGTTGGTCCCTCACACTCAATGTATGTGTGTTCCAGCACCGACATCCGAACAATGCTCATGCTCCACCACTCTCACTCTTGCATACAGCACGCCTCCACCCCCTCTGTGTATCTTTCCTTTGTAATATCTCCACAGAATGTAGAATGCTCTGGAGAATGTTGATTATGGAATGTTCCAGATAATATTCCAAATACTTCCCAGTTTCAGGAAAATGACAGTGCTCCAGTGTGTAAAACATTGGGTGAAGGAACAGAGTGTTTTTTTAAATCATATGCAATTAAAATCCATAAGAGTCCATTTAGCCCTTAAAATGTGCTGTAACATTTAATAAGATCGGGGGTGATCTGACTGTCTCCTGAGCTTCACGTTGCAGGAACTTTCAATCATTCAGCCCCCTGGTTTCCTGCCACAAACCAGACGACCCTCACGCACTTTCTACCCTTGGTTTCTTCAAGCATGTGTTTGGGAGGCATTTCCCACGGGGACCGACCCTCCAAAAAATATGTTCCATCAGCTTTTTACTTTCATACAATGGTTATCATGCTTCACACAGACCAATCAAAAATGTAGTCATATTTTATAGTCATCGACATCTAATTACAATTAGTAATTCTGGTTATTTCGCTTGGTTCAACTTATTCAACCAAAGATAGCATCCAATCAACTCTCTCGTTATAAAGTACAATTTCCAGCGGATATATTTTTTTCCTCAGCCATTATCTTGACCGTTATCTGAATTGTACCTTTTTTTCCTACTTATCAAAGTTTATATTTTACTTTGACTTTGGCTATTTCTATCTATAGCAGTTACACAGTCTCGCAATCTGTTGGCTGGATGGCTGGCTTGTGATGCAGAGGAAGGCCAACAGCGCATGTTCAATTCCCCACGCAGACAGAGGTTGCCATGAAGGGCACACCTTCTCAACATCATCCTGTCACCCGAGGTGTGATGACACTTAAGGTAAACCATAATTTGTGGTATCACTAATGAGAAACTGGTCCTTTGGGACTCTATTCTATCCATGTTAACATTTTAATTTTTTCAAAAATATTTTTATTCAGAGAAAATCTTTTTAATGCTTCAATGAACCAATAAGTACCCAACTCAAAAAACAATTACACCCATGTGCATGTACATAAGAAAAGGTAAATCAACGGACCGAAGAAAAATTAATAAAAATAAAAAACGAATACTAGAACTCAGTGTAACAAAACTATAGCTCTCAAACTTCAAGAGCATTAACTAATACACGTTCATTTGTTTGTAATTCTTCCTCTGTGGACATTAGATTCATTAGTCAAGTTCGTCATAGCAATATAAAAGTCCTTTTTAGAGTGGCAGACAGCCTGTACCTTGGAAATTGAAAAAGGGCTGCCATGTCTAATAAAAATCCTCTATTTTATTTTGCAAAATACCTTTTAAAAAATCCAAAAGGGCTATGCGCCATGGCGAGGTTACGACAACCCAACAGACCCAGGGGGTTTTCAGACACCCAACACAACAGAACTTTTTTTTCTGAACACAGAGAGTGAGGGTATTGAAGTATATTTTCCTATGCACATCTGAGTAAGGTAGACTGGGCAGGCCCAGGAAAAGGGAAAACTGACCCATCTCCAATTCTGTCCGCAAGATCCTCTCCATCCCAGCGAACACACCGCTCCTATAGCGCCGGTGGAAGGTCAACAAGCAATGAGCAAGAGTGTCCATAGTCATTTTGTATTTAAGACATACTCCCACCTTGAATTTTGAGAGAGTATCTGTGGCCAGACAGACTCTATGAAGAATCTTCAACTTCAGGGCAAGAGTCTTCTTACAGATCGAAATACTTCTTGTATTTTCACAAATATCCTCCCCTGTGTCCGAAGAGATCTGATTCCCCAAAACTCTGTGCAGACCTCAGAAAGGCACAAAGTCTCGTCTAAGGGGCCACTCTCCAACAAGAGATAAAGGGTACTGACAGAGAGTGTGTTCTTAGCAATAAGCACCCTGTTCTCTGTATCGGATCTGTACGGGTCTGTTAAAAGCGTGGTTCTTTTCTGAATAACATCTCTGATCTGATAAAAAGAAAACAGAAGAGATCTCTACTCGGTAGTCTATAGTTACGACTTATTTGATCAAATAACATCCTTGTTTCTCCCTCAGATAAACCATCAAAGCAAGATACACCCACGAGTTGTCCACAGTTTAAACATGGAATCCAGTATTCCCCGTCGGAAACATGGTACATCACGTTTTGGGGTAAGAAATGAGGTTTGGCTATGTTGCCCTCGATCGGACACATTGCCCTCCCTACTTTAAAATTATTGATATTTATTGGGAAATGGTAATAATTCATAACTGTCCTCATTTTGTCTATGAGTAGCAGACTAATAAGGGAGCACCTTGCCTGAGAAGCGTCAATATCTAACCGTATTTACGCCGAGGCCTCACTAACATCGGGTAAAGAAAAGCTTAATTGATAGCTTTTAATATCCGGGAGATCTACTCCCCACAAACTGTGGGGTCGTTGTAATTTGGTTAAATTGATAAGGGGTTGGTTATGGTGACAAATCAAAGAGCTACATCATGCATTTAGTCTCCTAAATGTGTGTCTGAGAAACATCAAAGAAAGCATTCACACGGGGTATAGCGAACAAGGGAGGGAATTCATGTTAATAAGAGCTATCTGACCCAGCCAGGATATTGGAAGTGTCTCCCATCTTCGAACGTCTTGTTTAATTTTGTCAAACAAATGGACAAATCCCATGTTAAAGATAAATTCAAAGATAGGATTAATGAATATACCTCAATAGGGAACAGCTCCATTCCCCCTGGGACCATTGAAAAGGAAATCAGGATTCTCCCACGGCATCAGGTATTTCCCTGAGTTCACCCAGAGGCATGGCCTCCGACGTTGTAAAATCAATATTATAGCCGGAAAAGGCACCAAACGAACTGATGCATTGCATGAGGTGAGGTGCCAAAACTGTGGGATTTAACAAAAATTTAAGACCATCATCTGCAGACAATGTAATCTTACGTGACTTCTATCCCACTTCTGGGGCAGATATGTTGGGGTCCTTCGCCAGTGGCTCAATCACCATCGTAAACAACACTGGAATTCACAACCTTGTCGACTGCCTCTAGAAAGAGTAATTTTACAGGATCTTACACAGAGGGTCACTTTCAACGACCCTCAGCCACTTGATAAAAACTTTGCCGAGACCAAACCATTCTAACGTATACAAGAGATACAGCTACTCAACCCAAGAAAATGCCTTCTCTGCATCTAAAGAGATCAGTAATACCTGCTTAATTTGCTGTTGGCACGCTTGGATCATATTGAGTAATCTCCTAACATTGTTGGAATATCTGCAGCCTTTTATAAGCCGGTTTGTTATACTTTGACAATGGAAGGATAAGTAGTTTCCATCCTCAATGTAAGGGACCCAAACAGAAGTTTGAAATCAACATTTAGAAGTGAGATGGACCTATAGGAATCACAATCTTTCGGTGTCTTCCTTTTATTAAGAATAAGAGAGATATGAGCCTCTCTTAAGGATGGTGGGACACAGTCGTGACTGTCTGAGTGACGAACATAGTAAGCATTGGCTCTGACAACAGGTTTATAAATTTCTCATAAAACTCACGTGGACATCCGTCAGGACCGGGCGCCTTTCCGCCTGGAAGCTGTTTTACAGTCTCCAGCACTGACAATGGTGCATTATTGCAAGACACTTATTTGGGGGCTGCCCCTGGAAGGTCCAAGTTCTTGAAGAAAGATTCCATCTTAATCCATCTATCCTCATAATGCTCAGTCTGATATAATTCAGAATAAACTCTCCAAAATGCTGCTTTAATCTTTATGAGATCGCAGGAAAGGGTCCCAATACCTTCCCTAATTGAGGTAATGGCTTTGGGGCTCTCTTTTTCAATGCAAGATAGGCTAACTACTTGCCCGGTTTATCATCATGCTCAAACAGTCTTTGTTTTGCAAAAGTAAGTTCGTCCTTGGCTGTCCGTGTGACCATGGAATTCACAGCAGACCGAAGTGTTGTGATCCTCTGCAGACCAGCCACCGAGGGTATATCACAGTATGCCCTCTCGGCTGCCTTCAACCATGCCTGGAGCAAGCGTTCCTGCTCCTGCTTCTGCCGCATCCTAAGGAATTATTCCTTTGGCATAAGCCTTAGCAATTTTCCATAGAATGGATGGGTTACTGGTTGAATCTGAATTAATGGCTAAGAAAGATCTGAATTCATTCCAGAAATACTCAATGTACTTACTATCCTTTAGAATAAAGTTATTCACCAGTGTCTCGAACCTGCTATATTGCCCTTAATCTTAACCAGTAAGTATGCTGTTGCATGGTCTGAATTGTTAATAGTCCTAATTGTACAGAAAACCACTGAATCGAAGACTGCTGCACGTTGAGGAAGAGGTCAACTCTAGTGTGGCATTTCTGCAGGTTAAAGAAGAAAGTAAAATCCCTATTTATGAGGTGGATCTGCCTCCATACATCCATCTTCCCCAGTTCCACACAAAAATCCACTAATTGCTTAGATTGGAAAGATGGTGCTGGGGGCCTTCGGGCATGCTGTCCACCGTGGGTGCAAAAGACAATTGAAAACTCCTCCTACGATAATGTGCTACGAAGAAAGATTATTTAATTTGGAAATTTAAGGCAGTGAGCTAGGGGGCAATAAACATTCAAACTACTGCCTTCTTCCCCATATATCTTTGAGGGTTATGATCCTCCCGTGGGTGTCTAATACAATCTACTAATTTAAATGAAAGATTCTTCCTCACCAGTATGGTTTATCTCCTATTCCTAGTGTTAAAAGACGAGAATAAACCCGATCAAATCCACCTCGCGGTAATGTCAAATGTTCCTTGTTATCAAAGTTCATCTCTGCAATACGACAATATCCACCCTCTCCTTTTTCTTAACTGGCGAATGCCTCCCCTTAATGTTCCAGATACACCATTTAAGCTTGACATTAGCCATTACACACTGAAACAATATTTGAACTCCAGAGAGGAAGAACTCGAATTACAAATTACTGAGCACCAATGAAAAAAGAATCATAGAGCCTAAAAAAAACATGCAAACTAATGCTACTACAACGAACAAGCTCTCAAAACGTTCCAAAACTAAATACATACAAAAACCAAAAAAAAGATACAAAGTGCCAATGGCACTCAGGAGGGGCATTTACCCCCTGCCGACTGGAGGCATTTGCAAGTCACAAATTTCTATCTTCTGCCCCATTATCAATACTGCATCCAGGGCAATTAATCACAAACATCGGGACTGAAATGCCTTTAGGTAGGTATTCAGTCATCACGATCACCTTCATAACTCCCTCCAGCTTGAGCCGAACCCGACACACAAACTAATGAAGAGAAAAACGAGTAGTATTACTAATGAAGAAGTTAAAAGTGTGTACCCTACCCAACCCTGACTATAATTTAACACTGCTTTATACCAGAAACGGTCAACAAACTTTCATTTAAAAAAGGGAAACAAGGTTATCGCTTTCCATTAATGCATCCAGCCTACTTTAAAGTGTCCACAAAGTTTTCGCATCCTCTGGAGAGTTGGTGGATCTATTGAAAGATCCACTAGTGCATACGGAGCACCGCTGAGTCCATTAAGGAATACTGAATCTCAAGTTCACTTAATCTTCTCTTGATATCATCAAAAGATTTTCTTTTCTGAATCATTGCCGCTGAAAAGACCTGGAAGAACATAATCCTGGAGCCCTCTTCGGGTCTCTTCCCTGTGTTGTGGAAGCTTCCCTAAATCTTTGTTTGTCCCTGCAACAATGTAATAGCACAAGGACAGGGTGAAGGCGTTGGTCTGAGCCTGACCTGCGCACTCTAACCCGATGAACTGTCTCACTCTTCACCCGTCCCTCTTCAGCTTCGAAGTGAAGGAATCCCTGCAGCCAGTTCTCTCAAAAAAACTCACTGACTGATCACCTTATGTCCGTTCCAGCAGACGGATGATATGAACACTCTTCATCCTGCCCCTGCTCTTGAGGTCGTCACCTTGTTTAGTTAAGGTACGGACCTATTTTTCAAGGGTGAGGATCCGCTCCTTACAGGAATCGATCACAGTCTCTGCCCCAGCAGTTTGTCTCTCGACCTCATCTGTTCTGTTTCCAAGGCTTTCAAGTTGCTGTTCATGTTTTTGGAGCACTGCTGAGAGTGGTTCCATCTTCCTGCTGATTTTTTCTTCAATCATGGTTTCAATCATTTCCCGTAACTTGGTGAACTCGGTGACCAAGTCCTGATGAGTAACTCGGTCTATTGAACGAGCAGAGGGTGTTACAGGTGCGGCCACAGGCATGCTGAAAGCTTCTGACGGGTGTACTGCGTGTTGGGACTTACTCGATCCTTTCCCATGTTTTGTCATTTTCACTTGACAAAATGGCATTAGTGAGGATTCTGTAGCTCTTTTAGTGTTCAATTGTAAGTAAATGACTGTGGTGGGATGGGTAGAGCATTATTGTGGTACAGAGATCAGCAAAGCTGACCTTTCAGATCGCTGCCATCTTGTTTCCCCTATAAAACTTTATCAATGTTATCATTTCGTTTAATCCCTAGATATTCTGGAGCCGTGTCATTCAGTACCACTGTCTACATTTTCCCCACAATGCACATTGCTGCCCACTCCTCGATAATCCTTGACTCATCTGTGATTCGTGAACCTTGCCTCAAATTTATTCAATATCTCTGCCTCGAATGGTCTGCAGGGAAGAGTGTTCCAAAGATTCACTACACCCTGAGAAAACAAAACTAAACAGACTAATCGGTAATTTAGCATGGCCAATCAAACTAAGCTGCACATCTTTGAACTGTGGAAGGAAACTAGAAAACTGGGAAGAAAGACACACAGACACGGGAAGAATGCTCAAACTCCACATAGAGTGTGGGACGAAGTTGGAATTGAGCTTAGCTCTTTGCTGATATGAGGCAGCAGTGCTAACCACAAATCTAACATGCTGCTCCATTAGCCCTATTAGTTACGTGCGGTTGACGAAAGAAATCTGCCTGACTTGTTCCTGTCACTGAACCTGACCCCGTCTGAGACCTTTATTATCGGTTATATCACCGACCTGGTTACATTTAAAACTTGTTGTGAGCAGTGGAGGAGTGGGACTAGAAAAGGAAACAGTGACACCCTCCATCCTCAGTCAGAACCGGAGTGAGGAAAAATTCACAAAGTAGGATTTCACTCAAGTGGGAATTCCCTTCCCCAGAAGTTTAGGATGGCTGAATCATTATATTATATCGAGGCTGGCATTGTCTGATTTTCCATAGACATGTGAATCAGGGATAATGGTGCATGGAGAGAAAAGTGCAGCTGGGACCACAATGAGATGAGCCACGAACTTATTTACTAGTGGGGTAGTGTCAAAGGGCCGTTTATCCCACTTGCATCCCTCAGCCCTATGTTCTGCTGTTCCAATCAGCCCTTCAGACCTGCTACAAACAGGGAGATTGAAGCCACGCCGATGGTTAGGTGCAGTTTCGGAAATGCACTTGGAAATTCCAGGCTTGGTCAGGAAGTGGCCCCCAACCGCAATCCCTTTTTCCATGCTTCCCCACTCTGTAACTTCTGCTCTGGAATTGCTTTGAATGCAGATCTCATATCCCATCCAGGATTAACTCAGGCAAATGTTCTCCTCTCCTGAATGCAACATTGTACAACACGACTTCCAGGAAAATAACCAATTACTTTCCAAAAGCATGACATAAAAAACTAAGAAGTAGGAACATAAGACGGCTATTCGGCCCCTCAAGACTGAATTCTCATTCAATAAGAACATGGCTGATCTATTTCCGGGCTCAACTCCACTTTCCGATCCAATTTCCTGCATCCCTCCACAACTCTCTGGGTTAGGGAATTCCAGACATTCACTACCTTCTGAGAGAATGCATCATTTTTCACCTCAGATTGAAATCGATGTCCCTTATTTAGTATCTACCACCTCGAGTTCGAGACTCAGGGGAAACACCTTCTCAGCATCTACCTTGTCAAGCCCCCTCTGTATCTTGTACATTTCAGTAATATCACTCTCATTCATTTCAACCACAATGAATAATCTCCTCACCATTTTAAATGTATTCAATAATTCAACCCTTGCATCTCAGGAAGCCGCCTCATGAACCAACCTAGTTACTTGCTGCATCAGCATGCAGACGTTACGTTTCATACTCAGGAACACTCCAATCTCTCCTGTTTTGGGGTTCCTCTTCATTAAATAGCAGCCTGCATTTTGGTTCTCAGTGTCATCCACAAGCTCGGATGTATATTGCACTCAGCTCCCGCTATCCGGCTATCAGTATAGATTGTACATAACTGATGCCATCGGCCTGATATTTGTAGTAATCCAGTAGATACATCCTTATCATAAAGATCCATTAATCCTGACTCTCCGATTTCTATGTGTTAAGCAACCATTATCCCATGCAAATATATTATTCAACATACTAAGCCTCTGTCTTGTGTCAGAATGTTCATTGTGTGATACCTTGTGAAAACTTTCTGGAAAGCCTCATGTTGACCAGTGCCCTTTATCAAATCTGCTTGTCACTTTCTCAGGGATTCCTGATGAACGGCTCCTGCCCGAAATATTGATTTTTTTTTCCTGCTCCTCGGATGCTGCCTGACACGCTGTGCTTTTCGAGCATGACTCTAATCTTGACATTCTCAGGGATCTCCAAAACAGAATTTGTATGATTTTACAGAGCAAAAATAGCTTCACCTTTACAAAACCATGCCAACTCTGCGTTAAGCTTTTCTAATTGCCCTGCAATGCCTTGCTTAATAACAGGCTCTCGCAGATTCCCAGCAATAATGGTTAGGCTAAATTGTTCCTGCCTTCTGTCTCCTTCCTTTCTTGAAGACAGGCGCCACCTTGGAGGTTCTCCAGTTTCATTGGAACACCCCTGTAATCCAAAGAGTTATGGAATATCTCACACAATGCCACTAGTCACTCTGTGACCACTTCTTTTAAAATTAACTATGAATTACTGCTGATCTGCCAAACCTTATTCTTATCTGTTAGGTAAATACCTTGTTCCTTTTGTTATAGACAGTTCAATAACTTCCCTCCTGTTACCACTTTGTTTATACCATTGACATGCTTACAGTACTTTCCTCATGAGGAGTAATTTAAAATACTCGTGTAAATTATCTGCCTGTTCCCTGTGGCCAGTTCTCCAGTCACACCCTCCTAATGGCCTCAATGTACTTTCCTCACTTCACTTCTGCTTCAGCTCACACACACATCTTCAAGCTTTTTTTATGTTGACAGAAAAGCTCATGATGCTTGTTTTAATATTTCTTACCAATTTATTACATCATGTCTTTTCGTACATTTTCCTCAGTTTCTACATCCATACAGTCATATAGCGCACAAACAGACCCTTTGGTCCAACTTGTCCATGCTGACCACGTTTTCTAAATTAAAGTAATCCCATCTGCTTGCACTTGGCCCAAATGCCTCTAAAGTTTTCCCATTCATATGTTGGTCCAAGTGTCTTTGAAATATTGTAGCTGTACCTGCATCTCCCACTGTTCTTCTGGCAGCTCATTCCATAATACATCACACTCTGTGTAAAAAAACTTTGTCCCTTTCAAGTTTCCCCCCTTCCACCTTAATGCTATGCATCTGTGTTTGAACTCCCCGATCCTACAGAAAAAATCTTCGCTATTCACTCTATCCATGCCTCCCATGATATTATAAACTTCTAGAATGCCACCCTTCAAACTCGCACACTCCATCTGATACTAACTTCAAGATCAAACGTTTAACGATAAGCACTGCAAATTTGAAAGAATATTAAAAATGACAGGTGTACAAAACAGCCCAAGCTTCATACTGTTAGTTTTGCTCTATGTTACAAAACTAAGGCAGCATGAAACTCTTACTAGTGCCAATAAGAGGTCAAGCACCTGAATTCCATAGTGTGAAGGCAGTGATGATGTATACTGTGAAAACGTATAGATCTAGATCTATATAATACCACATTGTCGACATTCTCTCTCCTGTTCTCCCTATGGCCTTGTGTGGTTGTGTCTTCTTTATCTTACACTCAACGAGAGAGAACCCCTTTCCCCCATTCACACCTTAATTTAAACCCATTTTGCATCATATTCTCGTTCACCACTGATAATAGCCCGATTATCTTTTGCCACGCCCTCTTTTCCAAATCACCCATCCCCCATCTCCGGCAAGGGATTAAAAAGCCAACCCTTTTCAGTTCAGAACAAGTCACATTGGACTTGTTACGCTAACTCTGTTTCTCAGTCTCTGCAGATGCTGCCAGACCTGCTGAGGTTCTTCAGAAATGAATAGGCACAGCACAAATTTTCAATGAAACAAATAACTATGGATACTGGAAATAAATACAAAATAAATACAAAAATTGCTGAAGAAACTGCGGGCTTTGTAGAGGGCCACTGGACTCTAAAGATTAACTCTACATTTACTACAGAAGATGCCGCCAGAGCTGCTTTATTTCTTCAGGAATTTCTGTTTTTGAACAAGTTCCAATGACGTGTTTGAAAGCTGCTCAAACGCCCTGTCCAACAGAGAGCGCCCTACACTGGGAACTGAAGTGCACACATTCATTCGCTCAGAAACTGCATAAGGCTGACATCACTGACACCACAGAGCTCTTAACCATGGTCAGGGAGAAAACCAGAGGGAAACACATTTAATTCAAACGCAAATGGCACGACAAGCAAGGAAAAGATTCAGATGAATATGTTAAAGGGTTTGAGTAAGATAACAAATTGGAAGCATGGCACCAAGGAGAACCATCAGCAGAATGAGAATATGAAAATGGAAATATTACTGCATCAGAAACCAGGTGAGGTCACTGAGTACACGGCTGATCGGTGGATGGGTCTCGATGTGAACTGGGGGACAGACAGTAGAATTGAATTGCAGATATTGCAGCTCAAACTAGGCTTTCATGTGATGCTGTAGACAACAGTAGTAACCGAAGCAGGATTGTATTCAAACACAATCTGTATCATTTTCCCCAGGATATTCCATCAGTCTACCATTACCATTAAGCCGAGCGATGGTTCAGTGACGAGTGTGGGTGAACATGCCACGGTCAGAACCATGTGTACCTAAAGCTGATGACAAACTGTCAAAGCTACGGCACTTCTGTGGTTTCATTGCAAACAGCAGAACTAACATCTGATAGAGAGGACGAAATGATCCCAAGACCAACAGATCAGATTTAAGCTCTGCAGTCCTGCCACATCCAGACATAAATGTCGTTGTACTATTAAAAAACTTACTGGAGGAGAGGACACCAGAAATATCCCCATGCTAAATAATAGAACAGCCCTGCACATCAGTGAAAAAGACAAGGATGTAGTATCTGTACCATCCTCAGCCAGAGGTGTTGAAAGGATGATCCACCTCATCCTCGCCATGATATCCACAGAATCACAGATGGCAGTGTTCACCCAATTCGATTCGCTGCATGTGACATGAAGAAACCGCTGAACACAGTAGATACGAAAAAGGCAATGGACCCTGACCCCATTCCTGCAATAGGACTGAAGACTTGTGCTGCACAACAGGGCCGTGTCCCTGGGGAAGCTGTTTCATTCCAGCTCCAACTCTGACAACTCCCTGGTAATGTGGAAAATTATCGAGGAGAAAGTGAGGACTGCAGATGCTGGAGATCAGAGCAGAAAATGTGTTGTTGGAAAAGCGCAGCAGGTCAGGCAACATCCAAGGAACAGGAGAAGGGTTCATGCCTGAAACGTCGATTCTCCTGCTCCTTGGATGCTGCCTGACTGCTGCGCTTTTCCAGCAACACATTTTCAGCAATGTGGAAAATTACTTAACTATGTCTGGTCCCCTAATAGGTGAATAATTACATTCTGACCATTTACCACCCCCTCAGTCCCTTCACGATAATCAAATTGGTGGGAGTTCTTTTTGACAGAGCTGTCAAGCAGTCCAGAAATAACTCGCTCATTGTGGTTTCCGATAGTGGCGATGGTGCTGTTGTGGAAATGTCACTGGATTACTAATCCAATACAGGATAATGCTCTGGCAGCTGGTGGTAGTTAAAACAATTAATAAAATATCAAGATCTAGAATCTGGTGATTGTAACAGTGACCTTGCATCCAATGTTGATTGTAAACTTCGATCTCATTCCCCAATGTACTTTCAGGAAGTGAACCTCCCGTGCTTTCCTTGTATGGCCTAAAAGTGACTCCAGACACATAGACATGTGATAAACTCTTCAATGGTCCCTGAAATGGCCATGCAAGACACTCAATTGTATCACACTGCTCCGAGGTCTTAAAGGAAATAAACAGACAGAATACCCGGCACCAGCCTCGATATCAGAAAAAGGAACGGGAATCACAGTCCTGTTGACCCTGCAGAGTCCTCCTTCCTAACATCTGAGAGCTTGTGACAACATTTACAGAGCTTTCCCACAGGCTGCACGAAAACATCGGGAAAGGAGTAGGTCATTCAACACATTGAGCCTTCCCCATTCTAGTTCATTGAGAAAATCTCCTCAATGCAGTTTTCCCGACACAGTGTTCATATCTATTAATATGTTTAAACATTGTGAAATATAAAATAAGAACTGTTGTAGACCTTCAGTCGATCAATCTTGCTCCTCGATTCAATATACAGGCAGTTCTCTGATAACGCGTGTTTATTAAACGTGATTTGACTGCAATGCGATTCGTGAATTGCGCACCTTTTTTCTATAAAGTTTACTCCCGTTCACTGTGACGCGACTCCTTGCCAGGCACCAGGTGAACAACAAAACCCAGCTTCAGGATCCTCTGTCTGCAAAATGCACCCTGTGAATGTTCAGCTAAAACAGGAATGCAATCCGCTCTGCAAGCTTTGAACCTGAGCTTGAAACGGGGAATTGCTCTCTCCAATTAGAAGGAACTTTATTTCAAACAGGGGGAGAATCTTCAGGAGAACTGGAATTCCATGTTGGCATCACGTGGTCAGTCAGTCCTGCGCACTTTCGGGTGAAGAGCTTGGTGAAAGGTGCAGGGATGTAGCCAGTGCTGGCATTGTCATTATTAGCACTATTTCATTACAATATATGATTTAAAGGTTTAAATAGACTGTGCCACTGCGTGTTAGACTAACTTTAATTTTTGTTTTTTACTGATATTTTGCAGTTCGCCCATTATCCTCTTTTCCCCATAGACCACATCATTAATATTGCATGATTTTCTGCAACACAGTGATGCACAGGAACACACCACCACGTTATTGGACAACAACGTTTGATGTTATCTGATCCTCTATCTTCATACCATACCCTGCTGTCTCCCTATCCCTTTAGTTTCCAGAAATCCATATTTATATTCAGTGCCTTGGTTTCCACAGCCTGCTCTGGGAGATAGTACCCTAGGTTCACCAGTCTCTGAGTGCAAACATTTATTCTCATCTCAATGCAGAGTGGCCTGTCTGTACATAATACTGTAGTCCCTTGTTTTGAAGTCCCAGCCAGGGGAATTGTCACCCCTGTTTCCAATCTGTCTCGCCCTAACAGTGTTTTATATATCTCACTGAGATCTCCACTCATTTTCCTAAAGCCCATGGAATACAGGCATAGCCGCCCCAAACTCTGCTCTCACAACAAGCCTGTCATCCCAGAGATCAGTCTGGTTACCCTTTACTGCTCTCCCTCAATGTCAGGTTTCTCCTTTATTAGGTAAGGAGACCAACACTGCACACAATACTGCACAATGTTCCAGATGAGGTCTTACCAAGGCCCGGCTCATCTGCAGTAAAACACCCTTACTCCTGGATTCAAATCCTCTTGAAATGAAGGTGAATACACGATTTATCTGCCTATCTGTTTTCTGCTCTGCAAAATTGCTTTCAGTGACCAGTGCACAGGGAGATCCAAATCCTTTTCAATGTTACAGCTCCCCACATGTTGGGTCTGTGTATACTGGTCAGCGTGCCAATGCCATTCCCAGTATTGACTTCTCGATTCAGATCTCCTTGCCCTACACTGACCTCGGAGGGCTGCACAGAAGGAAACAAAAATGCAGCTTAAGTTCCTTTACAGATCAACATTTTTCAAACAATCCCTTTTCAAATGATAGCGTCCCGTTCTGTTTTTACCATCAAAGGTCACAATATCACATATCCCCCATAGACCATAACCCCCACCCCTCATTGCTCTCCATCTGCCATGTATTTACCCAGACACTCCACTTGTCGCAATTACCTTGCAGTTTTTTTGACATCCTGCTCACCCACTCACAATCCGAAATTGTTTAGTGCCATCAACAAACTTGGAAATATTGAATTTGATCCATTCAACAAAATATATGTTGTGTATTGGGAATAGCTGGAGCCCAAACCCCGATCCTTGCTATATCCTCCAAGCCTTCCTTTCAAATAAACCCATTGTTTTATTCCTACTCACTGCTTCCTGCCCGCTCTCCCATTCTAAAACCATATTAGTCCCAGTCCCAGAGGATTTGAATTTGCATAATAGGCTTGGGGCTTTCTCAAAAATCTTTCTGAAAATACAATCATATTTCATTCATTGCTTCTCCATAATTATGCTAAACGTCACTTTCCCAAATATGATTCCAATTTGATCAATCTCGGTTGACTTTATCTGTGCTCATTACTTTCAGTTCCAATACTTCCTCTAAGAATGTTTGGTTGCTAATTTCATTCTATTCCTTTTTTCTCAACAGACTAATGTTCACGAGGATTGTTGGGAATTTTTCTTTTTTGTTTTGTTTTCTTCTGTGAAGACATAACTAAAGTATTTGCTCCATAGTTCTGCCTGGTCCTCAATTCTCTGGTATCAGACTGTAAGAAAGCTGCACATTTTTCCACTTAATTTTGCCATTGACTTAATTTCAGAAGATTAGATTAGATTACTTACAGTGTGGAAACAGGCCCTTCGGCCCAACAAGTCCACACCGCCCCGCCGAAGCGCAACCCACCCATACCCCTACATCTACATGTACACCCTTACCTGACACTACGGGCAATTTAGCATGGCCAATTCACCTAACCTGCACATCTTTGGACTGTGGGAGGAAACCGGAGCACCCGGAGGAAACCCACGCAGACACGGGGAGAATGTGCAAACTCCACACAGTCAGTCGCCTGAGGCGGGAATTGAACCCGGCGCTGTGAGGCAGCAGTGCTAACCACTGTGCCACCGTGCCTCCCACTTGTAAGATATTACAAGTTCAATCTTAAAACACGTGTTAATATACTCTTCAGAGACCCATCAATTCCTATCTTAAACTACTCAATGATTGATCTCCCACAGCCATACAAACACAGAAGCACAGACTTTGTACCATCAGAAATACAGCACAGTCTACATTAGTCACATTTTCCGACACAAGTTCCGTTGCCGTGAATCTTATTGCATTTCAAGTGCACAGCCGTGTATTTTCTAATGGTTGTGAAGTTACCATGACAACTTCTCTCTCAGGAAGGGCATTCCTGACCCCAACACCCACTGGATGAAAAACAAACCTCAATTCCCTCCAAATCTCAAACCCTTCACTTTAAAATGTGCTGCATTTTTCTTGGCCCTTTGACTAAAAGGAACAGTTGCTGTCTATCCACCCTGTCCATATCCCTTAGAATCCTATCCTTCTGAATCACGGCCCCCTCAGCCTTCTCTGCTCCAAACTAAACAATCCGAGTTCATTAAGCCTCTCTCCATAGCTGATATGCTCCATCCCTGGAAACATCCTGGTGAATCTCCTCTGAGCCCGCTCCACTACAATCAGATCCTTCCGTAGTGTGGTTCCCAGAACAACAGACAGTACTCCATCTTGGCCAAATCAAAGTTCCGCATAGCTCTTACAATCTATGCCTTGATGAATAAAGATTATGTTTACGGTCCCTTATGCTTTCTCAAAATTGTTCATTAACGTATTTAGTTAAATTCAGTGAAGTGTGGAGAAACACCCTCTGAGCTTCCTCATCTGCTGCCATACATTGAGTACTCCCTGTCCAGTTCCTTCAACCAACGTGTGTCACATCATATTTATCAAGGTTACATTATATCTGCATTGCTCTGCCCATCTGACCATTCCATCTGTATCTTACTGTAACATAAGACCTTCCTCCTCACTGCCAACCACCCGGCCAATCTTTGTATCAAACACAAACTTAGTTGTCACACTCCCAGCACCCCCGCCTATATTCACAGCTGCATCATTTAGGAATACCACAAATAATAAGGTTAACGATCACACAACACCAGGTTACAGTCCAACTGGTTTATTTGGAGGCACTAACTTCGAAGTGCTGCTTCTTCATTAGGTGGTTGTGCGCTTTGAAAGCTCGTGACTCTGAATAAACCTGCTGGGATATAATTTGGCGTTATGTGATTTTTAGGTTTGTTCTCCCCAGTCCTCTGAATCACAGCACTGGTCCCTGTGATACACCATTGGACATCGGTCTCGAGTCACACTAACAACCTTCAACCACTACCCTCTGTCTCCTAACACTAAGTTGATTTGGATGCAACCTGGCAAAACATTAATGACTCGTACCTGTTCCCTTGTTATTCATTTCTGCTTGACACACTTGCAGAATATCTGGAGATTTTCCTTAATCTTACCCTGCCAGCAGGTTTCTATGACCCTGTTTTAGGCAGTTCTCACAGAGTGATGAATTTCCTCAAAATTATGGTCTTAAGTGGCCAATCCCTTATCTTGCCATTATTTGCCTTGAATTTGGATTGGGCAGCCAGGGAAGTGTCCTGTTAATTTCCAATTTGTCATATGTTTTGTGAATTTTGTAAATTTCACTGTGATCCACCTATTATTCTTTGAAAGACTAGAGAACATCGGCCGAGTTTCCTCATCAGACAATCTCGCCATCTGTGAGATTAATCTGGAGAACGTCCATTGCAATTTTATTGGGCTCAGTATATTCTTTCTCAGATTGGGTCCCCAATACTGTCCATAATGGATGCAGGTTTGCTCGCTGAGCTGGCAGGTTCATTTCCCGACGTTTCCTTACCTTACAAGGTAACATCTTCAGTGGACCTCTGGCGAAGTGATGCTACACATTCCTGCTTTCTTTTTAATTGTTTCTTTGGGTTGTTGATGTCATTTCCTGTGGCGAAGTCACTTTATGTTCCTTTTCTCTAGGGGTGGTAGATGGGGTCTAACAACTAACAGCACATCGAGTTAGACATCTGCCAGAAATACATGTGGGTTCTCTGCATTGCTCCTATTAATTTCTAAATATCCAATATCACATGCTGCATAATAGATTCCAACAGTTTCCCTGCATATGTCAATTTGTTTGGTCGGCAGTTCTCCAAACTATGCCTTCTTTCCTTTATAGATGTATGGATCCCTTCCATTAATCTATAGTGCTTGGATCACGTTTGCTAACTTCCATTTATCCGGAATGGCTTGCGGCATCTGCAGAATGCACAGGAAAATAATACACAGTCATCGACAGTGCAATTAATACTTCTGTTGATGAGTTATGTATGACATTTTAATATGAAGTACATCAGGTTTTTCAGGCTGAGCAATGCTCAATCCAGTTACACTTTCAAATACTACCTTGTTACTGATATAAATTGACTTTTTGCCTTCAGTTGCTCAAGCGCTACATGATCACTTGGTATTACTGGCTGAGTTTATGGATGTTCCTCCTTGAAAACAAATACAAAGCAGCTGATTATTTTCTTGACCATTTCCCTGTTCTTCACAATAAACTCTCCTCTCCCAATTACCAATTTCCATATTTGACCTTGCTTTCACTTTGTTTCCTTTGAAATACACATTGTAGATTTATGCAGTGTGTTTGTTCCTGTTTGTGAGCATTCATGTTCTATTTTTGATTTCCTTATCAGTTTCATGGTCCTTGTTTCTGGATCGTGAATTTCTGAGAATTCTAAGGTTTCCACAATGACTGAAATTCTTCCGAAGCCATTTCCTATGATTATTACATTTTCTAATTTGTTATGTTAAACATCATTGTGTCATTTCCCTTTCTTTGGTGATTGTACCTGAAATAAAAAGACTTTGCAATATTTCTATAAATTTCCTGGTCTTGATCAGATATATTCAGGAACACTGCAGGAGGACATAGAAGGAATTGCCGGAGCCCTGGCTGATATTATTGCATCATCGCTGGCTAACGGGCGAAGTCACGAAGGACTGGAGGACAGCAAATGCTGTGTCCTTACTCAAGATGGGCTACAAAGAATAAAGTGGGAACTATAGACCAGTAAACGTAAAATCTGTTGTAGGTAATTTACTTGAACAGGTTCTGAGCGATAAGATATACATGCATTTGGAAAGACAGGGTGTGATTAGGAGCAAGATTAGAGTGGTGCTAGAAAAGCACAGCAGGTCAAGCAGCATCCGAGGAACAGGAAAATCAATATTTCAGGCAAAAGCCCATCATCAAACTCAGCACGGCTTTGTGCATGGGAGATCATGGCTCACAAATTTGTTCGAAATCTTTGATTAAGTGACTATCAACGTTGAGGAGAGCAGGATGGTATATGTAGTCTTTATGGATTCCAGTAAAGCCTTCAATAAGGTTCCACATGGTACGCTGCTCTGGTTAGATCGCATGAAATTGAGGACGAACTGCCAAATTAGATACAAAATTGTCTTGTTGGTGGGAAGCAGAGGGTAATAGTGGAAGGATGCTTGTCAGCCTGGAGGCATGTGATTAATGGAAAGCCTCGCGGGTTAGTGCTGGGTCCACTGCATATTACACATATCTGTGGTTTAGATGAGAATGAACAGGCATGATTTGTAAGTTTGAAAACAGCACTAAAATAGGCAGCATCATGGAGAGTGAGGAAATATATCAGAAATTTCAGAAATTACAGCAGTGCCTTGATCAGCTGGAGAAGTGGCTGAGAAATGGCAAATGGATTTTAATATAGATCAGTGTAAGTTCTTTCATTTTAGAAACTCAATTCAAGGTTGGAGTTTCATGGGTAATGGTTGGTTTCTAAGGAGTGTAGTGGAACAGAGGGACCTTGGAATTCAGGTGCATGATTCTCTGAAATTTGATTCAGAGGTAGACAGGGTAGTGAAGAAAGCTTTTGGCACACTGGCTTTCATCAGTGTATATCAGAGTATGTAAATTAGGGAGTTATGTTGCAATTATACAGAATGCTGGTGAGGCCATACTGGGAGCGTTATGTTCAGCTGTGTTCACTTTGCTATGGGAAGGATGGTATTAAACTGGAAAGAGTACAGAAGAAATTTACAAAGATGTAGCAAAGGACTCAATGGTCTGAGTTATTGGGAGAGGTTGGACAAGCTAGGACTTTTTATTTTAGATGTATGAGGCTGAGGGGGAATCTGAGAGAAGTGTATAAGATCATGGGAATGACGGACAGAGTGAATGCACTCAGTTTTTTTCCAGGGTTAGGCAATCACGGACAAGAGGGCATCAGTTTAAGGTCAGAGGGGAAACAATAAAAGGGAACCTGAGGACCAACTGCTTTTCACACAGGGGTGATACGCACATGGAATGATGTGCCAGCGGAAGAGGTTGAGGCAAAAACATTCGCAACATTTAAAAGGCATTTCTACAAATACATGGACATGAAAGGATTAGAAAGATACAGGGCAATGGCAGGGAAATGGTGTTAGCGTGGATGGACATTTTGGTTGGAATGGACGTGTGTGGGCCGAAGGGCCTGTCTCCGTGTTGTCTGACTCTATGACTCCAACAAACATTGTTTGCTTCCCACTGTATGTTATATTGTACTTTCCCAATTCACTGGAGCGAACTTGACCCTCTAGCCTCCAGGCTACCATGATGTTTAACCAGAACGTTCAAGCATTCTATATTCATGCAGACACCGTGTAAAATGCACCTTATTAACGTCTCTATTCCTTCAAAGCTGATTCAAAGCAAGGTTATTAATTCTTCCTTCTGATCACACAACACCAAACCCAAAATAAACTGCTCTATAGTTTGCTTCACAACATACTCTTCAACCCACCTCACATACATGCACAGAATTTATTTTGCACAGCATAAGCAGTCACTTAGTTAATACAGTTTAGATGGAACTTGAGAACATCTAATAAAACTGCAGTATCCATGATACTTGCATATCTAATTCCTAGAGCAGATGATGCTCAGATTTTCTGCAACCGATATATAACACACCAATATTTGTTGCGCCTTGCTATTTGTAAGTTCTACATAAACTGATTCTGTGGAATCTGAGGGACAGGTCTGTGTCATTATTAGTAATAATCTTGGACAGAACATTCGGGGAGGCTCACCTCGACGCTGAGGTGATCTGAAGATATCTCCATCATACAGGACAAGCATCAGTATCCTCCCCGCTCTGTCAGGATAATGGTCACCGAATTCTCTCTGCTCGCTCACCCTGTCTGTATATCTGTTATAGCACCTACCCCCAGAAAATCCTCAAGCTCTATCTCCAAATAAGGCTCAGGCACTACTATTGAATTCAGCAACTTCCTTCCCAGAATTTCTCTATCACCTACGCAATACGCCCACACATTAATAATACTATATGGATTCAAAACTGTCGACTGCCTCTTTCCGGACACCTCACAATTCCTCCCAGATCAACCTCCACTAGCACTAACGCAAGGCCATCCACTCCTGCCCTCACTCCTTCCATCCTTTTCTTCTTTTCCAAGAGAAACAGCCTGAAATAGGACAGAAATGGCCAAGCCGGGTGGTGGAGTGCCCAATATCCATTCCCCCACCCCCCCTACACCAGCCATGTGGGGCGGAACCTAGTACAAGATGAAGCGGACTGGGATGCCTCGCATGAAATTTGTGAGACATCCATGTCCCACTGACCGATTAAGGAGCAGTGCTCAGTGAAAGACAATTCTCACTGTAAACACACTGGCATTTCGAACGACAGTCATTTAACTCCCCCCACCCCATCAAATATAGTTCTCTCACTGCACAGAGAGGCAGCCACAGAAATACACAGAATTATTGGCATCACCACAATATATGAACAAACACAAAATATACAAGGGAATAGGCATACACACGTAGAAACACACGCAGACATATAGAGTCACACACAAATAGACACAAACATAGATAGAAACACAGGCTGATACACAGAAAGACAAACGTATATGCACAGATACACAGATGACAAGCAGATGGACAAACATACGCACGCATAGACACAGATACAAATTGATAAGTTTTTTGTTTGATAACGGGATCAAGGATTCTTGCGGTAAGGCAGGAGAATGAGGTTGAGGAACATATAAGAAATTATTGAATGGCATATCAGACTCGATGTGCTGAATGGCCTCATTCTGCTCCTTTTTTCATGTGGTGCTATGCTTACAGGTATTCTCTTTCTGAGACAACAGCAGAGGCTGGGTTTGATACATATTCTATTTGAAAGGTTCAATGGGAATGTGGGACAGGTTTGGAGTCCGGAATGGTTTATGTTTATTCCTAATTATTCTGTCCTTATATCTGCAAAGAGGTGGTGATTTGATGTTCAGTTAACATAGCTTTAAAGTAACAGTTCCCACAAAGAATTATGGACGTACCTTTCACTTTAGTGTTGTGCTACCTGTGGTGTCCTCATCTTCAGGGAGCTGTGAAGACTCATTTATAGAGTTATAGAGATGTACAGCATGGAAACAGACCTTTCAGTCCAACCCGTTCATGCCGACCAGATATCTCAACCCAATCTAGTCCCCCCAGCTGGCAACTGGCCCATATACCTCCAAAACCTTCCAATTCGTATACCCATCACAAATGCCTCTCAAATGTTGCAATTGTACCAGTCTCCACCACTTCCTCTGGCAGCTCATTCCATACAAGTACACCCTCTGGGTGAAAAACGTTGCCCCTTAGGTCTCTTTTGTATCTTTCCCCTCTCATCCTAAACCTATGCCCTCTAGTTCTGGACTCCCCCACCCCAGGGAAAAGACTTTGCCTATTTACACTATCCATGCCCCTCAAAATTTTGTAAACCTCTATAAAGTCACCCCTCAGCCTCCGATGCTCCAGGTAAAACAGCCCCAGCCTGTTCAGCCTCTCCCTGGAGCTCAAATCCTCTAACCCTGGTAAAATCTTTGTAAATATTTTCTGAACTCGTTCAAGCTTCCCAACATCTTTCCGATAGCAGCTAGACCAGAATAGCACGCAATATTCCAACAATGGCCTCACCAATGTCCTGTAGAGCAGCAACATGACCTCCCAACTCCTGTACTCAATACTCTGACCAATAAAGGAAAGCATACCAAACGCCTTCTTCACTATCCTATCTACCTGCTACTCCACTTTCAAAGAGCTATGAACCTACACTCCAAGGTCTCTTTGTTCAGCTACACTCCCTAGGACCTTGCCATTAAGTGTATAACTCTGTGCTTGACTGAGCTTTGTTGGACAGGAGAGTCAATGTTTATTGGCAACAGACAGGAGACAGATGGACAGACACACTCGGATCATCCATGAGCATTCAGAATGGTGCAGCCAAATGACCAACCATTGTCCCTACCCCATGTGTTGTTCCCTCGATCCACCCTCGAGGCTCTGGGTAGGCGACCACCCATTCAATCAGACAGGATCGATACAATGAGACAGGAGGAGACCATTCTGCCACTCTAAGGAATTGCACAGCAATATAGAATGAAATAATTCAGCTCGTCGAGTACATTACACAGCCCAGCAGGAGGCCATTCAACCCGCCTGAAAAGCTACTCAGGAATAGCGAACATTGACTCTCCTGTCCACCAAAGATCAGTCGCTAACAGAGTGCAGAGACAAATGTGTATTTTCAGGCTGCAAAGCTGTAACTGATGGAGTGCCTCAGAGATCACTGTGGGTTCATCAATGATCAACAATTTGTATCAAAGTTCTGAAAGAAGGGGAGGGAATTGTTTGGAGCTCAATTAGCTCGTACACCAAGATGGTTATTAAATGTGTCATCAAATGAAGGTAGTGAGTCTGCAATGTGAAACAGACAGGGCAGGTTAGTGAGCAAACCTTCAGCAGAAATAACAGAAGGTAGGTTGTCTATTTTAGCATGAAGAATAAAACAATGGTAAACAATGTAAATGCAGAGAGATTGCAGAACTCTGTGATTCAGGCGGTTTCCATGTTCCTGGCACATGAATCAAATGAAGTCAGTCTGCAGATGCAGCAAGTGATTTGGAAGGTAAGTGGAATGATGCTGTTTTTGGCAAAAAGGTATCAGATTTAATGGCAGGAATGTTTAACTGCATTGGTACAGGGCATTGCTGTGACCACATTTGATGCACTGTGTGCTGTTTTGATCCCCGAAACTAAAATTAAAGGATTTAATTCTTTTCGAAGATTTTCAAAGAGGATTCCCTTTACTCATTCCTGGAATGCCGGCCTTTTGTTATGGGGGATTATCAGTTTCCATCTTAGCTGAGAAATAGTATTGAACCATCCATGACTTTCTGAAAAGTGTATCAACTGGATGCATATTATCTCCTGTCAGGAAGATTAAACTAGAGAATAAACTTTAAGAAAAAGATGCATTGATATTAACACACATACTATGAAGACACCTACCAATATTTACAACTTACACAGACACATATAAGCATGTCATCAAATTATAAAGTGGGGACTTTTTTGCGATTGAAACGAATGCACTTGCATATAATCTATAATCGGGTTTTCCAGAGAATGTTCCAGAAGAGTACACATGGTCCAGTTTGGTGTTCAGTTGACATTATCGTATGTTTCAACACAGAGAGGGAGAAAAATGTCCCCTGCCTGAGAAGCAGCAGCCTATTGATCTCTCTCTCTTACGTGGTTCCATCCGATAGCAAAGTGTGAGACCATAAAATCCCTGTGCTATCTTTACCACTTGTGAAGGATTTGTGGTGAGAATTCACTGGAATCTCTCAACTGCCTGAAACAAAAGGAATTCAGCCAAATTCAACTGTTCCAGAGTGAAATCCCACGCCCAGTAGCTTGTGTGAGCAGAATAACATCAAAGGCAGAATAACATTTGGGGCACTCTATCATTTTACCATTTGTTATGAGTCCAACTTTCTGTGTCTCACACTTTTCTAGAAAATGACCTACTCTGAGACCTACATCATTGGTCACATCACAAAACTGGTTGCATTTAAGATTGGTGTAACCAGTGGAGAAGTGGGACTGGAAAAGGACGGAGTGACCTTTCAACGTTGGTAGAAACACAAATGAGAAATGTTCAAAGGGCTGTTCAAGTGGAAATTCCCTTCCCCAGAAGTTTGTGGTGCCTGGATGCTTGCATTTATTCAAAATTATATTTGGTGACATTTGACAGACAAGTGAATGTAGGAAAATTATATACAGACAGAAAAATGCTGCTGAGACCACATTCACATCAAAAATGGAATTTGTAAGTGGTGGAGCGGTGACAAAATGTCTAATAGCCCACTCCTGCTGCTCAGTCCTATGTCCCTATGTTCTACTCAGCTCCTCACAGCTCCTGATATTAACAGATGGAAGCCACCTGGTCCACCGTAACACAGGATATCATTCAATCCCTCAAGACTGTCACACATGGTTTGGTGTGGGTTGGAAAATGTTATTTGGAAAACCAGGCTGGTTTCAATACACACCTTTGGTCTCTTTACAGAGTATCTCCTCTCTGCAACTTATGCTTCATTTGTTGGTCATGTTGGAGACCCAGATTCACTGTGAATACAGCCCCCATACCTCACCCTGAGATGACTCACAAAATTCTTTACTCTCTGTGACTGCAACATTCAATAAAAGAACGTTCAGGAAAATTACAATTATTAACTTTATAATTACAGAATATGAGAACATAAGAAGTAAGATTAGGTGACTCGGACGATCAAGACATTGTATCCCATCATGACTGACCTACTGTTATCAATAACTGGTCTTTAACGTCCAATTCTTCACACCCTTTAACTCTCTGACAGGCCAGAAATGCATGTACCGCCTCTTTGAATACTTTCAGTGATGTAACTCCCCTCACTATCTAGCCCAGATACTTCCTGGCATTGATTACCCTGTATGAGAGGAAAACACTCCCTACACATACACCATCATCTACTGATATGAACAAGAGGTGAACACAGGGGTTCAGGAAAGAGTGAATGGCCTTGCTAACAAGGTAGCATTTTACTGTGGATGGCATCAGGACCACGACTTATTTGAGCTTAATGGGAATCAGGTGAACCCTCCCCACTGGTTGGGGTCTTTCAGAGCAAAAAGGAAGATGTTTGTGTTCGGTGACCGACAATCCTCTCAGTCCTGAGACATCTCTGCAGGAGATCCTGAGGGTAGCTGCCTCAAAACAAACATCTTCAGCTGCTTCATCACTGTCTTACCTTATCATAAGATCAGAAATTGGGATGGTCACTGAAAATCACCCAATGTTCAGAACAATGTGTCACACCTCACCTCCTGAACCAGTCTATGTCCATGTGCAGTAAGACCTGGACAACATTCAGGCTTATGCTGTTAAAGTGTCAGTAACATTCATGTAACAGCAAGGCCAGACACTCTACATTTCCACAGTTAAATGAAGAGCTCATTCAGCATCTCAGGCACATTAGAAACGGATATGTGGAAGCCATTCAGCCCATCGAAACTACTGAACAAAGAGAGGAGTAGCCGATTCAATCCTCCTGCCTGTTCCACAGAAAGAGAAGGAGTCTGATTACCACATCAAGCTGTTAAACAGGAACAGGCAGGGCCAAGTCAGACCCATTAACCTGTTCCATGGGACCTGGAGGAGGCCATTCAGCACCTCGAGACACTTATACTGGAACAGGAGGGTGTCATTGATGCTCCAACCTGACAAATCAATGGAGCAGAGAATGCACTCAGAGACGGATCCACGATGTTCTTCATGGCTCCATTACCTGTGGGACACATAACACTTTGCTGGCAGTGAGGAAGGTAGCCAGACGCTTTGTCTGAAGTCTCAGAGAGGCATCTTCCGCCTCTGAGAAGACAGGCCCATGTCCTCCATGGATGTCAGAAGCTGGTGGGAATAGTTAACTGTTTTAGAATGAAGGTATTGTGGCTGTTGTCAGGATTGTGGATAACATGACGTTAAATGCAGGATCACACACTAAATGCACTGTATTAATGTGGGGAGAATTTATTAAAAGACTGACCCTCTGTCTCTCTTAATCAACATATGGAGTGGGGGTGGGATGAGGGGAACGTCCTCGGAGGCTCTTAACCTATTGAGAATCATTTAACCCGAGTTAATAAAAGCCATGGAATTTATCATCGTATCAGTGCCTGTTTAGAATATCATGAGTGACTGTCCATCCCCCTTAAGGTTCAATACAATCATCTCTTGTTCTCTCACTGAGCTTCACTCACTGCTCATGGTGCCATCACCCCAGGGATTAGTCTGGTGAAACTTGAGGGAAAGTCTATCCAGTGTACCCCAAATACTGCCTCAACAACACTCTCGGGGATGATTGCAATAATCCTTTTCTCTCACTAAGACATCGCCGTTTCTTTCCTGTGCCACAAAAGACCATTCCTTCTCTATGCACTATGACTGACATGGAATGTAAAAGTTCCTTACATCTGTTCATCAGCATCAATAAAGCCAACACCAGAGATGCGTAGGAGAGATGTGCATCACTCCTGGGGAGAATTTCAAAGAGATTGAATACACCTAAAATAGGGGATGATCACCTACCTGAATAGAAATGAGCTGTAGGAATACGGGAAACAGGCAGAGGAAGGGAGCTATCTTTACTTCTGTTCTTCTCTCACAGGATGTATGCAGCCCTGGTCAGGGCAGCATGTTATGCCGATCTTGAACTGAGTGTTTGGTTCAGCTGTTCCACAGGACAGTAAAGAGAAAAGCACATTCCTGTGAGATTGTAGTGTTACAACACAGGATACATTCTCCTGCTTAATGTAAAAACAGCAACAGGGAAAAGATTTATCCACTGCAGTAATCCATGATAATTCTAGAGTCCAAAATTATTTGAAGTAAAAATTAACAACTTTATTTCTTAAAGTATAATAGGGAATAATAGACGAACGAATATTTACAGCTTCTTCCTCCAAGCTATATTTTATCTCCCCTCCTCCCCCCCCCCACCCCCCACACTATACTAGTCCGATTAGACTCCTAATTAAGATTTACAAAACAAAACTTCTTATCTCAAAACCAAGAAGCTTTCGGTTCTTCTCCATATTGCTGTCTTCTTTTCTTCTTAGAGATTCTGCTTTTACCAGTTACTCATCAATAAAGTTACCGAGAGGAGAGCTATATTTTAGGCAGTCTTTGCATGCTGGTATCTTGGCAGTTCTCCTCTCAACTGTCAATTTCCCGCGGTTTTGTTCCCCCCAAACCATTGGAATGTGTCATTGGCTTTTAAGATTATCAATACACTAAATTCAAACTTGATTGGAGGTGGGCAGTTTGGGTTATAATTTAAAGTATTTGGCTGAATTTGTTTGTGTCTTGAGAAAATAAGCTAATCGAGACGTTCAACCAAATGTTACATTAAATCTATTTTTCAGAAGACTTGGTGCTGTCAGGTAGTTATTGCTGGCTCTTAATTCTGTTAAAGGTGCAGAACACCCACATGTTCATCACAGAAGTCACACTGAAACCTGACCAGGGAAGAATGACACATTGACTTCGCTTAAGGACTTGGGGAAAGCAGATGGGCTTTTATGGCAAATGAAAATAGTTGCTTTTAATGTCCCTCATGAGATATCAACAGACTATTATTCTGTAGCTCTAGAGTATGAGGCTTGAACACCATAAACTGTCGTGCCGTTTGTACAGAGAACAAGTTAAACATCCTCAAGAGCAATTTTTTAGTGACGGACATATAGTTAGAAGGAACTTGAAACTGTTGCATCCGGATTAAACAAAGGCACAAATTATGATTTATTCAGAAGTTGCAATGAGACTGAGGACGAGACTGGGATATCATTACGGTGGTATTGGACAGGATTGGTGAGTGGGGACGAGATAGAGATGTAAATCTGTGAAGGACAAAATGGATTATGGAGTTTGAGAACAGTCTGGTTCCTTTTTGCATATCAGTGAGTAATTGAAAAATAGTAGTTTGATACTGATCAATATAAAAAATGGTATTTTTGTTTGCACTTTACAAATTTTATATATCATGAGCAGAAATTCAGATCAACCTGGTTTAGTAGACAAATATAATGACTTACCAGGAACACCAACTAACGCGAGGATGGGATAGTAACCACCTTGAATAATCCAAAGGATATCCTGGATCCGTGATGCTAATGATATCCAAGGCCAAGAAAGAAAGTAAAGTCCCAAGGATAAACTCCTGTCTGTTATTGTAATATTCCAGTCTAATATTCTCAGATTCTGATAGATTGTTGAACCATTCAAGTCTAATGATCTCAGATTCTGATCCATTGTTGTACCATTCCAGTTTACTGATTTTAGATTCTGATTCACTATTAGAACATTCCAATCCAAGGTCCTCACATTCTGAACCATTATTGTAACGTTCCAGTCTAATGTTCTCAGATTCTGATCTCTACTCCCCCTCTCTCTCGAGTTGATGATCCGTGTTAGTACTGTCAGCGATGCTCCTACTCATACTATGGGATAACACACTGAAAAGAGCCCATTTATCATTCAATGATGGAAACGCTCCACTGGGATAATTAGGATCCACGGAGATTGACATTAATCACAGTCACTGAACAAATAGCTCCAGTTAACCCCTTTCAATTTAATATTGATTTTATTAAAATTCAAAAGAACGTTTAAAACTTGGCATGAGATATGTGGAGTGACTGAGGGACGGAATATTGGAGATGGTAGATTGAATGCGTGCAATCATTCAATCTGCCTTGGATATGGGAGTAATGACAAAGGATTGTCAGAACATAAACAAGTTTCTCCGTTTATAAATGGAAGCATACAGTCTGTAACTACTGATCAGAGATTATAATGTCAGTAAAATATGACGAGAACTTTTCGAGTCCAGAATCTGACAGGAAAATGTGCCTACAACAACATGAGTGATAACGGACAAATGACATGGATATGTTAACAGAGAATATGACGTGACAGACAATTCAGGTGGTTATTCGAGAATCAGAGAGGGCAGGTGAGGGTCATGCTGTTAATGTTATCGATGTCAATCAATTGTGATTAAGTACCATTGGATTTCAATTGCAGTGTGATTATGACGTTGGGGACATGGCTGCTGAGACTGGAGGGAGGGAACATGATATTTCCCTTCATCAGTAGTGAAACATTACTCTTTGTAAATCACTTGAAGGTCAAATTCAAGGATACAACTCCAATGTGGAAAGAGGAGAGCCAATATTAACCATACGACTAGACGACATTGGAGCAGAAATTTAGCCATTCAGCAAATTGAGCCTGCTCTGCCATTCAATGATGGCTGTTAAGCATCTCAACCCATTCTCCCACTTTCTACCTGTAACCATTGATCCCCTTTACAGTCAAGAACCTATCTGTCTCACTCTGAAATGTACTCAATGATCTGGACTCGACAGCCCTCTGTGGCAGTGAATTCCATAGATTCACCGCTCTCTGGCTGGAGATGTTTCTCTTTATCTCTGTTTCGAAAGGTCTTCTCTTTACTCTGTGCCTTTGGGTACAAGTCTCTCCTACCATTGGATATGTCTTCCCAAAGTCCACTCTGACCCAGGACATTTAGTATTCCGTAAGTTTCAATTAGACCTCCTAACATCTTTCTGAACTCTATCAAATACAGACCCAGAGCCCTCAAATATTCTTCATATGTTAAGCTTTTTACTCCTGTCACCATTCTCGTGAATCTCGTCTGACAACGCTCCAAGACCAGTACATCCTTCCTGAGATATGGGACCCAAAACTGCGCACAATAATCCGAATGTAGCATGACCAAAGCCTTGTAGAGCCTTAGAAGTACATCCCTGGTTTTATATTTATGCCTTTTTGAAATAGATGCCACCATTGTATCTGCCTTCCTAACTACTGACACCCTGCAACTTTACCTTTCAAGACTCCTGGACTAGAACGCCGTAGTGTTTTTGCACATCAAATTTCTGAATTTGCTTGCTATTTATAACATAGTCTATGCCTCTATTCATCCTGGCAAAATGCTTTTTCACACTTTTCCACGTTGTACTACATCTGCCACTTCTTTGCTCACTATCCAAACCTGTAAAAATCCTTCAGCAGGTGAAAGTGAGGACCGTAGATGCTGGAGATCAGAGTCAAAAAGTGTGGTTATAGAAAAGCAAAGTCTTTCAGGCAGCATCCGAGGAGCAGGAGATTCGACGTTTCAGGCATAAAACCTTCATCAGGAATGTGGGGTGGGTGGAAGGGGCCAGAGAGATAAATGAGAGGGGCTGGTGCTGGGAGGAAGGTAGCTTGGAAGGCGACAGCTAGATGAAGGTGGGTGGTGGTACTGATAGGTCTGAGTGGAAGGTGGAGTGGATAGATGGGAAGGAAGAGGACAGGTAGGACAGTTCAAGATGTCGGTTCTGAGTTGGAGGGGTAGATCTGGGATAAGGTGGAGGGAGGGGAGATTAAGAAACTGGTAAAGTTGTCCTTGATACCGTGTGTTTGGAGGGTCCAAAGGCAGAAGATGATGCGTTCTTCCTTCAGACGCCAGGTGGCTAGACTTTGGCAGTGGATGAGGCCACAAACCTCCAAAGCCTTGGCGGAGTCGGAGGGGGTGTTGAAGTATTCAGCCCCAGGGCAGTGGGGTTGTTGGGTGTGTGTGTCCGAGAGAGTTCCCTGAACCATTCTGGACGTTGACATCCTGTCTCACCAATGTAGTGGAGACCAGGAGCAATGGACAGACTAGAAGAGGTGTTTGGATGCACAGGTAGTTATCTGCCTGATGTGGAAGGATCGTTTGGGGCCTTGGGTGGAGGTGAGGAGGGAGGTGTTGGCACAGGTTTCATATCTGTTGTAGTGGCAAAGTGAAAGTGTCGGGAGTGGAAGGTGGCTTGTTGGGGTTACGTGGACATGACGAGGGAGCTTTGAGGGAATGGTCTCAGCAGTATGATGATAGGGGTAGGGAGGGACGTATATCTCTGGTGGTGGAGTCTGACTGTTGGTGGCAGAAATGGTGGAGGAAGATGCATTAATCCTGAGATTGGTGGGATGGAAGACAAGCACCAGAGAGGTTCTAACTGTTTGTCGTTGGAAGAGTGAAGTCCAAGGGCGGAGTTTTGGGCAGTTGAGGAAATGCGCGAGAGCACCCTTCTGCAGCTGAACCACCTCTTCAATGCTACCTGTCCCTCTATCTATCTTTGCACTGTTTGAAAGCTTAGCCCAAAAGCCCTCAGTTCCTTCATATCGATAATGAATGCACAAAGTGAAAGACTGTGGTCCCAAAACTGAGTCTTGTGGAACACCACTTGTCACTGGCTGCCATCCTGAGAAGGACACTTTAACCCACACTCTCTGCTTTCTGTCAGACAGCCAAACTTCAACTTCCACCTTGCCTCTAACACCATGGACCCATATCTTTCTCAATAGCCTCATGCATGGCACCTTGTCAAAGGATTCTTGAGGTGCAGATAGATAATATCTATCGGTTCTCCTTGATCAAATCTGCACATTACTCCCTCAAAGTTTTCTACCTGGTTTGTCTGGCATGACCTCCCCTTGATGAAACCATGCTTACTCTGTCCTATTTTACCAAAGGCCTTCAAGTATTCAGAAATCCCATTCTTCACGATGGATTCCATGACGTTACCCACAACCAAGGTTAGGCTAATCAGTCTGCAGTTTTCCATCTTCTGCCTAACTCTCTTATTGAACAGGGTGTCATGTTAGCAACTGTACAGCCAATTGGCCCGTTCCTGATTTTAATCATTCCTGAAAGATTGTCTCTTACACTTGCACTAACTCTTCAGCGAACTCCCGTTCAAGGCTAGGGTGTTGTCCATCTGGTCCAGGTGAGTAATCCACATTCAGGCCATTCTGTTTTCTAACATGTTCTTCGTCGTGATGGCCACTGTATTTAGGACTGCCCTCTCACTCTCTTCAAACCTTGGGAAATGACTCGTGTATTCCACAGTGAAGACTGATGCAAAATTCCTCAGCCATTTCTTTGCTTCCCACTACTGTCTTTCCAGCATCATTTCCCAGTGGTCCATATTCACATTTACCTCTCTTTTGCACTTTATATATCTAAAGATTCTCTTACAGTTTCCTTTATATTACTGGTTAGCTTACGCCCATACTTAATCTTATCCTTTCTTACTTATTTTTTCTTGCCTTCTGTTGGCCCCAGTTTTCCCGTTCCCCACTGCCCTTCACTCTGCTTGCTCTTTTCCTTATATGCAATCCCAGAATTCCCTTGTCAGCCCTGGTTGCCTCATACCCCCTCCCCCGCCCCCCCCCCCCCACCCCCACCCCCGTACCATGCCTCTATGACTCAGCATGAATCTCTGCAGTGTCGTTTAAATTATCGTGGAATCTCCAGCCATTGCTGTTCCCCTGTCCTTCCTGCTAAACGCCTGTCCAGGTCAATTCACAATCACGAAGGACTCAAAGCCCTCCACTTCTTCCTTTCCCGCCGAACCAACCAGTACCCTTCCACTGACACCCTCTTTCGATTGACTGAACTGGTCCTCACCCTGAACAACTTCTCTTTCCAATCCTCCCACTTCCTCCAAACCAAAGGAGTAGCCATGGGCACCCGCATGGGCCCCAGCTATGCCTGCCTCTTCGTAGGATATGTGGAACAGTCCATCTTCCGCAGCTACACTGGCACCATTCCCCACCTTTTCCTGCGCTACATCGATGACTGTATCGGTGCTGCCTCGTGCTCCCACGAGGAGGATGAACAATTCATCCACTTTACCAACACCATCCACCCCGACCTCAAATTCTCCTGGACCATCTCAGACTCCTCCCTCCCCTTCCTAGACCTCTCCATTTCTATCTCGGATGACCGAATCAACACGGACATTTACTATAAACCAACCGACTCCCACAGCTACCTAGACTACACCTCCTCCCACCCTGCCCCCTGTAAAAACACCATCCCATATTCCCAATTCCTTCCTCTCCGCTGCATCTGCTCCCAGGAGGACCAGTTCCAATACCAAACAACCCAGATGGTCTCCTTCTTCAAAGACCGGAATTCCCCCCCATACATGATCGACGATGCCCTCCACCGCATCTCCTCCACTTCTCGCTCCTTCGCCCTTGAGTCCCGCCCCTCCAATCGCCACCAGGACAGAACCCCACTGGTCCTCACCTCCCACGCTACCAACCGGCTTATACAGCGTATCATCCATCGTCATTTCTGCCACCTCCAAAAGGACCCCATCATCAGGGATATATTTCCCTCCCCTCCCCTATCAGCGTTCCGAAAAGACCACTCCTTGCGCGACTCCCTCATCAGGTCCACATCCCCCACCAACCCAACCTCCACTCCCGGCACCCTCCCCTGCAACCCCAAGAAATGCAAAACTTGTGCCCACACCTCCCCGCTTACTTCCTTCCATGGCCCCAAGCGATACTTCTCTATCCGCCACAAATTCACCTGCACCTCCACACACATCATTTATTGCATCCGCTGCACCCAACGTGGCCTCCTCTATATTGGGGAGACAGGCCGCCCATTTGCAAAACGTTTCAGAGAACACCTGTGGGACACCCGGGCCAACCAACCCAACCACACCGTGGCTGAACACTTCAACTCCCCCTCCCACTCCACCAAGGACAGGCAGGTCTTTGGACTCCTCCATCGCCAGACCAGAGCAACATGACGGTTGGAGGAAGAGCATCTCATCTTCCGCCTAGGAACCCTCCAACCACAACGGATGAACTCAGATTTCTCTAGTTTCCTCATTTCCCCTCGCCCACCTTGTCTCAGTCAAATCTTTCGAACTCAGCACCGCCTTCCTAACCTGCAATCTTCTTCCTCACCACTCCACCCCCACCCCTACTCCGGCCTATCACCCTCACCTTGATCTCCTTCCACCTATCGCATTTCCAACGCCCCTCCCCCACATGATGGCTCCACCACATGATGCTCCAAAAAGCCATCCCGTAGACATTCTTCAAATTCCTTTTCTTGCGATTCACTACCAACCTGGTTTCCCATTGCACTTGCATATTGAAATCCCCCATGATCACTGTAACTTTACCTTTTCTACAGATCTTTTCTATCTCCTGGTGTATCTTGTGCCCCAGCTCCTGACTACTCTTTGGAGGCCCGTGCAAGTCTCCAGCTGTGGTTGTCTTACCTTTGTGGTTCCTCAATTCTACCATGCAGATTCTACACCATCTGACCTTACTTCCTTTCTTATTGTTGATTTAATTTAATTTCTTATTAATAATGTAAACCCACTCCCTCTCTCTTTACCATTGGATATATGTCCTTGCATATCCGGATCCCCTTGCAGCCACTTCTCTGTGATGCCCATCACATCATACCTACCAATTTCAGTCTATGCCACAAGCTCATTTACCCTATTCCTTATACTTCATGCATTCAGATATAACCCTTCAATCTTGTAATAACGGTCCATCTTCTCATTGCCATTTGTTTGTCCAGTGTGATTGAAGTTTGATTGCTTACTCTTTCCATACACTCTGTCCTATTTGCGTCTATGCTGGAGATTTTAAAAACCTCTCCTGAACTCTGTACTCTTACCTGCTCTTTTCTAATTAAACTCTATAACCGACACCCCACCCCACGCACACACACACTTGTAATCAGTTTAAAGATCTGTCTACCTCCTTGGTTAGGATTCACGCAGACTCTGGTCCAAGCACGGTTCAGACGAAGAATGTCCAATCGGAACATGTCCTTTCTTCCTCAGTAATAAAATGTGTTTAAAGTTTGTGAGAAGATTTGTAGCTCAGGTGCTTTTTGTTCTGGTTCTGTTCGCCAAGCTGGGAATTTGTGTTGCAGACGTTTCGTCCCCTATCTAGGTGACATCCTCAGTGCTTGGGAGCCTCCTGTGAAGCGCTTCTGTGATCTTTCCTCCGGCACTTATAGTGGTTTGAATCTGCCGTTTCCGGTTGTCAGCTCCAGCTGTCCGTTACAGTGGTCGGTATATTGGGTCCAGGTCGATGTGCTTATTGATTGAATCTTTGGATGAGTGCCATGCCTCTAGGAATTCTCTGGCTGTTCTCTGTTTGGCTTGTCCTATAATGGTAGTGTTGTCCCAGTCGAATTCATGTTGCTTGGCATCTGATGTGTGGCTACTAAGAATAGCTGGTCGTGTCGTTTCGTTGTTAGTTGGTGTTCATGGATGTGGATCATTAGCTGTTTTCCTGTTCATCCTATGTAGTGTTTTGTGCAGTCCTTGCATGGGATATTGTACACTACATTGGTTTTGCTCATGCTGGGTATCGGGTCCTTCGTTCTGGTGAGTTGTTGTCTGAGAGTGGTTGTTGGTTTGTGTGCTGTTATGAGTCCTAGTGGTCGCAGTAGTCTGGCTGTCAGTTCGGAAATGCTCCTGATGTATGGTAGTGTGCCTAGTCCTTTGGGTTGTGGCATGTCCTCGATCCGTTGTCTTTCCCTTAGGCATCTGTTGATGGAATTGCGCGGGTATCCGTTTTGGAGAATACATTGGATAGGTGTTCTTCTTCCTCTTTTTGCAGTTCTGGTGTACTGCAGTGTGTTGAGGCCCTTTTGAATCGTGTCTTGATGCAACTTCTTTTTGTGTGTTTTGGTGTGGTTGCTTTCGTAGTTCAGGACTTGGTTTGTGTATTTGGCTTTCCTGTATACCTTTGTGGTGAAATCTCTGGTCGGTGTTCTCTGTACCATCACGTCTAGGAATGGGAGTTGATTGTCCTTTTCTTCCTTTCGAGTGAATCGGATTCCTGTGAGTGTGACGTTGATGATCCGGTGTGTGTTCTCTATTTCTGTGTTTTCATGATTACAAAGGTGTTATCCACATATCTGACCGAGAGTTTTGGTTCAATTTGCAGTAAAACTCTTTGGAAGAACAGCCTTTCCACACGTTATCCATGAGACAACTCAGTCATTTCAGCTAACAGTCTAGTAAACCTCCTTTGAACCACCTCCAAAACACTTACACTTTTCATTAGAGAATGTGTCTAGGGTATTTCAAGGATGTGTAAGAGGTCATAGACCCATAGTATCACTACCAGGGACACCATCACACAAACTGGCTAAAGAACTACAGCAGAAACTGAAACACCTTTCTGCTGTAGGTCTGGGATCCAGACACTCTATACAATCAACACAGGATTTCTTGGACATCATCAGAAATATACACATAGACAAGGAAGAAACCACGGTCTCATTCGATGTAACGGCACTGTTCACCTCTATCGACAAAACCCTAGCCAGAGAAACAATAGCCAACCTGCTGGACATGCAGAACAAACAACAGGACGTTGAACCTATCAACAAAGACGGCATACTCAAACTACTGGACCTGTGCCTCACAACACACTTCACATTCATCAACCAAATATATGAACAAATCAACGGCACACCCATGGGCTCACCGATCTCTGGACTCATAACAGAAGCGGTAATGGAAAGATTAGAACAAACAGTCTCACCGCAAATTCAACCCAAACTCTGGGTCAGATATGTGGATAACACCTTTGTAATCATTAAAACACAGAAATTGAGAACACACACCAGATCATCAACGCCACACTCACAGGAGTCCAATTCACTAGAGAGGAAGAAAAGGACAACCAACTCCCTTTCCAAGACGTGATGGTGCAGAGAACATCGAACGGAGAATTCACCACAAAGGTATACAGGAAAGCCAAACACACAGACCAAGTCCTGAACTACGAAAGCAACCACCCCAACACACACAGAAGAAGTTGCATCAAGGCACGATTCAAAAGGGCCTCAACACACTGCAGTACACCAGAACTGCAAAAAGAGGAATAAGAATATCTATGCAATGTATTCGCCAAAAACTGATACCCGCACAATTTCATCAACAGATGCCTAAGGGAAAGACAACGGTACGAGGACATGCCGCAACTCAAAGGACTAGCCACACTACCATACATCAGGAGCATTTCTGAACTGACAGCCAGAATACTGCGACCACTAGGACTCACAACAGCACACAAACCAACAGCCACTCTCAGACAACAACTCACCAGAATGAAGGACCCGATACCCAGCATGAGCAAAACCAATGTAGCGTACAAAATACCATGCAAGAACTGCACAAATGACAGCATAGTATAAACAGGAAGACAGCTAACGATCCGCATCCATGAACACCAACTAACAACGAAACGACACGACCAGCTATCCTTAGTAGCCACATATGCAGATGACAAGCAACATGAATTCGACTGGGACAACACTACTATTATAGGACAAGCCAAACAGAGAACAGCTAGAGAATTCTGAGAGGCATGACACTCATCCACAGATTCCATCAATAAGCACATCGATCTGGACCCAATATACCGACTACTGCACCGGACAGCTGGAACTGACAACCGGAAACGGCAGATTCAAACCACTATAAATGCCGGTGGAAAGATCACAGAAGCGTTTCACAGGAGGCTCCCAAGCACTGAGGATGTCACCTAGACAGGGGACGAAATGTCTGCAACAAACATTCCCACATCGGCGACCAGAACCATAACAATAAAATGTGTTTATTCATCACAAAATACTGAGACAAGAAGCAAGCATTTCTGCACATACCAAAATATGAAAACTACAAAGAGACAAGTCTGTTAAAATACACTTACGATATGAAGCTATATGAATTGAAATGTGAATTACAAAACCACGGACGAGGTGTTCAAGCTTTATTGGTCATTATTTGACCCACAGCTGAGATGCTGATTTCCCCCCAGTCAGTGATCCCCCTTACTGAGATCCTCTCGCCCTGTCTCTCACGCATAGTGTAGAGGGACTGCAAGTTCCCGTTGGCCCAGAATATTTAAATTAATTCACCTTCTCCCTGGAACCAATCTATAGTTATTTTGGACTTTATTCAGCAGTCAGCGACACAGCTCTGTGAAATTATTGGCGATAAATGATCTGGGATGACAGCATAGTGCTCACAGGTTATGGCACCAGACAAATGGCTTGCAGTCTGTGGGAGTTCATAAATAATATTTCTGTGTATTTCTCCTCGTGCTGTCTTCTGATGTAACTTCACACTCGTCTGACACCCCTTGCCCTCAGTCACTCTGTCGTTCGGTTTTCTCTCCATTCCTTTTATCTCTCTTCACTTCCTTTTTCTCTCTTAATTTTTCTCTCTCTAACGCACACACACATACACACACAGAGTTCTCTCTGTTTTCAAGTTATGATGTTGGAGAGCTGATCGTTGTACAATGGACTAAACAGCCTCGTTCATTGCTCTCTTAATTCTGCAGCTCTCTGAACCACAATAAAGACTTCAGCGCAATAAAGACATCAGGTGCCTGGAGAGACAAGCTGGTCCTGCAAAGGACACAGTGCAGAATCATCCTTTATCTCTTCCTGTTGCCTGATATGCAGCGGCCTTGAAATATATGTACAAACAAAATAGTTTGAAATTCGTGCAGGCGGGAGGACGTTCACCAGATGATTTTGCTGTCAGTATTTAACAAGCAGTTCCCACATACAAAATGTGGATTGGCCTGATAGCAGCTCCTCCCAATTGATACGGCCTAGCTCTGCCTGATGCTCACGTAATTTGCCTTCCCCCAATTCAGTAGCTTCACACAAGGTCCTGACTTATCCATGTTCGTAGCTATCTTAAATCTGAAGGAGCTGTGATCACTCTTTCTAAACTTATGTCCCACTGAAAGGTCAGTCACCTGGCCAGGCTCATTAGCCAAAATGAGGTCCAGTATGGCTCTTCCTCTCGTTGGACTATCCACATACTGTTGCAGTTAATAAATTCTGCCCCGTCTAAGCCTCTTGCTCCAAGGGACTCCTAGTCATTACTGGAGATATTAAAGTCACTCACTATGACCACTCTGTTTTTAATACACCTTTCCTTAATCGACGTACATATCTGTTCCTCAATCCCTCCGTGGCTGTTGGAGGGATTATAGTAACGCAATGCTTGCAACCATCTTATTTTTGAGCTTTACCCATATTGCTGCAGTGGATAGTCCCTCCTGTATGTCCTCTTCAAGTACAGATGTAGCATTCTCCCTTATTAGTAAAACACCTAGTCCACCTCTTTTACCTTCCTCTCCATCTCGCATAAAACAATGAAACCCTGGAATGTTAAATGGCCAGTCCTTTCCCTCTCTCAACCAAGTCTCTGTAAAGCTGCAACATCATAGCCCCATGCACGGATTCAGGCTGTCAGTTCATCGGTCTTAACCATAATAATTCTTCCATTGTAATAAAAACACTTCAGCCCAAATCCATCAGATCCTGACCTGATATTTGGTTTGAGTTTCCCTGATGTAAATTCTCGTTGTCTATTCTCTGGTAATAGAAGATTAGAAAAGACTGTCAGTAAAGCAGAAAATATTGCAAACAGACAATTTCTGTTTCCTCCATTGTCCCGTCAATGTGTACATTGCATCACACACTGTCCAATTCCAATAAACTGCTGGGTAATTATTATGCTTCAAACACAGTCTCCAGCCTCTCAATGCACATTCTTCAACTCTTTCTTGACCCATTGGATTGACAGTTTTCTGATCCCTCTCTCAACCAAATCTCTGTAATAGTTATATCATAGTTATATATACTCATTCAAACTCCAAGCTCCAAGCTCATCTGTCTTGCCTGTCATACTGCTCACATTAAAATCAGCATACTTCAGACTGCCAGTCCCATTGTGTTCACTCCCCTCTGCCAGTTTGTTGTTGGTCTTAGTTGTACTGGGATTAGTCTCCAACTACTCTTCAGTCACTGTGCTTGTGGACATGCTCTGGCTCCCCCCCTACCCCGCCCCCCACCACCACACTAGTTTAAACCCTCCTGAGTAACAATAGCAAACCTGCCTGCCAGGAGATTGCTGCCAGTTCAGGTCCATCCCGTCCTTCTTGTGTATTTCATACTGACCCAGGAGTCCCAATGACCCACATATCGGAGATTGCTGCCATTTCAGATGCATCCAGTCCTTCTTGTGTATATCCTATCGATCCGGGAATCACAATGATCCACATATTGCAAGTGCTGCCTACCCTACCAGCTCTTTGGCCATGTTTTTAGCTATACTGCCTTCCTATTCCTAACTTCACTGGCACGTGGCATAATCTAGTCTCTTCAACATTCAAAAATCCTTTCAGCATAACTCCGGCACGATCTTTACTTTGAAATGGATAGACTTGACAATAAAAACTTAGTGTGATCTCATTAACTATGAAAGTGGAGCCCAACGAATCAGTCGCAATGACCATAGTATCTGATATCTATCACCTTCACCAAACCTGTGTGACAAGGTATACATATGGAGTATATATTTGTAGATGGACGTGGATAAACAGAAATTAGTCCAAAAGTCCTGAACATGTCACAACAGATGGCTGTCATTCAGCCTGTTTACTCTGCTTTGCTGTTCAATTGGATTTTAGCTATTCTGTTCCTTTTAATGGCTGGGGCTTTACCCCGGATCCCTAGCGTGTCAGAAAGTGCCCAGTGTCTTTGTGCGCTCCTTGCGTAGGGAGCATCCAGTGCCAGGCGATGGGGTGTGGGGAACCCCGGAATGGCTCGGTGAAAGGCTGCATGCAATAACGGATGGACTCAGGGCTCGAGAGAGACGGAGTAGGTAATCAGAGACATGCACTCACATCAGTAGCTGGGCAAGATTCCCATGTACTCGGGGAGCCCGAGCACCAGTGCCACTTTTACAATAAACCCGTCATATTTGCAGCAATTCTCCATCAAATACAAGTAAATATACTGCAGATGGCAGAAACCTGAAACAAACATAGAAACATACTGTGAAGAGAGAAACGAGTTAATTCTCCCAATGCAGACACGGGGAGATGGTAAAAAACTCCACAAAAACAGGGTCCAGAGATTGGAATTATTCTTATTTGAATGGAAATAGTCTTATCAGTGATAGGCAACATGGTTTTGTGCAGAGAAGGTCATGTCTTACCAAATCAATAGATTTCTTTAAGGAAGTAACAAAGTTGATTGATGAAGGAGGCACTGTAGATGTCATGTACGTGGACTTCAGGAAGGTGTTTGGTATGTTTCCCCATGGTCGGGGTATGTCGAAAGTGAAGTCACATGGTGCGCGAGCTGGTGGATAAAGAACTGGCTGGGCAACAGGAGGCAGAGAATAGTAGGGGGAGGGAGTTTCCCAAAATGGAGAACTGTGACCAGTGGTTTATTTTAAGATGTTTCTGGAAAGATACATGAATGGGCTGGAAACAAAGGGATACAGATCCTTAGAAAATAGGCGACAGGTTTAGATAGAGGATTTGGATCGGCGCAGGCTCGGACCACCGAATGGCCTGTTTCTGTGCTGGAATGTTCTTTGTTATAAGATTAGCAATGACCCATCAGACCCCAGTAATGGTCTCCTCCAACCTCTTCCCTCAGACTAAAAGGTACAGAAGCTTGAAAACACTGAGCAGCTGGTTCAGGAACAGCTTCTTCCTGACTGTTATTAGACTGATGAGTGGACTCCCTAATCTCAGATAATGCTGATCTTGTTCCTGTTGATCTCGCCTCGCACACGCCCTGTGCATCGTAACCTGCATGGCTCTCAAACATATTTTATAGCCATTGTTCTGTACATCATTGTTTACTATGCTTTGTCTGCATTTCTTGGTAAAGGTCAAAGTAAATCCTCACCTCCCTTCCCCCAGTTACTACAGTGCTCACTCCCAGCTGTCTCTGGTCCTCAGCCCCAGAACCTCCCATTCACCACCCCCAGCACACTGTGACCCCATCCCCACTCCCTGTGTGCTTTGTATCTCACTATTTCTCTCACACTGTCTGTTTCCTTGTATTTTCCTTTTCTCTGTCTTCTGTTTCTTTCCCATAACTTACTATCTCCCCTTCTCCCTGTTCTTGTGAATGTTTGTTTCTTATTTTGTTTCCTTTCTCTGTTTTACTGACTGTCCTTCTGTTTGCCTCGCTGTGTTCTCTCTCTCCTTCTACGTGTCCATCTCTTTCTCTCTCGTTGTGATGGTGATGGCTTCTCTATTCTTTTGAAGCATGTGATGGCTCTTTGGTTGGATGTTGGCAATACAATAAATTCAATTATGTTTTGGTATCTTAAACATAATTTAAATTTATTGGTTAAATTTCAATTGTTGTCAAAACAGCAACCAGAATGTAGATATCCATTTAACAACCAATTGTTACATCTAAATATTTTGAAACTGCCTTCTCCCAGTGCTCTGCATACTGGCAACTGAAAGCATTCTATTCACGTGCATAATAGTGTAATGGTAACTGCTCTTCCGAGGACCATAAGAAACTACAGACGGTTTTGTGCACAGCCCATACTATCATGGAGGACAACCTTCCATCCATTTATACTTCTCATTGTCAGCGAAAGTCTGGCAACATCAAATATCTCTCCCAAACTGGTAATGATCTCCTACAACCTCTTCCAAAAGGGAGGGGATGCAGAGACTTGAAAACATGGACCAGTATGCTCAGGAACACCTTCTTCCCCACCCTAATTAGACTGACGTATTGACATCTCTAACTTTTCAAATAATATTAATCTTGCTAAATTCGATCATGAATCGCACAGCGCCTGTCCAACTGTCACCTTGTACGCCTCACTCTGTTTAAGTGCCCTGTGAGGCTCAAGGTCTTCTCAAGGGCAATCAAAACAGTGAACTAATGCTGGCCCAGCCAGCGATACCTATATCCCATTAATAAATATAAGAACATGCCGACACTCAGGGAACAAAGACCGGTGGGATCAAATCGCTTTAAACATGATCTTAGATAGATAGAGATTTCCCTCGGTATCTGAAAGTAGAGTGTTCCGACAAAGCCTTTCATAAGCTGATATGGCATAAAGTGTGGTATCATTAATTTATGTGGGGAAAATTTACTTTTCTTGTTAAAAGTGAAAATCCTCTTCGGATTTCTTTTAACTAGTGAAAACAGGACGAAATGGAGGTTTTTCGGAAAGGGAAATGGCAAAAAGCTATTTTTCTTATAAGCGGGGGATACGTGTAGCTGCATGGGCGTGATATTAAGGAAGATGTGAAAAGTTAAAAATAAATGAGGTGATTCTCACATTTTATTTCCACCCCAGCTGATCATCATTCCCTTTGTTTGCTCTTTGTCTTCTATCTCTCTCTTTCTCTATCGATTCAACTCACTCCTCCTGCCCTTCAAAGCAGACTTCCTTGTCACCAGCATTGTTCACACTATTTTCCAGCTGCTTTCAGTTCAGAAAAGCTTCCCAGCACTTTCTGATCTTTTTCTTGCATTATTTATGCAATTTCAGATCTCCAGCATCTTTCAAATTTGTTTAACCTTCAAATTTGTTATTCCATGGGAAGTCGGCATCTCTGCCAAGGGCAGCATTTGTTAATCATCACTAATTGTCCTGATTGTGAGGCCATTCTACAAGCCAATATAAAATCAAGCACATTGATATGGGTCTGAAGTCACACTTAACCCAGACTGGGTAGTAACATTAGATTTCTTTACCGAAGGTCATCAGTGAAACAGGAAAATGTTCAGAGAAAATGTGGTTTTATAGTTGTTTTTCGTGAAATTCACTTTTATTCCAATTCTTATCATTTTTATTTAAGTTCTGCCATCAGCTGTGGTAGGACTTGAAACAAATCGCTTGAAACAATGTATTTCGTTTAATAAGCTTTGCTCCTGAATTACATCCAGCGACATTCCTACTCTGATACATTGTCCTAATCATGAAGGAACGTCCGAGACAAGAACAATTTTGTGATTAAAATACTTGTAACTGGAAAAGTGGCCAGAAGAGAGCTTGAAACATAAAGTCTGAATTTTACCAACGAGCAGACAATGGTTTGATCAGCCACAGCACTGACGCAGAGATGGAGACTGGGGATATTATGAGCTGGTAGTGGACAGGGTTCATGACAGAGAGAACAAGATACATAAATCAGTTCAGGGCAATAAGAGATCTCGAGGTTGTGCACAGTTTTGTTCTCAGATGTTTGTAAGGGAGTGGTCTGCAATTCAGATGAATGGAAACTGCAATTGAAATTGAAGATAAAAGTTTCTTTCATTGGCAAATATAGATAATAGAAATTGCAATGAGGTTCAAAATTGTTTATGGGCTTAATGAATGGACAGAAAATAGAGAACACCAACAATAGCGAGAATAGGTTATGATTTGGAGATGCCGCTGTTAGACCGGGGTGTACAAAGTTAAAAATCACACAACACCAGGTTATGGTCCAACAGGTTTAATTGGAAGCACACTAGATTTTGGAGCGTCGCTCCTCCACCAGGAGTAATACACTCTCCACTCCGCCCAATCAGCACCACTAATATCCGATAAGGTAGACATTTCCGACAGAGGGAAATGTTGAAAAGACCCAAGGAAAGCCTCCTCTCCATTTGTGTAATTATCCAGTCCATTATTCGCAGATTCAGATCTGTCCTCTCCACGTCTGTGCAGCTGCTGATCTCTGTTACTGTTGGAGCTGATGCATCTGCTCCTACACTGGGACAGCGCACTGAGTGAAGCCCCTCACCAACAGGGCACAGTTACAATGCATGGAGACTGATATCAATCGCGGTCACTGAGCAAATAGCTCGAGCTTTCAGTACAGCACATTCAGTTCACAATATATCTGGACTGGACTGGACTTGATGCTGACATTGCTGGCTATTGGTCACATCTCCCATCGCCAATTCCTCGAGTGAAGTCAGTTGTGAGGGAGAATGATGGAAGTTTTCTGATCGCAGGCTAGAATACTCTGCCTTGATGTCCGTTTGCAATGCTGTCGTCATCATACACGGAATCTCTGCCCCTCCACAAAATAAAGAAACAGTCAGGATGTTGTTACTGTGCTGATCTCTCCTTCACGGGAACAAACCCCAGCCAACAGACTGTCTCTGGGCACAATTGCCCTGAACTTAGACAGGAAGTGTGGACTTCTCTGAATGGTCCTCTCACTTCTCTAATAAAGAAACGTTGGTCCTTCCATATAGAATATGCTTCAGTAATTAATTTATACAAATTGACAAACATCTTAATGCAGTTTTATTTGCTGTAAAGCAATAATTTTTCACCTTTTTTCCCCTCAGCCCAAAACCAAAAGTGAACTTATTCATTAAGACTTATGAATTAATAAGTCAGACTTACCTAGTAGATAGGGCGGAATGGGGATAGTGGCTGTGGAGACTGCATGGGGAGTACAATGATATTCCCCAGTCATCATCACTCTTAACGTCAGATAGAATTAAATATAGTTCACAACAAGGAACGAGCCAACGCTTGGGATATGTAATGCTCAATGACAATGTGAACTGAACAGGATAATTTTAAATGTGATAAAGTGAACTATATTTTATAAACACACCATTTAATCATTGGGAATACAGATTGAGTAGTGTCACCGCATCTGAAGCATTAACTTTGATGTCTCTTCACAGATACGGCTAGACCTGCTGAGCTTTCCCTCCAACGTCTGTTTTTGTTTGAGATTGATCATGTTGTTCATATCTGGCAGGATGCTTACAATTAAAAGCAGATGCTAATAACAAAATGTACAGGGGTGTGGTGACAATACAAGAGAATGACAGTAGAAATATCGCTCATTCCAAACTGGAAGAGACAATGGGCTAAGTTTTCACCACCTTTGCTGTAATAATTCTATGTTATGCATTGAAAGCTTTTGGAGATTGGGGAGACAAGCTTGTTCAATGAAGGACACAAGTGTTCCATCATCAAAAATCTATTGCTATTATTTCATGAAGTTCAGCTGTCTCTAAAATGTATTGTCAAACAAAATAGATTTCCTGAGATTTACAAGATGTTCAGATTTTCTTTTTACTTTCGATCTTAAAGAAGAGACAGATTTCGGCTGTAATTCAGGTATCACAGACATACCAACAGTAATAAAAACATGAAAGTACCACATTGTCCAAATATTACCAAGGTCAACATGTAGACCTGTCAAGAAACATGTAATATAGTGATAATGGAAACATGAAATGCAAACAGAAAATGCTGGATAAACAAAAAACGTGAGGATGTGTCTGCAGAGAGCAGCAGAATGAACATATGTAATATGATGTGACACTGTTCTGAAAAGTCCTATTCGAATCAAAGGTTAATTTTTTGCATCTCTCTTCAGATGTTGCCAGATTTACTGAGTTTCGCTCCAGCTCTTTTGATTTCTTTCTTCTTTCTGAACTGTGACAAAGTGTCTGATCTGAATGATAGCAGCAAAGCTGTTATCTTAGTTGAATCTCGAGTAATTTGTTATTGATTTTAAATGAGAAATTACAAAGTTCCTATGTTTGACAGGGCTCTAAATATCGATGACGTATTGCATTGTGAGACCTTGCGATGAAAATTTTGAAACAAAACAGAAGTTGCTGTAAACGCTCAGCAGGTCTGGCATCATCTGTGCAAAGAAATCAGAGTTAACGTTTCAGGTCCAGTGCCCCTTCCTCAGAACTGATAGTAACACGGAAAATGTTGTTTTATATGCAGAAGAGACTGTATAGCTCTTAATGGAGACTGTTAGTAGCTGACAATAGGGTGTGAGTAATGGAAGGCTATGTGACAACTCGGCCTGGTGTATGGATAGGGGGCTAGGACATTGGGGATTTCAGGCCCGAAAATTATTGAACTTGATTTTGAGTCTAAAGGACTGCACAGTCCGCACATGGAAAATAAGGTGTAGTTCTTTTAGCTTGCATTGAATTTGCCTGGAACACTGCAGCAAGCCTGACACAGAGATATTGGTAAGGGAACAGGATGGGCTGTTAAACTGGCAGGCAACTGAAAGCTCAGAGTCATCTGCAGCGGTCCAACTTGGATGTTCTGTGAAGCGGTTACCAAGTCTTCCCTTCATTTCCCCAATGTAGAGGAGACCGCATTGTGAGCAGTGCATGTAGTAGACCGGATTGCGGGAATTGTTGGTAAGGTGCTGCTTCACCTGGAAGGTATAGTTGGGCCCTTTGATACTGATGAGGAGGGAGGTAAATGGGAATGTGTCACACCTCCGGCATGGGAAAGTGAAGTGGACCTGTGGTGGGAGTGAATAAAGAGTAGACCAGTGTATCCTGGAGGGAATAATCCCTCTAGACGGTGGACAGGGGAGGAGAGGTGAATATGTGCAGGTGGGGGCATCTCGCTGAAGGTGGGGGAAATGTGGGCTGATGATACTCTGCATGTGAATGCGGCTGGGATAGTAGGCAAGTGCAAGGGAAACTCCGTTGCGAGAGGGAAGGGGAGGGGCAGGCTAGAAGTGCAGGAGATGGGTCAGACTCGGTTGAGGACCCTGTTGACAACAGTGATGGGGAATCGCTTGATTGAGGAATAAGGTGGCATTTGAAAGGCTTCCTTATTGAATTTAGTATCAGCAGAAGCAATGCGGTGGAGACGAAGGAACTGGGGGAATGGAATTGACTCTATGCAGGAAACCAGGTGTGAGGATGTATACTCCAGGAACCTGTGGGAGTCGGTGGGTTAATACTGGATATCAGTTGCCTGGCTATCCCCAGAAATGGAAGCAAAAATGTTGAGGAAAGGAAGTAAGGAGCCAGAGATCGACCAGGTGAAAGTGATGGAGAGTTTCAAATTCCAAGTGAAATCGGTGAACTTTTCCAATTCCGGACAAGAGAGAGATGCAGCAGCGATGATATCATCTATGTATCGGACAAAGATTTGTGGATGGGTGCTGGAGTAGAACTGGAACAGGGAATGGTCGACGTCCCCCAGGAAGAAACAGGCATAACTGGGGCCCAAGTGTGTATCCGTGCACTTCCTCTGTGTGGCAGGAGCAGGCTGAAACAATGGGTCTACCTGGGCTGTTCTGTTTGTGAATTTTTGAGAGGAGATAGAAGCGAGCTCTGCTATCAGAGGATCATCAGGTCGGGGGCAGTTAGGGGCGTGGGGCGAGTGGGGCAGAAATCTCCAGATGAAATGTGGTCAGTTATCATAGTTGATACAATTGCCTGATGTGCCATGGTAGGGTCATGGTCTAGGGGGAGATTAGAGGCAGTACCTGAGAGTGGGCGTTCAACCTTTGCAATGTCCAGGTCAGTCCACCAGACTATAGCAGCACCATCCTTGTCAGCACAGGCTGAATAACACAGTCAGAGTTGGACCTAAGCACATGGAGTATAGGCTGTTCGGACATTGATAGTATGGATTTAGTGAGGCAAGTGCAGAGAAATTACGACAACCAATGTCAAGTTGAGATTTCTCAACGAACCGATTTAGTTCAGGTAAAGGCCAGAGGGAGGAGTCCAGGTGGAGGGAGAGTGTTGAAGCTGGGTAACGGCGTATTTGGAACCGAGAGAGGAATATTGCCGAAAGAAATGGGCACTGAGGTGAACGCAGCGGAAGAGCTCAACTAAATGTCATGCCTAAAATTCATTAAAGTGGGGGCACAGAGAGGTAATGTTCAGATATTTGCTGAGTACAGAACATTCAGCATCAGAGAGTGGAAGTTAAGGAGGGACGGTGAATAAACGATAGGAGGTGGAGTTGGGGGAGGGCATGGAGTCAGTGGGCAGGTATGAGAGGGGAGGAAGGTTCCAGAGGGTCAAGGGCATCTCTACCTTGTTGAAAATTGTGTGCCCAGTACATCTGTTTAGAACGACGACTGAGCCAGTGAATAAATTAGAATTGTAGAGTGGTGCAGTCTTTAGACAAGATAATGCGATTCTGCTGGACAGAGAAAACGTTGATCTCAGTGGTACTGATATCGCACGATCAGACCTCAGAAAGTAAATGATTGAATATAATTGGGAAGGTATACTTATTGTAACATCCTGATTTCAATGGAGTGACGCTCAAGCAGCAAGGTCTTATTTTTTTCGGACACTTTAGACCAAACTTTAAAATATAATATGTCTTGATGTTATTAACAAGAAAAAAATATCCATGGTTTTGGACGGCACTAGCAAGGGCAGAATTTATTTGTCATTCCCAATAGCTCTGGGGAAAGTGTCATTGTTCAGTGAGGAAATTACCAGCGCAGAATTTCCTGCGATTCCCAGTGACCCACAGTTTACTCAGGATCTCTGATGTCACGTGAGTCAAATACTACTTTGATGCAATGCAAGTTACTCTGATCTCACCTCAACTGACATTGGAAGATCAGGAAAATGAATAAAGAATAAAAGGCCAGTACACAGCATGTTAGAACAATGTGCTCACTCTACTCACAATGTTTAAGGTAAAACTGATGCATGGATTTCTGACTGTGAGGAGAGGTTTGTCCTATTTGTGATGAGGCTGTTTGGTTAAGCGCTGTGACAGAGAGACAGAAAGACACTCAACTCTGTACCATGGGGAACAAAACCATCCTGTTCACGGTGCATCAGATATTGACAGAAACAACTATTGCCAGTTCCTATTGGACATTGATCATCTCAATCTCATCATTCACTGATGCTCAATAGCAGCCCAGAAGCCAGCGGCTCCCATCATCCCAGTTGGAAAGCAAAATGGGGAAGGAATGGCCAGAGAAAGTGGGAGTAACTGGGGAATTGGTGTATCTTACAGGTGAGTGGCAGAAGAAGAGTGTGAAGGGAGATCATCAGTGGAAGAGAATGTAGCAGCAGAAGGGGTAGTGCAAGGGAGGTAGGAGTGTAAGAAAAGAGTAGGATGGAGGAGGAAGAAAGGCAGATGAAGTTTTAGTGACAGGGAAAAGCTTGCTTTTGAGGAAATGAGATTGGATGAGAAAACATCACTGTACAAGAAAATCGGGATCTGGATTCCATTCAAAATTAAGAAAGGATTTCTTGTACTTTCTCTTCTATCACTTGATTCTTGTTCAGGTTGTACATGTACTATATATTTCTATATCTCCATCAAGTACAGACGACATGTTTCTTTCTCCCCTACGGTGGTGTTTCAATATTTTTGATTTTTTTACAGTATATATTTGCTTCCAATGGATATGAGAATATGATTTGATCTTCTGCAGTTTGCCCATAATATAGAATTTATTTGAATATTTACCCTCATCACACTCGCTGATTAAAACAAACAATAAATGAGTGCATGTTCATCCTGCAGATGAAAAATTTCTTCAGCTCTGGCTATTGCAGGGAATGTTACAAAGAACAGTGCCACGCCAAATGCTAACGTTCTACCGCAAAATGCCAAATCCTAGTTTATCCTAAAGTATTTACAATGTTTATAAACAAAACATGCAGAGGGGCGGAGTGTAAAAGGTGAATTCAACTCTGTGTCGAAAATGTTAATTGTGGATCCCTCATAAAATGTGTGAACTACATCACTCATAAATTCACCAAAATAGGAAAAGCAAGCGACTGTAATTGTCCAATCATCATCTAAATAACATCTGGCAAACAGGAAGGAAATCACTGGTTGTTTGTGATATTCAGAAATGACGATTGTGAGAATGTGGAAGGTGGGGAGCAGTGGAATGATGACCAATGTTATAGATGACACAAAGATGGGCGGGGTGGATTACAGTCAGGAGGAAAGTGTTAGGCTACAGAAGGATAGAAACAGATTATTCAGATAGCCAGATCAATGGCCTGATGAAATTTAACACCGATAATTTGGGAAGATGCAAGTCAGAAGTAACAAGACAAGTGAGTACTTAAAAGTGAGTATGAAAGAAGAGGGCTAAATTTGCTCCTTTTTTCTTTGCAGCAGGGAAAGTTGAGGAGGGAATATGGTACAGGTGTACAAGAGCAAATGGGGTATGGAGGGGATGAACAGACAGCAGCTGTTTTCCTTCGTCAAAGGATCAAAAACAAAGAGACACACTTTTAAAGTGAATGTCAGGGGATTGAGAGAGGATTTGTGGAATGTGTTTAGAACTGAGTGGATGGTATGAATCTGGAATGCGTTGTCTAGGAGGGTGGTTGAGGCAGGTAACTTGACAAACGTTTAAAATGTCTTTGGATATGCACTTGCTGGCACAGACGTGATAGGCCTGTTTTTCATTGCATGATTCTTTGCAGTGGCAGCCATGAACACTCTGGCATATTCTGAAACAATTAACAATGGCAGTTGGTGCTTTGTTCCTTTGACTGTACTCAGTAAGTGGCTATATTGCAAACCAGCATCATCTCATGCAACTTCAGCACTCACTCAACCAAAGGCAGCCCAGCCATCTCTGGGACCATCCAGTGAAATTCATATGCTCAGTGGATGCTGTCCAACAACAACACTGACACTATTCTAGCTGTATGCACCATTATTAAAGCTACAGCCATAATATGAAGACAGCTTTTCCTCCATTATAATACAGACCTCTAGCAATAAGGGTGTTATTTATCTGAAGCATAATAAATTCTTTCCCAGGTATTCACTTTTACAAGCAGCAAGTTTTCCTGTGTTTTGCTGCCAGTTGTTTATCATGGAATTCCCCAGCCCAACCTCTTTCCCATTTAACATTTTCTTGTGCAATGTCTCCCTGATCCCACACACCTCACTCCGTCACATCCCCCACACTCTCCATCCTTACTTGTTAATCTCTGAAAAACCTGCGCCTCCTCTCTATAATTTATTCCAACTCCCAACTCACTGTTTAGATTCCTTCTCTCGGCATGGTCATTAGACTGGCCGTGCCCTATTCACCTAATTTTCTGCTCAGTTCCTGATCTTCTGCTTTGGTTCTCACTCTCCTGGTTTATTCAAATCCATCTGACTTGTACTAGACAACATCCCCACATGATGATGGTGCTTGTACAGTTACAATACAATCTGTCTTTTTTGTACAGGTCCCCACCTGTCCTGGAAGAGATTCCAATGATACAACAATCTGGAACTCTCACCCCTGAACTAGATTTTTAACAACATGTTAAGGTTTAGTGTCTTCCTCATCCTTCTCTCTTTTCCACATGGCACGGGGAGTAATCCAGTGATTACAGAGGATTATTCTTTCTCTTTCTCGCTCGCTGTCTCTCTCTCTCTCTCATATACACACACACACATTCAAACACACACAGAAAGACACTATATTACTTTGCAAAAGAATGCAAATAACCTTAAAATAACCGGAATGACAAGTGGAATGAAGTATTTAGTTAAAGGGAGGATGAGAGAAATTGTGCTTCTTCTGGATGTCAGTTTGCTCGCTGAGTTGGAGAGTTCATTTTCAGACGGTTCATCACTGTACTAGGGAACATTATCAGTGAGCCTCTGGCGAAGTGCTAATATTATGTCCCACTTGCTATTTATGTGTTTAGGTTTCCTTGAGTCAGTGATGTAATTTCCAGTATTGGTGATTTCATGTCCGGTTCTTTTTGTCAGAGAGTGTTCGATGCAATCAAAATCGATATGTTTGTTCATAGAGTTCAGGTTGGAATGCTATTTTTCTAGGAATTCTCGTGCGTGTCTCTGTTTGGCTTGTCCTAGATGGATATGCAGACCCAGTCTAAATCGTGTACTTCCTCATCTATAAGTAAGGATACTAGTGATAGTGGGTCATGTCTTTTTTTTCTGGCCAGTTGTTGTTCATGTATCCAGGTGGCTAGTTTTCTGACTGTTTTTCCGATGTAGTGCTTGTAACAGTTCTTGCAAGACTTATTCTTGCTTGAGCAGAACAGACAAATATGTGAACTAGTTGCGGTGCTCAAATGTATGAAAAAAAGTTGTCGAGTAAAACAGGAATACTCTGCTCCCGTTAGTTGGCATTACAGCATCAAGGAGTTCTTATTTCAAGCTTGTCAGCAAAAGAGCCAGGAATGAGATAAGGAAAAACTGCTTTATTGAGAGAGTTGTTAGGATTTGGAATGGAACTGCCTGGGAGAGTTGTGGATGAACATTAAAAAATAGAACTGGACATGCATTTGGAAATATGAATTTAACAGGCTGCAGAGATAGGGTTGGCAAATTGGAGGGACTTGGGAGACATTCCTGGAGCTGATGCCCACACAGTGGCCAATGGCCTCCTCCTGTACTTTAAGGTTTTGCACTCTATCATGTGTCTGATGCGAATAAAAGTCAGGATCCGATTATTTCCCATTGTAAATACTCACGAATATCTGATTACTTAGTGCAGCATAAGCATTTAAAATGCAACTACTGCAAGGTCAGCTTCATTAAATAATCTAATTATTGCTCAGAATATGAATATTTGAAATGTTGAATTCCAATTACGAAAACAAATCTGTCATTGCTTTGCCACAAATCTCTTCGAAAAGGTTTGACTTTTCACTTACACGATAATATGCTCATCGTTTTTGTTCACTGTCTGCATTTCAAATTAAATAACATTCTTTCTAAAAGTTAAACGTTTTCAAATTATTGTTCACTAAAATTTGATAGCACAAATCATTTAGTTAGTTTAATATTCAAAGAGCATGTTGAACTATAGCCATTTCTAATTCGCTGACAAATAGCTGTAGCTTGTACATTTCAGTGAAAAATTGAACTGATTGATTATATATAAATATATAAGAATGCTCATTCTATTTGATCATTCAATCGTTTGCCCACCCTGAACATGTAATCACTCAGAAGCCAACCACTTTCAAGATGTTGGAGTGACAATGCATCGTTTTGAATCCTGACATTGTTTGTGTAATTCTGATCGCCAAAAGAGTTACATCCATGTTGTTTGTTTGATACAAAATAAAATGTACATTCTTTATTTCTGTGTTAGAAAATCTTGACAGGAGTTTATATTTTTGTTCCATAAATATAGAATCAGCCTAATTCTTTCCAGAGATTATAGTTCAGTCGAATAATCATAGTTGACGTCTTATTTTTGCGCAATTCACGAAACATAGCAAACATCTGATTAATACATGGGTCACCCAACAGATTGTATCTGAAGAAAACAGCAGCAAATGATAAGTCAAGAATTACGCTAATAACTGAACTTGGCGGAGCCTTTCTGGTGTAGGACACGTCACATATTGCACTGGCATTCAGTTGAATGGAACAATGAACAACATAACTGGAAGTTTTGGGCTAACGCCCCTCCCCAGCTTCCTAATCTCACTCAGATCACTCCTTCACACATTCAACAATTGAAAAGAATCCAGAGGCTGGGTGAAACATAAAACACAGAACAGTACAGCTTAGTGCAAACCCTTCAAACCTTGACGTCCTGCCGAACCTTTATCCTACTCGAAGTTCAGACTAACTGACATTCCGTTCATTGTACTATCATTCATGTGTCTATCCAATAGTCACTTAAATATCCGTAATGCAGCTGACTCCACTAACGCTGCTGGCAGTGCATTCCAAGCACCCACCACTCTCTGTTTAAAGAACCTACCTCTGACATCTCCTCAAACCTTCTTCTAATCATACTAAACTTATGCCCGCTGGAGATAGCCATTTCCAACGTGCGAAAAAGTCTCTGGCTACGAACTCTGCCTATATCTCTCATCATCTTATACACGTCTATGAAGTCAACTCCCATTCTTTATTGTTCCAAGGAGAAAAGCCCTAGCTCCCTCAACGCTTCTTTGTAAGACATGCCATCCAGTCTCAGAAGCATCCTGGTAAATCTCCCCGGCACCCTCTCCGAAGTCTCAACATCTTTGCAGTAATGAGGCGACTAGAACTGAATACAATACTCTAAATGTCGTCATAAGAGAGATTTATGGCGCTGCAGCGTAACCTTGCGGCTCTTAAACTCAATCCCTGGCTAATGAAAACATCTTAACAACCTTATCAGCTTGGGAAACAACATTGAGCATCCTATGATATGGACCACACGATCCCTAGGGTCCTCCAGTCTGCCAATAATCCTGCCTTTAAACCTGTATGCTGCATTCGAATTCGACCTTAAAAAATGAATTGCTTTACACTTATCCAAGTTGAACTCCATCTTCCATTTACCAGCCAATCCTGTCAATGTCCAATTACAACCTAAGACAGCCCTTAACACTATCCATAACTCTAACATCTTTATTACATTGTAAAACTTACTAAAGCACCCTTTCACTTTATCATCCGAGTCATTTGTAAAAATCACAAAGAAGAGCAGTCCCAGATCCGATTCCTGAAGAACGCTACTGGTCACCAATCTCCAGGATGAACCCTTTCCATGTTCTACCACCATAAGTCTTCTACAGGTCAGACAATTTGTATCCACACACACAGGTTTCCGTTTCCTTTTACCCCATGCCTCCTTACTTTCTGAATGAGCGAATCTTATGGTAACTTTATCAACCACCTTGCTAAACTCCATGTACATCACATCCACTGCTCTACCTTCATCAACGTGTTTGATCCCATCCTGAAAGAATTCAATAAGTTCTGTGAGGCATGATTGTCCATCAAAACGCCATGCTGACGATCTCTAATCAAACTATCTCTTTCCAAGTAATCATAAATTCTGTCTCTCAGAATCCTCTCCAATACTTTTCCCAATACAGAAGTAAGACTGACTGGCCAGTATTTCGCAGGATTATCCCTATTGCCTTTCCTGAACAAGGGAATAACTTTTGCCACCCTCCAATCATCAGGCAATACTTCAGTGGACAGTGGGGACGCAAAGATCATCTACAAAGGCGCAGCAATCTCTTCCCTCACTTCCTCTGGTAACCTGGGGTGCTTCCTGCCTGGTCCAGGGGACTTATCTATCCTTATGTTTGCACTTCAATCAGTCTGTACTCACCTTACTTTGTCTACCCCCTGTCCAAATAACTGACTGACTGCTTTCCATTTCAGGGCTATATACAGTGCTGCCCTCCTGAGCAAGTACCATTCCAAATTTCCCATGGAATGTAAAAAATGTGAATGCACCAATGTCTTCCTGATGAAGGGACTCTGCTCAAAGTTTTCACTCTCCTGGTCCTCGGATGCAGCCAGACTCGCTGCGCTCTACCAGCACCATACTTTTCGACTCTGATCTCCAGCATCTGCAGTCCTCACTTTTTCCATTACTGAGGGCTGACCCCTCTGCACACTAAGCAAAGTAAGGTATTTGGAGCTGACTGTTCAGTTCTGGAACGTTGCATTTGATTAACACATTAATTAAAAAAGAAATAACAATTCAACAATTATTCATTCAGTCCCAGAGTTACAGTTTTAGTTCATGGAAAGGCAGTTTGATAACAAACAGTAAATGACTGAAGAACTGCGAGGTACAGAGTATTCCATGTGCTATTATCCAGGCTGGATGTCCTTTACCTTAATGTTGGGAATATTATCGGACCGACAGGTGTGATAAGGGAATGAGATGACATTTTTGCAGTGTGACATTTTTGCCATCACAGAGATGTGTTTGAGGGTGGTCAGGGCTGACAACTCAATATTCTGTGGTACAAGAACTATGGGCAGCACAGGAGAAGGGTAAAAGAGAATGTGGCATTGCCTTATTAATTATGGAGTCAATGACTGCAGTTAGCTAGCATCATATCTTGGAAGGGTATTCAAATGACGCTTTGTGGGTTGAGGTTAGGATCAAAACGATGACAGATGCACTGCTGGGGATATATTACCGACTGTCAGATAAAAGAAAATACATCAGCAGGTATATAACCAATTCACTGAGGTGTGTAAAAACAATAACAGGATTATGATATTTAGACATTTCAATTCCAAATATTCATTAGGACAGTGATTTTTTTTAAAGAGGGGAAGATGACTTGACATTTATTCCAGAGAGACTCTTATATCAACATGGAGCAGATACAACGATGGGCGGGGCAGTGCATAGGCGTGACTGTGGGGAGCGAAGCCAGTCAGGTGCCAGGCAGGTTTGGGAGAGCATTGCAGGACCAGTGACCGTGACTCAAGCATTTTTAGCTTGTTAAGGAAAAGACCAAAAGAAAAAGGCTTGAAAATTGAAAATAATTTGGATGATGGAGGCAGATCTTACCAAGAGAAAGACAGGATCTGGCCATAGTACAGTTACTTCTGGTTGAAACTGTAACAGCACAGCGTATAGGTGGGGGGTGGGGATCACATGCTCACAATGGAATTGATGAGCGTGTCACCACAACATGTTACACCAAAGATGAAATGTAGGAAAACCAGCCCGGAGAGCCTGGGGTATCTACACATATTCAGAATGGAATTAACAATGAAAGAGAAGCTTAAAACAGGCAGAAAGGGAGCAGGTCAATGGAGGTCCCAGAAGAGGAGAGAACGTGAAGGTCTGAACTCAAGAAAGTAAGTAAAAGAGCAAAAAGAGGGTGGGTGTGCAGCGGTGATAAAAATATTAGTGGGCAGTATTTTCAAGACTCCAAAGACATTTTATCGGTTTATTAAGGGTAAGAGGGATAACTAGAGAAAGAATAGGGAGTATTAGGATCCGAGGAGGCAACCTGTGCATCGAGCCAGAGAATATGTCAAAGACCTATTACATATTGGTCTTCAATTTGGAGGAGCAGTTACTGTATTCAATGTCTGTTCCTGACAGTGTGACCTTGAGCAAATTGACACAGAAGCTGAGGAAGAATTGGAAGTCGGTGTATGATAAAATGTGGCCAAATCCCTTGATCCGGATGAACTGTATCTTAGACTGATGTGGAAGATGAGGGAGGAGATTACAGGCTCTTAAACTTTGTGTTGCTTTTTTTTTGTTATGCCTCTGGACACAAAGTTGGTATGATCGAACATGATAACATCTAATGTAGGTTCAACTTCCACACAGAGTGCTAGAAAAAAAGCCATGGGATTAAAGACCACCAAGTCTCACATCAGTGGGAGGGAAACAATTGTAGAAAATTGAGATAGCTGTTGGGGATTGATCACTAAATATGTTCAAGGCTGAGATGGACAGAGTTTTAAACAAGGGTTACAGGGAAAATGCTGGAAAATGGAATTGAAGGTTTCAGAATAAATGTACCCTAATTGAAAGGAAAAACAGAGTCAGCGAGCGGATGGGCATCATATCGCTCATATGTCTAATGGTAAACCTTTTCAAATGGCCTGTATTCACTGGAACACCAGCATCTCTCCCTCCAGAATGAGACACAGTTTGGAAAGCAATCAATAGATTCAAGGAATTCATAAATGCAGTACTAATAGACAGAAAAGATCAGAGGACTGCGACAACGTGGATTGGCTGTCAGGGTGAATATTTGCATCAGCACAGTCACCACGACGAGAAGGAAAACCTCAGCAAGACACTCTCCAAGTCCAAGTATGGGTCTGGTGTCAAGGGGTGCTTAAGTCCCAAACAATACATCACTGCAGTGTTTCCCTCCTGCCTTAACCAAAACTAAATGTGGAGTGGTTTATTGACGTGCTGTTAGTGGCAGAATAGGTAGTAATGCTTTGGTTCCAGAGGCTTTGGTGAGCACAGGCTCAGCAAAAGGTACAGGTAAGTTCACGTAAAGTCTTTTTAACGCTAGTCTGACAGCTGTTGAGATGGCAGTTAGGGCAGTTGCACGTTTCACCTGCGGGATGTGGGAGCTCAGGGAGATTTCCACTGTCCCTGGTGACTACACGTGTGGGCAGTGCAACCAGCTGCAGTTCCTGGGAAGCAGTGTTCAGGATCTGGAGTTGGCTGTTCTCCGGATCATGCAGATACAGAGCACTTCAGAAGTAAGAGCTTTAGTGAGGTGGTCACACCCAAGTCCCTCCCTTAACCGTGTTTGTTTAAAGACTGTCATAACCCAGTCCCATGTAAAGATCCACACCCTGAGTTCATCTGCCTTACCTGTCAGCCGTGTTGCATTTAAATAAACGCAATTTAATCCAACAGGCGTTCCTTGCTTCCTGTCGTGTTCCAGGCAGAGAGTAGCTGGACGACAACCAGGAATGGGGAAGGGAGTAGGCAGAGAGTGCAGGAATCCCCTGTGGCAGTCCTCTCGAAAACAAGTATACCGTTTTTGATACTGACTTTGTGGTGTAGGGAAATGGATGTCAGGAAATGACCGTTTAGGGGAAAGCAGCAGTAGCCAGCTTAGTTGCATTACGACTGGGTCTGGGGAGCAATGGGAAAGGATAAAGGTAAACAGGGTCTTAGGTATAAGAGATTCTGTGGCCTCAAACGGCAAACCAGGCTGGTGTGTTGCCTCTCAGTTGTCAGTGTCCAGGATGTCTCTGAGTGTCTGCTGGAGTTGGGGGGGGGGATTGGGGGGAGGTGTGAACTGTTAGAAGTCATTGTGCACGTTGGCACAAATGACACAGGTAGACATAGGAATGTGGTCCTTCAGAGTAATTACTGAGAGCTCGAAGAAAAGTTAAAAAACAGGACCTTGACAGACACCTGATGACTTCCATTGTCATGAGCTACTGTAGGTAAGAACAGGAAGATATGGCGGATAAGTATGTGACTAAAGGATTGGTGCAGGGGGTGGGCATTCATATTTTTAGATCATTGGGAGCTTTTCTGTGACAGAGTTGACCTGTTCAAGAGGGACTGGTGGCACATGCACTGGACGGGGGACCAATATCTTCGCAGCCAGTTTTGATCGTGTTACAAGGGAGTGTTTAAACGAGATTGGCAGGAGGTGGTATCCTCAAGAGCAGGGAGGCAAATGTGAGGCTGGAAGGAAATACAGTATTCAGAAATAGTACGTTGAAGAGACAGACCAGGCTGGAACATGATAGGGAGCAAGGAATTTCCTGTTGATTAAATTGCATTTATTTCAATGTGAAAGGGCTGACAGGTAAGGCCAATGAATTCAGGGTGTGGATAGATAATCGGCGCTGGATAGTCTCGCTATTACAGAAACATGGCTGAGGGATGGATAGGACTGACCTTTAATGTAAAAGGATAAATGCATTAGGAGGGACAGAGATGGTGGAAAGAGAGAGGGGAGTAGCATTTCTAATCAAAGGGAGTAGAAAGCACTGATCAGAGATAAAATAACTGATGAATCATCCAGTGAGGCTTTATGGGTGGAACTAAGAAATAAGAAGCGGATGGTTACATTATTGGGGTGCTACAATAGACCCCCTAACAGTCAACAGGAATTACAGTAACAAAAATATCTAGAGAGTTTGGGGAGACTTGCAGGGAACATTCGGTTTGTCATAATAGGGGTTTTAATTTTTATAACACAGACTGGAACTGCCAGAGCATAAAGGGATTTGATGGGATGGAATCAATTAAGTGCGTCAGGAAAGTTTCCTCCAGCAGTATATAGAGGGTCCTAATAGGGAAGGGGCAATATTTGACCTACTCTTACGAAATATATCAGGATAGGTGAGTGAGGTGACAGTAGATGTGCACTTTGGGACCAGTGACCATAGTTCTGTTAATTTGAAAATAGTTATGGAGAGGGAAGAAATTGGTCCACAGATTCAAGTTCTAAATTGGGGCAAGGTTAATTTTGATAGACTCAGACAGGCGTTTGCAGGGGTTGATCAAAGTAGTCTGTTTGCAAGCAAAGGGTCCTCCAGCAAGTGGGAGCTTAAGATCTATATGTGCCTGTGAGGATGAAAGGAACGTTGACAGGAATGAGGAACACTGGATAACAAGAAATGTTTAGGCTTTGACCAAACAAAATGTGGAGGCGTGGCTCAGGTAGAGGCAGCTTGGATCACGGAAATCCCTGGAGGTGTACAGGGGATATCGGAGTTTACTGAAGTAGGAAATCAGGAGGGCGAAAAGGGGGTATGAGATAAACTTGACTGAGAAAATCAGGGTGAATCCAAAGAGGCACTTTAAGTATATTAAAGGAAAATCATTAACTAAAGAGAGAATAAGACCCCTCAAAGACCAAAGTCGACATGCATGTGTAGTACCATAAGAGATAGGCGATGTCCTCAACAAATATTTCTCATCTATATTTACAGCGGAGAAAGATATGAATATATGGGAATTTGGGGAAATTATTGGTGAGATCTTCTGTATCACAGTAGAGGAGGTAATTGATGGACTAGAATCTTTGAAGTTGGAGAAATCTCATGGTCCTTACCAGATATATCCAATAACACTGAAAGGGGCTAGAGAAGAATTTGCCGGGGCCGTGGCTGATAATTTTGATCATCAGTTACCACAGGTGAGATCCCAGAAGACTGAAGGATAGCAAATGTGCACTTAATCAAGAAGGACTGAAAAAATAAAGCCTGGGAAATACAGAACAGTCCGCTTAACATCTGTGGTAGGTAAATTACTCGAGAAGATTCTGAAGCATAAGTTTTACATGCATTCGGAAAACAGGGTTTGATTAGGAATAGTAAGCATGGCTTTTTGAGTGGAAGTTCATGCCTGAAGAATTTATTAAATTTCTTTGATGATGTGACCAGGAAGGTTGACTAGGGCGGGCCAGTAGACGTGCAAATGTGTGGTGCTGGACAAGAACGGCGGCACGGTGGCACAGTGGTTAGCACTGCTGCCTTGCAGTGCCAGAGACCCGGGTTCAATTCCCGCCTCAGGCGACTGACTGTGTGGAGTTTGCACGTTCTCCCCGTGTCTGCGTGCGTTTCCTCTGGGTGCTCCGGTTTCCTCCCACACTCCAAAGATGTGCAGGTCAGGTGAATTGGCCATGTTAAATTGCCCATAGTGTTAGGTAAAGTGTAGGGGTATGGGTGGGTTACGCTTCGGCGGGGCGGTGTGGACTTGTTGGGCCGAAGGGCCTGTTTCCACACTGTAAGTAATCTCATCTAAAACAGCAGGTCAGGCAGCATTGGAGGGGAAGGAAAATCGAAGTTTTGGGCATATGTCTATCATCAGGAATGTCCAAGGTTTCGATACTCCTGCTTCTTGAATGCTGCCTGACCAGCTAGGCATTTCCAGTGCCACACTTTGCAACTCTGATCTCCAGCATCTGCAGTGTTCACTTTCTCCGAGGGTGGTAGATCTGAACTATATGGATTTCAGTTACACCAGAACAACATAAGTCTTTTCAGCCCCTGGAGTATGATATACAGTTACAGGAGGAGGCCAATCAGCCCTCAAGGCAATAGAACTAGACCCATTCTAGATCATGCAGCAACATGATCAGGCTATTCAGCTACTTGAAGTCAATAACACAGGAAATGGAAGAGGCAACAAAATGACTGGCCTATGGGGTACACTGGAATAACACCAGGCTATATAGCCTGTAAAGCCTGCCCTTCCCTTCAGTAAGGTCAGGGCTGATCTCTTCCAGCATTAATTTATCTTCTCTGCCCAATTCTTTGTTGCCCTCAACTCCCTGATGTGTCAAGATCCATTAACACCATTCTGCTCCCCCAAACAATTCAGAGATGTAGCTGTCTGGGATAGAGAGGCCAGAATAGTCACTACCCTCTGAGAGAAGGAAACAGTCCCCACGGATTTACCTTGACTTTGACATGAACAAAATATATGAGCATAGTATCAGAGCGACTGACCCTGACATCACTGCAGGGCGTGACTGAGGAATGTGTCAAGGAAACTGAATAACATTGAACCTAATGGGAATCAGTTGTAAATTCCCAAGTGGTTGGGCCATTCAGGACACCATGTGGCTGGTGCAGATCAATCCTCTCAGTCCCTAGATATCTATGTTGGCGATCTTTAGCGTAGCTTCCTCGACACAAACATCTTCAGCTGATTCATCAACGTCTTACCCTCCGTCATTAGATCAGAAGTGAGGATGCTCAGAAAATATCGCATAAAGAATCAAAACCTGGTCAACATTCAAGCTCATGCTGTTAATATCTAGGTAACATTCATGTAACAGTACTACTGGACCCTGAACATTTCCAAAGAACTAAAAAAAGAGTAGCTCATTCTGTATCCCAAGCTGGTGTCACAGAAATGTGAGAACGCCATTCAGCCCATTGAAGCTATTGGATAAGAAGAGGCACAGCCCATTTACTATCTCTTATCTATTGCACAAGAAGAGTTTAAAACAAACTACAAATGTTGGAATGCAGGAGACTGGAAGAACACAACCGGCCAGGCAGCATCAGGAGAAGAAGTCCACTCCTTGGGCATAAGCTTTCTTCATGACTGGGGGTGGGGTAACGGTGTGTACAGATAAAGAGTCGAGGTGCAAGACTAGGAGGAGGCGGTGTGGTGAGGTGGTGAACACAGGCAGAGGGTACCACCGGGTTGGTCAATGGGAGGAATGAATCCAGTTGACAGCTGGGAGATGGGTTGATCAAAGGAAAGGAAGGAGGAGAGGCTGGGAAGGGAGTCGGGGTATTGGAAGGGAGGTTACTAGAAATTGGAAAACTCAATGTTGAGTCTCCCGGGCTGTAGGCTGCACCAGTGGAATATGAAGTGTTGTTCCTCCAGTTTGTGCTTTGGTTCGTTGTGGCAATGGAGGATGTCAAGGATGACCATGTCGGAAATGGAGTGGGAGGGGGAATTGAAATCGGAGGTGATTGGGAGGTCAAATAAGCCCTTTCAGGCCCAGCTGAGATGCTCAGCAAAGCATTCGATTTAGTTTACATTTGGTCTCCCTGATATAGAGAAGACCACACCAGTACCACCAGATACAGTTAACGAGGTTGGATCCCATCACCTGACACATCTTCCACAAGGACAAATCACTTCGCTAATTTTGGTTCGTGCCACACTCCCCACCAAACCCGCCAAGCCCCACTGGCAACTGACCCTGCAGATGAAAAAAATGCATCACCTGCTGGCACACCACCTCCCTCATCTCATCCAAGGCCCCAAACAGTCCTTCCACGTGAAACATAGGTCACCTGCCTCTCCTTCAACCTAGTTTACTGCATCAGGTGCACCTGATGTGGTCTTCTCTACATCGGAGAGAGCAACATAAACTAAGGGCTCATTTCGCCGAGCATTACGACTGGGCCAACAGCGGCCGACCTGAACTCCCAGGCACCACCCATTTCAATTCCCCTTCCCAATTCCTTTCGAACATGACCTCCTTGGCCTCCTCTGTTGCCACAGTGAGTCAGACCGCAAATTGGACGAACAACATCTGACGTTCTGCCTGGTTAGCCTACAAGCTGGAGGACTCAACATTGGGTTCTTCAATTTGGAATAACCTTCCCAGCCATGGCCCTACTCCCTTTCCAGCCCCACCTACTCCCTTCCATTCCACCAAATGACCCCGCCTTCGTGCTCCCAACCGGATTCATCCCTCCCATCGACCAACCAGGTTGCACCCACCACTTGTGTACACCTATCTGCTACCTCACCATCCTGCTGCTCTCCCCACCCCAACCACTCCCTTCCCTCTTTATCTGCAGTTCCCCCTACCCCCACCCGCAGTCCTGAAGAACGGGTATACTTGAAGTGTTGACTTCTCCACCTCCTGATGCTGCCTGACTTGCAGTTTCTTCCGGCCTCCTGTTTGTCTAATGTTACACAGGAAGATAAGGAATCTAGTCAGCACAACACGCAGGTAAGCAGCTACCACCGGTAACCCAATAATGAACCTTTTCCCTGGAACTAGGAAGAGGACATTCAGCCACCCGAGACATTGACACATGAACAGAAGAGGCCATTCAGACCGTCCAAACAGTTACACTGAAATAGGAGGATGTAATTGATGCTGCAACACTACAAACTAATGAAGCAGAGGCTGCATAGACAGATTGCTCCATGTTGTGCCTCCTGGCTCCTTTGCTAATGTTTCACACGTGTTACATTAACATGGTTTGCTGATGGTAAGGACGCACACCGGCTGGTTTGTGGCACATCTCAAGGAGGCATCTTCCATCTCCGAGAAGACAGGGCTAGTCTTCTGTATGGATGTCAGAAGCTTTTGAGAATGACCAACCCTGTCATAATGTGGCTGCTGACAAGTTTGTGAACAACATGATGCTCAGTGCAGGGTCTCACTCCAACCGTGCATTGAGACGGAGAGAGTTTGGTCAGAGCCTGGAGCTGTCTCTCAACCAACATGGGGTCTCCACAGAGACATGTAAACTATCACAGAGTCATAGATTTCAACAGGACCTTTAGCCCAAACTGGTCCATTCAGACTAAAATGTCCATCCATGCTAACTCCATTTTCCTGCACTTGGCCCATGTCCTTCTTAACATTCCCTATCATATATTTGTCCAAATGAGAAAACATAAATTGCGGGAAACACGTAATATTTAACGGTATCAATGCTTATTTTTGAAAATAATGAATATTGGTCTATAACGCTCAAGTTTTATTGCAAACACTTTTTATTCTTTTTACGCATTACAGATTAAGCACTTATTTCCTTCACACTCTCCTCGTGGTACCTTCAACGCAGGGATTACTCTGGCGCATTGCCTGTATTCTGTCTCATTGTGGCAAGGAGATCATTCCTCATAAAGGAGAGAAAATCTGTTCACAGCGTCCCAAGTACTGTTTCAATATCACTTTACAAATTCAGTAAGGTGTCTTCATACTTATACTTCCACCATTTTGCAATGAAGGACACTATACATTTACTGTGCTGATTACCTACTGCTCTGTATGAATTCTATCAGTGTCTCATGACCAAGGACATCCACCTCCTTTTCACCACGAACACTTCCCATCATCTCACCTTCGCATAAATACAAACTGAGAAGGATGGTATGTTTTGCCAAATCATTTTGTCGCCTTGAAAAACGCTATGCTTTAAGCACAGCCACGTCAACAACAACACCACTATTGCCATTGGAGATGGTTGCAGATGCTGCAGAGGTGATGGCCTAGCTGTATTTTCTCTGGAATAATAACGCAGAGACCCAGGTGATAACCGAGACCCCGGTTCCGAATCCCACCACGGCAAATGTTGGAATTTGCAATCAATCAAATATCAGGAATTGAGAATCTAATGAAACCATTGTGTTTGTCCTACCTGGAACACTAATGCACTTCAGAGAAGGAAATCTACTGTCTTCACCCGGTCGGACTTACATGTGACTCCAGACCACAGCACTGTGGTTAACACACAGTTGTAGTTTGAAATGGCCAAGCCAGCCGCTCCGTTATATCACTCACTAAAATTTTCAAATAAATGAAACCGGGCGGACCACAGCACTGACTACTTACAGCCCACAGGCTGCAGTGGGTCAGGGAGGCGGCTCACCAACACCTTCTCAAGGACAATCAGGAAAGGAATTAATTACTGGCCCAACATCCCATCACTGAATAAAAGAAGATGATGACACTCAAGGAAGAGAGACAAAGTTACATAGCTCACTTCAAACTGGGACTTTGATGTACAGCTCACATGGGCATGCATTTCAGTAATATGGGAACAGGAAAAAAATAAAGAAGATTAGTCTGGACTATTATTTCCACTCCAGCTAATCATCAACAGTCCCTCTGTTTGTTTCTTTCTCTCTACCTCTCTCTTTCTCTATCTATTCAACTCACTCCTTCTCCCTTTCACAACAGCCATCCCTGTCATCAACATCAAACAGAGCTGCATTCAGTTCTGATGTTTGGTGATTGGACGCAAAACTTCACTTCTATTTTTCTCTCGACCTGAGGCTGCCAAATCTGTTCAGTTTCTCTGGCACTTACTCGTTCCTTTTGTTTCTGATCTCTAGAGGCATTTTTTTCCCCTCTACCTTTCATGGGATGTCTGCATCATTGACAGAGCAGCATTTGTGGACCTCACTAAATGCCTTTTACTGTGAGGCCATTCCTTCAGGTATTGGGTCTGACGTCAGTCTTAATTCAGACCAGGCAATAATGTGAGATTTAATCACCAAAGGACAACAGTGAAATAGATAAACTTATTGACAAAGTGCTGGTGGAATTATACTAGTAAAATTCACTTTTATTTCCAGTTCCTGTCATTTGAATTTAAGTTCTGTCATCATCTGTGATAGGATTTGAAACAGTGTCCACAGTGTAGTTACCTGGGCCACTGAATTACGTGGCCAGCGACATTACTACTCTGACACCGTGTCCCTGTCATGAATTTACTTTACAGACAAGAACAAGATTTTGATGGAAACATTTGTAACGGAAAGACTGATTAGAAGAGAACAGGAACCATAAAGTCTGACTTTTACCAAGGTATAGATAATGGTTTATTTTGCACTCGCACTGACGTCAAGATGGGGTCTGGCGATACCATGGAGCTGGGAGTGGGTAGCTTTGGTGATGGAGAGAATACCAAGACATCAATCAATTCGGGGAAAATAGGTACTTTGTGATTGTGAACAGTCTTGTTTTCAGATGTTTGTGTGTGCGGGGGTGTAGGCGGTTCTGAAATGTGTGGGTAATGAATGCATTTGCATTTGAAACTGACGACAATAGTTTCAGTATTTACTAAATATAGATAACAGAAATAGCACTGAAGTTCACCATGGGATTAATAAATCGATAGTGATGGGGAGACTTACCAGGAACACCAACAATAGCGAGCATGGGATAGTAACCAGCCTGAATAATCAGCAGTACACCGTATATCCGAACTGGTAATATGTGCGAATAAAAGGAAAGATACAAAAGACCCCAAGATAAACTCCTGTCCATTGTTGCAGCATTCCAGTCTATTTTTCTTAGATTCTGAACCATTGATGCGTCATTCCAGTCGACTGTTCTCAGATTCTGATCCATTGTTGGCATATTCCAGTCTAATGCTCTCAGATTCTGATCCACTGTTTAAACATTCCATCTAGTGTTCTCAGATTCTGGCCCATTGTTGGAACATTCCAGTCTATGGTTCTCAGATTCCGATCTCTCCTTTCCCTGTCGCTGCAACTGCTGATCCTTGTCAGTGTTGCTGGTGATACATCTGCATCAATAATGGGATAAAGCATTGGAAGAAGCCCCGTACAAATAGAAGAGGAAAACCATCCAGTGACATAATTAGGATCCATGGAGAGTGACATCAATCACAGTCATTGAACAAACAGATCCAGATAACTCCTTTTGGAATACGACCTTCAGTTCAAAATAACAACTGGATTGAATTGAATGTTGACATCACTGGCTAATGGTCACATCTCCCATTTCCATTTGTTCTCGTGAAGTTAATTGTGAGGGAGAATTATTGACGTTTTCTTAATGCGGGTTAGATGATTCTGCTGTGATATTCATTTGCAATACTGTAACCACCTGAACGCTCCACCATGACCATCCACAACAAAAAAATCACAATCTAGATGTGGTTTCCATGCTGGTCTCTCCTTGACTAGAACAGGCGCCAAGCAACAGATTCTCAGTGGATATATTTGCCCTGACCATACATAGGAAGTGTGGATATGTCTGGACATTCCACTCGTGACAATGCTGAATCTTCAACACACAATATGATTGAGCACTGTTTTATGTAAACTAACAAACACTTTCACATTGTATTGGCTTCAAAGCGGTACGACTTACATTTTTGGAATTCAGTCCAAAGCCAAATGTGGCATGTTCTCACAAAGCCAGTCCTTTTACAGGGTTATGTTGTCCTTGGTTTTTTTGAAAGAGGGTCTAAAGGACCTAAGATCCCAATATGTCAGAATTTTGACAGGTTCGTTGGGGTCCTTTTGTTTATACCTAACAGAACATGCCTCATCCAAGAAGCCTTTTAAGTCTCTAAAAAGTACCCTGTATAATCAAGAGGACCTGTCCAGCTCCCCAGCTGGACAGGTTGGATCAGTTCTTGGTTAGTTGAGTCAGAGTCACTGGACGCTCTCTGCCTCCTTCTGCCCTTCCGACATTATAACCAGTTAGCAGTTGGGTCAGTTTTATTCTTGGTGCTTAGGGGTTTTGTTTATTGGGATTGTTGCAAGTATATTGGAACAGCATCTTTAAATCGGTATAGCCTGTCAGGTTCGGATACGATACGTTATTCAGGTATTCTGTTTTCGGTTCCTTATGTTTAATTTGGTAATTTGGCAAATAAATGTCATTTGTTTAAAACTCGGCAGTCTGACCAGCTAATTCACTCTGGGAATATCAGCTATACACTAACCTTCAACAAGTAGCAAATTTATCGTCCGGCTACCTGCTTAAAATGTTTTGAGTGTTCGGGTCTGGTCCATAACAGATTAGGGGCCTTCGCGGAATTTAGACAGCGAGTGGCAGGTGATATTGTCTCTTATTTCGTGTGTTGATTTGGTGAGTAAACAGACCTTCAGATAGCAATGGTTCCTGCAGGAACAAAGCTTGTTTTGGAGGTGGAGAAAGTGACCTTGGGGGTTTTACAAAATGCACATAAGTCCAAGCTGCAGGAATTAGTAGACAAAGGGAGTTAAAGCTACCGTCTGATGTGAGGAAAGATGAGATGATTACAGCAGTAGCTCAGCATTCCAATTTGATGGAAACTCCATCAGGATCTGTGGAGATGACTAAACTTCAATCGCAAAAGAGGCAGCTTGAGTTGGAAGCAGAGGTGAAACAGTTTGAGCTACGACTAAAATCAGAAGAGGAAGAAAGATAACGAATAGGTTTAACAGAGGAAAGAGAAAAAAATAAATAGCTTCAGCAGGAGAGAAAGAAAAAGAGGGATCATTTGAACTTCAGAGGTGGACACTTAGAATGGAACGTCAGCTGAAAAGGATGAGGATGAAAGCTGAAGGTCAGCTTAGTGAGGTACAGACTGAAGATGGGTAAACCCATGGTCGTCCAAAGCCTGGTGAGAAATGTGTTTCAGTATATTCACAGCTTGCCTAAATTAATGAGTAGGAAATGGCTAAAGAATTTCAGTGGCCAGTGACCATGTAGGTTTTATTGACCCAAACATAACTTGTAGGTAGAGCGAGTGAGGTATGCGCAACAATATCAGAGGAGGGATCTGTGGAGTATGAGGAGGGGAAAATGTACATATGAGCATGTGCCAAAAGCCTACAGACAACGTGAGGAATTTAAGGAAGGATCCTGGTCGAACCCATATTGAGTTTGAAAGAATCAAACAAAGTAATTTTCAGAGATGGATAAGAGCTTTAAAAAGAGAGCAAACCTACAATGCTCTGAGAGAGACAATTACTTTGGAGGAGTTTAAGCATTCACATAGTGCAAACTCATTTGGAAGATACTAGAGTAATAAAGGCAAGACTGGCAGCTGAATAGTCTGATGATTATGACTGGTGATTATTGTTATAAAACTTGTTTTGGCTCCAAGAGTCAATTTCAGTCCATGATGGATAGAAATTGGGGCAAAGAGAAATCCCCACGTAGAAAGGGAGACGTAGCTCTCGGTGAAGGCAATACTTGAAGGAGGCAGAGAAGATTTTTTAAAAGCCTCCGGTGTTTTCATTGCAACAAATTAGGTCACATGAAATCACTGTTTTGGTGGATTCAGAAAAAAACACAGATGTAGGAAAAAAGGAATAAATCTGGGAGTTTTGATGGAGCGGTAACAGAATGCACAGTGGAAACTAGAAAGCTGCATCAGAGCGTATAATCTGATTGGAGGTTTGTTACGGAGGGAGTACCAGATCTGCTTATAAAATATACCTGCAAAGGGAAAGTTTATTCACATAGGGCAGTTAAAGAGAATGCAATATTAAGAGACACAGGATCCTCTGTGAATAGATAAGGAGATATGTACTCCTGAAGGAATATTTCCAGAAAAGGTACAGCGAAAGGCAATTCACCATGAGACAAAAGGTGCAAAATCATGTAAAGTGAGCATAGCGTGTCCAGAAAAGTGTGGGGAAATTGTGGTAGAGGTATTGGACAAACTCTCAGCTCCAGGAATACAATTTGTCCTTGCGGAAAATATAGCTGATTCAGTGGTAGGATTACTGCTATATCATTGAAAAGCCAGTGGATATGCAGGCAACTGAATCAATGTAGGAGTCTTATCCTTGAAATTTTCCTGATTGTGGGTAACAAAGTCCCAATGTCACGAGTTGAAACAGAAAATACCAAAAATATAAAGATAAGGAAGCTTAAGTGGCATGAACAGATACTTTGTTCCATCAGAAAGTTGAGACAAAACAGGAGCAAATAGGTGATCATGTAAATATTTTTTGCTCAGCTAAACTAATTGAGTCACAGCAGAAAGATAAAAGTTTAAAGCAGTTGTATCAAAAAGCACATACGTTAGGAATTTTGAATGTATCCCTGAGCTTTATTACCTTAAAAATGATGTCCAAATGAGGAAATGGAGACTATCATATATTCAAGGAGCTGAAAAATGAGAAGACATTCATCAAATCATATTGCCAATGTGGTACAGAAACGAGGTGATGCGAATGGTGGATGAATTACCACCGAGAAGTCAGTTCGGAGTGAGGGAAAAAAACAGACTGAATACAGAGGCATTTTACTGGCCTGGACTGCAACAGGATGTAGTTGATGTTTGCCAGGCGTGTTATACATGTCAGGTAATTGGAAAAACACAAGTGATAATAAAACCTGCACCTTTCTTAACTATTCCGGCATTTGAGGAACCTTTTACAGGAGTCTTAATTGATTGGCTAGGTCCCAGATCACAATCAAAAGAGTGGGCATCAGTATTTTTTTAACAATAATGGATGCATTGACTAGATTTCCAGAGGCCATCCCAAGGTGCAGTATCACAGCTAAAAGAATTGCAAAGGAATTACTCTTCTTTAAAAAATAGATACGGACTACCAATGAAGATACAGTGAGATCAAGGTTCAAAGTTCACATCTAATTAATCACGATAATGTCTTAGGAATGAAGCAATTCAAATCTACTGCAAACCATCCACAATTGCAGGGAGCACTAGAAAGGTGACATTAAACATTAAAGACCATGTTGAGGGCTTATGATCAGGATTATCCAGATGATTAGGGTCGGGGAATTCCATTTCCACTTTTTGTGATCAGGGATGCCCCCAATTCACAGAGCAAATTCGTTTCATTGGAATTATTTTGGGGGCATTAAGTGAGAGGACCATTTAAATTGATTAAGGAGAAAATAGTAAATTAGTGTTCAAAGGCCACACATTTGGACTCGGTCTCAAAATTTAAGGAATGATTAATAGCGCTGGGGAGTTGGCTAGACAGCATTTAAAAGAAATGCAACATGCAATAAAACAGGACGCGGAGAGGAAATTTTTAAAAATGCAATCTTGTTATCGGGAATAAGATATTACTGTTACTTCCAGTTATAGGTGAACCTTGAAAAGCAAGGTTTAGTAGACCTTATCAAACACAACGGATATTGAGTGAGAGTAACTACTTGATAGGGACTCCAGATAGAAAGAAATCTCACAGCGTATGTCATGTGAATATGCTCAAAATGTACTTTGACAGGTAAGGACAGCCAGAGAACAAGGTGTTAATGATTACGGCACAGAAGGAAAAAACAACTTCAGAGGATTCTGATTCGGACATTCCTCAAATTAAAGTGGACAATGAGGTAGTTTTTTAAAAATGTTTTGCTGGAAAAGCGCAGCAGGTCAGGCAGCATCAAAGGAGAAGAAGAATCAACTTTCCGGGCATAATCCCTTATTCAGGAATGAGGAGGGTGTGCCAAGCAGGCTAAGATAAAAGGTAGGGAGGAGGGACTTGGGAGAGGGGCATTAGGAATGCGATAGGTGGAAGGAGGTTCAGGTGAGGGTGATAGGCCGGAGAGTGGGTGGGGGCGGAGAGGTCGAGAAGAAGATTGCAAGTCAAGAAAGCGGTGCTGAGTCTGAGGGTTTGGACTGAGAAAAGGTTGGTGGAGGGGAAATGAGGAAGCTGGAGAAATCTGCATTCATCCCTTGTGGTTGGAGGGTTCCTAGGAAGAAGGTGATTTGCTCTTCCTCCAGGTGTCGTGTTGCCATGGTCTGGTGATGGAGGAGTCCAAGGACCTGCATGTCCTTGGTGGAGTGGGAGGGGCAGTTGGGTTGGTTGGTGCTGGTGTCCCAGAGGTGTTGTCTGAAACGTTCTGCAAGTAGGCGGCCTGTCTCCCCAATGTATAGGAGGCCACATCGGGTGCAGTGGATGCACTAAATGATGTGTGTGGAGGTGCAGGTGAATTTCTGATGGATATTGAAGGATCCCTTGGGGCCTTGGAGGGAAGTGAGGGGGGAGGTGTGGGCGCAAGTTTTTCATTTCTTGCAGTTGCAGAGGAAGGTGCCGGGAGTGGAGGTTGCGTTGGTGGAGTGTGTGGATCTGACAAGGGAGTCACGGAGGGAGTGGTCTTTCCAGAACGCTGATAGCGGTGGGGAGGGAAATATATCCTTGGTGTTGGGGTCCGTTTGGAGGTGGCAGAAATGACGAAGGATGATCCGATGTTACTGGAGGTTGGTGGGGTGGTAGGTGAGGACTAGTGGGGTTCTGTCCTGGTGGCGATTGGAGGGGCCGGGTTCAAGGGCGGAGGAGCGGGAAGTGGAGGAGATGCGGTGGTGAGCATCGTCAATCACGTCTGAGGGGAAATTGCGGTGTTTGAAGAAGGAGGCCAGTGCTTTGTTCGGTATTGGAATTGGTCCTCCTGGGAGCAGATGCGGTGAAGGCGAAGGAATTGGGAATATAATCCCACCTTTTCCTCCCACTACATTGATGACTGTATCGGCTCTACCTCGTGCTCCCACGAGGAGATTGAACAGTTCATCCACTTTACGAACACCTTCCACCCAGACCTCAAATTTACCTGGAGAGTCTCAGACTCCTCCCTCCCCTTCTGAGACCTCTCCATCTCTATCTCGGATGACCGACTCAACACGGACGTATACTATAAACCAACTGACTCCCACAGCTACCTAGATTACACCTCTTCCCTCCCTGCCCCCTGTAAAAACGCCATCCTACGTATCATTCCAGCTCCAACTCTGACATATCCCTGGCGAGGAGGAAAATTACTCAACTATATCCAGTCCCTGCATAGGAGAATAATTACAATCTGACCAATTACCACACCCTCAGTCCCATCTCGACAGTCAAATTGGTGGGAATACTTTTCGATAAAGCTGTCAAGTAGCACTGAAATAATCAGGTCAGTGTGGTTTCTGATAGGTCCCCATGTGGGGATGGTGCTGCAGTGGACATATCATTGGTTTACGAATCCAGTCCAGGCCAATGATCTGGCAGGTGTTGGAAGTTAAAAATAATTAATTAAATATCGATACCTAAAATCTGGTGTCAGTAATAGTGTCCAATGTTGATTGTAAACATCGGTCTCCTTCCCCAAGTGATCTCCCGTGCTTTCTTGGCCGAAAAGTGACTCCAGACACACAAACATGGTCTCTGAATCTGCCAAGTGAGACCCTCAATAGTATCAAACTGCTCTGAGGTCTTAAAGGATAAAACCTGACAGAACATCTAGCATCAACCTCGTTATCAGAAAAGGGAGTGAGAAACACAGTTCTGTCGACCCTTCCTAACATCGGAGAGCTTATGACAACATTTACAGAGCTTTCCCACAGACTGAACAGAAACATCGGGAGAGGAGGAGGTCATTCAGCACATTGAGCTTTCCCCATGCTATTTCATGGCCGAACATCTCCTCAAAGCAGTTTTCCCCACACAATGTTCATATCCCAAAATATGTTTAAAAATTATGAAATATAGTGCCTTCGGCCCATCAATATATAGGGAGTTCTCTGATAACACGTGTTTATTAATCGTGATTTGACTGCAATGTGATTCGTGAACCATTTTCTAGAAAGTGAACTAACATCCCTGCTTCCAATCTGTCTCGCCCTGTCAGAGTTTTATATATCTCACTGAGATCTCCACTCATTTTCCTAAAGCCCATGTAATACAGGCCCAGTCGCCCCAAACACTGCTCCCACAACTAACTGTCATCCCAGAGATCAGTCTGTCATCCTTCACTGCACTCCCTCAATGTCAGGTTTGCCCTTTATTAGGTAAGGACACCAAAACTGCACACAATACAGCACAATGTTCGAGATGGGGCCCACCAAGTCCCTGTACAGTTGCAGTAAATGACCCTTACTCCTGCATTCTAAATCACTCTGAAATGAAGTTAAATAAACCATTTATCTTCCAACCTGCTTTCTGCTCCTGCAATATTGCTTTCAGTGACTAGTGTACAGGGAGATCCAGATTCTTTTCAATGTTACAGCTCCCTACTTGCTGGATCTACGTACACTGTACGCAGCGTGCCAATGCATTTCCCAGTATTGACTTCCGTGTTCAGAACTCACTGCCCTACATGGACTCGGAATGCTGCGCAGAAATAAACAAAAATGCAGCTTAAGTTCATTTATATATCAACAAATTTCAGCCAATCCTTTTCAAATGATAGCCTGCCATTCAATTGATCCCATCAATGTACACAAACTCTCATTGCTCTCCATCTGCCAGGTATTTGCCCAGTCACTCCACTTGTCTCAATCAATTTAGAGCCTTTTTTACATCCTCCTCATCCACTCACAAGCTGACATCGTTTAGAGCTGTCAGCAGTCTTGGGAACATTGCAATTGAGCCCCTCAACCAAAGATATGATGTGTACGTGGAATAGTTGGATGCCAAATCTCGATCCTTGTTATATCCTCCAAGCCTTTCATTCAAAAAACATGGTTTTGTTCATACTCACTGTTTCCTGCCAACTCTCCCATTCTAAACCCATGACCATATATTAGCCCCAGTCCCATAGGATTCGAATTTGCACAATAGGCTTGGGGCTTTATCAAAAATCTTTCTGAAAATCCAATCGTATTGCGTTGATACCTTCTCCATAATTTTGCTAAAAGCCATTTTCCCAAACATGATTCCTATTTCATAAAATTCTGTTGACTTTGTCTATGCCCATTAATTTCAGTCCAATATTTTCTCTAAAATGTTTTAGTTACTAATTTCATTCTATTCCCTTTTTCTCACCAGACTAAAGTTCCCGAGTATTGCGAGGAAATGTTATTTTTGTTTTTTCTTCTTCTATGAAGGCATAACCGAAGTATTTGCTCCATTGATCTGCTATTTACCTGTCCTCAATTATCTGGTATCAGACTGTAAGGAAGCTGCACCTTTTTCTCTTAATTTTGCCATTGGCGTATTTTCAGAAGATATTACAAGTTCACTCATATACACTGTGATAAGATATTCTTCAGAAAACCATCAATTCCTATCTTAAGCTGCTGAATGATTGACCTTCCACAGCCATATAATCACAGAAGCACAGACTCTGTACTATCAGAAATACAGCACGGTCTACATTAGCCCCACTTTCCAACACAAAACCCGTCGCCGTGAATCTTATGGCATTTCAAGTGCACAACCATGAATTTTCTAATGGTTTTGAGGTTACCATGACAATTCCCTCTCACAAGTGCATCCCAGACCCAAACACACTTTGCTTCAAAAACAGTCCTCAAATCCTCACTAAGCCTCAAACCCTTCACTTCAAAAGTGTGTCCCTTTGATTAAAAGGACCAGCTGCTGTCTATCCACCCCATCCATATCCCTCGTAATCTTATCCTCCTGATTCAGGTCCCCCTTAGCTTTCTCTGCACCAAAGTAAAGAATTCGAGCTTATCCAGGCTCTATCCATAGCTGATACGCTCCATCCCAGGGAACATCCTGGTGAATCTCCTCTGCACCCCCTCCAGTACAATCACAGAATTGCACACAATATTCCATCTTGGCTAATGAAAGTTCCACATAGCTCTTATAATCTATGCTTCGATATGTGAAGGCGATGTTTACGCTCCCATACGCTTTATCAAATTGTGTGTTACCCTGTCCAGCCACATTCAGAGATGTGTGGAGAAGCACCCTCTCAGCTTCCTTCTGTGTTGCCATTCATTGAGTCCTTGCCTGTCGGGTTCCTTCTTCCAAAGTGCATCACCTCATAGTTATCAGGGTTACATTCCATCTGCCATTGATCCACCCATCTGACCATTCCATCTGTATCTTCCTGCAACGCTAGGCCTTCCTCTTCACTGCCAACTACCCGGCCAATCTTTGTATCAAACACAAACTTACGTAAGACACTCCCCACCCCTCGTCCATATTCACAGCTGCATCCTTTATGATAAGGTTTAAAATCAGAAAACATCAGCTTGTAGTCCAACAGGTTTATTTGGAGGCACGAGCTTTCAAAACGCTGCTTCTTCATCAGGTGGTTGCACGCTTTGATGAAGCACTTCAAAAGCTAGTCCCACCGAATATACCTTTTGGAGTATAAACTGGTGTTATGCAATTTTTAGCTTTGTCCACCCCAATCCAACACCAACACGTCCGAATCACAAATATTAAGAGACACAGCACTTATCCCCGTGGTGCACCATTGGACACTAGCCTCCAATCACACAAACAGCCCTCTACCACCACCCTCGGTCTCCTAACACTTAGTTTAATTTGGTTGCAACTTGGCAAGTCACTAATGAGTCCTACCTGTTCCCTAGTTATTCTGTTCTGCTGGAGACACTTGTAGAATATCGGGTGATTCTCCCGAATCTTTCCTACCAGTAGGTTTCCATGCCCCTGTATTAGTCACTCCCATCCAAATGATGAATTTCCTCCTTATTGCAGTCTTAACTGGCCTGTCCCAGATCCTGCCATTATTTGCCTTGAATGTGGAATAGACAGCGAGGGAAACGTTCTGTTAATTTCCAACTTGTCAAATGTTTTGTGAATTATCTAAATTTCACTGTGACCCACCTCTCATTCTTAGAAACTCTAGAGAACACAGGCCGAGATTCCTCATCAGACAATCTCACCATCTGAGGAATTAATCTGGAGAATGCCCACTGCACTTCCTCTCAGGTCAGTATATTCTTTCTGTGATTCGGTCACCAAAACTGTGCACAATACTCCAGCTACAGTCCCACCAACATGCTGTGAAACTGTTTCAACATGTCTTTACATCAATGTTCTGGCTCCCTTAAATGAAGGCGAACCAAACTTTAACTTTCCACTTACATATATTCCTCCAAACACCCTTCACATTCATTACATTTACGAACTCACTGAAATCTTATAGAAACCCTTCCGAAAATCCAGTATATGCCAATTCTACTATTTCCCCATTATCTATGCTATAAGAAACAACTTCAAGCAATTCCGAAGTTTACCAAGTATGATTTCTCTATCGGAAATGCATGCTGATTTTCTCCATTGTTGCTGCTAATTTCTAAATAGGAAAAATCTCATCCTGTGTGATAGATTCCAACAGTTTCCAGACAAATGTCAAGTTACCTGGTCTACAGTTCTCCACACTATGTCTTTTTCCCTTTGTAGCTGTTTGGATCCCTTCCATTCATCTATAGTTTATCCATAATAGTTTCCGGTCTCTGCAGAATGTCCAGGAAAATAAAACACAGTCATCGACAGTGCAATTAATACTACTATTGGTATTTATTTCTGGCATTTTGATATGAAGTACATCTGTTTCAGCAGACTTAGCAATGCTCAATCCAGCTACATGTTCAAGTACTACCTTGTTACTGATATGAATTGAGTTTGTCTTTAGCTCCAGGAGTCCGATACGATAACTTGGCATTACTGGGTGATTTTCTGAATCTTCCTCCATGAAGACAGATGCAATGTAACTGGTTATTTTGTTGGCCATTTCCCTGTTCTGCACAAGGACCTCTCCTCTCCCGATTACAAATTTCCATATTTGACTTTGCTTTTATTTTGTTTCTTTTGAAATGTAGATCGCAGATTGATGTCGTCTTTGTGGTCCAGTTTGTTAGCAGGTATGTTCTCTTTTTGATTTCCTTTTCAGTTTCATGGACTTCCATTTTTGTATCGTTAATTTCTGAGAATTCTCAGGTTTTCACAATAGCTGGAATTCTTCTGAAGTCAATTCCTACGATTAATATATTTTCTAATTTGTTATGTTAACCATCACTGAGTCACTTTCTCACTCTTTGGTGTTTGCACCTGAAATAAATAGATGTATGTATCAGACTTTGCAGTATTTCTAAAAACACCTGGTCCTGACCAGTTATATTCAGGAACACAGCAGGAGGATAGGGGGATAGAGAAAATATTGCGGGAGCACTATTTGACTCTTTTCTATCATCACTGGCCAACGAGTGCCGTCCTGGACGACTGGAGTATAGCGAATACTGAGCCCGTATTCAAGAAATGCTACAAAGATAAACTTGGGAACTAAAGACCAGTAATCCTAAAATCTAGTGGGTAGGTTACTTTAGAAGATTTAGAGAGACTGGATAGACATTCATTTGAAAGGCAGGGTATGGTTCGGAGTAAGACTAAAATGGTGCTGGAAAAGCAGAGCATGTCAGGCAACATCCGAGGAGCAAAAAAATCGATGTTTCTGGCAAAAGCCCTTCATCAAATTCAGCACAGGAGTTTGTGCAAGAGAGATCGTGACTCACAATTTTGTTGGAGTTCTTTGATAAAGTGACCAGCAACGTTGAGGAGGTCTGGGTGGTATACGTAGTATAGGTTGATTCCAGTAAGGCCTTCTGTAAGTTTCCACATGGTACTCTGGAACCTCTGGAAGTTTAGATCGCATGGAATTGAGGGGGAGCTGGCAAATTAGGTACAAAATTGCCTTGATGGTAGGAAGGAGAGATTAATACTGGAAACATGCTGGTCAGACTGGAGGCCTGTGAATAGTGGAATGCCTCAGGGGTTGATGCTGACACCACTACATATTACAGATATTACATGAGAATGTACAGGCATGATTTGTAAGTTTGAAGACGGCACTAAAACAAGCGGCATCATGGAGAGTGAGGAAGGTTATCAGAATTTTCAGAAATTTCAGCAGTGCTTTGATCACCTGGAGAAGTGGCTGAGAAATGGCAAATGGATATTAATAGAGATCAGTGTAAGTTCTTGTATTTTATAAAGTCAAATAAAGTTTCGAGTTTCATGGTGAATGGTTGGGTCCTAAGGAGTGTAGTGGAATAGAGGAACCTTGGAATTCAGATGCATGATTCTCTGGAAGTTGATTCAGATGTAGACAGTGAAGAAAGCTTTTGGCACACTGGCTTTAATCGGTTTATATCACTGAGTATCGAAATTAGAGATTTATGATGCAGTTATACAGGATGCTAGTCAGGCCTTATTGGTAACGTTATGTTCAGTTTTGCTCACTTTGCTATAGAAAGGATGTTATTAAACTGGAAAGAGTGCAGAAACCATTTACAAGGATATTGCCAAGGTCTCAATGGTCCGAGTTACAGAAAGAGGTTCGACAAGCTAGGACTTTTTACTTTTGTATGCATGAGGCTGAGGGAGGATCATATTGAAGTTTATAAGATCATGTCAGGCATGGATAGAGTGAATGCACCCAGTCTTTTTTCCCAGGGTTGGGCAATCACAGATTAGAGAGCATCAGTTTAAGGTCAGAGGGGACAGAATTAAAGGGAACTTGAGGAACAACTTTTTAACACAGGGGCTGTTGCACATGGATTGAGAAGTGGTTGAGGCGGATACATTAACAATATTTAAAAAGCATTTGAACAAATACATGGATAGTAAAGGATTAGAAAGATATGGGACAATGGCAGGGAAATGGGTTTAGCGTGGATGGGCATTTTGGTTGCAATGGACCAGTTTGGGCTGAAGGGCATGTCTCCGTGCTGTCTGCCTCTGTGACTCGAACAACCATTGCTTGTCTCCCACTGAATGTTATATTGTACTTTCCCAATTTACTGAAGATATCTTGACACTCTAGCCTCCAGTCTTCCATGATGTTTGACTGGAATATTTAAGCATTCTAAACTGTATGCAGACACCTTGTAAACTTTACCTTATAAATGGCATTATTCCTTAAATGCTGCTTCAGACCAAGGTTAATAATTCGTCCTTCTGACCACACAACATCAAATCCGAAATAACCTGCTCTCTAGTTTACTTCACAACATACTCTTCAACCCAAATCATATACACTTATGGAACGTATTTTTTCACAGCTTCAGCAGTCACTTAGTTAACGCTGTTAACCATTCAATAAGACTGCGGTATCCACAATACTTGCCTATCTCATTTCCAGAGCATGTGATGCTCCGATTTTCTGCGATTGTTTTGGGTTCGATATATAACACACCAATATTTGCTTCTTCTTGCTATCTGTAAATTCTACCTAAACTGATTCTGTGGAAGCTGAGGGACAGGTCTGTGTCGTTATTAGTGGTAGACCTGGGCAAGACATTCAGAGAGGCTCACCTCGACGCTGAGATGATCTGGAGAAATATCCCACAATACTGGACAAGCAACAATATCCTCCTCTCTCTGTTAGGATAAGACTTACCATATACTCTCTGCTCCCTCACACTCGCTGTATATCTGTTATAGCACCTAACCCAGAACAAGGTTCACGCTCTGTCTCCAAATAAGGCTCAGGCATTACCACTCTCAGTATTGAATTCAGCAACTAATAATACTGTATGGATTCAAAACTGTAGACTGACTCATTCCAGACACCTCAAAACTCCCTCCACCTATACCAGCACAAACAGCATAGAACATAGAACATAGAACAATACAGCACAGAACAGGCCCTTCTGCCCACGATGTTGTGCCGAACTTCTAACCTAGATTAAGCACCCATCCATGTACCCATCCAAATGCCACTTAAATGTCACCAATGATTCTGACTCTACCACTCCCACGGGCAGCGCATTCCATGCCCCCACCACTCTCTGGGTAAAGAACCCACCCCTGACATCTCCCCTATACCTTCCACCCTTCACCTTAAATTTATGTCCCCTTGTAACACTCTGTTGTACCCGGGGAAAACGTTTCTGACTGTCTACTCTATCTATTCCCCTGATCATCTTATAAACCTCTATCAAGTCACCCCTCATCCTTCGCCGTTCCAACAAGAAAAGGCCGAGAACTCTCAACCTATTCTCATACGACCTACTCTCCATTCCAGGCAACATCCTGGTAAATCTCCTCTGCACCCTCTCCAAAGCTTCCACATCCTTCCTAAAGTGAGGCGACCAGAACTGCACACAGTACTCCAACTGTGGCCTAACCAAAGTCCTGTACAGCTGCAACATCACTTCACGACTCTTGAATTCAATCCCTCTGCTAATGAACGATAATACTCCATAGGCCTTCTTACAAACTCTATCCACCTGAGTGGCAACCTTCAAAGATCTATGTACATAGACCCCAAGATCCCTCTGTTCCTCCACCTGACTAAGAACCCTACCATTAACCCTGTATTCCGCATTCTTATTTGTTCTTCTAAAATGAAAAGGTTTGAATGAATAAATTGGGGAAAGTCCGTCTTTCCAGGGAATCAATAACTTTAGTTAGAGCTTGAAAACCATTAGTGAATGATTAAGAAAAGTTTGGATGAGAGTTGCTTCCACTCAATAGAGTTATTTAAATCGTGAACGACTTTCCAGAAATAAAACGTAGAAGCTGACTTCAAAGTGTTTTAAAAGATACACGAACAAATGTACAAGGAGGGAATTTACCATTGAGTGAAAGTCAGTGTGGTTGCGTAACAATTTCGAATTTGTTGACTTCAGACACAAAGATATTTCATGAACACGTACAACTGAATAATACTGAGTATAGCAAGTTCGTGGATTGGTAAGGTGTGGCGTATTATTCAAGATGAATCTCTGTAAATGGAGCTGATGTCGTAAAATATCTGCAGACAGAAGTTTTATCCTAATGAGTAGGAATTGAATCGTAACTTGGAGACGCAAAACCTACTTTAAAGATTTGACCACATTCACATGATGTTATGTACATTTCGTACATTCTTAACTCCACCCAAGAAATCCACCAAGAAGACTCTGTCCTTTTGTATTGTTAACCCTCGGTACTTCTCTGCAGCACGTCATTGAAGATAAAATATGCTCAGACCAAAATTCAGTTCAATACAATATTCAAACGGTCCTATGTGATTTCTGTTTTTATTATTGCAATAACCTTTGTGAGTTTGCAACAAACCGTGCAACATGAAACCAGTTCAACATCTATTTTCCCGGAATTTAACGTAGTGCACATGGGAAACGTTATCCATCTGCTGAAAAATCACCTTCGGCTCTCTCTCCACATATGTCTCTTCACGTTTTAGATACTTGCAGTATGTTTGTTGATCAAAAAGTCATTACAGAGAAAAGGTCGCTTCTCAATCCACAAACACGGGTATTTTCCCATAAACTTGGCTTTGCTCAATATCAACTTCTGTTTGTATCCCTCAACCCGACGATAAATTGAAGCTGCTCCATGTGAGGCTCAAACTGAAAACTTCGGCACAGCACACCCCACTATACTGAAACAGAGATACCGTGCACTGGTCACCTTCAGCACATAAGCAACACATTAATGCTTACCTCCACATTCCTGATTTTACCTTAACGTTTGGGAAACCGAGTTTCTCTGATTCCATGGCTAGTAACAGGGATTATATGATCATCTTCAGTGGTTCTGTCCCCGCGTGAGGAACGTGGTGAGGTACTCATTGTAATATGCACAGATTGATGAAATGTACAATTTCATCTTTTGCCTTCACTAACCCATGAGATTTCTATTTTGTTTTGCATCTGTAGAAATCTTAAAATCTTCATCTTGAACAAACTCAATGACAGGTCTCCATTGTGTCTCTGGCATCAAACTTCAAAGTGTAAACCCCCTCTGAATTCTTCCACCACAGTCCGCTGTTTGGGAAGTGTTCCTGTTGTGGGAAATGCACTTCCCCGTGTGTCACGTGCTGCTCCCAGCATGCGCTCTGGCACTGCACTCATTTTCCTTCTGACACTTGCTCACTGTGTTGCTGTGATCATACAGTGACTTGGTGTCGCACGGCCCAGGAAAATGATACAGATCAAGTTTTTTGCATTGTTGAGTTCAATTGTCAGTTTAGCCTTATTTTGAATTTTGAAATTGTCTGTTCTGTACACAAGTGCGTGTCAAAAACATCTGAGCGGAAGTTCGGTGCTCCGAATAATGACATTGAGCACTATGCACTCTCCTCCAGTCTGGAAAACAATTCCTCACAGGCAATTTAATAGACAATAGACATCAGGTGCAGGAGTAGGCCATTCTGCCCTTCGAGCCAGCACCACCATTCAATATGATCATGGCTGAACATCCTCAATTTGTATCCTGTTCCTGCCTTATCCCCATGACCCTTGATTCCACTATCCTTAAGAGCTCTATCCAACTCTTTATTGAAAGAAAACCTCCTGCTGTCTCGGGTTCTTCATTCCGTTGACTTCAAATCTTCACAGAATTCAACAGACCTTGTTACATATTCATTTTCTTATTTTTGCTCAGATCACTGTGTGCATAGTGTGACAGTGGGAGTCTACTTACCCAACAACCTAGGGATCAGACCAGAGTCTTGGAACCTTACTGTGTTATTTATCATTTCACCAACACCGGGGAGAAATCTCTGCTGCTCTGCATAATTTATGCAAATCAATTATTCATAAGGTCATAGCTTTTCCTGCATCTGTGACGAGGTGGCCGAGAGGTTAAGTCGATGGACTGCTAATCTGTTGTGCTCGAATCCCACTCTTGTTGCTGTCATCAACGGCATTTCAGTGGTGCTGTTTTCAGGTGTTCACAGCTGTCGTATTGAAATTGGAACTCCAATGGTCAGTTTATATGCATCGAAGCTGTTACAAACTTTCAAAGAATAGTTTGAGCCTGTTGACTAAACTGTATTGAAATGTAGGTTGCATTGGGATAATGAAAAGCAGCGTGGTTTTCTTTTTCAAGTCAAGTTGCTGTGACCGTTTTTTCGTATGAAAGACATCCAGGAAAATCAAATAACGAGAGCTGCGAAGTGCATGTTATGCAAAGGGATTCTTCATGAATATTTTGTCAGATGAAATCTGGAGGACGTTGAGTAGAAGTAATTCATCCTGGTGAGAAGAGCACAGCGAGACTGCACAAAATAATGGAGATATTTCAAAGGGGCAGGGCGTGGGTGTAGGGGCACTGAGAACTGGCTGTAAATGCACAATGGAGAATTGCCGATGTGGGTGCCGTGCATGGGCACGGAGAGACTTGCAAATTGGTATCACCCTCGCCCCTTGCTCTCGCCATTGATGAATGCTGGACATAAGGCACAGATAAACGCAAGATGTGGGAAGCAAGCTCCCTCTCGTTATGCACACACTGGATGCATCACATTGAACTATGAACAACTAGAGAAATCAGCATGTTACCTATAGGGAGTGAAACTAAACAGTGGATCAATAACCGAAGATTCATGCAACATAAACATGAAAAATAATTTAAAATGTAGGGTGTCGGTTTGCTTGCTGAGCTGTAGCTTTGATATCCAGACGTTTCATTACCTGGCTAGGTAACATCATCATCAGTGGCAACCTCCAAGTGAAGCGAAGCTGTTGTCTCCAGCTTTCTATTTATATCTTTCTCCTCGATGGGGTTCCTGGGGTTTGTGGTGATGTCATTTCCTGTTCGTTTTCTGAGGGTTTGATAGATGGCATCTAGATCTATGTGTTTGTTTATGGCATTGTGGTTGGAGTGCCAGGTCTCTAGGAATTCTCTGGCGTGTCTTTGCTTAGACTGTCCCAGGATAAATGTGTTGTCCCAGTCGAAATTGGTATTTTTAATCCGTGTGTCGGGCTACGAGGGAGAGAAGGTCGTGTCTTTTTCTGGCTAGCTGGTGTTCATATATCCTGGTTGCTAACTTTCTTTCTGTTGTCTTACTTAGTGTTTGTGGCAGTCCTTGCATGGAATTTTGTAGATGACGTTGGTTTTGTCTATGGGTTGTTCTGGGTCTTTTAAGTTTGTTAGTTTTTGTTTGAGAGTGTAGGTGGGTCTGCGTGCTTCTAGGATTCAGAGGGGTCTTAGGAGTCTGGCTGCCATGTCTGAAACTTCTTTGATATATGGTAAGGTGGTTATGGTTTCTGGCTGTGTTTGGTCTGCTTGTCGTGGTTTGTTCTTGAGGAATCTGTGGACTGTTTTTTTGAGTATCTGTTGTTCTCGAATACGTTGTATAGGTGGTTCTCCTCTGTTTTCCGAAGTTCGTCTGTGCTGCAGTGTGTGGTGGCTCATTGGAATACTATTCTGACGCAGGTTCGTTTGTGTGTGTTGGGATTGTTGCTGGTGTAGTTAAGTATTTGGTCAGTGTTTGTCGGTTTTCTGTATGCGCAGGTTTGTAGTCCTCCGTTGTCCTTTCTTTCTACTGTGACATTCAGGAATACGAGTTTGTTGTCGGTTTCTTCCTCCTTGGTGAACTTTATGCCTGTGAGGGTGTTGTTGATGATGTTAAATGTCTTTACTATCTTGTTTCATTTTGTGATGACAAACGTGTCATCTGCGTAGCGGACCCACATTTTGCTTTGATTGTTGGTAGGGCTGTTTGTTCTCGTCTTTGCATTGCCGCTTCTGCTATGAATCCTGATAGCGGAGATCCCATGGGTGGGCCGTTGGTTTGTTTGTAGACTATGTTGTTGAAGGTGAAGTGGGTGGTGAGGCACAGGTCCACTAGCTTCATTATGTTTTCGTTGGTAATGTGATTGATGGTGGTCTGTGTGTGTGATGGTCTCTTCTAAAAGTGTGGTAAGTGTTTCCTTTGCCAGGTCGATGTTGATGAAGGTGAACAGTGCTATTATGTCGAATGAGAACATTGCTTCCACTTCCTCTACTTTGGTGTTATTGACGATTTTTAGGAATTCCTGGGTGGAGTGGATGGAGTGCTGTGACTCTTCTATGAGGTATTTCACTCTTGCGTGTCATTCGTTGTACTGTCTGTAAGTTGGTGTTCCGGGTAATGAGACTATGGGTCTGAGGGGGCTCCTGGTTTATGAATGTTTGGTCGTCCGGTTCGACTTGTCCAACACATTGATCCTGGGACAGTCTAAGCAAAGACATGCCAGACAATTCCCAGAGGCCTGGCACTCCAACCACAATGCCATAAACAAACACATAGATCCAAATGCCATCTATCAACCCAGCAGAAAACAAAGCGGAAATGACATCACCACAATCCCCAGGAACCCCATCCAGGAGAAAGATCTAAATAGAAAGCAAGAGACAACAGCTTCGCTTCACTTGGAGGTCGCCACTGATGATGTTACCTAGCCAGGTAATGAAACATCTGGATATCAAACCTTCAGCTCAGCGAGCACACCTACACCATAAACCTCAACCTGAGCTACGAACCTTCACAAACTTTGCGATTTAAAGTGTCTTTATACGCATATCTTTAATATACTTTTCATTATAATACCCGTCTGGTTGAAAGAAGAAGACACCACATTTCAAGATGGATGACAACGTTACCAATTTTGTTTTGAAATTGAGATCTATTTGATCATTTTACACAGTGAACAAGTTCATTTTAAATAATGCAAACCACATTCTCTCACCTGGAATAAAAGTGTGATTTCAATATAAACATTGTCCTTGCTAAGGAGCAGGTACTCAACATGAAAAATAGGATGTAATTTTTATTAAGCATAGATCAATTAGCACCATTACCTTACTTCGGATTGACTGCAGTGTGCACATGCTAACGATGGTTTAAGAAAGAATGACTTTTGGAAACAATGATTCGGTGGTGACTAAAAATAATATTAGGTTCTCATGATGCAGATATTCCACCAATGGCTCCAATGGTGGAAATGTTCAGTGGGCAGTATTTCTATGATGGTAAAGACGTATGTGAGCTGCCAGGGATGGGAGCTCCCACCTCATCTGGAGCAGCGTCTTTTGACGTGGACCAGGGAGCATTATCGCATCAATCTGGGAGTTCCAACCACACCTGGAGAAGCTTCTATTGACATGGAGCAGCAGGAAGCACTGGCACATCCGAATGCAAGATCTAACATCATTTGGAGCAGCTTCAGTTGGCATGGAGCAGGGAGCTTTGCGAGATCCATCTGGGAGCTCCACTCTCAGCTGGAGCAGCTTTTAATGACATGTAGCAGCAGGGAGCATTAGGACATCAGAGTGATAGATCTAACCTCAACTGGACCGCTTTAATTGACATGCAGTATGGAATATTGGGACATCAGACTGGGAGCTCCAACTTCAAGTAGAGCTGCTTCTATTGACATGGAGCAGCAAGGAGCATTGGAACGTCAGCTTGAGAGCTCCAACATCACCTGGAACAGCTTGTATTTACATGGAAGAGGAGGGAGGATTGGGACATTAGGCTGGGGGAAAGGATATTAAACTCTTTTAATCAAAAGTAAAATATGTTTCAACACCTCAGATGTGAATTGATTTATGAAGAATCTTTCCCGGGAAAATAATTAATTCTTTAGATAGTAAAGACAAGTCCTGCAAATATTCAACTCAGGAAAACGCATTGGCCCAGAGAGAAATGGGAGTGATGTTTCATGTCTTTGTCTTTTCTTTTCTGGCCGACCCTGCACTGGATTACATCACCGGAAGGACGTTTTCACTTATTTCCTGCAAATACGGACAGGTCACTAACGTAATCTTACGTTGAAAATTAATGGGAATATGTGATGTTATGATTAGGCTGGAGTTTACCTCAAATTATGGTGAAAACGCAGCAAAGTCAGTTGCAATTTCCAAGATCAGCAGTGACCTTATTGATTGGCTGATCAGATTGTGAATGGTCGTTTTTTTTAGGACAATTTGAAGTGAAACAATGATGATGATTATCTTTTTTCTTTGTTCACCTTGTGACTGTTACTGTTATTGCTCATGTCCTTGTTAACACCACAGCTCTGCAGCGTGTAAAATCTCAGCTGTGCATCTGACCAGTGGTACAACCATTCGTATAGCTGGCTACGGATCAGGTGGTTGTAGGTTCAACTTTTACTTTGCACAAGCGCATTATGGAGATTCATCACAGATCCAACCTAATCATTTTTGTTATGCTGAGGTGGGTAATATTTGACATTTTCATCTCCACGAATGAAAATTCTTTCACTGTCTTCGACCAGTTAAACATTGCCAAGAGCTATCTGAGTAAAAATGACACAGCACCAGATTGAATTGACCACACGTATTTGCAAGCCCCAGTGTTCCATGCACTGCTTCTTCATCAGGTGTTTGTCAACTGTTGGAATCTAAAATGGCTTTGTGTGATTTTTAAAATTTATCCACCCCAGTCCAACCCCAACACCTCCACGTCATGGGTACCATCGACACCACGAACGGTCGGTTAAAGTCCAGATGATCTTCCAAAAGATCGCGCATATTGACACACACACCAAGTTTCTGCAGAAAAACACCCACCAGATGAAGGAGCGTCTATCCGAAAGCTAGTGCTTCCAAATAAACCCGCTGGACTCTGTCCTGATATTGTGTAATTTTTAACTTTGCCTACTCAACTCAAACACTGGCACTTCCATATCATAGACAACATCAGTCATGTCCCACCGTTGTCAGAGAAGGCAATCCTGGAATAGCCGCACACATTGCTCATAGGTCCGTTTCATTTTCAGAAACCAATGCACTCAATTGATACAGCTCCTATGTATGAAAAGCACAGAAAGGAAATTTTGAGACTCAGTTTTGACAATATTTTGAAACTCTTTGGAAAGTGGAATCAGAGGAGAATGAAAATTAACTGTCTGACTGTGCAGAGAGAGGGAAGGCACTTTTCCCTTCTTTGATGAGCTGGGGTATTGACTGATCTAAGGCATGAAACAGATTCCTGGTAGAGCTGCGCTCTCTGCATCAGGAACAAGAAGTCCTGATCTCCTGAACGGTAATGAAACCCAGGCCACTCAGTTAAAGCGCTGAATACTAACCACTAGACCACCAGGGATGAGGGCAGAAGCCGTTGCACCGTTTATTCATAACACAGTTTTTGGAATTATGTCACTGCAGATATGTTTCCCCTCAAAAATGATTGAATTATCGAGTGTTTACAGCACAGAACCGGGTCCCATCATCTCATTTCCCAGCACTTGGTCTGTAACCTTGTGAACTCTGACGTTTCACCTGAATGATAATTTCTCTGGAACGTTTTAATCTCGTAAAACGCAATAAATGGGATTAAAGTTTGAGATGGGAACTGAACCCCATTTTTACCCATAGACTGAAGCACGCAGACATATTTCCCCAAGTGTGACACAGGCCTCGGGAGAAAACAAGCAGAAAGTAAGATTTCACCGACTTGTCTGACGTTGTCCCATTTCTGACTTCAACACCAATGTCTGGTTACAGTAAAGAAAGGAAGCATTCATCTCCTCCCGTCCCAGTGTTCCTTACCCATTGTTTCCCCATTACTCTGTAGTTTATACTGCCGTTCTTGCTGCCAAACGTGATCACTGCTCACGCCCGCTATTTCGTGTCCTGTCTAACGTTTTGCCTCAAGTTCTTGGAATGAAAAACAGGAATGGCCTATTTCAAGCACTTTTCTAGCTTACAAGGACAGTGTTATCACCACTGAGCAAGCACATTGCCAGCTCAAAGAAAAGGTCTCATCCTTTAGAAACTGAAAGACAAAGATGATTGGATATCCTCAGTATTGTAAACCAAGCAACAAGACTGGAATAGGGCCGAGGGGTTCACGCACAGAAGGATGGGTGAATAGAATGGCGAATCTCATGGTGTCCTGGGTGATGTTGACAGAAATCATCCCTGGTAGTATAGTGATGAGGATTCAGTGATTTCACTGTCATGGCTTGTTAAAGGTTAACGTTTACAGTTATCAATATGAAATACTGCTTGATATTTCGAAGCAGAATGATGTTGTGCAGCAGACAGACTCGTTTCCCTGCATGACCTAATGAGAGAGCTCAGAAGAGCCAGGAGGAGACATGAGAGCCAGGAGGAGATATTAGAAGTTGTTCGCGGATAGGGTCAGGGTTAACCCTCAGGCTTTCCATAGGTATGTCAAGAATAAAAGAATGACGAGAGGTAAATGAGGTCCAATCAAGAATAATGGTGGGAAGTTGTGTGTGGAGTCAGAGGAGACATGGGAAACACTAAATAAATATTTTTCGACAGTGTTCACTATATAAAAAGAAAATGTTGACGAGGAAGATACAGAGATACTTGCATCTAGACTCGAAAAGATTGAGGTTCACAAGGAAGAGATATTAGAAATACTGCAGAGTGTGAAAATAGAGAAGTCCTCTTGGCCGGATGGAATCTATCCTAGGATCCTCTGGGAAGCAAAGGAAGAGATTGCCGAGCCTGTGCCATTGATCTAGAAACCATCATTGTCTACAGGAGCAGTGCCTGAGGACTGGAGGATAGCAAATGTGGTTCCCTTGTTCAAGAAGGGTAGTAGAGACAACCCTGGTAATTACAGACTAGTGAGTCTCACTTCAGTTGTGGTAAAGCGTTGGAAAAGGTTATAAGAGATAGGATTTATAATCATCTAAAAAAGAATAATCTGATCAGGGACAGTCAGCACGGTTTTGTAACGGGTAGGTTGTGCCTAACGAAACTTATGATTTTTTTGACAAAGTGACCAAACAGGTGGATGAGAGGAAGCAGGTTGATGTGCTGTATATGGATTTCAGCAAGGTGTTCGATAAGGTTCCCCACGGTAGGCTGTTATACAAAATGCTTAGGAATTGGATTGTGGTAGACACAGCAGTTTGAATCAGTAATTGGCTCGCTGAAATACAACCGAGGGTTGTAGTTGATGCAACATGTTCATCCTGGTGTCCAGTTACCAGCGGCATTCCGCAAGGGTCGATATTCGGTCCACTGCTATTCGTCATTTTTATAAATGACCTGGATGAGGGATTAGAAGGGTGGGTTAGTAAATTTGCGGACAGCACTACGGTCGGTGGAGTTGTGGATAGTGACGAAGGATGTAGTAGGTTGCAGAGAAACATAGTTAGGATGCAGAGCTGGGCTGAGAGGTGGCAAATAGAGTTTAATGTGGACAAGTGTGAGGTGATACACTTTGGATGGAGTAATCGGAATGCAAAGTACTGGGCTAACGGTAAGATTCTTGGGAGTACAGACGAGCAGAGAGATCTCGGTGTCCATGTACACAGATCCCTGAAAGTTGCCACCCAGATTGACAGGGTTGTTAAGAAGGAAAACAGAGTTTTGGCCTTTATTAATAAAGGAATTGAGGTCTGGAATCAGAAGGTTATGCTGCAGCTGTACAAAGATCTGGTACGGCCACATTTGAAGTATTGTGAACAGTTCTGGTCACCGCATTTTCAGAAGGATGTTGACGCTTTGGAAAGGGTGCAGAGGGAATATTCTAGCACGTTGCCTGGTATGGAAGGAATGTATTACGAGGAAAGACTGAGTCCCTTTAGGCTGTTCTCGTTAGAGAGAAGAAGATTGAGAGGTGACTTAATTGAGATATACAAGATAATCAGAGGGTTAGATAGAGTGGACAGGGAGAGTCTTTTTCCAAGAATGGGGACGGCAAACACGAGGGGTCATAACTTTAAAGTGAGGGGAGATAGGTATAAGACAGATGTCAGAGGTAGTTTCTTTACTCAGAAAGTAGTTAGGGCATGGAATGCTTTGCCTGTAACGGTGGTAGATTCGCCAAGATTAAGTGCATTTACATCGTCATTGGAGAGGCATATGGACGTACATGCAATAGTGTCGATGGGATGGGCGTCAGATTAGTATGACAGGGCGGCGCAACATCGAGGGCCGAAGGGCCTGTACTGCGCTGTAGTGTTCTATATTCTATATGCTACAGTTCCACATCAGCAATGTCATCGGCAATTGCCTGACGTTCAATCAGTTTAAAACAAGAACGGAGGGGGAGTCAGGAAAACGGAAGGAGAATAGTGGTTTGTGAGAGTTAACGACATGCCTCGTGGAGCCAGGTACAATGTAGATACTGAATATCGGTTTTCCTGTTTACCTTGGTATACTGATCACTACGGATCAATGACCCAATATTGTCTGCCCTTTGTGTGTTGTTCTTTGTACATTTCACCTCGGTTCAGTGCTCCGGGGGACCACGCTTTTTTAAATTTGGCACATTTTACTCAGGTCGGTTTTGCAGCTTCATATTAAGGCCAACAATTTTAGGAACAAATAGTCACCATTCAGACCATCAAGTCTACTCCGCTATTGAATGGTTTCATGTCTGATCTGATAATCTTGACCTGCACTTTCTTTCCTTTGGCCATAACGCTTGATGTCTTTGCTGTTTGAAGATCTGCCGATCTCAGCCTCATTACAGCTAATGACACTTCCTCAACAGCCTTCTGCTACAAGAAAGTCCACTGATCCAGAACTGCCTGAGAGAATAAATGCTTCATCATTTCTATTTTAATTGTGAGATCGGCATTCTAACACAAAGTTAGAAATCACACAACACCAGGTCATAGTCCAACACGTTTAATGCAAGCAATAGCGTTTGGAGAGCAACTCCTTCATCAGGTGGCTGTGGAGTACACAGTGGTAAGATACAGAATTTACAGCGAAAGGTTACATTGTAATGTCACTGAAATTATACATTGAAAAATACCTTGATTGCTTGTTAAGTCTTCCATCTGTTAGAATGACTATATAAGGTTCATTTCTTTCTTATGTAAATCGAAAAACGTTCTTTTAACAGTTACATTCTCAGGTGGACTTTACCAATTAGTGTCAGCACAGATAATATGTTGAAGGGATTAGTCCCTTTGTGCTGCGTCCTTGCCATAATGTTTAGACTGACTCTAATCTAAAAAAAAGCAACACGCTGCAGGCAAGAATGCCTTAAGACATGGTACATTGGTGAAGCTGAGCAGAGGCGACCACAACGGAATGGGCGCTGCACATTAATCAACAGACAGGTGTGCCCCTTCTCAGTTGGAGAGCACTTCAGTGATCCAGGATATTCGACCTCGGATCTTTGGGTGACAATCCTCCAAGGCGGTCTTCGGAACAGGCAGCAGCTAAAAGTGCCCCCACAAAGACTGATAGCTAAATTCGGTACCCATGGTCATTGGGTTCATGTCACAGTACAGGTGATCCCATTGCCATATCTACAAACAGAGACCCTCCTACACACACACACACACATCCGTCTGTGGGGTGAAATTGTACTTCCAGAGTTACATTGTACTTTGCTCAAAAACTGCATGAATCCATGTAAGTCTCTGGTAACCCATTTTTATAAATTAGAATCAGTCTAAACATTATGGAGCAGACAGTAGCAGAGGGGGGCAAAACACCAGTTGTTAAACTTCACCTGAGAATGAAATTTTAAAATAAAAATGTTTTGCGCTTTGCATATGAAAGAAGTGAAGCTAACATGGTCATTCTAACAGATCGGAGACTTAGCAAACAATCAAGGTATTTTTCAATGTACAATTTCAGTTACATCACACTGTAAACATATGCTATAAATTTTGTGATTTACAACTGTGGACTCCACAATCACCTGATGAATGAGCAGTAGTCCGAAAGCTAGTACTTCCAAATAAACCTGTTGGACTATAAGCTGGGGTTGTGTGATTTTCAAATTTGCATACCCCAGTCCAAAACCGGCATCTCCAAGTCATTCGATACGAAGTGCTCTGGTCACAGAACCAAACTTTCTGCATCCAACTTATCAAATCCTTGAAAATACCTATATGTTTGAATAAGGATCATTTTGTAGTACTGAGTCTCAGCAGGCAAAGGCAACTGATTTCAGCGTTTCTTCCCATTTGATTTCATCTCCGATATGCAATTCTCACTGACTCTGACAGAACTGCTACCTTTGCTGTTTTGTAATGTCAGGAACTCATGTTCAATTTCAGATTTCCATAAGGAACAACATTTTTTTTTTCCCTGACTGGAAATCAACATTGGGAATTAGCAGTGAGACAGCTGCATTTCAGCACGTTCGCACCAAGGACGACATATGCAATGCTTGGAACTTTTCTTGATTACTTTGTTTTTGCCTATTTTGTTCAGTTGACAAATGACAGTTTTTGAGTTTCTAAAAACATGCCGAATGGTCCTTCAGCCTATTGCATTATTATCAGTTATCAAACATCTGGCTTGGAAACACAGTTTCCAGCACGTGACTCATCGCCTGGTGTGTTCTAACATTTTAAGTCTTAGTTAAATTGTTATTCAATTTCTTAAGGGCTGGAGTGGAACAAAAACATCTCTGTGAACTAACAGTTCTGAAAGACAAACCCTTTCTCGGAGCCGTTTGTCAGTTTTCCTCAAGATGCTGTGGAAAATGTTTCTGCGCTCACATCTGAATTGGTTTCCCCTGTTTCTTCCTCAGCTTCCTCCTTCTTTCTATTAAATGGTTTAGACTCCAGTACAGACACAAGGTGCAGGTTGCGGAAGTCACGTGTTTGCACTTTCATTGACACTCTGTCTCGCCGGGAGCTACAGACCTTCCCCACCCTGATTCAGACAGCACTGTCCTTTCTGTGACATTTCCCATGGAGAATGGAAGGACAGGCATTAATAACACGCATTTGGAAACGGAGCGACAGTTTTAAAATATTTACAGTGGCCCAGCCAGAAATTGAGCTCCTAACTCCCGCATAACATACGGCGACACTAACCACTATACTAGCAAGAAGAACAGTTTCAAAGGAGACACTTCAGCCCGTTGTGGTTGCATTTGTCAAAAGCAACTGCTAAACGACCATTAAGCCCATAGCCTTCCAGGTATTGGCAGAACATATTCACATCTGCATATTCCTTCAGGTTATAAGGGTTGCTGCCTCTCTGACCCGAACAGACAGTGTGTTCCAAATTCGAACACCCGCCGGCCTATACCGCTTTTCTACAAATATACTTAAACATTTCTGTCTTTCTCATTAAATTTCTGGTCCCCAGTGATCGTTCTTTTCATCGATGGGAAACGCTTCTTTCAGTCTACCTTATCTATACCCCTCACAAACTCAAAACAACCCCAGATTGTCCTGTCTCCCTTCATGACTGAAACTCTTCAGCCTAGACACTATCCGAGTCAATCTCTCCTGCAACTTTCCCAGTGCGATCTCATCCCTGGACAATTCTAGCACTGAGCCGAAGGAACATATTTCCATTCTGTAACAGCATCGGGGTGGCTCTGAGCTTTTATTGCCTTCCGGAATGGAGTCACGTGGACGCCAGACCAGATAAGGACGCTAGTTTCCTTCCCTCATTGACGTCAGTGAAACAGATGGGTTTTTCAGACAACGGATTCTTAATTCTAGGCATTTATTGCATTCATACTCTACCGTCGTCGTGGTGTGGTGGGAATCGAACCCGTCTCTATTGGGATCTTTCCCAATAGAGTCACTTTTCCCCAGTTATTCCCTATGCCCTTTTATTGAGCCTCACACTCCAATAAGCTCTGGTCCATGTCAGTAAAAGCTGGTTAAAGAGAATTGATCTCACAGCCACAATATCCAAATGGATCGAATGATTTGAAGGTGCCAATGAAGAGATTGGGGCAACAGTGAGTGCAACGGCACAGACTGGATGGTATCAACGTGCAAGTGTATGTTAGACTGTGCAATGCCTCAGTCAAATGGGACGAGGGACAGAAAAGAGAGCGAGGGAGAGTGCGAGGGAGAGACATCTTCATGAACTTTTGGGTTTAAATCCTGATACATGAAACGCAGAAACATCAGAGAGTAAAATTCGATGGAAAACAGATCATCACCTCGGAGAATAATATCTTATAAAAAAGATTAATTTCTGACCGTGTTTCACCAAAAGTAAAACTTTGAGAGAACTGACCGCCATGATGTGGATTCGAGCCGAGATCGGTGCAATCACAATGCAGAATGCGAACTACTAAACGGTGACAGCATTCCACAGACCACACTTATAAACTGCAACCCGGATGGTAGCAGAGGGAATGTCAGGAAGAATGTACAATATCAGGACTTAGCGACAGGCATGTGGGAACGCAGAATGAACCGAATCTTTAACTTTAGCGTACCCAGAGACTGTGGAGATTCCATGAATGAGAGTACAGGAGAATGGGATTAATGAAACTCTCCAAACTCTTGGGAGAGTGCAGAGTATTGTTGAAACGTATGCTTCAATAGCATTATATTTGAACATCGGCTACTTCATCACTTTGCCCACACAAGGCAGGACCAATTGCTGCATGAAATCACACATAATCCTAGTTCCAGACCCGGAATCAGAGAAACTGTGTGAAGCATGCGCGAAGATCCAATTGTAAAATGGGATGGAATGACGAGAGAGAGGCACATGTATTTCCGATGTTGGAACAGCTCCTGCTCAAAAGCGGGGTGGAAGGGAATACTTGCCCCCTTTTATAGTATTATGACCATAAACAGCACATGTTGCTGAGACAGCCGAGTGGCGCATCTAAAGCGTGTGGAGACTTTAACTTTGGGGTGGCAAGGTTCGATATTTCATTTTCCTGTTTGGATCAGTGGTTTTGACATTGGCATTTGCTTTTGCTCGCATCAGCTCAGAATCAGCTTCTTGTTCCCAATAAATACTGCAACCTGGAGAAGGTGGTGTTGTGGCGATATGATAAACTCTTCATCCTTGGGGACTCAGACACGGAACTGGTAATGTTAAAGTTCGACGAATAAAACGTGGAATGGAAGCCTGACCTCAGGAACAGAGAACATGTCTTTAATTTCCTACAATCCCATTCATACATGTCACTTATACAGGGGATGCTACCATCTTTACCCAATCCTGCCTACTTGTGTCTCCAGGACCTGAACGAAATAGCTGCCCCTTAATCCGAGAATGAAGACCGTGTGGGAAAGCAGGTCATTCGGCCCTTCCAGTCGACACCATCCCTCTGAAGCACAACCTATCAGACCCACACTCCATACCTATTCCGTTCCCCTTCATTTCCCATGGCTGACCCCAGGAACCTGCACACCTTCGGACTGTGGGAGGAAACTCACACAAGCAAAGAGAGAATGTGCAAACTGCACACAGTCACACGAGACTGGGATCGAATCCATGTCTTTTGTGCAGCGAGGCAGCAGCGAATCAGGATGAACAACAAATGTTGTCCTGACCAGCGACATCCACACCCTCTGGGTGTATCAGGAAGAATAAAAACACATTCGCAACATGGACAACGGGACTTGCGTCTGCATGGACATGATTTTGAACCAATCGTTCATCCTGGGTAGATACAAGGACACCGATATCACAGAGAAACCAGGGCAATGAGGAATTCAATAACCTGCTGCAGTGGAACTCATCTACTCAGTCAAACTGCGGACAGACTGTTCAACAATCCCGTGTGTGGGAAGGGCTCAGTGAGCAATAAAAAGTCCAATGGAACCAGCAAGATTGCATATCCCAGAAGGAGGTCAATTAAATTGTCAACGCTGCTGTTACTCCAAACCAGCTGCCAGTTTCATAGCGTCAAAGTCATAGACTCACACAGCATGAAAACAGGCCTTTCGCTCCTACCAGCTCATACTGAACATAATGCCAAATTAAACGAGTCGCATCTGACGGCTCTTGTAACTGCTGAGGGTTAATAATGCCCTTGTGATATTCTTACTGCATTGTTAATATGAATGTCCAGATATAATTCTGTGGACACGTGTTCAATCCCTGGCATGGCAGATGCTGGAATTTTATTTAAATAAATACCTAGAGTCTAATGATGATGCTGAATCAGTTGTTGTAGGTCTGATTCACTAATGCCTGAGAGGGAAGGAAGCTGCCATGCCTATCTGGTCTGGCTGGTGTGTGACTCCAGATCCATAATATAGTGGTTGATTCTGAACTTCGCTCTGGGCAATAAATTATGCACTAGGTATGAATGAATAGCTTTTGCTAATCCCACTGATACTTTCCAATTTATTTAACGTTCCAAATATCCTGTCAATATTGTAAATGTACTTTCATTCATCACTGCCTCAGGAAGTGAATTGCACGCATAAACCATCCTCTGTTAAAAAAGCCTCTCATGTCTTACTTTAAATCCCTCTTTTCACTTCGAACATTTGCCCTCTCGTATTGAAATGCCCCTCCTTGGAGAAAAGACAGTTACAGTTAACTCCAGCCGAACTCTCAATAATTTATAAATTTCTATCAGGTCGCCTTTCAAACTCCAGTGCTCGAGTGAAAATATTCTCAGCCTATCCAGCCTTTCGTTATAGCACAAACCTTCCCCACTAGCCATACGCTGGTATACCTGTTCTAAATCTACTCCAGCCGTATAATTTCCTTGCTTTTACTGGGCGACAAGAACTGGACACAGTATTCCAGAAGACGCATCACCCAATGTCCTATTCAACTTCAACATAACGTACCAACTCCTACGCTCAAAGGACTGAGCAACGAAGGCAGGATGACATTTTTCTTTAACATTCTGTATATATATGCAGCAAATTAAAATGAATTATGTACTTGCATCCCTGGCCTCTGTGTTCCACAACACGATGCAACACCCGATCATTAATTGTATAAGCCCTACTCTTATTTGATGTAGCAAAATGCAATACCTTCCATTTATCCAGATTGAACTTCATGTGACATTTTTCAGCCCAAAGACGCAATGGATTACGATCCTTCTGGAATGTTAGATCACCTTCTTTACAGTCTCCAATTCTGCTGTCCTCTGCAAGCTTATGAACTATGGCTTCTATGAGTTCTATTGTTTTCTCATATAGGTCAACGATTTTAAATTATTTGTTGTGGCCATCATTTAGCAGTTTGCAAATCATGTGACAGTTAGTCATGTAGTTAACCATGAGGAAGAAAGCCATAGACTGCAGGGAGATGAGAAACAATTGGCAAGAAAATGTGCTGAAAGAAATTAAATCCAGTGAAGTGGGTGATAATGAATTTGGGGAGGAACAATGATAAAAGTGTGACTGTTAACAGTAACAAAAGAGAAATTGGAGTAGGCATTCACGAATGTTTGAAGGTGATTGGACAAGGGATCAAGTGGTCTCGATGGGTTGGAGATACTTTCTGTTCTTGACAGCAGGTGGGAATATATAAGAGCAGGGAAAAGATGCTGGAACTTTAGCAACGGCCTATTCAAGATCAATAGACAGGGGAATCAGATGGACAGAAGTGTGTACTGCAGGTGCTGGAAATCAGAATCAAGATTAGAGTGGTGCTGAAGAAACACAGTACGTCAGGCAGCATCCGAGTTGCAGAAAGCAAACGCCCTTCATCGGGAAAAAAGCTGGGAGCCTCGAGGGTGGAGAGATAAACGGGAGGATTGGGTCTGGGAAGAATTGAGCTGAGAGTGCAAGAGGTGGATAGAGATGGGGTTAAAGGTGATAGGTCGGAGAAGAGGGTGGAGCAGATAGGTGGAAAGGAAGATAGACAGGTGGGACAGGTCAGTAGGATGGTGCCAAGTTAAAAAGATGGAACTCGGATAAGGTGGCCGTGGGGAGATGAGGAAACTGGTGACGACCACGGTGATGCCCTGGGGTTGAGGGTCCCGAGGTGGAAGATCTGGCGTCTGGTGGTGAGGGAATGGCGGTGGAGGAGACCAAGGAACTGCATGTCCTTGGAAGAATCGGGGGTGGGGGGTGGTAATTGATGTTTTTGGTCATGGGGCGTTGGAGTTGAATGTTGCGGGTTCCCTGGAAATGTTCTCTGAAGCGCTCTCCGAGAATGTGTCTGTTGGCCCCAATGTAGAGAAGACCGCATCGCGAGCAACAGATGCAATAAATGACGTGTGGAAGTGCACATGCACATTTGCTGAATGTGGATAACTCATTGGAGTCTTGGAAGGATGTGAGAGGGAAGACGTGGGTGCAGGTTTTGCAATTCCTCTGGTGGCAGGGGAAGGTGCCGTGAGGGGAGGGTGGGTCATTGGAGGGCGTGGACTTGACTAGGTAGTCGTGGAGGAAACAGTCTTTGTGAAAATTGGATAGGGGTGGGGATGGAAATATAAATTTCCCTGTCACTGCAGGAATTGCAAAACCTGCACCCACATCTACCTCATCACCTCTGTCCAAGGCTCTAATGGAGGTTTCCACATGCATCAAACTTTCTCCTGCACTTCCAGAAATGCCATTTCTTGTATACATTCCTGCCGATGCGGTCTCCTCTGAGTTGGAGAGAGGAGATGTGTTCTCACACAACATTTCAGAGAATATCTCCAGGATACCCGCAAGAATCAACCCCAGTGCCCCATGGCCAAATATTTCAACTCCCCCTCCCACTCTCCCGAGGACATGCAGGTCCTGGGCCTCCTGCATCGCCACTGCCTCACGACCGGATGCCTGGAGGAAGAAAGCCTCATCATCGGCCACAGGAGTATTCAACCATATGGCATCAATTTGAACTTCACCCGTTGCCTCATTTCCCCTCTCCTACCTTACCCCAGTTCCCAGCTTCCAGCTCAACACCGTCCGCCTGACTTGTCCCACCTGTGCATCTTCATTCCCACCTATCCACTCCACCTACTTCTCTGACATATCATGTTCACCCCACACCTGTATCCACTTTCAGCACTCTCAGCAACCTTCTCCCCAGCCCCACCCCCTTCCCATTTATTTCTCCATCCCATGTGCTCCCAGTCTCATTCCTAATGAAGGGCTTTTGGCTGAAACGTCCATTTTTCCTGCTCCTCAGATGCTGCCGGAACTGCTGTGCTTCTCCAACACCACTCTAATCTGAAGGGGAGTCAGTTGATTGAGAGGGTTTTCGGATATTTTCTATTGTTGACCACAGGCTGACCACAATTTTCACAGAACTTTAGCAACCAGCAGTTTAGGGAACAGCTAAAGGACTGAGCACCAGTCTGGTCACGGCATAAATCATCATTTTTCTTCAAATTGTAAGATAAAAGATGGAAGGCTAAAGTATGCAACTTTGCCCATCAAGACCGTTTCACCAATGAGTTTCTCACTGATTCCTTTCCAAGTCAGGGTGCTATGGGCCTTGGAGGGTAACTTGAAAATGGTGGCGTTTCATTGCATCTTCCAACCTTGTCCTTATAATCAGTACAGCTGTTGAGCTTTGAAGGGTGTAAAAAATGCCCGAATGACTTACTCCAGTGCAAATTATAGTTGGTGCACTCTGCTGCAATTGCGCCTTAGCGGTGAAGGGAATGAATATTGCAGGTATTGAAGAGGGGACACTCAAGTGACTGCATTGTAGTGGAAGTGTCCAGTTCCTTAAGTATTATTGAAGTTACACCCATCTAGGCAAATGGAGAGAGTTATATTCCACGTCTCATTTGTGCCTTGCAAACGATATAGGATTCACTGAACAATGAGTTGAGTGTATAATCAAAAAATGTCTCAAGAACATGTTATTGTTGTCAAAGTGTTTATGGAGCCAGTTTCTATAAGTTTTTCCCCCAAAATAATAGCTCTGTTGACGATTACACGGGGTAATTTGTTTACAGTAAAGTTATTGAATGTCAATGAGATATGATTAAATTCTCATTTATCAGAGTGATCATTACTCTATTTCGTCCTTGTGTGGACCAATCTGATTCCAGTCACTGTCTGATTTCAAGTTCCAATTCCCGTCTGTGCTTGAAATTTCAACCGTTTCTTTGCATAAATGTCTCCTCCTGCTGTAATAATATGTAAGGACGCTGCAGGGGACAGCAGAGATTAATGAACATGTTATCAACACTGGAGAAAATGGAGCTTCGTGGAATGATTGGTTAGGCTGGGATTATTCTCCTTGAAACAAAGGAGCCGGAGGGGAGCTCTATAATCACATAGTAACATTTATTAACGTTCAATATTCATGGGATCTTGACAGGGTAGTTACGGGCAGGTGGTTCATCCTCTGGTATGAGGAGAGCACCAGAGGACGTGAACTCAGAATTAGATATTGCCTATTTAATTCAGAAATATGGAGTAATTTCTTTGCTCAGGGGCCAGTGAATCGGTGGAACTCCTTGCCGAAATTGTTGTTGAGGCTGAGTTGTTGTGTATTGTCAAACTGTGCCAGACAGATATTTAACCAGAAAGATGATGAAGCTTTGTCGAGGCAATGCTGGAGAATGGAGTTGAGGATTATCAGATCAGCCATTAGTTCGTTGAATGGTGGAGCAGACTCGATGGGCTGAAAGGACGATTTGCAATCCTACATCATTTGGTCTAATGCCTTATTTTATTGATACCTTTAGAATTCTGAGGGGATGGGATGAAGTGATAGAAAAGGTTTCTCGAACTGATCAGACAGATCAGGAACTAAGCTCATAAGTTCATTAACAGGAAATGTGCTGTTGCCTGGATACAACAAATGGCACTGGGCACACCGCAGATGGGTAGGTGCAGAAGTTGCGATTGCTAAAGAAAATTGGTGGATCTAATATTGTTGCCAACTTGGTGATCACGCTGGATGATGGATCGCGGTATGATTCACACAGCAAAAGGTTGTGAAAGAATGAAAAATTCGTTTCATTGGAAATATTTTCTGCGGTTCCAATTCAATTGACTGTTTAAAGTACTGATCAGAACTTTGTGTGGAGTATTGCATTAAAATTCAAAGCCCACTGGATAAACTATTGCAACCGATCTCTCCTTATTTGTTTCCCTTTCATTCGATGTAAATTCATAGAAAGTCAAGATGGTATGAAAGAAGGAAAGAAACGTTGCCCTCCTTTTCATTATCCCAATGTAACTTACAACAGAACCAAATTGCTTTACTTCGACTTAGATGAGGTATCGATTTATCACAAATCCCCGGTGCAATGAAGGGCAAAAGCAAGATTCTCCATCCAATGTATCCTAAAGATGCGAGGCACAAAGGGAAACCACAGCTGCGTTTGATAGAAGTAATAGCCAGAGAAGGATTCAAATCCACACAAGCATAATGGAAGAGCAACCCGGAGCCTTAACCTCTGCGCCACTTCAGCCCATTGCAAAGGGACTCACATGTGACCCCATCAAGATCACATATGGTGCTCCTAGGAGATAAGAAATTCCCTGAGCGGAATCGAATCCACACCATTATGTTTCTGCTTTCAGTGGAATAATAATACCAGCAAAATCCAAGGGATTGACCATGTCCTTGGAAGGAATACCTTGTCCTGGATTTATTCCGAGACGGAACTGTCTCAGAATGAACCAGCAACCATGAAATTCCCGTCACATTCACACGCACATTTAGTCTTGACGCGTAATTACTTCAGACAGTTTATCTCTCACGTGAAGAAGTATGTACGGAGAGAGAAGTGAAGGTGATGTTTTAGCTCGATGGGCTTTCTCATATGGCTGAACCTGAACTGGGTAAAATTCCCGGGAATTCAGTTTTATTCGTTTCGTTTTATTAATTTTGCTGCAACTTCACTCTGTTCATTCCAAGTGAAGTGAATTGGATTTATATGATTGGAACGGTTAATGTTGTGTTCAATTTTGCTCCGAATTTATTTCAGCTTAAAGAAAATACTGATGAGAAAAACAGATGATTAAACTACAAAGCAATATGTCAGTTTTGATGCTTCGTTACTTTGGCAGATTTCAGTGGGTATCAAATGAACCCAACATCATGGCGATCGTCCTACCACCTTTAAGGCATGGGATTAAAGCAGGAAATCGATCTCTAAGAGACTGGTCATTTCCTGTTCATTATGGAATAGCTTGCCTTGACAATATGCCAAATCTGCTCAGTTCCATTTATAATGCTTCATATGGAATATTAATAGAAATCTTTCAAAACTCTGAGGTTTTTTTTTGCTGAATCTTACTCAGTTGCAGACGTTTCCGATATTTCTTTGCATCTGAAGTCGTCCAAATTAGATATTGTTTCCTCCCACCTTCTACCCCCCACACCCCACTTTTACACTTTTACCTGGCCGCAGGCTGTTTCTCTCCTGGTGAAATTTACTGCTTGTTTCTCTCTAAATGTGCCTTTCCAAATATTTTGGAAACTGATTCTCTGAGTGACAGAAATTCTGCTCCCATCATTTATTTGTCCTACATCGATGGTTTTGAAAGCCTGACGTTCAGACATATACGAACTTGAAAGAGTGAATTTTCCATATATTTACTCTCTCCAAATCTCAAATACGCTGGAAAACTTCCATTCGGTTTTCCTTGGTTCAGTGTCAAATTTTCCAAAACACAAATAAATAAAACTCCATCCCCACTAAATGCCGTCAGCATCGTCTCTAAGGTCTTAGCGGCCCAGTAAATGCTGGCAGTGTCCTGTCTGATAGAATCACAGATTCCCTACAATGCAGAAAGTGCAGTTCAGTCAATCAGGTCTGTCGGGAGACTCTGAGCAGCATCTCAACCAGACCTAGCTCCCGTCCCTATCCCCGCAGGCCTCTGGTTTATGATTTCAAATAAACCTGCTGGAATAAAACCTGGCATCGTGTGGCTGCTGGACTTATCACTGCGTTACCCAATGGCTAACTCATTTAACTTCCTGAATTCACTCCCTGGAAACATCAGCGCAATTTAACAGGCCAAACCACCTAACCTACAGACTTAAGAGCAGTGCGAACCACTGAGCAAATGTACCATCACATTGAACACTATCTGCATCATGTGTAATGGCTTTACACTCTGGCAACTCCACCGAGTGAAAGAAAGCTGCGCCCACCAACCCGAATTCAAAGCATCCAAACGCGGTTCTACGCTGTACAACCTCAGTAGGTCTGCTGGAACTGTTTCTGCACTCAGATTTAAAATGGGTTTATTCTGTTTTCTTCCTCAGATTCCTGCTTTAAATAAACATATCAGTCAGGAACAACTCTATATAATGGTTTCCATTGCAACACAAACACAATGTGCAGTTGGCTGAAGTTACGTCTTTGCACTTTCACTGACACTCTGTCTCCCCAGGAGCTGCAGTCCTTCCCCAGCTGATTCAGACAGCACTGTCCTTCCTGTGACATTTCCCATCGAGAATCAAAGGTCAGGCATGAATAACCTTCACTGGGGAACACAGCGACAGGTTTAAAACATTCACGAAGCCCCCACCGGAGAATTGAGCCCAGTGACAGGAGTGGACACTAACCACGATACTGTGGCGGACAACATCATCGAAGGAGCCCCTTCAGCCTTTTGTGGCCGCACTTGTCCAACACAACTGCCTAACGACCTGAATCAAGGATTCCATCGTTTAGCCCATAATCTTATATGTTTTGGCATCACAAATTAACATCTCAATTTTTTTAAGGGTTAGAATGATTTCCGCCTCTCTGACCCTTTCCGCAAATCTACTCAAACCTTTCTGCCTTTTCCCGAAATCTCTTGGCCCCAGTGTTCGATCCCTCCAACAATAACAAACGCTTCTTTCAGTCTATCCTATCCATATCCCTCAGTATTTAGTACATCTCAGTCATGTCTTCTCCAAACTCCTCTGCTCGGTGACAAACAACCCCAGTCTGTCCAATCTTTCCTCACAACTGAAACTCTTCAGCCCAGACAATATCCCAGTGAATCTCTACTGCACCGTTCCCAGTGCGATCACATCCATGCAGTACTCTGAATTGCAGAACTGCACACAGTCATCTGGCTCGGGCCAAATGTACCTTTTTTTCTATTCTGTTACAGTATGAGGGCGTTGCTGGCTCGGACGTACTGATTGCTATCCCTAATTGCACAGCGGGCAGTTGAGACTCAACCATCTTGCAGTGACTCTGGAGTCACATGGAGGCCCGAGCAGGTAAGAATGGCAGTTTCATTCCTTAAATGAGTCAGATTGTTTTTTTTTCAACAATTGAACATGGATATATAGGAGTTATTAGATTCGTAATTCCAGATATTTATTGAATCCCAATTTTACCACCGAGCATGGTCGGAGTGAAACCCAGGTCCCTGGTGTCTGAATTAACAGTTCAGTGTTCAGTGGTAATAGCGCTTGGCCATTCCAGAAAAGCAGTGAAACTGATCTTATCCAATTAAGTCGCTTTTCCCTGATACTGCTCTGTGCCATTTTCCTGAGCTGCCGTACTCCCCCCCCCCCCCCAATAATATCTGGTCCATATCAGTAAAAGCTGCTACATGAGTATTGATCTCACAACAGTGGTAACCAAATGGATAAAATGGTCTGTAGGTCCCGATGGTGGGGTTGGGGCACGTTCACCCAGCAACAGTGACCACAGCCACACACACTGATCGGTGTCAATGTGAGAGTCTGTATTAGATTCTGCAATACCTTAGTGAAATCGGAAATGACTCCGCAAACACGTGATGAAAGTGCAGTTCTCCGAAAGCTAGTGCCTCAATAAAACCTGTAAGACCATAACCTGGTGTTGTATCATTTTTAACTTTGTACTCCACAGTCCAACACCGGCATCTTCAAATTAATAAAAGGTGAGTATGAGAAGGAAAGTTCGGTTAGTGATCGTAGGAGGGGAGAAATCTCTGAGAACTGGTGGATTTGAATTCTGACATATGAAACCACAGAGATGTGAGCGAGCAGAGCTTGAAGGAAAAAAAATCACCTTGGAGAAAATCAAAACTTTAAAACAACTGATTCCTTTGTGTTTCGCACAACACGGGCGCACATAGAACAATTGCAGCCATGATTCAGATTCGAACCGAGGTTGCTGCAGTCACAACGCAGAGTACTAACCACTATACGATCACAGCAAACCACAGACGAACGCACTAGACACACGTTATAAGTAACGTATCGTAAGAAATGTTAGGAAGAGCACCAAATGTACAATATCCGTGCTGAGCGAACAGTGGCAGATATGTGAGAACTCAGAATGGGCTGACAGTTTGACATCGGTTTCCCCCAGTGGCTGTGATGATTCCATTATTAATGTGTTGAGGGCTGAGATAAATAGATTTCTCCAAAACATCAAAGTCTCCGGGGACATTGCAGCTTTTGTTACCTGCACATCCACCAATATCATTTATTGAATCAGTTGCTCCCGGTGCAGTCTCCTGTACATTGGGGAGACTGGGCACCTTTTACCAGAGCGCTTTAGGGAACATCTCTGGGACACCCGCACCAATCAACCACACCGCCCCGTGGCCCAACGTTTCAACTCTCCCTCCCACTCTGCCGAAGACATGGAGGTCCTGGTCCTCCTTCACCTCCGCTCCCTCACCACCAGACGCCTGGAGGAAGAACACCTCATCTTCCACCTCGGAACACTTCAACCACAGGGCATCAATGTGGACTTCGACAGTTTCGTCCTTTCCCCTTCCCCCACCTCACCCCATTTCCAAATGTCCAGTTCGGCACTGTCCCCATGACTTGTCCAGACTTGGACTACCTGCCTATCTTCTATTCCAACTATCCATTCCACACTTCCTCCCGACCTATCACTTTCATCCCCTCCCCCACTCAACTATTGTACTCTGTGCTACCTTTTCCCCACCGCCACCCTCCTCTCACTTATCTCTCCACCCTTCAAGCTCTCTGCCTGTGTTCTTGATCAAGAACTTTTGCCCGAAACATTGATTTTACTGCTCATCGGATGCTGCCAGAACTGCTGTGCTCTTCCAGCACCACTAATCCGGGAATCTGGTTTCCAGCATCTGCAGTCATTGTTGTTACCAAGATTTTGTTGAAATGTATATTTCAATAACAATGCAGTTTAACATCGGTTACTTCACGAGTTTCCCCACACAAGGCAGTAACCACTGTTGCCAGATAGTCCCAGTTCCCAGCCCCAGAATCAGAGGAACTGAGTGGCGCAGTCGCGAAGAACCAACTTGAAATCGGGATGGGAATGAGGTCGCACAGATACTCGATGGCTCAAGTGACACAAAAGGAGAATGCACGGTATTTCTATGATGGTTTAGAGGCGCAAGCAATTCCGAGGTTGGGAGTGCTTCTGGTCAAAGGCGGGGCAGCAGGGAATATGTGTTCCCGTTTATATTAGCAGCAATCTACAGTGCATCTTGCTGAGACAGCTGAGTGCTACAACTGGAGCGTGGGCAGAAGTTTATTTTTGCTTCACTATCACCCATTTCCCTGGAATGAATTGCTTTTACCATTTTTATTTCCAATTGTTTAATATCTCCCTGCAGTCTGCGGCTTTCTTCCTCATGGTAAATTGCATGATTAACTGTTGTATGACCTGCACACTGCTAAATCACGGCAACTCCAAGTAAATATCAATCATTGATCTATATGAGAAAACAGTGGAACTCACAGCAGGTATGCTGCGTAGGTTTGAAGGCGACGCCAGAATTGTAGACAGTGGAGAAGAGTATCTAAGTTTCAAAAGGATCTTAATCCAATGTACTGAAAAATGCAACATTGAGTTCAATCTGGATAAATGGAAGGTATTGCATTTTGGTACAACAAAAAGAGTATGGCTTTACCTATGCCGGAGAACAGGAAAGCTCAGTGTGCAGGTACATAATTCCTTGTAATTTGCATTACCAACAGGCACGATGGTTCAAAGGCATTTAACAAACTTCCCTTCATTGCTCAGTCCTATGTGTATAGTAGGTGGGACGTTATGTTGAAGTTTTGCAGGACATTGATGAGGCCTCTTCTGAAATATTATGTCCAGTTCTGGTCGCCCAGTTTTAGGAATGATATTATTCAGCTGGAGAAGGTTCACAAAAGGTATGCACGCTTGTTGCCTGTGGAAGGTTTGAGTTATAATGAAAGGCTGGATAGGCTGAGACAATTTTCAGATTCGAGATCAGGTGCTGGAAAACCACATCAGGTATGGCAGCATCCAGGAGCAGGAGAATCATTATTTTTCGCGCAAGTGTCCTTCACCAGGCTCTTCCCCGAAACGTCGATTCTCCTGCTCCTGAAATGCTGCCTGGTCTGCTGTGCTTTCTCAGCCCAACACTCTCGACTCTGATCTCTCATCTGCAGTTCTCACTTTCTCCGAGTTGAGAGTGTTTTCACTCTAGGTTAGGGGTTTGAACGGCGACCTAACAGAAGTTTATGAATTATTGAGAGACAAGTTTTGAGTTAACGATAGCGGCCTTTTCCCAGGATGGGGATTTCAAGACGAGAGGGCATATGTTTAAGATGAAAAGAGAGAGATTTTATTTTTAAAAGCACATGTGAGGCATTTTTTTAGGGACGGTGTTTTACGTGTGCAATTAACTTGCTGAGGAAGTGATGGATGAGGGTATGTTTGCAACATTTAATGGACAATTGATTGCAAACATGAATGGGAAAGTGGGACTTTTAAAATAAATTTATTCATGACTCGTACATCAGTTATTTCCAAGAGGACATTTAAGAGTCAACCACGATATTAACCATCTGGAGTCTCATGTGCGACAGAGCAGATGAATATGACAGTTTGCTTCCTGAACTGGCATGAGTGAATCAGATGGGATTTTCCACACAACTGATTCAGGTCATCACGAGACTCTTCAATTCCAGGTGCTTATTGAATTCAATCTCCACCATCTGTCATGCCAGGACCTGAACTCTTTGTCCCCAAAATATTACCTGTTTTTTTGGATAAACAATACAGTAATAAAACTACAAGGGCATTATCACCACTCAGCGGGTACAGGAGGAGGCAGATGGGACAAGATTAGTTTGGCAGTATGTTCAGCATGGATTGGTTGGACTGACAGGCCTGTTTTCATGCTGTATGACTCTATGATTGACGCTATGGAACAAATAGCTGGTTGGGATTAACAGCAGCATTGACAGCATCACTGAATACCTGATGGGATATGTAATCCTGCTGGAGTTTCCGGAGGTTGGTTTGTTCAGTGATCCCTTCCCACACACGGGACTGGTGAACGGTCTCACCCCAGTGTTACTGATTAAATGACATTCCATTTCTATAGTTAATTACTCCCTTCCAGCTGTTCCCACATTGCCCTGCTTTCTCCGTTGAATCAGTGTCCTTTTTGATACACAGGGTGAATGATCCTTTCAACTTGTGTCCACACAAATACAAATCCTGTTTTCCATGTCGTGAATGTGTTTTTATTCTTCCTCATTCACCCACAGGGTGTGAGTATCACTGGTGAGGACAACATTTATTCTTCGCCCCTTGTTCGTTGCTGTCTGGCTACACTACAAACCCGGGTGCGATCCCAGCCTCGGGTGTCTGTCTGAGGGCAGTCTACACATTCTCTGTGTGTTTGCGTTTTTATTTCTCAAACTGACCAAAGATGTGCCAGTTACAGGGATCAACAATGGGAAATGCAGGCTTATGGGACAGGGAATACCATGGGGTCTGGTGGGATGTGCTTCGGATGGACCGTGTGGACTGGAAGGGCCGATTAGACTGCTTTGCCACGCGGTGGAGATTCTTGAATTAAGGGTCAGCTCATGTTTTTCTGGTCCTGGAGTCTCTCGTAGGCAGGACTGGGTGAAGATGGTTCAATCCCCTGCATTAGGGACATGAATGAACGGGATTTCAGGAAATTAAAATCATGATCTCTGTTCCTGAGGTCAGGCTTGTATTTCAGGTTTTATTCGTCGAACGTAAACATCACCGTTTCCGTGTCCCAACCCCCAAGGATGACTAGTTTAAAATATCACCCCAACACCACCTTCTCCAGGTTGATGTCTTGACTGTGTGGAAGAAGCTGATACTGAGCTGATGCGATCAAATGTAGCTGCCCCCGCCAGTGTCGGAAACACAGATCAAAACAGAAAAATCATCTTTTAAACCCACCACTGCAAAGTTAAGGGCTCAACACGCTCCACTTGTGCCTCTCAGTTGTCTTAGAAAGATGCGCCAGAAATCGCTATGATAGTATAAACGGGAACAACCATTCCCTTGAGCAGGAGCACATTCAACCGAGGAATTTCTTGCGCCTCTATACCATCACTGAATGACAAGACGCTCACCTATTGCATCACTGGAGCCAGAGAGTAACTCTGCGCACACATTCCCCTTCCCATTTCCGGTTGGATCTGGGTGGATGTGCCGTTGTTAAGCTGAAATACTATTGAAGCATACATTTCAACAATATCCTGTACTGTCCCCCGAGTCTTTGATGTTTTGTTGAAACCGATCAATCTCATCTTTCAACATTCACATTCAAGGGATCTCCACAGCCTCCGAGGACATTGAACTGAATGATTCAGCTCATTCTCAGTTCCCACATGTCTGTCACTGTTCGCTGAGTACTGATATTGTACATGTGCTGTTCTTCCGAACATTCCCTCTGCTAGTATACTTATTGCTGCTTGCAAGCATCCTGTTCAATGGTTGCTGTGATCGTGGTTGTCAGTATTTTGCATTGTGACCACAGCAACCTCACGGCACAAAGTGTTCTCTCCGTTGTCCTTTTTGTGATACACGTTAAGAAATTAATTGCTTTACCTTCAAATTCCGCTCTCTTACATCTCTGCGTTTCATATATCAAGGTTCAAACACACCCGTTGTCGGAGATTTCTCTCCTTCCCACGATCATTAAACCTCCTTTCCGTCCGTCCCCCCATTTCTCTGAGGCAATGCACAATCTATCACTGTCTTTCACATTCATACTGTTCTGTCTGTGCTGCTGCTGCGGTCACTGTTATTGGGTGAACGTGCCCCAATCCCACCATCGGGACCTTCAAACAAGTCGATCCATTTGGATACCGTGGTTGTGAAATCAATTCCCAAGTAGCAGCTTTTACTGACGTAGCCCAGAGACAATTGGAGCGTCAGGCTCATGGAAAATACCCAGGGCAGTTTTGGTGAAAAGATATTTTATTGGAAAAGATCAGCTTTTGTGGCTTTCTGTGTTGGTCTTGTGGTAATTTCATATGACTGATAGTCCAGAGACTGAGGTAATATTCTGGTTCCTCGGGCTTGAATCCCACTATGGCATGATTGTCAAATTTGGATTCGAAAAATATCTGCAAGGAAGAATCTAATGACTATTATATATCAATTGACAATTGTTGAAAAAAAATCTGTTCCATTGATGTCATTTCGGGATGGAATTTGCTATCCTTACTTGGTCTAGGCTGCATGTGAATTCAGACTCATCGCAATATGATTGAGTCTCAACTGCCCTGTGGGCAATTCGGAATGGGTAATAAATTCTGCATGGCCAGAAGCGCCCTCATACTAATCCAGATATTTTAAAACAAATGCCCATTAGGCTCTAGCAAGAGTGTTGTGTGCAGTTTTGCAAGCCACATAATAGCAGGGATGTGATCACACTGAGAGAATTGCAGGAGATATTGACTGGGATACTGTTTGGGCTGATGCATTGCAATTGTGAAGAAAGACAGGACAGAGTGGAGTGTTTGTCGCAGTGTAAAGCAGATGTAGACAAGACATGATTGAGTTAGGGTATGGATAGTGTTGACTGAACGAGTTTCGCATTGATGGAGGGTCGATCAGCAGGGTCCAGAGATTTAAGGAGAAAGACAGAAAGGTTTGGAAGCTGTGCGAAAAAGCTTTATCAGCCAGTGGGCGGTTGGAATTTCGAATACACTGTCTGCATTTTTACAGAGCGGCAGATAGCCTTATAACCTGAATAAATATTCAGATGTGAACTTTTGATGCCAAGACATATAAGGCTGTGGGGTAAGCATTCTAAAATGGGATTCAGTTCATTAGGCAGTTGTTTTTGACAAGTGTGGCCACATTTGATTGAAGGGCCTCCTTCGAAACTCTTGTCCTCAGTTAATGTCCCCGCCTATGACAGGGCTCAATTTTACGCTGGTGACAGTGTAAACGTTTTAAAAGTGTCGCTCCATTCCCAAGTGCGGGTATTGATACCTGTCCTTCCATTCTCGATGGGGCATATCACAGGAAGGACAGTGCTGCCTGAATAAAGGTGTGGGAAAGGACTGCAACTCTCAGGGAGGCAGTGTCAGTGAACGGCCAAACACGTGACTTCTGCAAACTTCACCTTGTGACTGTGTTGGAATGAAAAGCATTTGACAGACTTGTTCCGGATTGAAGTATTTACTAGAAGCAGGAAGCTGACGACGAAACAACATAAACGCATTCAAATATGAGTGCAGAAACATTTCCCGCAGCACGAATGAAATTGTAAAAGACAGAGTAGTGTTTCCATACATTAAATTTGGGTTCATTTGCTTTGATCAGTTTTACCAGGGTATAAAACCATTAAAAAACATTACAGCATTTGCTCAGTTTGATGGAATATTGTCTCAGTAAGTCGCACTGCTGTTCAGAGGAAGGGTAAGGTTAATTGGCAAAGTTAAATTGCCCGCTCGTGTCCAGGGAGTGAATTAAGTAAGTTAGGTGAATTAGCCATGGGTAACGTGGGGATAAGGTCAGAAGTCACAGGAAGTCAGGTTATACTCCAACAGGTTTATTTGAAACAATAAGGGGGGAGGGATTCCCCTTTTTCAGGTGAAATATAAGGAAATAGGGAGGGGAGCTAGGTCTGGGTGAGATGCGCTTCAGAGAGTCAACACCGGCTCGATTGACTGAAATGCTCTTTCTGCAATGTAGGATTCTGTGATTCGATGAATTGATAATGACGGTGTTTACTGTGGTGTAAAGCCAGTAGATAAGATGCTGATGGGGCTGTACTGAGAATGAGATTTTATTCACTTGTCTTCTGGGAAAATTGAGAACAGTTATCCCTGAACCAAGGAAATCTTAATTGGTTTTTTTTTCAGGTTATGAAATATTTGGACAGAGTAAATAGGTGGAAAATTGTCACTTTTAAGTAAGTAAACATCTAGATGTCAGGCATTCAATACCTTTGATAAAACCTTTGAAGGACAAAAAATGATGAGAACAGAATCGCTGTCACTCCGAGAATCTGTTTTTGAAAATATTTGGAAAGGCACATTTGATGACATACAAGGAATAAATTTCACAAGGAGAGAGACAGCGTGTAGCTTGGTAAAGGTGCAGAGGTGGGGTGTAGTCGGTCCGAAGTTGCCGGGAAACAATGTCTAAGTGGGTTGACTTTAAATGTAAAGAAATTACGATAATGTGTGCAGCTGAATAAGATTCGGTTCCAAAACTCTGCATTTTGAAATATTTGGCATAATGTTCCACCTAAAGCATTGTAAATGGAACTGAGTGGATTTTTATTTATTGTGAAGGGAAGATATTACATTATGAATAGGAAGTGACCAGTTGCTTGGAGATCGACTTCCTGCTTTCATCACATGCGTTCAGGATGTGAGAACAAACACCATGATGTTTGGTCCATTTAATACTCAGTGAAATCTGCCAAAGCAACGAGCAACAAAACTGGTGGGTTTTCTTTTGCATTTTAACCCTCTGTTTTTCTAAGCAGTATTTTCCTTAAGCTAAAATAAATTTGCTGAGCAAATTTGAATACAACATTAATCGTTCCAATGAGATATATCTAATTCACTTCTGATTATTACAATAAACATTGTGATGTTTTAGCTAAATTAAAATGAAACGCATTTCTTGCGATTTAATCCAATTCAGGTTCAGCCATATGAGAAAGGCCATTGAGCAACAACATTGCCTTTATTTCACTCACCATGGCTGCTTCTTCACGTGATTGAGAAAGTGACTGAAGAAATTATGTGCCAAATGTAGGTGTAAATATTACGGAAAATTCTTGTCCTGTTTCATTCTGACTCAGTTCTGACTCAGAATGTATTAATGACAGCTATTCATTCTGACCAGCTTGGCTATTTATTGGAATTTGCTGTTATTATAATTCTAGTGAAAGCAGAAACACAATGGTGTGGATTCGATTCCGCTCTGGAACTTTCTCATCCATGACTTTCACCACATGTAACCTGATGAGGTCACATGTCACCCCACGACAAAATGTGCAGAGGAGACCGAGAGATTATGGTGGTGGGTTATGACACCGCTGTGCTCCACATTCACGGGTTCGAGTCACACTCTGGTTGCTAACTTTACGCACCGATCTAGCAGTTTTCCTTTGCACCTCACACTCTGGTATACACTGGATCGAGAATCTTGTTCTTGCCCTTCACTGCACGGAAGATTCACAAATAATCAACACCACATTAAAGTCGAAATGAAGAGTGAGAGCAGTCATTCTATCAATTGTAGATGACATTGGTGTAATGAGAAGGAACGCATTTTTCTTTCCGCCCTATATTCCATCTTGTCTTTCTATAAATTTACATCGAAACAAAGAGAAAAAAAATAACAAGAGATCGGGCGCACAGGTTTATCCAGTGGGGTTGTTCATGAGTATTTTAACCTAACACTTCACTCAAAGATCTGATCAGTATTTCAAACAGTCACTCGGAATTGGAACCACAGAAAATTTCTCCAATGAAACGAACCTTTCATTCTTTCACCAATTTCTGCTGTGTGTGAATCATGCAACGATCCATCATCCAACGTGATCGCTGACTGAGAGCGTGCCAACTGTATAAGATCTAGCAACTTCCTTCAGCAATCACAGCTTCTGTACACAGCCACCTGTGCTGGGCCCAGTGTCATTTGTTGCCCCCAGATCACAGCACATTTCTTTTTCCTGTTTTTATGAGCTTTGTTCATAATCTGTCTGATCTGTTTAATAAACCTTTTCTGTCACTTCATCCCATCCCCTCACAATTCTGAACTTATGAATAAAATAAGGCGTTAGATGAAATGTTAAACCAAGTGGAAGTATGGTATTCAGCCCAAGGAGTCTGCTCAACCATTCAACGAACTCATGGTTGATCTGATTTGGAGATGCCGGTGTTGAACTAAGTAAAAAATCACACAACACGAGGTTAGAGTCCAGCAGGTTTACGTGGAAGCTCTAGCTTTCTGACCGATGCTCCTTCATCAGGTGATAGTCACCTGACTGTAACCTGATGAAGGAGCGTCGCTCTGAAAGCTAATGTGCTTCCAATTAAACCTGTTGGACTATAACCTAGTGTTGTGTGATTCTTCACATAGTGGATCTGATAATCTTGAATTCCTTTCTGCTCACTTAGCTCGACAAAGTTTCATCATCTTTCTGATTAACTATCTGGCACAGTTTGAAAATACCCAACCACACAGTCTCAACAGCGGTTACTGGAAAATGCCACAATTTCTTCGACCCCTGAGCAAAGAACTTACTGCTCATTTCTGAATTAAATGGGCAATATCTAATTCTGAGCTTATGTCCTCTGGTGCTCTCCTCAGAGCATAGGGCAAGCCAAATGCTCGTATCTACCCTGTCAAGATCCCACGAATATTGAACATATATAATTGTTATTATGTAATTATAAAGTTCCCCTCCTCCTCCTTTGTTTGAAGGAGAATAATCCCAGCCTAACCAATCATTCCACGAAGTGCTACTGTATTCAGAGTTAGAAACATGTTAGTAAGTCTGCGCTGTCACTTCCAGCATCCTTACATATTATTAAGACAGGTGGAGAAATTTCGTCAAGGAAACGGGTTGAAATTTCAGGCGCAGACGGGAATTGAAACTTGAAATCAGAAAGCGATTAGAATCGGATTGACCCCCAGAAGGATCAAATATAGCAAAAATATCTCTGACAAATGAGAATCTAATCATGTTCGATTGACATTCAATGGCTTCAATGTAACTGAATTCCTCCGTGTAATCGTCCTGGGAGCTAGAAATTAAGGAAAAATGGAACCTGACCCCCCGTATAAAGAAGTTGACGACAAAAATCTGTCCGTGGGTCAACTTTGTTTGATTATTAACTCAACTCTTGTCTCCGTGCAGCCTACATCGTCCGCAACACACAAATTAGATGTTTAACAGAACTCTCTCCATTTGCCGAGGTGGGTGCAGCTTCAATCCCACTGAAGGAACTGGACACCCTCCACGACAATGCAGTCACTTAACTGTATATTGTTCAACACCTGAATATTTATTCCCTTAACTGTTAAGGCACAATTGAAGCAGAGTACACCACATAGAAGATTCTCTGGAGTTAGTTATCCAGGCTTTGTTGACAGAACATTCAAAGCTCAACAACTGTACCGACCATAAGGACAAGTTTGAAGATGCACTGAACCTTCACCATTTGCAAATTTGCGTCCAAGGCTCATACCAGCATGACTTGGAGAGGAATCAGTGGTAAATTCATTGAGTGGTGAAGTAGTTTGATGGGCAAAGATTTATACTTCAGCCCACTATCTTTCATCTTTCAATGTTTAAAAATATAGATTATTGCATGGACCAGACTTGTGCTCGTTCCTTTAGTTGTTTTCTAAACTGGCGGTTGCTAAAGATCGAATATCATCCACAGTCTGTGGTCAACAATAGAAAATATCCAAAAACCTCTCGAACAATTGATCTCCCTGTCCCTGTCTTCAGGGATCTGTGAATGCCCATTCCAAGATCTCTTTGTTCCTGCTCACCAATCAGAATCCTCACTCTTATTGTTACAACTCCCCAAATTCACCACCACTCATTGGTCTGGATTCAATTGTATTCACCATTTTGCCTTTCCACCTGATGGATACATCCCTGCGGTCCCTGACATTATTCATCAGAGTCAACTACACGACTATGTATCGTTACTGAACTTCTAAATCATGACTCCTAATAAAACAATTTGAATTATTGATCTACATCAGGAAACAGTGGTACTTCACTGGGAAAAAGCATCCAAACAATGTTCCTTTCTGCATGGGATGAACAACTGCCATGTTCCAATCTACAAGGGTTGCTAGACCAGTATCTCACCACTACTTTTGCAGATGACACAAAGATTGGTGCAGTAGCCAGAAAACATAGAGGACAGTCAAAGAATGAAGGGGAATATAGATAGACAGAAGAGTTGAGCAGAGAAGTGGCAAATGGAGTTCTGTCCAAGCAAATGTGAGGTGATGATTTGGGGAAGTCTAATTCCAGAGCCAAGTATACAGTAAACGGAAGAGCCATGGGTAAACTTGATGAGAAGAGAGATCTGGGAGTTCAGGTCCTTTGTACCCTGAAGGTGACTGCACAGGTGGATAGAGTGGTCAAGAAGGCATATGGCATGCTTGCCTTCACCGGATAGGGCATTGAGTATAAGAGCAGGCAAGCCCTGCTAAAATTGTACAAGAGTTTGTTTCGGCTGCGTTTAGAATACTCTGTGCAGTTCAGGTCGCCAGACTACCAAAATTATGTGGACGTTTAGGAGAGAATGCGGAGAAGGTTTACACAGAAGTTGCCTGGTATGGAAGACGCAGGCTCTGAAGAGAGGTTGAGTCGATTACTTCTGCTTTCATTAGGCAAAAACGAGTTTGAGGGGATCTGATTGAGGTCTACGATATCATGACGGGTACAGACAGGGTGGATAGAGATAAGCTTTTTCCGAAGATGAGGGCTTCAATAATGAGAGGTCATGCATTCAATGAGAGAGGTGAAACTTTTAAGGGAGATAGACATGGAAAGTATTTTACACAGAGGGTGGTCGGTGCTGGAATGCGTTGCCAGCAGAGGTAGTAGAGGCAGCATGGTAGATTATTTGAAGATGCACCTGGACAGATGCATGATGAAGTGAGGAGCAGAGAGATACGGATGCTTAGAAATTGGGCGACATGTTTAGTGAGTTGATTTGGACTGGCTCAGGTACGGCAAGGAAGAATCTGATGACTATTATATATCCATTGACAATTGTTGAAAAAAAATTCCAATGATGTCATTTCGGGATGGAATTTGCTATCCTTACTTGGTCTGGCCTGCATGTGGATGAGATTGATCGATTTCGACAAAACATCAAAGACTCGGGGGACAGTACATGATATTGTTGAAAAGGATGCTTCAATAGCATTTCAGCTTAACATTGGCACAGCCGCCCATATCCAACCAGAAATGGGGGTGGGAATGTGTGCGCGGAGTTACTCTCTGGCTCCAGTGATGCAATAGGTGAGCGTCCTGTCCTTCTGTGATGGGAAAGAGGCGCAAGAAATTCCTCGGTTGAGTGTGCTCCCGCTCAAAGGAATGGTTGTCCCCATTTATACTATCATAGCGATTTCTGGCGCATCTTTTTAAGAGAGCTGAGTGGCACAAGTGGAGGATGTTGAGCCTTAATTTTGCAATGGTGGGTTTAAAAGATGATTTTGCTGTTTGGATCTGTGTTTCTGACACTGGCGGTGGCAGCTACATTTCCTCGCATCAGCTCAGTATCAATTTCTTCCACACAGTCAAGACTTCAATCTGGAGAAGGTGGTGTTGGGGTGATATTTTAATCTAGTCATCCTTGGGGAAACGGTGATGTTTACTTTCTACGAATAAAACATGAAATATAAGCGTGACCTCAGGAACAGAGATCATGACTTTAATTTCCTGCAATCCCATTCATTCATGTCCCCTATGCAGGGGATTCAACCATCTTCACCCAGTCCTGCCTACGAGAGACTCCAGGACCAGAAAAACATGAGCTGACCCTTAATTCAAGAATCTCCACCATGTGGCGAAGCAGTCTAATCGGCCCTTCCAGTCCACACGGTACAGCCGAAGCGCATTCCACCAGACCCCACGGTATTCCCTGTCCCATAAACCTGCATTTTCCATTGTTGATCCCTGTAACTGGCACATCTTTGGTCAGAGGGAGAAATAAAAATGCAAACACACAGAGAATGTGTGGACTGCCCACAGACTGGGATCACACCCCGGTGTGTGATGGAGCCAGACAGCAACTAACGAGAGGCGAAGAATAAATGTTGTCCTGACCAGTTATACTCACACCCTGTTGGTGAATGAGGAAGAATGAAAACACATTCACAACATGGTAAACAGGATTTGTATCTGTGTGGACACAATTTAAAAGGATCGTCCACCCTGTGTAGAAAAAAGGACACCGATACAACAGAGAAAGCAGGGCAATGTGGAAACTGATGGAAGGGAGTTAATTGACCATATAAATGGAATGTCATTTAATCAGTAACACTGGGGTGAGACCGTTCACCAGTCCCAGCTGTGGTAAGGGATCACTGAACAAACCAACCTCCGGAGACTCCAGCAGGATTACATATCCCATCAGGTATTCAGTGATGCTGTCAATGCTGCTGTTAATCCCGATCCATGCTGAACATATTGCCAAATTAACCCATTCCAGTCTGCCTCCTCCTGTACCCGCTGAGTGGTGATAATGCCCTTGTAGTTTTATTACTGTGTTGTTCATCCAAAACTCAGGTAATATTTTGGGGACAAAGAGTTCAGGTCCTGGCATGACAGATGGTGGAGTTTGAATTCAATAAGCACCTGGAATTGAAGAGTCTCGTGATGACCTGAATCAGTTGTGTGGAAATTCCTATCTGATTCACTCATGCCAGTTCAGGAAGCAAACTGCCATATTCATCTGTTCTGTCCCACAGGAGAGTCCAGATGGATAATATCGTGGTTGATTCTTAAATGTCCTCTGGGAAATAACTGATGTACGAGTCATGAATACATTTATTTTAAAAGCCCCACTTTCCCATTCATGTTTGGAATCAATTGTCCTTTAAATGTTGCAAACGTACCCTCATCCATCACTTCCTCAGCAAGTTAATTGCACACGTAAAACACCGTCCCTGAAATAATGTCACACATGTCTCTTTTTTAAAAGATCTCTCTTTTCATCTTAAACATATGCCCTCTCGTCTTGAAATTCCCCGCCTGGGAACTCTAACTCTAACTCTATCGTTAACTCTAACTTGCCTCTCAATAATTCATAAACTTCTGTCAGGTCGCCGTTCAAATCCCTAACCTAGAGTGAAAACACTCTCAACTCGGAGAAAGTGAGAACTGCAGATGAGAGATCAGACTCAAGAGTGTTGTGCTGGGAAAGCACAGCAGATCAGGCAGCATTTCAGGAGCAGGAGAATCGACGTTTCGGGGAAGAGCCTGATGAATGACACTTGCGCGAAAAACAATGATTCTCCTGCTCCTGGGATGCTGCCTTACCTGATGTGGTTTTCCAGCACCTGATCTCGAATCTGAAAATTGTCTCAGCCTATCCAGCCTTTCATTATAACTCAAACCTTCCACAGGCAACAAGCGTGCATACCTTTTGTGAACCTACTCCAGCTGAATAATATCATTCCTAAAACTGGGCGACCAGAACTGGACATAATATTTCAGAAGAGGCCTCATCAATGACCTGCAAAACTTCAACATAACGTCCCAACTACTATATACATAGGACTGAGCAATGAAGGGAAGTAAGGTAAAAACAATGACTGCAGATGCTGAAAATCAAATACTGGATTAGTGGTGCTGCAAGAGCACAGCAGTTCAGGCAGCATCCAACGAGCAGCGAAATCAACGTTTCGGGCAAAAGCCCTTCATCAGGAATAAAGGCAGTGAGCCTGAAGCATGGAGAGATAAGCTAGAGGAGGGTGGGGGTGGGGAGAGAGTAGCAGAGAGTACAATGGGTGAGTGGGGGAGGAGATGAAGGTGATAGGTCAAGGAGGAGAGGGTGGAGTGGATAGGTGGAAAAGACGATAGGCAGGTCGGACAAGTCAAGGAGACAGTAACTGAGCTGGAAGTAGAAACTAGGATGAGGTGGGGGAAGGGGAAATGAGGAAGCTGTTGAAGTCCACATTGATGCCCTGAGGTTGAAGTGTTCCGAGACGGATGAAGAGGCGTTCTTCCTCCAGGTGTCTGGTGGTGAGGGAGCGGCGGTGAAGGAGGCCCAGGACCTCCATTTCTTCGGCAGAGTGGGAGGGAGAGTTGAAATGTTGGGCCACGGGGCGGTGTGGTTGATTGGTGGGGGTGTCCCAGAGATGTTCCCTACAGCGCTCTGCTAGGAGGCGCCCAGTTTCCCCAATGTACAGGAGACTGCACCGGGAGCAACGGATACAATAAATGATATTGGTGGATGTGCAGGTAACAAAAGCTGCACTGTCCCCGGAGTCTTTGATGTTTTGGAGAAATCTATTTAACTCAGCCTTCAACACATTAATGATGGAATCACCACAGCCACTGGGGGAACCGATATTAAACTGTCAGCCCATTCTGAGTTCCCAAATATCTGCCATTGTTCGCTAAGCACTGATATTGTGCATTTGGTGCTCTTCCTAACATTTCTTATGATAGTGTACTTATTGTGCATGCTTAGTGTGTTTGGCTGTGGGTTGCCGTGATCGTATAGTGGTTAGTACTCTGCGTTGTGGCCGCTGTAATCTCGCTTCGAATAAGTGTCACGGCAGTAATTCCTCTATGTGTTCCAGTCTTTTGTGAAACACAAAGGAATCAGTTGTTTTAAAGAGGCGCAAGAAATTCCTCGGTTGAGTGTGCTCCAAGGTGATTTTTTCCTTCAAGCTCTGCTCGCTCACATCTCTGTGGTTTCATATGTCAGAATTCAAATCCACCCGTTCTCAGAGGTTTCTTCCCTCCTACGATCACTAACCGAACTTTCCATCCCATAACCCCCATTTCATTAATTTGGAGATGCCGGTGTTGGACTATGGAGTACAAAGTTAAAAATGACCCAACACCAGGTTATGGTCTTACAGGTTTTATTGAAGCACTAGATTTTGGAGCGCTGCTCTTTCATTTTGTGTTTGCGGAGTCATTTCCTATTTCACTAAGGCATTGCAGAATCTAACACTGACTCTCACACTGACACCGATCAGTCTGTGTGGCTGGGGTCACTGTTGCTGAGTGAACGTGCCCCAACCCCACCATCGGGACCTGCAAACCATTTGATCCATTTCGTTACCACTGTTGTGAGATCAATACTCATGTAGCAGATTTACTGATATAGACCAGATATTATTTGGGGGTGGGGGTCAAGCTCAGGAAAATGGCACAGAGCAGTATCGGGGAAAAGCGACTGAATTGGATAAGATCAGTTTCACTGCTTTTCTGCAATGGCCGAGCACTATTACCACTGAACACTGAACTGTTAATTCAGACACCAGGGACCTGGGTTTCACTCCGACCATGCTAGGTGGTAGAATTGGGATTCAATAAATATCTGGAATTACGAATCTAATAACTCCTATATATCCATTTTCAATTGTTGAAAAGAAAACAAAACCATCTGACGTCATTTAAGGAATGAAGCTGCCATTCTTACCTGCTCGGGCCTCCACGTGACTCCAGACTCACTACAATATGGTTGAGTCTCAATTACCCGCTGTGCAATTAGGGACAGCAATCAATACTGCCGAGTCAGCGACGCCCTCATACTGTATCAGAATAGAAAAAAAAGTTCATTCGGCCCTAGCTAGATTACTGTGTGCAGTTCTGCAATTCAGAATATTGCATGGATGTGATCGCACTGGGAACGTTGCAGGAGAGATTCCCTGGGATATTGTATGGGCTGAAGAGTTTCAGTTGTGAGGAGAGATTGGACAGACTGGGGTTGTTTGTGGCCGAGCAGAGGAAATTGGAGAAGACATGACTGAGATGTACTAAATACTGAGGGATATGGATAGGATAGACTGAAAGAAGCGTGTCTTATTGATGGAGAGATCGAACACTGGGGCCAAGAGATTTCGGGAAAAGGCAGAAAGGTTTGAGTAGATTTGCGGAAAGGGTCAGAGGGGCGGAAATCATTCTAACATGAAAAAAAATTGAAATGATAATTTTTGGTGCCAAAACATGTAAGATTAAAGGGCTAAACAATGGAAAACTTGATTCAGATCGTTAAGCAGTTGTGTTTGACAAGTGCGGCCACAACAGGCTGAAGGGCCTCCTTCGATGTTGTTGTCCTCCACAGTATCGTGGTTAGTGTCCCCGCCTGTCACAGGGCTCAATTCTCCGCTGAGGGCATCGTAAAGATTTTAAACCTGTCGCTCTGTTACCCAGTGAAGGTAATTAATGCCTGTCCTTCCATTCTCGATGGGAAATGTCACAGGAAGGACAGTGCTGTCTGAATCAGCTTGGGAAGGACTGCAGCTCCTGGGGAGACAGAGGGCCAGTGAAAGTGAAAACACGTCACTTCAGCCAACTGCACATTGTGTTTGTGTTGCAATGAAAACCATTATATAGAGTTGTTCCTGACTGATGTTTTTATTTAAAGCAGGAATCTGAGGAAGAAAACAGAATAAACCCATTCAGATCTGAGTGCAGCAACATTTCCATCAGAACTACTGAGGTTGTACAGCGCAGAACCGCGTTTGGATGCATTGAATTCGGGCTGGTGGGTGCAGCTTGCTTTCACTAGGCGGAGTTGCCAGTGTGTAAAGCCATTGCACATGATGCAGATTGTGTTCAATGTGATGGTACATTTGCTCAGTGGTTCGCACTGCTCTTAAGTCTGTAGGTTAGGTGGGTTGGCCTGTTAAACTGCGCTGATGTGTCCAGGGAGTGAATTCAGTAAGTTAACTGAATTAGCCATGGGTAACGCAGGTTTTATTCCAGCAGGTTTATTTGCAATCAGAAGCCAGAGGCCTGCGGGGATGGAGAAGGGAGCTAGGTCTGGTTGAGATGCTGTTCAGAGTCTCCCTATAGACTCGATTGGCTTAATTGTACTTTCTGCATTGGAGGGAATCTGTGATTCTATCAGAGAGGACACTGCCAGCGTTTACTGGGCCGCTAGGACATTAGAGAAGATGCTGATGGCGTTGAGTAGGGATGGAGTTGTATTTATTTGTGTTTTGGAAAATTTGAAACTAAACCAAGGAAAACTGAATGGAAGTTTTCCAGAGTATTTGAGGTTTGGAGATAGTAAATATGTGGTAAATTCACTCTTTCAAGTGCATAAATTTCTGAAAGTCAAGATTTCAAAACAATCGATGTAGGACAAATAAATGAAGGGAGCAAAATTTCTGTCACACAGACAATCCGTTTCCAAAATATTTGGAAAGGCACATTTAGAGATACAGAAGCAGTGAGTTTCACCAGGAGAGAGACAGCCTGTGGCCAGGTAAAAGTGTAAAGGAGGGTATAGGGGGTAGAAGGTGCGAGGAAACAATGTCTAATTTGGACGACTTCAGATGCAAAGAAATATCTGAAACGAATGCAGCTGAGTAAGATTCAGCCAAAAATCTCAGAGTTTTGACAGATTTACATTAATATTCCACATGAACATTATAAATGGAACTGAGCAGATTTTGTATATTGTCAAGGAAAGCTGTTCCATAACGAATAGGAAGTGACCCGTCTCTTGGAGATCGATTTCCTGCTTTGATCCCATGGCTTTATGATGGGAGGGCAATCGCCGTGATGTTGGGTTCATTTGATACCCACAGAAATCTGCCGACATAACTGAGCATCAAAACTGACATCTTGTTTTGTCGTTCAACCTTCTGTTTTTCTCATCAGTATTTTCTTTAAGCTGAAATAAATTCGGAGCAAAATTGAATGCAACATTAAACGTTCCAATCACATAAATCCAATTCACTTCCGATCATTGGAATGAACAGAGTGTAGTTGCAGCAAAAGTAATAAAATGAAACGAACAAAACTGCATTTCCGGGAAGTTTACCCAGTTCAGGTTCAGCCATATAGGAAAGACCATCGAGCTAAACCATCACCTTCACTTCTCTCTTCGTATATACTTCCTCGCGTGAGAGAGAAACTGTCTGAAGAAATTATGCGTCGACACTAAATATGCGTGTGAATGTGACGAGAATTTCATGTTTGCTGGTTCATTCTGAGACAGTTCAGACTCGAAATAAATCAAGGACAAGGTATTCTTTCCAAGGACGAGGTCAATTCCTTGGATTTTGCTGGTATTATTATTCTGCTGAAAGCAGAAACGTAATAGTGTGAATTCGATTCCGCTCGGGGAATTTCTTGTCGCCTCGGGGCACCATATGTGATCTTGATGTGGTCACATGTGAACTCCTTTGCCATGGGCTGAAGTTGCCCAGAGGTGAAGGTGACGGGTTGCTCTTCCATTGCGCATGTGTGGATTTGAATCCTTCTCTGGCTGTTACTTCCATCATAAGCAGCTGTAGTTTCCCTTTGTGCCTCGCATCTTCGGATACTTTGGATGGAGAATCTTGTTTTTGCCCTTCAATGCACTGGAGATTTTTGATAAATCGATACCTCATCAAAGTCGAAGTAAAGCAATTTGAGTCCGTTGTAAGTTACATTGGGATAATGAAAAAGAAGTGCAAACGTTTCTTTCCTCCTTTCATTCCATCTCGACTTTCTATGAATTGACATCGAATGAAAGGGGAACAAATAAGGAGAGATCGGGTGCAATAGTTTATCCAGTGGGATTGTAAATTTTAATGTCACACTCCACACAAAGTTCTGATCAGTATTTTAAACAGTCAATTGAATTGGAACTGCAGAAAACCTTTCCAATGAAACGAATCTTTCATTCTTTCACAATCAGACCGCGATCCATCATCAAGCGTGATCACCAAGTTGGCAACAATATTAGATCCACCAATTTTCTTGAGCAATCACAACGTCTGCAAATACCCATCTGCGGTGTGCCCAGTGCCATTTGTTGTATCCAGGCAACAGCACATTTCCTGTTAATGAACTTATGAGCTTAGTTCCTGTTCTGTCTGATCAGTTTGAGAAACCTTTTCTATCACTTCATCCCATCCCCTCAGAATTCTAAAGGTATCAATAAAATAAGGCATTAGACCAAATGATGTAGGATTTCAAATCGTCCTTTCAGCCCATCGAGTCTGCTCCACCATTCAACGAACTAATGGCTGATCTGATAATCCTCAACTCCATTCTCCAGCATTGCCTCGACAAAGCTTCATCATCTTTCTGGTTAAATATCTGTCTGGCACAGTTTGACAATACACAACAACTCAGCCTCAACAACAATTTCGGCAAGGAGTTCCACCGATTCACTGGCCCCTGAGCAAAGAAATTACTCCTCATTTCTGAATTAAATAGGCAATACCTAATTCTGAGTTCACGTCCTCTGGTGCTCTCCTCATACCAGAGGGTAAACCACCTGCCCGTAACTACCCTGTCAAGATCCCATGAATATTGAACGTTAATAAATGTTACGATGTGATTACAGAGCTCCCCTCCGGCTCCTTTGTTTCAAGGAGAATAATCCCAGCCTAACCAATCATTCCACGAAGCTCCATTTTCTCCAGTGTTGACAATATGTTCATTAATCTCTGCTGTCCCCTGTAGCGTCCTTACATATTATTACAGCAGGAGGAGACATTTATGCGAAGAAACGGTTGAAATTTCAAGCACAGACGGGAATTGGATCTTGAAATCAGACAGTGACTGGAATCAGATTGGTCCACACAAGGCCGAAATAGAGTAATGATCACTCTGATAAATGAGAATGTAATCATATCTCATTGACATTCAATAACTTTACTGTTAACAAATTACCCCGTATAATCGTCAACAGAGCTATTATTTCGGGGAAAAAGCTTATAGAAACTGGCTACATAAACACTTTGACAACAATAACATGTTCTTGAGACATATTTTGATTATAAACTCAACTCATTGTTCTGTGAATCCTACATCGTTTGCAAGGCACAAATGAGACGTGGAATATAACTCTCACTATTTGGCTAGATTGGTGTAACTTCAATAACACTTTAGGAACTGGACACCGTCCACGACAATGCAGTCACTTGAGTGTACGCTCTTCAATACCTGCAATATTCATTCCCTTCACCGCTAAGGTGCAATTGCAGCAGAGTGCACCAACTATAAGATGCACTGAAGTCAGTCATTCAGGCATTTTTGAAAACCTTCAAAGCTCAACAGCTTTGAAACGCCACAATTTTCAAGTTACCCTCCAAGGACCACAGCACCCTGACTTGGAAAGGAATCAGTGAGAAACTCATTGGTGAAACGGTCTTGATGGGCAAAGTTGCATACTTTAGCCTTCCATCTTTTATCTTACAATTTGAAGAAAAATGTTGATTTATGCCGTGACCAGACTTGTGATCAGGCCTTTAGCTGTTCCCTAAACTGGTGGTTGCTGAAGTGCTGCTATCATCCACAGCCTGTGGTCAAAAATAGAAAATATCCGAAAACCCTCTCAATCAACTGACTCCGCTCAAGATTAGAGTGGTGTTGGAAAAGCACAGCAGGTCCGGCAGCATCTGAGTAGCAGGACAAATGGGCGTTTCAGGCAAAAGCCCTTCATTAGGAATGAACTGGGAGCACATGGGATGGAGAGATAAATGGGAAGGGGGTGGGGCTGGGGAGAAGGTAGCTGAGAGTGCTGTAAGTGGATGCATGCGGGGGTTGAACATGATATGTCAGAGAAGTAGGTGGAGTGGATAGGTGGGAATGAATATACACAGGTGGGACAAGTCAGGCGGACGGTGTTGAGCTGGAAGGTGGGAACTCGGGTAAGGTGGGGGAGGGGAAATGAGTCAACGGGTGAAGTCCAAATTGATGCAATGGGGTTGAAGGGTCCCGAGGCTGATGATGATGCTTTCTTCCTCCAGGCATCGGTTCGTGAGTCAGTGGCGATACAAGAGGCCCAGGACCTAGATGTCCTCGGGAGAGTGGGAGGGATAATTGAAAGGTTTGGCGATGGGGCACTGGTGTTGATTCTTGCGGGTATCCTGGAGATATTCTCTGAAATGTTGTGTGAGAACACATCTCCTCTGTCCAACTTAGAGGAGACCGCATCGGCAAGAATGTATACAAGAAATCACATGTGTGGAAGTGCAGGAGAAACTTTGATGGATGTGGAAGCCTCCATTAGAGCCTTGGACAGAGGTGAGGAGGTAGATGTGGGCGCAGGTTTTGCAGTGACAGGGAAATTTATATTTCCATCCCCACCCCTATCCAGTTTTCACAAAGACTGTTTCCTCCACGATTACCGAGTCAAGTCCACGCCCTTCAATGACGCACGCTCCCCTCGTGGCACCTTCCCCTGCCACCACAGGAATTGTAAAACCTGCACCCACATCTTCCCTCTCACATACTTCCAAGGCTCCAATGAGCCTTCCACATCCATCAAATGTGCATGTGCACTTCCACACATGTCATTTATTGCATCTGTTGCTCGCGATGTGGTCTCCTCTACACTGGGGCCAACAGACACATTCTCGGAGAGAGCTTCAGAGAACATTTCCAGGTAACCTGCAACATTCAACTCCAACGCCACATGACTAAAAACATCAGTTTCCACGTCCCCCGACTCTCCCAAGCACATGCAATTCCTGGGTCTCCTCCACCGCCATTCCCTCACCACTAGACGCCAGATCTTCCACCTTGCGACCCTCAACACAAGGGCATCTTCGTGGTCTTCACCAGTTTCCTCATCTCCCCACGGCCACCTTATCCGAGATCCAATTTTTTAACTTGGCACCATCCTACTGAACTGCCCCACCTGTCAATCTTCCTTTCCACCTATCCGCTCCACCCTCGTCTCCGACCTATCACCTTTAACCCCATCTCTGTCCACCTCTTGCACTCTCAGCTAAATTCTTCCCAGACCCAGTTCTCCCGTTTATCGCTCCACCCACGAGGCTCCCAGCTTTTTTCCTGATGAAGGGCGTTTGCCGAAACGTTATTTTTTTCTGCAACTCGGATGCTGCCTGACGTGCTGTGCTTCTTTAGTACCACTCTAATCTGGATTCTGATTTCCAGCACCTGCAGTACGCACTTCTGTCCATCTGATTCCCCTGTCTATTGATCTTGAATAGGCCGTTGCTAAAGTTCCAGCATCGTTTCCCTGCTCTTATATTCCCACCTGCGGTCAAGAACAGAAAGTATCTCCAACCTCACGAGACCACTTGATCCCTTGTCCAATCACCTTCAAACATTCGTGAATGTCTACTCCAATTTCTCTTTTATTACTTTAAACCACTCAGTATTCACACTTATATCATTAATCCTCCCCAAATTCATTATCACCCACTTCACTGGATTGAATTCCTTTCAGCACATTTTCTTGCCAATTGTTTCCAATCTCCCTGAAGTCTATGGCTCTCTTCCTCATGGTTAACGACATGAAGAATTGTTACCTGATTTGCAAGGAGCTAAATGATGGCCACGACAAATAATTAAAAATCGTTGACCTGTATGAGAAAACAACAGAACTCATAGAAGCCCTGGTTCATAAGCTTGCAAAAGACAGCAGAATTGGAGACTGCAAAGATGGTGATCTAAGATTCCAGAAGGATCTTAATCCATTGCGTCTTTGGGCTGAAAAATGTCACATGAAGTTCAATCTGGATAAATGGAAGGTATTGCATTTTGCTACATCAAATATTAGTAGGGCTTATACAATTAATGATAGGTCATTGCATCTGTTGTGGAACACCGAGGCCAGGAATGCAAGTAGATAATTCATTTTAATTTGCTTCATATATAGACAGAATGGTTAAAAAAAATGTCATCTTGCCTTCGTTTCTCAGTCCTTTGAGCGTCGGAGTTGGTACGTTATGTTGAAGTTGAATAGGATATTGGGTGATGCGTCTTCTGGAAAACTGTCCAGTTCTTGTCGCCCAGTAATAGCAAAGAAATTATTCAGCTGGAGTAGATTTAGAACAGGTATACCAGCGTATGGCTAGTGGGGAAGGTTTGAGTTATAACGAAAGGCTGGATAGGCTGAGAATATTTTCACTCGAGCACTGGAGTTTGAAAGGCGATCTGATAGAAATTTATAAATTATTGAGAGTTCGGCTGGAGTTAACTGTAACTGTCTTTTCTCCAAGGAGGGGCATTTCAATACGAGAGGGCAAATGTCCGAAGTGAAAAGAGGGATTTAAAAAAAGACATTAGAGGCTTTTTAAAACAGAGGATGGTTTATGTATGCAATTCACTTCCTGAGGCAGTGATGAATGAAAGTACATTTACAATATTTAAGGATATTTGGATCGATAAATGAGTTGGAAAGTATCAGTGGGATTAACAAAAGCTATTCATTCATGCCTAGTACATAATTTATTGCCCAGATGGAAGATCAGAATCAACCACGATATTATGGATCTGGAGTCACATACCAGCCAGACCAGATAGGTATGGCAGTTTCCTTCCGTCTCAGGCATTAGTGAATCAGACCTACAACAACTGATTCAACATCATCATTAGACTCTAGGTATTTGTTTAAATAAAATTCCAGCATCTGCCTTGCCAGGGTTTGAACCCATGTCCGCAGAATTATATCTGGACATTCATATTAACAATATCACAAGGGCATTATTAACCATCAGCAGTTACAAGAGCCATCAGATGCGACTCGTTTAGTTTGGCATTATGTTCAGTATGAGCTTGTAGGACTGAAAGGCCTATTTTCATGCTGTGTGAGTCTATGACTTTGACGCTATGAAACTGGCAGCTGGTTTGGATTAACAGCAGCGTTGACAGTTTAGTTGATCTCCTTTTGGGATATGTAATCTTGCTGGTAAATCTCGAGGTTCTTCTGCTCATTGAGCCCGTCCCACACAAGGGGTTGTTGAATATTCTGTCCTCAGTTTGACTGAGTAGATGAGTTTCTACTACAGCAGGTAATTGTATCCGGCATTACGCTGGTTTCTCTGTGATATCGGTGTCCTTGTATCTTACAGGATGAACGATTGGTTCAAATAAAATCCACGCAGACGCAAGTCCCGTTGTCCATGTTGTGAACGTGTTTTTATGCTTCCTGATATACCCATAGGGTGTGGATGCCGCTGGTCAGGACAACATATGTTGTTCTTTCTGATTCGCTGCTGTCTCGCTGCACTAGAGACATGGTTTAGATCCCAGTCTCGTGTGACTGTGTGCAGTTTGCACATTCTCTGTTTGATTGTGTGAGTTTCCTCCCACAGACTGAAGGTGTGCAGGTTACTGGGATCAGCCATGGGAAATGAAGGGGAACGGAATAGATATGGAGTGTGAGTCTGCAAGGATGTGCGTCGGAGGGATGGTGTCGACTGGAAGGGCCGAATGGCCTGCTTTCCCACATGGTCGTCATTCTCGGATTAAGGGTCAGCTATGTTGTTCAGGTCCTGGAGTCACAAGTAGGCAGGATTGGGTAAAGATGGTAGCATCCCCTGCATAAGAGTCATGCATGATTGGGATTGCAGGAGATTAAGGACATGTTCTCTGTTCCTGAGGTCAAGCTTCCATTCCAGGTTTTATTCGTCGAACTCTAACATTACCAGTTCCGTGTCTGAGTCCCCAAGGATTACTAATTTATTGTATAACCACAACACCACCTTCTCCAGGTTGCAGTTTTTATTGGGAACAAGAAGCTGATTCTGAGCTGATGCGAACAAAAGCAGATGCCAATGTCAAAAACACTGACCCAAATAGGAAAATTAAATTTCGAACCTTGCCACCCCAAAGTTAAAGTCTCCACACGGTTTAGATGCGCCAATCGGCTGTCTCAGCAACATGGACTGTTTATGGTCATAATATTATAAATTTGGGCAAGTATTCCCTTCCGCCCCGCTTTTGACCAGGAGATGTCCCAACCTCGGAAATACATGCGCCTCTCTCCCGTCATTCCATCCCAGGTTACAATTGGATCTTCGTGAATGATTCAAAGTGAAAGTGTATGTTTGATTGTGCAATGACTCAGTCAAATGGGACGAGGGACGGAAAAGAGAGTTAGGGAGAGTGCGAGGGAGAGACATCTTCGATAACTTTTTGGTTTAAATCCTGATACATAAAACGCAGAAATATCAGAGAACAAAATTCGATGGAAAACAGATCATCACCTCAGAAAATATTATCATGTAAAAATTATCAGTTTCTGACCGTGTTTCACCAAAAGTAAAACTTTGAATGAACTGACCGCCATGATGTCGATTCGAGCCGAGGTCGCTGCAATCACAACTCAGAATATGAACTACAGTTTCTCTGATTCCGGGTCTGGAACTGGGATGATGTGTGATTGCTGCAGCAGTTGGTACTTCCTTGTGTGGGCACAGCGATGGAGTAGCCGAAGTTCAACAATAATGCTATTGAAGCATACGTTTCAACAATGTTCTGCACTCTCCCAAGAGTTTGGAGAGTTTCATTATCCCATTCTCCAGTACTCTCATTCATGGAACCTCCACAGTCTCTGGGGACGCTAAAGTTAAAGATTCAGTTCATTCTGCGTTCCCACATGCCTGTCGCCAAGTCCTGATATTGTACATTCTTCCTGACATTCCATCTGCTACCATACTGATTGTAGTTTACAAGTGTGGCCTGTGGAATGCTGTAACCATTTAGTACTTCATATTCTGCGTTGTGATTGCAGCGATCTCGGCTCGAATCGACATCATAGCGGTCAGAATAAAGAGTACTTGGCAAATTGTTATATTCTTGGAAGTGTAGATGTGCAGAGCGATCTCGGTGCCCATGTACCTCAAATTCGGAAAGTTACCACCCACACTGACAGGTTTGTTTGCAAGGAGTACGGTGTGTTAGTTTTTCTTGGGAGAGTGATTCAGTTTCAGAGTGTAATTATCACTTTGCAGCTCCAGAAGTTAACTGTGTGGCCGCACTCGTAGAGGTGCGTGCATTTCTGGTCGCCACATTATACGATGGATGTGAAAGCATTGGAAACGGTGCAGAGGACATTTTCTAGGATGTTGCCTTCTATGGCGTGATGGTCTTACTAGGAAAGGTTGAGGGACTTGAGGCGGTTTTTGATAGCGACAAGAAGTTTGAGGGGTGAATTTAGAGAGACATAGAAGATGATCAGAGGTTGCCATAAGGTGGATAGTGAAGGTATTTTTCTTCAAATGGTAATTTTGGCACAAGGGCACATCGATGTAAATTGAGGGTGATAGATACCGAGGTAGGTTCCTTTATCAGTGAGTAGTAAGGGTGCTGAACGCCTTGCCTTTAACACTCGTTGACTCAACAACTTTCAGGGCAATTAAATGTTCATTGTATAAACGTGCGGATTATGATGGTAAAATACTAGTCAGATTGTTATCACAGGGCGATGCAACGTTAGGGCCAAAATGAATTTTATTGCGGTGTAATATTCGGTGTTCGAACTGTTCTTCAGCTTGAAGTTGCAATCATCTCTGGTCACTATCAGTAAAACCAACACCTGGCGAGAACCGAATGTGCAACTTTGGCACTTTACGCACTTCCAGTCTGTTGTGCAATTCCATCAAATTGACGAATTGCACCACTGGAGCCGCCGTGTACTGATGACCAATGGCTACTGATCTTACCACTGGGCCCCTCAAACCAATTACTCCTTTTTTGCTGAAGATCTGAAATGAAACCCAGCGCAGAGGAGGTTATACTGATGATGGATCATCGATTGTGGAGCATCAGGTTCAGGAAAATGAAGAGTAAAATGTGGTGAAAATAGGCATTATTGAATTCTGTGTTCGTTTACCGTGGCTTCCTGCGTTGATCACAGGCAATGTTATGTCGCTACTGTGCTGGGATTTTCCTTCTATCGGTATCAATTCGTCAGAGAATTCGATTCACTGGTACTTCACCAGCATCCTTTGGAATGTTCATACGGCGCAATGACCAAGACTGTACACAACGTCAACAATCTTCTGTATTACTATATCCAAGGGCACGTGGCATGGTTTTTTTTATAAATAGTGAAAAATTAATCATGTTATGCAAGGGCAAATTGAATTTTAGTTTAATTAGTAAAGTCGCAAGAATCCAGAGTAAGTTTCAAAATGTCAGAAATTCACGTTCATTACCTTGGCCAGAATTCTAGCCCAGCAAGAGGGAAATCTGTCCCTCAATCCCCAGCATCCATGTAATCGCTTGCTCCATGTGTCCACTTGGAAACCTATATGAAGGGATGTTCAGCCTGACAGAGAACATGTGATAATCCTCCACTGTCTGACCTAAAGTTGAAACAGGAGCTATCTATTCCAGCTTGGAGGGTAGCGAAGTGGAGGTGAGACAGAAAATATTGACTGGTGTAGATTCACATTGTTCTCATTGCGATTGTTTATAAACCTGGTCCAGAAAAGACTCAAGCAGAACGGAGCAGAAGTAGGCCATTCCTTAACACCGCTCCTGCCCCGCCACGCCATTCTGTACTATCATAGCTCACAGAGCACTTTTATGTCTTTTTCCAGCGTATCCATATCATCGTGTTGCCAAGTGGCTAACACATATTTATCGATCTCTACCATAAATAAACATCAAAGTTATTCATCGCTGTGAGGAAAATGTTGCATTTCGAGACAGTTGGGTTTCTGCATGAATGTTATAGGTTTTGCAGATGAGCAGCCGAGTCTGGTCTGAACACCTCTCAAACCATAAACTAAAACTCGACTCTGATGACAGTTGTATCCACAACTTTTGAATGGCAGTCTTAAGAAAGGCGTAGAAATTCAACGCGCTTTCCATTGCACCACAGAGTCGCGGCCTCACACAGTTTTCAGCACAATAGTTTGCCTTAGAATGATTTCTTCGGGACACCCATCTCACGTCTGTCTGACCTCGTCACACTTTCCAGTATATGGTCCTTATCCACGTGTGCTCTCGATCTTTAAGTTTTCGGCGCCATACTGCTGAAATGTCCTCATAACATTTAGCATTACCACACGTTCAAATAATGAATTCCAGATGAACAATACTCTGTGGGTGAAAGCGTTCTTCCTAAATCTCCTCCAAATTGCTATTCTCCTGCTTTTCTTCTATGTCAATGGTTATTATTCCTTCCCGAAAAGCCTTATTCCTGTCATACATATCTATCCTCTTCATAATATGTGCATGTTAATCAATTTCTCACTCAGCCTTCTCTGTGCTTAGTTACACAGCCCCAGCTTAGCTCATCTACCTTCACAATGGGAATGGTCCAGCCCTTGGCATTATTTTCATCTCCTGTGAACTTCTCCTCCTGCAATCAGACGGTTCCTACAGTCTTGCAATTACAACGGAAAAAGAAATGCACTTTGAAGAAATGCCAAAATGTCTGAACAAAATCAGCAGCTCTTGTCCATCTATGATGAGAAAGGACAGTGAACGCTTCGAGTCCAATGATTCGTGTTCGGAACTGATGGGATGTATGGGTGGGTGAAAAATGTGGAAGAGGGCGGACAGGATCCAAAATGATTGAACTCGATGTTGGGTCCTGAAATCTGCATGGTCTTTCAGTAGAAAATGAGTTGCCCGATCTTCCAGCTTGCGCTGTGCCTTGAAGAAGAACTGCAGCAGACCAGAGACTGGTATGATGGCTTACGTACACAATGCAGTGTTAAAGTGACAGGACACTGGAAGACTGGGGTAATTTTTGTTGATTCTGGACAAAACTTAAGTGATCTCAGCTTTGTCACAGACTCAATCTTCCTCTATCCATTGTCGCGAGATCACATTCTCAGCAGGAACGACAGTTTTCTGGATTGAATGAAGTACAGACAAATCACTGGAAGATGTGTCTGGAAGTTTCCACAGTGAGAAGAGACATCGGAAACCAGCAGGAAATGTATCTTACAACATAGAACGTTACAGTGGAGTACAGGCACTTCGGCCCTCGATGTTGCACCGACCTGTGAAAATAATGTGATGTCCATTGCAATGGAAAATTAATATTTCTTTTGAAACCAATAAAAGCACAGGGAAACAAAAAATGTAAGGGCCTGACTTTGCAGAGGGCAAGTGTTGCAGACAGAAAGAAAATCTATGTATATTTAAACCGACTTACAAGGCCAGCAAACTACCATATCAACAGCCAAGGAATTAGAAAAAAATAACTCCATATCTGGAAAGGAACTCGAATGTTTCAGTCCACTGACCTTGAAGTGTTGATAAGAAGAAGCGAATTGAACTTTAAAGGGAATATGTAAAAGCTATCAGGCGCCCATTACATGAGGCGTCTTGCCAATGTATTACCTGGGACACGGGAAACCTGAATTTGATGGAACTCCACGCGCTACATGCTGAAACCTTTCTGGCTCAAGAGAAGGAAAAATGGAAATTAAAGATGGAAAAGCAAGCACTTAAAGCTCAGCTTACTATGATGCAAATGGTCGCCCAGCCATTGGAAGGAGGTGCTGCGTGAAAAGAAGGGCTGGCAGAGGTAAATCTGGAGGGTGCTTTGTTTGCAGAGCAATGGACCACTGAGTGAGGCAGTGCACGCCCAGACAGCCTCAATCGGCTCTGGAGGCTGGGCAGCAGGGTGACTAATGGAGGAAGGCTGAGGTGGAGGTGGGCAGCCCCAAAGTTACAGGTAAGCCTCTTTGCTTTATGCTTGGCAACGAATCCTCACTTATGCTCATCTCTACTGCTAACCTTATGGGCACTGAAACATGTCCCACCTCTATACTGAGCACTGAGTTTGCAAAGCCTAAACTACATTTTCAGTACAACGATGATGCATATAAGTCAATGCTTACATCTATGTTATATGTGGAAGGTGCACCGCTTACTTTTTTGGAAGATACAAGGGCAACATATTCAGTTCATAAATCAAGGCAGTTCAGAGAGTCGACGCAAATAAAGATGAACGGAAGCTTCCTGAACTTAATGGGCGCATCAGGAGCCGTGACACGAGAGAGATTTACCACACCCCTATTGTGCGAAACCAGTAATGGGGAAACATTCAAATTCTCATTTCTGTTATCAGAATTCTGTACTTTAAATCTGATGTCTCGGGATCTCATAGTGAGACTGGGGTCCGATTTGCGCAGTATCCCAACGGGCTTGCAGGTAATACAAAAAGAAGATTTAACAGTGCAGGCTGGAAAATATGAATCACGACCCCTGATGCATGTCAGAGAGCGATAGGTTCCGTGAGCGATTCACTCACCTAGGAAGCAAGTGGCCATGTTAACCCCATTAACACCGATTTTCTTGCTGGAGATATGCTGCACTGCACAGCACACATACACCGCGATGGTCCTGACAAATCATAAGAGAAGGATTGGTTCAGGAGATTGGTTAAACCAGATCAGTTGTTATTGTGCGAATTTTATTGGAATGATCACAGATGTGCTGTCACTTTAAACTTTTTTTAAGTATCTGTGACGGTAAATAGACCCGGTTTTTTTTTTGATGTGGTAGGCTCTTTTCCTCACGGATCATTGGAGAAGGCATCCAGCGACAGGTGTCAGAATTTGGGACCATGGGTACGACAGGCACAAAAAACGAAAGATTGTATCTTCAGGGTGGGTGTGGGTATCTGATTCAATGCAGTTATAAGGACGTATAGGAAAAAACTAAATTGGCTCACTCAGGCAGACAGGGCAGTCCAGGTAATCCCCGACAGGAGTCTCGAATGGCGTTTACCTATGGTAGATGTGTCGGGCCCAAGATTAAGAAGGGTCCCAACTGATTTTAGAGCAAAAGGCAAACACGATGTGGGGCTCAAACGAATCCTTAAGAATAACCCCGAAGTCTGAGTATCGTCCTTGCAAAGCAAAAGAGCCGTTAAAACCCGAGGCTGTGCAAGGAATTACTCCAGTCTTTGAATCTCTCTTATAGGCTGGAGTGATAATCCCCCGTGAATAATCACTGGTGAGAACACGCATTTTTTTTCGTTCAAAAAGGCAAACATTCCAGGTGAATCGGGGGAATGGAGGTTTGTTCATGACCTGCAGGTTATCAATAACGCTGTTGTTCCGCACACACCAAATGTTCCCAACCCCTCCGTTATATTGGCTCAAATTCCACCGGATGTAAATGGATCTCTTGTGGATTTAGCAAATGCTTTGTTTTGTGTATCGTGACACGCGGACAGTCAATTCTGGTTCACTTTTCCATTCAAAGGCAAATGGTATACTTTCACGTGACATTTTCAAGATCACTGTGAGTCCCCACCGTAATTAACGAGGCTCTACACAGGAGTCTGGAGACTCTTGTTTTAACCGGGGGGTGGGGGTTGAGGGGTCAGCAGTTCTGCAGTATGTAAACGAATGCTTAATTGCAGCATCAACAGAGAAACAATGTGAGAAAGGTAGGCTTGCGATGCTCTGCCATCTACTCTCGCAAAACTACAATTTATGGAACAACAGTTGAAGTTCTTAGGTCACTTAATATCTGAACAAGGAAAGGCCATTGGTCAAGACAGAGTTCAAGCAAACCAGCAAAATTCAAAGCCTCACATGACGAAACAATTGTTATCCTTTTTGGTCATGTGATCCTGCTTAAAATGTTTAACCCGCATTACGCAAACCTTTAGGTGCCTAAAAGTGACATAGTTCATGGTTCAGGTTTGCAGAGCTAGAGTCCGTTGCAGTGACCCCTGAGGTCTAGAGTGCCTTTGTTGAATTGAAATGGCACTCCAAACTACACTGACACTGGGATTCCAAATCCAAACAAGCCTTTTGTACAAACAGTGGATGAGAACGTGCCTGCATGGCATTTGTGCTGATGCAGAATTATGTGTGGAAAATTGAGGCCAGTAGCTTACTTTTCACCTCAACTTTGATCCCGTAACGGCAGGATTGCATAAATGCCTTCGTGTCGTGCCTGCATTTGAAAACGCTGTTGTAGCTTCCAGGGACATAGTCGGCTTTGTTGAATTAAACCGACTGGTCCCACATGCAGTATCCTTTCTGCTTTCTGAGCAAAACACAGCACACATGTCGGCTGCACGTTGGCTCACATACTATGCTATTGGAGAAGCCGAACATGACAATAAAGCGAGGTAACGTCCTTAATGCTGCTTGTCTTCTCCCCACAGAAGGAGACGGAGACCCACATCATTGTGTCGCTGTAATTAATGACATTTTAAGCCCGAGACCAGAAGTCTAGGATTCACCAATTTAGAATCTGGATACGGCGTTTTATTGTGGATAGGTCAGCATTGAGAAGCAAAGAGATAGGCCAGTGTCTGGTATGTTGTAGCAACTACCCACGAGGTAGTCAAAGTGGGATCACTTCCTTTTCATCTGTCAGCGCAAGCAGCAGAGCCGATTGCCTTGATTGAGGCATGTAAATTGGCCGAAGGAAAAACAGTGAATATTTACATCGACAACAGATATGCATTCGGGTTTGAACATAATTTTGGATCCCTGTGGAAAAACAAGGGCTTCTTGACCTCCACTGGAAAGCCAATCACATAAAATGGCCTGATCTCTGACCTCCTGAAAGCAGTCCGATTGCCAAAATCAATCACTGTATGTACATGTGAAGCCCACAGAAAAAAAATATGATTCAATTTATCACGGCAATGACAATGTAGACTGAGCGGCATGTGTATGTCAAATATTTGTAATCCAAAGCAGACTTATGGGAGTTACAGTCTCAGGCCACATCGGAGGAGAAGCGTGAATGGACAAGGGAAGGGTGCAGAATGAGGGAATGGGTGTGGTGTGGCCCCAGTGGCAAACCCTGTCTACCACAATCTTTATTCCCTTTCTATGTCAAAATAACACACGGTAAGGACCATGTGTCAAAAGTGGGGATGTACGACAATAGTTCAGCACGCTGGTACAGAAAGGGATTTACTCATTACTCATAACAATAATGTGAATAATGTGTTATCTGTGCCACTAATAATGTGGGGAGGGGAATACAAATGAATCAGGCAGAACGCCCCCAATCCCAAAGACCCTTTGAACATTGAAGATGGATTTTATTGAACTAACCCCCAGCGAAGGGAAAAGGCATTGTCTGGTTATAGTTGATGTTTTTCCATGGGGTGGAAGTGCTCCCACGTCTAAACAGGATGCCAGTGCAGTAGCCAAGGCTTTGCTAACTGAAATAATTCCGAGATGGGGCATCCCTGAAAGGCTAAGCAGCGACAATGGAAAGCCATTTATAAATATTGCCCTACAGCAGATCAGTGATTACTTGGGAATAAAGGTGAGGCAACATTGTGCCTACCACCCAGCGAGCGGTGGGGCAGTGGAAAGAGAGAAAACTACCCTTAAAAATAAATTGGCAAAATGTTGTGAGGAACTAGAGGTGACATGGACAAAGACATTTCCAATTGTGCTAATGTATATGATGGAGAGGAAGAGTAAATATTAGGACGTTTGAGATTTTGTTTGGAAGGTGGCCCAATACAGGAATTGGCCAAGACCAATTGTAAAACAGATAACAGACCACTGTGAGGACGAGATATTATGTGACGGTATAAAACTCTCCACACTTCTGTCTCAAATACAGAATCAAAAGAAGGGCAGCACTACCCCAATCAGCAGAAGGGAAGATGCACAATCTAGAACCTGAAGACTGGATAGTGGTGAAAGACTTCGGGAGCAAAAGCATGAAGGCGAAGAGCTGGCTGGGACCGTTCCAAGGGCTCCCTACAACACAGACAGCTGTTAAGATCGCCGAAAGAGCCACGTTGATACACGCCAGCCATTGCAAACGTGTAGCTGACCTTGAGGAGACATCGGACAACACCGGATCCAAAAAAGTGTCAGTAATGATTAGAAGACTCATAGAAATATGGGGTTGCATGGCAGGACGAGTCGTGAAGGCAGGGGTGTCTGGGATACAACAGCAGACGGTAATCTTAACCAAGGATGTTAAGTTGAACTTTACATGCCACCCATGCCCATTTGGTAACCAGGACGAATATAAATAAGGCAATAAATATTTACGCAGAGATCCTTGTGTACCCAGTTACTGGCAGTGAGTAGTATCCATCACAGCTACAGGTACACCTGACACGGGATATCGGTTTCCTGTTACCAAAGAAGGAGGTGCCATGGCAAGGGTAATAATAACCAAAATTCAGAAGAGCGATAAGGACGCCTGGTGGTGTGGAATAGATAGACCCTTCTCCGATATCTATAGACAGGTGAATATAGTGGTACAGCCTCGCACCCACCTCACCCGAGATGCAGTGCAGAAGGTCCTCCAAGAAATAGTAGCTCCTGGACTCGAAAAGATGAATGTCCAATGACCCACACTACAGATGGGCGGAAAGGCCTTTTCCAAGCTGACAGAAATGGAAGAAAGAAATAAACTGAATGGACCGCTAAAATGATCACAAATGAAAAAAGTAAAAGTGGATTCATTGAGAAAACTTACAGCACCATATTTCATTTTCCGCGGAAGTCTACTGTTAAGAAGTCAGTGGTCTCACTGCTGTAGCAATGGGGGATTTCCTCTGACCGTTTATGTTGTTGACAACCTTCCCAAAGCAGGGAATTTGTATGGAACTGACAATTCATCCAGTATTGTCACAAACAGGATTCAGACGAGCATAAAACAAAGAAGTGTGAATCCTGAAAATCTGAAACATCAACAGGAATTGACAGAGAAACTCTGCAAGCCTGACAGCATCTGTGGAGACAAAGAGATTTAATGTTTCATATCACAGATTCAGGCTACTTATGCTTTTTAATGTTTTATTGCCTGGGTAATTGTCAATTTCACTTCGCGAAACAGCAGACTTACCAGAATCTCTCATTAGCTGACAGACGTCATCTGTAAAAATGCTAAATTCCTTTATCGGCTGTAATGCTGTTGCTGTTGCCCTGAGGTGGTGAAAGGCTGTCCTTCATTACCTTTTTCTTCTCCTTTATGTCGATGAGCAGCCATGGTGAATGGAGAATTTCTGTTTGTGTCCCTTTGTCTCTCTGTACCATCTCACTCTCTTCTACCTTCTCCCACTCTCTGTCGATCAGTATCCCTCGTTTTTCATTTATACTCTTGGAAAAGTGTTAAAATCGGAGGCTGTTCCGTGGCTTTCTCCGCCCCCCCGGCCAGAGTGTGTAGAACTGGGCTCACAGTCTCCAAGTAATGTCTGTGTTACGTAGGTCTGAGATCAGGTGACATTTGTTCACTCAAAACGTTATGAACTTTTCCAATTCTAAATAGTATTCGTAATCGACCAGAAAAAAAAGCAGTTTCACTCCAATTATAGGATTTCTATGATGCCATTGCCGTTTGCCGAAAATCAATGAATGGTGACAGCAGACAATGAGAGCCATTATCGTATTGGATGCGTTATTACTACAACATTGTCCTGCAAGTCTGCAGTGTCTCCTGCGTCTCTTCATTATTCCCAAAAAACTAGAAAAGACGGACGGAGAATAATAGTAGAAGAGATAGACAAATCCTTGTGGGACAAAGTAAAAAGAAGTCTTCGTTGATTTAGCAGGATAGAACATAGACTAATGGGTCCACATCAGGAGGTAGGGCTTGGGAGCACGAAATAATAACGGTCTGAGCTCAAACACAAGAAGCATGCTGAGCCGTCACTTTCGCGATGTTGGATAAACAATACGGCTTTTCCAAGAAGTGTAAACAATGAACTTTCAATATACAGAACATTTGACAGCATTTGACACCATTAACGTCTGGTTATTACCATATGCTTTAACTGAGGAAACCACAGACACGGTTCTTCAAATCAATAAGGACATTTAATGAAGTATTTGATCACAGTTAATCGGACCACCTTTCTGTAATAAAGCTGCTCGATGAGAATTTATATCAACGCCCGTTTGTGCACGAAAGAAGTTCACAGCTGGTGACTGTCCACTGAAAATGTACAGGAAGAGGCAATCTCTTCTTGCTTTGATTTCAAACAGATGCCTTCACCTCTTTAACCTGACCGGACAAACAGTATGCGTTCATCCTCTCGGGACCGATTTACAGCCTGAATGTGCACAGAGGGAAACTCATACCAAGAGACCAGGGTAATTGTGGTGAATTTACCAGGAGTGGTGTTTGAGTTGGTGTTAACAGTGGGCAGTAAGGGCTAAACCATTAGCACTGACATTGATCCTTGTACCAACAGCTCCTCACTCACTTTCTGCCTCATTCAACTCAGTCATCATTGACTTTCAGTTTATCCTACTTTCCCTTCGAAACTTTACTTTTGTTCCGGACCACTTTCGGATGTCCACTTGAAAACTGCAGTTTTTTCAAAAGAAATTCTGGAGAATGCACGTCAATCTTTGGGATAGGCTTCACTGCCCAACCATAATTACTCAAGAGATTAAGATGGTAAGTTACTTTACTTCGTCCTCGAAGTGCTCAACACAGTGATACAGCCATGATGTCGATAGGGAGGGAGTTCCAAGAATTAGACATAGCGAAATTGAATGAACAGCGAGATAGTTTCAGCTCAGAAAGGCGAGATCCTTAGAGGGGATTTGCAGTGACAATTTATTCGGTGTATGTGCTGCCATGGCTGCCAGAGGATGTGGTGGAGGCTTGTACAATTGCAACATTTAAGAGGCATTTGAAATCATATATGAGTAGGAAGGGTTTGGAGGGATATGGGCCGTATGCTGGCAAGAGTGAACAAATTGGGTTGGGATTTCCGGTCCGCATGGACAGGTTTGAATGAAGGGTCTGTTTCCCTGCAGTACATCTCTGTGACTCTATGATTCCAGTTGGATGCAATCAATCACTGGATTCCTTCTGGCAGAACCGGGTCTGTGCTCTCTGTTGAAGCAGAAAATGGTTTTCATTCAGAGTGGCCACAAGAAGAGAAATAAATCTTCATTTCCTGACTTGGAATTTTATCCATGCCTGGGCGATTCAAATCCAGACTCTGAAGCAGGGATTCCACTGAAGTTGACAATAACCCTTTCGACCTAACCTGTACAAACCCTTGTGCCTATCGTTGTTTGTCCCCACATTTTGAAGCACCGGTCCTTGCCGTGGGTGGTGAAGCATCTAACTACTGCCTCGCAGAAAAATCGTGGGGTCAGAGACCCGATCGATCTGTCATGAAGCGGGGATTGCATTGCTCAGAACAGACGTGTTTGCTCTGTGGGACTGAAATTGAGCTCGATCACACACAGATACGGTGTAACAGCTGCCAGCAGATGTGGAGACGGTTGGGACAGTTTCATTCACACTCTGGGAAAAAGATTGGATCCCAAATTCAGGGGAGATAAGTGTCACAGATAGAAGGCTGAAAATTGGTTTGGGAACGATATGAGTAATGATCGAATGACCAGATAGGCTGACCAGATGGGCTGAAAGCTCTAACTGTCCTCCGATGCCTTCTGGCCTCTGACCATCCAGTATCTAAGGAAATAGAAACAGAGTTAATCGTGCATTTCGAAGTCCTCATCTCATAACTCGGTGAGGTGAGAGATGGAACAGTTCCGCGATTAAATTTTGAGACTGGGAGAATGTTTGGAGACGGAGTAATAAAAGAGAAACTGAGTATAAAGTTGGGAGTCAGGAGATATTCAATAAAATAGGTAGACGGAAATGGACATGGAGTAATAAGTGTCACTGGTCTTGAAGACTTAACTCGGTTTTCCATTCCAAGATTCTACCAGACCTGCTGAGATTTTCCTGCAATTTCTTTTGTTGGTACTGAAACAGAAGGGAAAAGTCTGATCCTGGACCAATCAGCTCTGTCTGCTCTGGACGTTTGAATTCTCTATTCGAACAAATCACTTCTGACCCACACGGAGACCTCACAATCCTGCATCACACCCACCCCTGTTACTGACAATAAGCTGTTCATTACGTAAACACATATGGGTACACAACAGCATCATTTACCGAGTGAATTGGGAAAATTTCAGGGAGAGTTCCATTCGGTTTCCATCAGAGCATTCTCATTCAGTTAATTCTATTGCAACACCATTTGACATGCAGCTGTCACTGTCATGTGGCCATTCGCATTCGACGACTCTGCACATTTTGGTTGGGGCACGTTTGGAATGGAACCTCACGTTTTGGAAGGGACATCTTTTATAACATATTCTTCCGAACCGATAACCTTGTCTCTTGCACCTGCAGTACAGTTCATTCCTCCCCATTGCAAATAACATTATCCAAGTCTTTCAATTCTCAGATTTATTCCTTCAGACCATTACAATCCATTTAGGCCTTGCCCGGGATTTTTGATTCTCTGTTAATATTTTCATATTTTGACCCTGATCCTTAGGTCACCGAAGTGATTCCCAGACACTCTGGCAGACTGCAAATCAATCGGGAAAATACCTCAGGAAACCAAATCATTTCTGATTAGAGTGGAGGGAATCCCATCTGCTGAAGAGACAGAGTCCTCACAATCAACACTTTCTTTGTTCTACCTGCCTACAAAGTTTACCACTTCTAATATTCGAGAAAGGAATTCTGATTATAATTTTTTTTAAAAACAGGAACAATCTTCTGAAGACATTTCCAATTTGACTTAGATTTTTTTACCCTTTCACACGGTAACAGCCGTTCCTGAGGAAGGAGTTTCCATGAGCTGTGTCCCAGGGCTGGGCAGGAAGCCGCTGATTGAAACTGCAGTGGCCCCTTTGTGTTGGCAGCAGGGGCTTGTAGAGAGTGGGGTAACATTTTGCTGCACGTGACCGTCTCACTCATTGAGGACTCAGGGTCAATCATGGATGAGTTCTCGTGGTTGTATTGTCAGTACATGGTCGATCTCAATACTTGATGTGAAATATTTGAGGCTCTGTCCTCTTTTTGGGCTAGGACAACCAACATTTCAGCCAAATGCTCTGACCATTTGAGACACAGCAACTGGCAGCAAAATTGTGCTTGTACCCATCCAAACGCACAGTGCTCGAGAGGATGTGGACAGCAGTAGGTCTCATTATTTTCAGAATCAGTTGCTCATGTTCCCGTGTTTATCGCAGAGAGGGTGAGAGACCCGAGGAGTAACAAACACACCCACAAAGCAATATCAGGACCTGTGTAGTTCTGTCATAAAAGGCTTCCTGCAGTGGTTCAATTGCAAAGTTGGGTTTCAAACCCACAACGCAATAGTGACTGGATCCTAAACCCAGCATATTAAAACTCTCTGGATTAGTGGTGCTGGAAGAGCACAGAAGTTCAGGCAGCATCCGAGGAGCAGTAATATCGACGTTTCAGGCAAAAGCCCTTAATCAGGAATACAGGGTTTCGCCCGAAACGTCGATTTTACTGCTCCTCGGACGCTGCCTGTACTGCTGCGCTCTTCAGCACCACTAATCCTGAATCTGGTCTTCAGCATCTGTATTCATTGCTTTTACCTACATTAAACCACTCGGCGACGCTCCCTGACGATAACTAAGGGCCAAACATGTCAAGACTAATCTTTCAGTATCGCTCCACTTCAGGCAATTTCCCCTGGCACTTTCTATGAATACCTTAAAATAATTTTTAAAAATATTTACAACGATTTGAAAGGTTTGCACGTTGTGGACATTATTGAGAAGCTGAATATTCTTCGACAGTTTTCCCCGAAGCTTCAGGCCTGAGGGATGTTCTGGAAAAATTTTAAAAATCATGAGGTAGACGAACAGAGAACATAGTCAATCTACACTTTTTCAGAAGTCACATGAGTTTACAGTGAGATAGCATAGGTTTAATGTGAGAGCAGTATAATTTGAAAGGGACGTGAGCGACACTTGTTTTTAATACAGACATTTTTGTGCGTGTGGAATAAATTGCCACATTTAGTGGCAGAGTTTGGTGCACTCACAACACTTCAAAGGCATCTAAATGGGTATGCAGACAGGAATTGTTAGGAGAGATAGGGGACAAATATTGGCAAATATGTTTAGATTAGTTACGGTCATCTGTTCAACAGGTGCAAGGTGGATAGGAAGGTTTGCTTCCGTGCTCGGTAATTCTGTGACACTCCAGTACCTGACAACAGTTTGAATAGACCACTTGCAAAAACGCATGCTGTTTGTTCCTAAATCAGCGTGTTTGAATTTTATTTTTTTCTTGAGGCGTAATGTTTTGAAATGACACAGAGAGGAATGTTTTCCAGACATTTACAGATAATGACCATTCTCCTTGATACATTCCCAAGTTCTCCATCAAATAATTTCGTTGACTAAAAAAAAACTCACAAATCGTGTTATCCCCTTAACTCTCCAGTGAATCCAAAAACTGACAGCTCTTAACGTGGACCACGTGCAAAACTCAAAAGGCAGAGTCATTATCAGACACACAAACTCATTACTTCTGTCTGTGGGGCAGTGCGAGACATGCATGTCAAGAACTGCTCACACAAATAACACCGAAGCAAATCCAAAAGGAGCTTCCCGACATTCTAGAGATTTAGTGCATTGCCAAGTAACAGAAAGTGCTCAAGTAACATTAAACAAAACAGAAAAATGTACCATGCAAAGTGAATATTACCAATTATATTCTCGATTAAATTAGGTCAACAATGGGCTGGTGCCTCCATCTGATCGAGCGAGCCAATCTCCAGCCTCCCTCACCGGGACAGTAATGAAGGAAATGAGAGAAATATAACAAAGTTTCACGTTGCGATTGCCCACCTTTTAGCCACAACAACAAAATACGAGGGAGCAGATTCAGTGCAGGATCTGGCTGCACAACAGCGGTGAAATAAGGACGTCCACTCACTTTCAGGGAAAACTGTGAACAACTCACATTGTCCAGAATATGAATACACAGCGCAGGCTGTTTAGTTCCCATATTCTAGTGCTGTCCTGACATTCATACGATAATGTACATTTCAAAGAGAGCGTTTGTAGCTGTGGAATGACAGTGGCAGCTGTTTCCCCTCGCTCTTACTGCCGCCCTTGGTCGTGTAGGGGCTGCAATTCTCTTCTTAGACGCGGTAGTTGAGTGTGCAATTCTCTGTTGTGGAAAAGCAGAGTGTTTTGGAGCAGAAAGATGTGAAGTTCGGATGCTTCTGGAGTTCCTTTTGAAAAGTTCGGTGACGCTAGGAAGATGGTTTGCAGACTTTTCCTCCCTTTCTGGGTGACATTCTCAGCTCTGCAGAGGTTCCTGTGAAGCGCTGTACTCATGTTTTGGTACGAATTCGTTTGTTTTCATTCCCGCTGCTTCCGTTTGTTGGGATTGCAGATTGGGTCCAACGGATGGAATCCGTGGATGAGTGCCCTGCTTCCAGGAATTGTCTGGCTGTCTTCTGCTTGCCCTGTCCTATTATTGTTGTGCTATTCTAGTCGAATGTGTGGCCCTTGCCGTTTGTACGTATTGCTACTAGGGACTGCTGGACTGACGCCCACACAAATTCTTTGCCAAGAACCAATATCCACCCACCTTCATTCGCAAATGCGTGGCACACAAAGTTCGCAACGAGGATTTGCTATGAGGTAATTTTTAAATCATGCTTCCCTGTGATAAAACCAAATTCTGGAAAACGATATCCGGACTCCTCCGAACACTCGGACCTATGACAGCACAGAAACCGAGAGCCTCACTCAGACAACAACTCACGAGAATCCAAGGCCCAATACCCATCATGTGCAGGTCAAACGTGGTTGACGAGTTTCCACGCAGGGACTGCACGAAACACGACATAGGAGAAAGAGGCTGACAACTAGAGAGCTGCATTCATAATTTCATCTGGACTGTAAACGCCTCGGACAACTGTTCCTTGCAGTTATGCACAGAATATTGAATGTCTCTGATTCCAGGGCTTGGAATTCGGATGATATGACCGTCTGTAGCACTGGATACTTCCTTATGTGAGGTAACTCCTGATGGAACACATGTCACACTCTATTGCACATTGAGAAATACCTTCAAAAAAGGAGCTTAGAGCAGCATTCCTGTTGTCCTTCTGGGGCTGTCCCTGACATGCCCTGTGGCACTGCACTTATTCTGTGTTTCCTGAGGGTTCGGCACATGCTTCCACGATCGTATTATGGGCAGTAATCTGCATTTTCGCTTCAATAACGGGTGTGTGAAGCGGAGGTCCACCATTCTCTATTCGATTTTTCTCTTCTTATGCACAACTGCAATACAGTAAAGGATCAATGGATATTGAAAGATGATATACAGAGGCGTGTGAAATACCTAAGTTTTAATGACATTTATGCAATGGTTATAGATTACCTTGATTCAGGAAATAAGGATGTAAAGTCTGTTTAGCTGGAATTCAGGAACAGTGAGGAATGAACTCACAAGCATGTGTAGTTTACAAGCCCACTCGCAGTAACCACAAAGCGAAATAAATTGTACAAGGGGAAAAAAAATGCGTGTGAGTGACAAAAATGGCAATAGTCATGCGTGATCTTAACTTCCCATCTAAAACTCTCGGTTCCATTGTAAAAACGTTTGGAGAAACAAAATCAAAAAAATCACACATGTCCCATACAACATCACGAGGGATATCTTGGTAATTGATTACTTTACTGGTGACTTAATCTTCCTATTTTCTTGGAAACCATCTCTTTAATTGTGAGCATCAGAAAAGCCTTTTGTTTTGCCAGCAAGAAATAAATATGTGATTAACCTTTGTCCGTTTCATGTATAAGAACACTGAGACTCCTCTGCACTGCACTTCTTTTGCGTTTCTATCGATTTTAACACTAGTGTGTCTTTTGATTCTTCCCAACAAAGTATATGACCTCGCATTCCCTACATGAAACTGCATCTGCCAAGAATACTCCAATTGTTGGAGGGAATCCTGAGGAACAGAATGTACATGTATTTGGAAAGGCAAGGACTGAGTCGGGATTGTTAACATGGCTTTGTGCGTGGGAAATCATGTCTACCAAACTTGATTGAGTTTTTTGAAGAAGTAACAAGGAAGATTGATGACGGCAGAGCAGTAAATGTGATCCATACGGTCTTCAGTAAGGCGTTCAATAATGTTCCCCATGGGAGACTGATTGGCAAGGTTAGATCTCATGTAACAGCAGTGGACCTAACACCGACCCTTGTGGTCCGCTGCCAGGACCTGGACACCAAGAAGAACATGTTCCATCAACTACAACACTGTTTTCTTTTGGCAAGCCAATGACTGATCAAAGCTGCAATCTTTCCCACAGTTCCATTCCTCCGCATTTTGTATACTAGCCTATTGTGGGGAAACTTATCGAACAACTTGCTGAAAACCATATACACCACATCAACTGGGTTACTGTCATCTATCTGTTCGGTCACTTTGTCGAAAATGTCAACAAGATTCGTTAGGCAAGCCCTACCCATCACAAAACCGTGCTGACTGTCCCTGATCAGATTATTCTTTTCGAGATGGTCATAAATCCTATCTATAATAACCTTTTCCAACACGTTATCAACAACTGCAGTGAGACTCACTGGTCCGTAATTACCAGGGTTGTCTCTACGAAACTTTTTGAACAAGGGAACAACATATGCTATGCTCCATTCCACGGTTCTGTTCCTGTAGACAACGATGATTTGACGATCAATTCCAAAGGCTCATCAATCTCTTCCCTTGCTTCCCATAAGGATCCTAGGACAGATCCCATCCGGCCCAGGGGACTTGTCTGTTTTCACACTCTTCAGTATTTCTATCATCTAATGCTTGTGAAACTCAATCTCTACCACACTAGACGCAAGTATCTCTGTATCTTCCTCGCCAACATTTTCATGATCTACAGCGAACACTGTCGAAAAATATTTATTTAGTGCTTCCCCTATCTCCTCTGACTACACACAAAACTTCCCACTATTATCCTTGATTGTCCCAAATTTAACTCTCGTCATTCTTTTATTGCTGACATACCTATGGAAAGCCTTAGGGTTAACCCTGATCCTATCTGCCAACAACTTCTCATGTCTCCTCCTGGCTCTTGTAAGCTCGCTTTTTAGGTCTTTCCTGATATCGGTGGAACCCTCGAGCGCACTAACTGAGTGTTCACGTTTTGTCCCAACATAAGACTTTTTTCCTTCTTGACCAGGGATTCCACTTCCTTAGTAAACCACTGCTCACGCGTTCTATATCTTCCTCCCTACCTGACAGGTACATACTTATCTAGGACATACAGGAGCTTTTCCTTGAATAAGTTCCACATTTTTAATGTGCTCACCCTCTGCAGTTTCCTAACCCATTCTGCGCTTCCAAAATCTTACCTCATTGCATCGTGATTTCCCTTCCACCAGCTGAAACTCTTGCTCCGTGGAGTACACCTCTCCCTTACCATCACGAAAGTAAACCTGAGAGAATTGTGATCGCTGTCTCCAAAGTGCTCACCTACTTCCAAATCTAAAACCTGGCCAGGCTCGTTACCCAGTACTAAATCGAAAGTGGCGTCATCCCTTGAAGGCATGTCTACATACTGTGTCAGGAAGCCCTCCTGCACACACTGGTCAAAAGCCCATCTATAGTACTCGTACTGTAGTGATCTCAGTCAATATTTGGATCTTGTCTTGAGTGTTCCAGAGTTTTTCATTGTACCAGAGTCCAGATGAAGTTTGTATTCCTCAGGTACGGGAGCGAGAATTCTTTCAATGTCTTAGATCAGTTCCTGTGCCGAGAACATCAGAGTCAATGTCCCTTCCTCTACTCGGACTGACAATTTACACTTCTTCATTCTCCTCGGATTCCGTTTCCCAAAGAGTATCTCAAGAGTTCCACAGTTGGAGCCTAAATTCTATGGTTTGCTTCCTAAACATTTTTCCAACTGCCAACTGACAATATTTTCACAGTATCTCTTCACAATCCTCTGGCTTGCACCATGTCCAGGGATGAGAAGTCCCGTTTGGTAGAGAGAGTTCCTAGGCTGGTGAGTTTCACTTTGGAACAAAGATGGTTAAGTGGCAATTTCCTGCGGTTGTTTGTAATGATGGGAGAGGGAGCGGTGGGGAATGAGCACTCTGACGAGCAGGAGGAAGTGTTGCCACTGATCAGAGTCAGAGAACAGAGGACAAGGGTTTAAAGGAATCTAATGAAAAGCAGCACTTCTGCTCAGGGCGTTCAATAACAACTGCAGAAACCCGATGTGTCGAGCAGTGTATCTGGAAAGAGAAACAGAGATAATGTTTTAAATATGGAACATTTCTGATGAAGAACTCGAGTTTCCCAATTCTAATCAAATTCCAGGCGTGATTTGGAAAATTGGCTTTTTGAACAGAAATTGCTCCAGCAGGAAAGCATTCACAACAGATTTCAGAGGATTCGAACCTACGTGGGGAAACCCCAATGTATGGTTAACCCATTGACCTTAACCACTCGGCTATGACTGCAGATAGGGATGCAGTTTTGAGAAGTAACCAAATCAGCCGTGATCTCATTGAAAGCTGCCGCTGACCTGATGTGTTAACTGCTTCCATCTCCTTTCATACCTTTGCTGTCATTTGTAAGGTGCGAGACACCAATGTAAAAGAAGAAAATCACAAAGTTAGGAAAAGATATTTGCAGCCAAACTGAGTCAAAATTATTTCTTGAAAGGAAAATCACACTTGGCAATTTGCTAGATCTCTTTGCTAACATGACCAGCAGAAGTAATCAAGGGAGACATTGATCTGAGTATTTTTGGACATGAAACAAACAAAGGTTAATGACATATTCATTTCTTTTGCTGGCGAAGGGACTGGTCTTTCCCGATGCTCACAATGACAGAGATTTTTCCCAATTAAAGACGGCAAATGCATTTGGGCTGGGGCGGTCGGTGTGGAGTTGCTGTGCCGAAGGGCCTGTTTCCACATTGTAAGTATTCTAATCTACAGTAATAAATGACATAGGTACAGCGCACGTTGTTCAATGAGGCATATATGACTTTTCGATTGTTTTTCTTCAAAGTTTCTTTAAAATTCAAACGGGAGAGGAAGAAGGGAAATGAATGTCTCCCATAATTCTTGCCTTCTTTTATCATTCACAGGCGGTTTATTTTTCCTGTACGTTTTATTTTACAATGTGGTTACTGTTAGTGTTCTTGTAAGCTACACCGGCTGGTTTCCTCTTTCCTCAATGTTCCTCATCTCTACCCAAACACACTTTCCATCCTTATCTCCTGAATCAAAGTAATCTCTAACCATTGCATAATTGCCACGGAAACTGGGATTTTCACACGCCTGGGTATGTCATTTCCCAATATTAATTGATCGTTTACTGCGTTGCAGTTGCGCACGAGAAGAGGAAAACAAAATAGAGGCCGGTGGTCCTGGGTTTCAAACACACGTAATTGCAGCTAAAACGCAGGTTACTGCACACAATGCGATCACGGAAGCATGCACCGAACCGTCAGGAAGCACACAATAAGTGCAATGCTGGATGTCATGTCAGGAACAGGACTAGAAACACAACAGAAATACGTCTCTTGGGTACTATTTTGGATGTATTTCTCGATGAGCTATCGTGTTTTACATATGTTCCATCGGGAGTTACCTCACACAAGGAAGTAACCAGTGCTGCAGACGGTCATATAATCCGAGTTCCAAGTCCCGGAGTCAGAGACACTCAGTGCCCTGTGTGTACCTACAAGGAACGGCTGTGCATGGGGTTTACAGGGTAACTGAACTGCATGAATGCAGCTCGATGGTCGTCTCTCTGCTTCTCCTCTATAGTTTTCTGTGCAGTCCCTGCGTGCAATCTTGTCAACAACGTTTGTCCGGCACAAGATGGGCATTGGTCACTTGTCTCTGAGAGAGGCTGTTGGTTTATGTGTTGTCATAATTCCGAGTGTAAGGGGGAATCTGGCTGTCAGTTCCTAGAAACTTACTTTAATAAATGGAAGCATGCTTTTTAACTTGCCGTGTGGCATGTACTCGTTGCGAAGTTCGTGCACTGCGAATCACGTTGCGGGACTATCCAATTTTGACAAAGAATTTGTGTGGCAGTCACGAGTTGCCAAGACCAGCTGTCCCTAGTTCAATACGGACAAATGGCAACAACTACAAATTCGATTAGAGCAGCCCAAGTTTAATGTGACAGGGCAAACAGAAGGCAGCCAGAAGATTTCTGGGTTTCGGGCAATCACCCAAGGTACGCCCAAGGTCTGTGCATCAGTAGAATCTGAGACCAAAGTCGTCTATGTTGGTTATTCATATTCCAGACAACTTGCGTTGTTCCCCGTTTACTCTGAAAGTGAATAGACATAGTTATTTCATCGTTATTTTGAAAGACGATCCTGCATTGAATATGTTCGCCGTTTTTTGATGTTGTGGCGAAAAGGTGGGTTATCGCGATGTGAAAAGTTGCTATACTTTCATTTCCTTCATTACTGTCCTGGTGAGGGATAAAGGTGATTGGCTCTCTCGATCAGATGGGGGCACCGGCGCATTGATGGCCTAATTTAATCACGGATATAATTGGAAATGTTCACTTTTAATGGTTCGTTGTTGTGATTTGTTTTACGATACTTGAGCACTATCTGGGACTCGGCAATACACTAAATGTCCAGTAGGTTTGGAATTGCCTCGCTGTTATTTGTGCGAGCAGTTAATGTCAGAGACGATTCACAGTGCCTCACAGACAGCACTTAAGCTTCGGTGTGTCTGATCATGGTACTTTTCAGTTTTGATTCTTTTCCACGATAAGAGCTGTCAGTTTGTGGATTCGCTGGAGAGCAAAGTGGGTAATGCGATATGTGAGATATTTTTCTTCAGCCAATATCTCTGATGGCTAACTTGGGAAAGTGTCAAGAAGAATCGTCATTGGCAGCAAATATCCGGAAAACCTTCATCTCTGGATCGGTTGGGCTCATCCACCCTCCAAACAAAATAGCCAAACTCGCTGGCTGAGTAACAAACATCATGCGTTTTTTTGCAAATGGTGTATTCAAACCATTGCCGGTGGCTGGAGCATCTCAGACTTGTCGAGCATGGAAACAAATCCCGCGATCCAACTTGCCCTTGCTGAATAGATAACCGAAATTAATCCATACATATCTGCCAATATTTGTGCCTTATCTCTCCGAGGTCTTCCAATCTATACACCCATTCAGATGCCTTTGAAATGTTGTGAGTGCACCAGACTCTGCCACTAAATGTGGCAATTCATTCCACACACACAAAAGTTCTGTGTGAAAAACATGTGTCCCTCACATCCCTTTTAAATCTTTCCTCTCTCACATGAAACATTTGCTATGTAGACCTGAACTCGCGTGTCTTGTGAAGAAGTGTTCCCTGACTATTTCCTCTGTCTGTCTTCCTCATGATTTTATAAGCTTCTGTGAGGCCATATCTAAGCCCTGAATCTCCTGGGAATCTGACAAAGCCTATTCAGTTTCGTTCTCATGTCCAAGCACTGCAAACACGGCAAATCCTTGTAAAGGTTTTGCGTGGCCACTCTGGAACTGCGGGTGGACTCACTGTGGAGTATCAGCAATTCTGGAGAGTTATGTTGCCTCCCAGGTGCTCAGGTCAGGGATGTCGCCCATCGGCTGAAGAGCATTCGAAAAGGGGATAGTGAACAGCCAGTTGTCTTGGTGCATACAGGCACCAACGAAAAAAAACGAGATGAGGACCTGCAGGGAGAATTCAGGGAGCTAGGAGAGAAATTAAAGAGGAGGACCTCAAAGGTAACAATCTCGGGATTACTGCCGGTGCCATGTGACTGCCAGCGTAGAAATGAATTAAGAAACGGCACGGTGAACACGTGAGTTGAGGAATGGTGCTGCAGGGCGGGTTTCAGATTTGTTGGATTTTGTGACCAGTTCTGGGGAATGTGAGACTATAAGAAAATTGACGACCTACATTTGAAACAGGCGGGAACGTATGTCCTTTCGGGAGTTTTTGCTACTGCCGTTGGGGAGGTTTTATACTAATGTGGCAGGGGGCTGGGAACCACAAGAATAAACAAGTCGGCAGTGAGGTGGAAACTGGAAACGCTGAGAATCTGGAAGATAGCATTAATAATGGGAAGAGTAGGCAGAGAGCAGATGAATGCAAAATTACTGGTGGCCTGAAATGCATCTCCTTTAATGCATGGAGTATAGACAGATGAACTTAGGGCTTAGGTTGGTGCCTGGGAATATGACGCTATTGCGATTCTTGGCGAATGTGTCGATGTGTTTCTTTCTGTGGGAGACACGACGTGGGGAATAACACAGTGTGACTATGTCAAACTTCAATCCCAATGTTGTGTCATCTAAGATCAAAGCGAGAACCTCACTGCCATTTGCACTGGAAGCATCAGAACACATAAGGTTATGGACCAAAGCTGGAAACTGGGAATAGAATAGATGAACGTCTTTAAACCAGACTGCACCATGGGCCAAATTGGATTTTCCATTCTGCAAAACTTGAAGACGAGTAGAAACCAATCTACAGGGGAACTGATCAGAAATGAAATGGAAAATCCATTTCATTGAGAATAAATGCGAGAGTGTCTGTCTTCATTCCGTGTAATCTCGTAGTTAGGATTTGGAACTCTATCCGCAATAGTGTTTGTACTATTCTTGGACAGGGAATGCATGTTTTATTGTGTAAATATATCGTGGTACCAGTATTTCTTACTACTGGTCCGAACCTGATAATGCTTGGTTTAGTGCCAGGTTATCAAAAATCAAAAAGATACAGGTTTTGGAAATATGAACTAAAAACGAGAATTTATAGAGAAACCCGCTACAACTGGCAACATCTATGGAGAGAAACAGGTTTTCTTTTCCTTAAGATGGACAGGAAACAGGTTACTTATAGATTTCTAGATTATACTGTTGGGAAAATAATAATCTTACCTGTCGAATCAGGATATTTATCAAAATCACTCCTGAGTTTACAAACATCGAATCTACAATCTTAAAAGGACTTAATCAGCTGTCATGCTAATTTCATTTTCCTGAGCTGGTGGAAGGCTATGTTTTAATGGCTACATTTCCTTTTAGTTTCCGTTATTAAGCAGTCACGCCGAATGGAGAATTGTTTCTTTCAGTGTCTGCCTCAATATGGGTCTTTGTTTTTTTCTATATTTGTCTCTGTATCCTCCTGGGCCTTTTTCACATTCTCCGACTCTCTGGCTGTCCATATCCCTCATTTCCCATTTCCGCTCTTGAAAAGCCTGACATTCAGACACAGTTTGAGATTCGAACTGCTGAGAGGCTTTTTGACGCCTGGCTGTAGTCGGTCGAAGTAATCTCACATTCTCGGGATAATGCGTCTGTCACTTCGACCTGAGGCAAGGAGACATTTCTTCCTCAAAATCTAAAGACCCTTTCGAAGTTAAAGTTGAATTCCTTATCCAACAGAAAAAGCAAGTAATTACATGATAGCTGAAGAAGAACAACGATGCATTTACTGTTGGTGTACACGAATGAATGGAGACAGCAGAGAATGAGGGTGATCATGTCGTGGTGTCAGTGCCATTACCACAACATTTCCCGGGAATGCTACAGTGTCTCCTGCCTCACCATTTAATTTCCACAAAACAGGGAATGAAGGAATGAGAATAAGAGGATGAGAAGCAGAAGTGCATGTGGAACTGCGGGAAGAATCTCCAGGTTAAAATAGTAGTTAAAAAGAGCAACCTACACTACTGGATTTAAACAGGAAAATGAAGCAGGAAAGCGAAATCAGAATGTACAGCAATTCAAACAGGACACTGAGTTTCTCGATCAGCAACACAATACTTGAGAGAAATAACGAGCTTGCAATACAATGAGCAGGCACCAGTGTGATGGGAGCTGCCTTCACCAGCTAAGCCATGGCGCCACGTTAAAAGCCAGATTTCTCGTCCATATGTGCAATGCCTGAACCACTTGATCACAGGAATTCGAAAACGCGTTTTCTGTATTAATGTTGCTCAGTTTGAATGGCAATCAAACTCTGCTTGTGCAAAAACAGACATTTGAATGCTGAGCATGCCCCACTAAAAAGGCACAGAAAAAGACAGAATCCTCTTACATTGGCATCTAACAGATATTTTCGTCTGTTTAAACTGACAGAATAAAGAGGATGTGCTCATCTCCTCTCGTGTCCCATTAACCACGTTAATACACACGCAGGGATTTTCAAACCAAGATGAACAGGCTCATTGTTGTGAATTGACAGCAGTGGTGTGTGAGTCATTGCGAACAGTGAGCAATAAATGCTGAACCAATAGCACTGACACTGAGCCTTGCACAATCAGCTCCACACTCACATCTTGTGTTATGTCTCCAAGGCATCAGTGCATTTGACTTTAATTATTCTACCCTGCACCTCTCCTCAAGTTATTCCCGACCGCTTGCAGTGTCGAATTAGAACATGCAATTATTAGAAATGCATTTCTGGGACACAGTTGTCTTTCAATGAGGTAAGATTCACTGCCCATCCCTAATTATCCCAAAGATGTTGGGGACGAGTTACTTTTGTTAACTCCTCAAATCCTTAGTTTGGAGGTACTGACAAGAAACCGTTAGAGATGGACTTCCTGGATTGCGGAGAGCAGACCGACCCCAAACTGCTAAGGTAACTCACCCAGGGAAGAGCAGATGGACCCCACTCTGTCAATGTAACTCAACCAGGGGACAGAAGTCTGACATCACACGATCAATGTAACTCAACGAGGAAATTATGGCCTGACCGCACTCTGTTAATGTAACTCACCCTGGGAAGAGCAAACTGACGCCACTCTGTCAATGTTACTCATCCAGGGAAGAGCAGACTGACCCAACATTTTATATGTAACTCACCCAGCAAATGGCAGACTGACACCACTCAGAGAAGAGCAGGCTGGACCCATTCTGTCTCTATCACTCATCCAGGAAAGAGCAGGATGATCTGATTCTGTCAATGAAACACAAGCAGGGAGACGAGCCTGACCCCACTCTGTCAAAGTAACTCACTCAGAGAAGAGAAGACTTATTCCATTCTGTCTATGTGAATCATCCAATGAAGACAGTAATGAAACCATACTTGCTGTTAAACTCAAACAGAGAAGAGCAGACTCTCACGATTCTGAGAAAGTAATCCGCCCGTGGAGGAGCAGACTGACACCACTCTCTTAACGTAGCTCACCCAGGGAAGAACACACTGAGTCACTCTGTGATATTACTCACAAAGAAAGGAGCAGACTGAACCCATTCTGTTAATATGACTCTCCCAGGGAAGAGCAGATGAAGCCCAATCTGTCAATGTGACTCAACCAGGGAAGAGCACTCTGACCTCACGCGATCACTTTAACACAACTAGGAAATTGCAGACTGACGCCACTCTGTCAATGCAACTCACCCAGAAAAGAGCAGACTGATCCCACACTGTCCAAATAACTCACTCCGTGAAAAGCAGACTGATGCCACTCTGACAATGTAACTCGCACAGGAAAGAGTAGACTGATGCCACTCTGTCAATGTAACTCACTGAGGGAAGAGCACACTGACGCCACTCCGTCACTGTTACTCACCGAGGGAAAGGCAGACTGAGCCCACACTCTCAGTGTAACTCATCAGACTGATCCCACACGGTCAATATAAGTCATTCACTGAAGAGCAGTCTGACCCCAGTCTATGAATGTAATTCACTCAGGGAAGAGCAGACTGATCCCATTCTGTCTCTGGCACGCACCCAATGAATGAACACTAACCCCACTCAACCAATGTAACTCGCCAGAGAAGAGCAGACGGAAGCCAGACTGTCAACATAAATTATCGAGGGAAGATAATTTTCTGTTTCACTCAGGCAGGGAAGAGCAGACTGTCACCACTCTGTGAAAGAAATTCGCCCAGGGAAGGGCAGACTGACCCTACTGTATCTGCGTGACTGACACAGATAAGAGCAACTAACCCAACTCTGTCAATGTCTCTCCCTCAGGGAAGAATACTCTGACCCCTCTCTGTCCATGTAGCTCACCCAGGAAACAGCAGACTATCCCCACTCTGTCTATTTAAGTTCACTAAAATCCTCTGAAGTACGTCCTATCCAGACACTCTCCACATCACTGTCTCTGTAACCGTGTGCGTTCAATGGCGAATCCAATTAACCTGCAAATGTTTAGAATGTGGCAGCAAACCAGAGCTACCACACAGAAATTGGGCGAATGTGCAAACTTCCATCAGGCAGTCACCTAAGCCTGGAATGGAAACCAAACCCGTCAGCAGTCGTGATTATAAAATGGCAGAACAGAAACCCATCAAAAAGAATTGCGTCCCTGTGTGTTGCAACGATTCTGAGTATTAATTAAGCCCCCCTCACTGTAGTTAATTTCCATTTTTATCACTGCCAACCTTCTTCAAAGCAAAGCACGCACTTGCTTTTTTCAGACTTTTGATATCCCGCTTTCATCCCGCTTTTTACCTAATCATATTTCTGACTTTATAAACTACGTCACAACAGGTTGACAACTGCAGAATGAGCTTTGTTCAGTTCTCCACTGATGTTGAGAGTAGTAATACAGCATATTCGAGTAGGACTTGATGCGCTTGCGGGTGGTGCATTATGGCTTCTTTTTTTTTGATTTTCGGTCTACTATTTCGAGTTCATTGCGCAGACTTCTGAAGAAGACGTTTTGGAGTCGAAATGGTAACTGTGTTTTCTGTCGGAAGACAGACGTAGCTTTATTTCTGTTCTCTTATAAATTGATCTTCTGCTGATCTTTGCAAGTGAAATAGGGTGCATTGCTATTGCTCGGTTTTAGTTTCAAAATCAAGAGAAACATGAAGGAGGCAATATCAAAGAACACAAAGTACTGAGTTGTTAAGATAATGTTTGCAGCAAAGGTGGACATGAAGGTCAAATTAAGATACGGTTCAAGAACATTTAATCTGGAAGTGGTATGTGACTTTAGTTCCAAATATATGTTTCCGTTCTCCCAGTACATCTTTTTGACTCCCAGAAAACATTGATTGTTTTCTGTATTCACTTTGTTTCGCGATATCTGTCTTCTGGTCGACCAGGGACAACTTGAATTTCTGTCTGCATTGAATAAGATTTCGCTCTTTCTTTCGAGAAGCAAACCTGTGCAGTATGTACCACTTATCATGCTGATGGCTAAGAAGTTCAAAATGAATTACGGTTTATGGATCGTGAGCAAGAATGAAGTGATCCACTTGCGAACAGATGTCACCACGCCCTATTCCTACATCGGGCCTGAACGGTCCATTGGCAGAGTCTGCAGAAAGGAAGTGTCTAAGTGAACTAGTCCTTTGTTCAGTTTGATTTGAGACCAATGGTTGTGCTGTTTTGGTGCAGAAATGTGTCAACATCTCTGACGTTAGAGTCAAAATTTAAGTCACATCTACTCCATGGAGTTACTTCTCAGATCGGAACATGCTGATATGAAAAAATCTAGCTCTGAGAGCAAATGTTTTTACATTAAACTGGGAGTATGTTTAACTAAGCAATTCAGATAGCCAAGATGAATAATTGGCATTTGGTTCTTCATGCTGAGCTCTCCACACCAACTGCTCCAACGAAGGCCGTGGATAAGATCCCCATCGATTATGTTGGTAAATTTTAGCCTCAACAACAACCTATTGTTCTGAACAATGCCACACCACAAGCAGAGGGCTAAGTGTGATTTTCATCGTTAATTTTCAAATTCAGTTCTTAATGCACAGTTTCTTACGAATGTGGACAGCAGAAGACTGTTAACATTCCATTTCAAATATTTCCAGTAAATTCTACTCCGCTGATATCGCCTTGCCTTAACACACCTCAAACCAGGAACCTGGATCAGTCGAGTTTCCACACATGGAGTTGCTTTTTCTAATTCATTGACTGCTGATATAATAGATTATTGGCCTTGAGAGTCAGTTGTAAATTAGGTTGAACTTTCTCAGCTTGACTTTCAACTGATCCTAAAAAAAAGCCATCACCTGCAGGTAAATGTATTGCATTGCTTCTTGTTTTGCTTAATTCCACCCCCCCCCCCCCCCCCCCTCCACCTACCCCGGAACATCCAAGTTTCACGATAGTCCGACAAATGTTTTGAAACTGATTCGTGTTGGAAGTTGGTGGCTTTTTGTATCTCGACATATAATTTATTCAATTAGACGTCTTGAAATTACTTCGGATTCTTCACAGTTGAAAATTTACTTTCGATTGAATGCAAAGCTCAAGCTCCACGAAATCCAAAATCTGCAAAGGAATTAATGACTTTTAAAAGAATCAACGCCGTGAGCAGGATTCGAACCTGCGCAGGGAGACCCCATTGGATTTCAAATCCAACGCCTTAACCTCTCGGCCATCACAGCTGCAGGAAAATGGGCAATTTTCATAGTAAAAGAACTTAATTCATGAAATATGTATTTTGTTTGAAGAACAAATTGTCAAGACCCAAAGATTTCGCCAAATCCTTTGCAGAGACCCAGACGAACGTTCCCTTAGTAGATTGTCAGGCTTTCACCGCAAACTAGATCCTGACACAGCTGAAGTTGTGGGAATGATTCTTCATCGAATTTTAGAGTCACGGATGTACACCACATGAAGAGAGGATCATTGTCTCACTGTGTCCGATCGATTTTGTCTCAATTGCTCATCATCTGGTACCAAAGTTGTGTTTTAATATTCATCAAAATATGGTATTAGAAATGTTGATGCTAAGTCCATAAACACCAGCTACATTCGTAAAAAAAAGTCGGAATTAGAAAGAATGCAGAACCAACTAATCCGTAAGTTCTGACATCAGGTAATGAACTTGTGAGCACAAGAGAGGAAGATTGACCGATGATTTGGAACTTGAAATCGTCTTGACGGAATTATTTGCAAAGTTTTTGCGGTTGTTCTAGAGTCATCAAGTCCTTGAACAATACAACACGGAAAGTGGCCCTTCTTTCCAATTTGACCATTGAGGACAGTTATCCTAAATTAGTAGGTCCCATTTGCCAACTTTTGGCCTATATCCCTCTGAACCTTGTTACTCATATATCCATCCAGATGCCATTAAATGTTACAGTTGTACCAGTCTCCAACAATTTCTCTGGCAGCTCATTATGGACACGACTGAAAAAGTTGCCCCTGACGTCCCTTTTAAATCCTTACCCACTAATTTTAAACCGATGTTTTCTAAGTCTTGACTTCCTCACCAGCAGAAAAACACGAGTCAACCTATCCATGTCCCTCATGATTTGATAAATAGCAACGATTTGACTTTATCCTACTTGTCAGGAGGGAAATATGTGGAGTTTATTTGTCGAAGATTTGAAGAAGAAAGTCTGATGTACAGATTTTTAGAATTGCATCTTGGAGAAGTGTTTAATAAGTCATTGAAGTCTAGTAGCAGTTGTAGAAGTCTGTTGTGAAAGCTGCAGAAGGATTTCAGGGCACGAGAACGAAGCATTATTTCCAATGTATTGTGGCTCAGTTCAACCGCACTTGGACTACAGTATGAGGAATTATAATCCTCAATTTAGGAAAGATACTAATGCCATATGAGGAATACCACGAATGGTGATTAGCCTTGAGATCATGGATGAACGTTAGTCCTGTGAATTGAAATTGGGCAAATCCGTTCTTTTTTTTAACAGTTTCAACACAAGAGAGGTAATCTCATTGAGAGTTGCAAAATATTTGAAGAGATAAACAGGGTGGTGCAATTAAATTTTGTTCCCTCATTGGTGAATCTAGAAGCAGGAGAGTACAATTTAACAATGAAGCATTGTGATTTATGACCAGGATGAGAAATATTGATTTTTATCTTAGCCTTGAGAAGTCTCGCTATTCAGCACTACAGTGAGCCTTGGATATTTGGTCTTTGAATGCATCACTATCAGCCTGACGCGCTGACAGTTACTGCATCACTATAGACCTGACCCCTCACATTTACCGCCTTAATTTCAGCGTGAACCCCTCAAACTTACTGCATCACTATCCATCTGGTGCCCTCACATTTACTGCCCCACTTTCACTTCGAGACCCTCATTTTGACTGCGTCACTATCAGCCGGACTGCCAAACACTTACTTTGTCACGATCAGTCACGTCCTTACACTTCCTATGTTACTATTATCCTGACTCTTTACACTTACTGTGTCACTATCATCCTGAGCGGCTCACACTTACTGCATCACTAGCACACCAACACTCTCACCTTTACTGCGTCACTATCAGCCTGACACCTCACAGGTTTTGCGTCACTACTACCCTGACCCCCTCACAATTACTGTGTCGCTATTAGCCTGAGCCTCTCACTATCACGCTGATCAAGCTCACAATTACAGCATCACTATCAACCTGACCCCCTCACACTTTCTCTGTCATTATCACCCTGACCCTCACACACGTAATGCATGACTGTCACACTGAGACACTCACGTTTTCTGCGTCATTATCAGCCGGACCCGCCAGCACACAGCGTCACTATCAACCTGGCCCCTCACACTTGCATGCCTCAATATCAGCGTGAACCCCTCACACTTACTGCATCACTGTCCATCTGCCATCCTCACACAAACTGCACCAGTTTCACCTTGACATCCTCATTTTTACTGCGTGACTATCAGCCTGACAGCCACACACATATTGCGTCACTATCAGTGACGCCCTCGCACTTCCTATGTTAATATCACCCTCACTCCTAAAACCTACTGCGTCACTATCAGCCTGATTCCATCACACATTTTGTGTCAGTATTAGACTGACGCCTCACGCTTACCATGTTACTAAAACTCTGCATAATCACACTGATTCCGTCACTATCAGCCTGACCCCTCAGACGTACTGCGTCAATATCACCCTGACCCACTCACACTTTTCGTATCAGTTTCAGACTGATGCCTCGCACTTACTATATGACTAAAACTCTCCCTCTCACACTGAATGCGTCACTCTCAGCCTGACCCCTTCATACTTACTGCGTCAATATCAGTCTGACCCCTCAGACTTACTGTGTCACTCGCACCCTGACCTCCTCACATTTACTGCGTCACTATCACCCTGACCCACTCACACAGTCTTTGCCATTTCCACCTTGCCGGCCTAATTTTTATTGCGTCCCCATCAGCCTCACCGCCACACACTTATTGCGTCACTTTCAGTCACGCCCTCACACTTCCCATGTTACTATCACCCTGAATCCTTACACTTATTGTGTCACTATCAGGCTGACCCCTCACACTTACTGTGTCACTATCAGCCTGACTCCATCACATTTATTGTGTCAGTATCAGACTGACGTCTCACACTTATCTTGTCACTAAAACACTGCCCCATCACATTGACTGTGTCATTATCAGCCTGACTCCCTCACACTTACTGCTTAACTATCGTAAGGCACCTCTCTCACTTACGACGTCATTTACACCCTAACACCCCACACTTGCTGTGGCACTATCACACTGAGGGCCGTACACTTAGTGTCACTGTCATCCTGACCCCTTACACTTACTGCGTCACTATCACACTGGTATCTCACATCCACTGTGTCACTATCATCCTGAGCCGCTTACACCTATTGTGTCACTATCACTTTGACCCTAACACACTGCATCAGTATCAGCCTGACCATTTCACACATACTGCACCACCACCAGGCTGACTCCCTCACATATACTGCACCACGATCAGGCTTACCCACTCATACTTACTGCGTCACTATCACCCTGACTCCCCACTCTTATTGCGTCAAGATCATTGTGCCCCCGTACACTTACAGCGTAACTATCATCCTGACAACGTCACACTTACTGCGTCAAGATCAGCCTGGTCCCTCAAACTTAATGTGTCACTATCAGCTTCAACACTCACATTTACTGCGTCACTTCTAGCACTACCCCTGCACACTTACAACATCCCTAACCGACTTACCCCCTTGCATTTACTTCATCACTATCAGCCTGAGACACTCACACTTACAGCTTTATTACAACCTGGTCCTGTGAGTGCATCTTCATCAATGTCACCCTGACCCCTTGCCCATCCTGCGTCACGATAAGCCTAGCCCCTCAAATGTTCTGCGTCACTATCACACTGACATCTCACACTCACTGCGTCACTCTCACCCTGACCCCTCACAATTACTGCATCACTACAACCTGACCCCCTGAAAGCATCTGCGTCACTGTCACCCTGACCCTATCACACTTGCCATGTCGCCATCACAATGACACATTCACACAGTCTGCTTCACTGTCATCCTGACACCTCACACTCACTGGATCACTACCATCCTCCCCCTCATACTGACCTGTCACTATCATCCAAAGCCGCTCACACTTATTGCGTTCCTATCATTCTGCTCCCAACACACTTACTGCGTTACTATCAGCCTGACACTCGCACACTTCCCGCATCACTATCAGCCTGACCCCTCACAATTTCACCGTGTCTATCAGTCTGACTCCTCACATTTCCTGCATCACTATCACCCTGTCAGTTAACACGTACTGGCCAATAGTAGCCTGACGCCCTGAACATACTGCATCAATATCAGCCTGAACACTCACACTTACTCTGTCACCATCACGCTGACCCCCTCACACTCACTGCATCACTATCACCCTGTCTCCTCTCACTTCCTGCATTAGGATCACTCTGACTCACCGACACTTACTTCATCAGTATCAGCCTGACCCCTCACACATACTGTGACATTATCAGCCTGACCCCACCACACTTGCTGCGTCTCTATCAGCCTGACCCGCTCACACTTACTGCTTCACTATCAGACTGACCCCTCACACTTACCGCATCACTAACAGCCTGACACCTCACACTGACTGCGTCACTATTCCCCTAACACCTCACTTTTATTGGCCACTATCAGCCTGACACCCTCAACTTTCTGTGTCACTACCAGCCTGAACGCACACACTTCCTCCCTCACTAACACCCTGACTGTCTCAAATTCACTGCGTCAGTCTCTGCCCGACCCCATCACACTTACTACGTCACTATCACCCTGTCCCCGCCCACTTTATGCGTCAGGATGAGCCTGACACTGTAACACTTACTGCATCACTATCAGCCTGATCTCCTTCCAATTACTGACCACTCACTCTTACTGCGTCACTGTCACACTGACCCCTCACATGAAGTGCTTCACTATCACACTGACCACCTCACACTTACTGTGTCACTATTGATCTGATCCCTCAGACTTACTGCATCACTATCACTCTGACCCCCCGCACTGCGTAACTATCGCCCTGATCCACTCACACAGTCTGCGTCACTACCACGCTGACACCTCACCCTCATTGTGTCACTATCATCCTCACTCCATCACACTTATTGAGTCACTGCAGCCTGATCCCCTGTAATGGAAAATTATCATTTTTGGTGAAATCTGTGAAAGCATGGTTGAAACAAAGTATGGACCTAACTTTGCAAAAAGACAGAAAAAATGTAAAGTTCAACCTAATTTTCAGCTGACTCTCAAGGCCAATAATCTATTATATCAGCAGTCAATGAATTAGAAAAAGCAACTCCATGTGTGGAAAGGAACTCGACTGATCCAGGTTCCTGGCTTGAGGTGTGATGAGGCAAGATGATATATAGTATAAAGGGAATATGTGAAAACCGTCAGGCGTCCATTTTATGAGGCGTCTTGCAAATGTGTCGAGTCCATTCTGCAAATTTCAAAAATAAACTTTTGCTTTGCTCTTGGTAGCATTTGCGTCGGGTCGATTGAAATTCCACGTCAGTAAACTCGGGGGCTCGTCTGGGACCCTGCAACTGGGTAAGATTTTGAAGATTCCCAGGAGGTGTACGCGCCACTGCCTTGAAGGTCTTTCACTTTGTTTCGAGCGCTGAATTGGCCCCTTTGAGTGAGAGGACTGGGGATAAGTGGATCGCCCCAGAGTCGCTTTCAGAATCGAATAGGGTCAGGGTAAGAGTTGTGGCGAAATCCGACATAGGGACTCGTTTGAAGAGAATAGACGAACCAGGAAGAGGGACCAGTGAACTCACGTGCGGTATTCGAGTAAAACTCAACTCAAGAGAGTTTAAGAGACGGCAAGATTAACGGTGGTTTGAGACTTGGAGCCACCATGGGCAGCGTTGGAGTCACCAAAGCTGTACCGGTTACGTGGGTTCTTGGTTTTTGAAAACCAAGGCAATGAGGCGGTCGTGCCCAATGAGAGGGGACCTCCGGAGGTAAAAGCAAGTTATATTGGCAAAGAGAAGATTATGGTATCGTGAGAGAGAGAGAGATAGACAGATAGACAGACGGAGAGACAGAGAGAGAGAGATGAACACTTTTCCAATATCCATGAAAATCGGCTCCAGCAAGAGCAAATGAAAAGAGGGTCGACAGAAAACTCGGAATGGTCAAGAAAAAAATAGAGTATATGCTGAATAATTATGGTCCAGTTTCTGAAAAACAGTTAAAAATGTAAATCAAGGAATGTGTTTTTCTGGAGGTAGGAAGTTTTAGTAATATTCACTTGCAAATGCTGAGGTCACCGTTGGAGGAGAGAAAGAAGGAGAAACAGAAGGGTAAAATAGAACCTGTGTATTGGAGTGCTTATCACATGTTGAATGCTTAGCCTGATTTCAGGGAAAGAAAATCTCGAAATAAAGATAGATCAAGTACACGTACAAACACCAGCGCACACGTACTCACACACGGAAAACAACCTAATGAAGCTGGACAGTGTCTTAAGACTGGATCAGATCCTGACCTTAATGGGTGCCCTCGAAGAGCTACAGCCCCCCTACGAGATCCACTTCACGAAGATTCCAAGTCAACGGTCGCCGCCTCAGGGTCTGCTGAATCACCAATAGCATATCGTACCCACAATCAATTGAAGCAAGAATCCCTAAAGAAGTCGAGACAATGTCCCAGTACCTTTAGCGCCTCATGAAAGTCGATAACGTCTATTGTGGACTGATACCACCCAAGGACATAAAGATGGCAGAGATCACATCGTATGAGGCACACCTGAGGAGCAGCCTCATCAATGGAATGAAGTACAAAACAACAAATTAGGTAATAATATACGTGTATTACCTGGGACACGGGAAAGTTGAATTAGATAGAACAATACGTGATACATGCTGAAAACCTACTGGCTCAAGAGAACCATAACCGGAAATTAAAGATGGAACAGCAATCACATGAACCTCAGCTTATTATGATGCAAATGGTCATTCAGCCATTGGAGGGAGGGGCGGCAGGAAAAGAGAGAGGCATAGGTGGAGTTCGCAAAAGAGGAAGGGATCGCGAAAGTGCGCTTGCAGAGATAGATCTGGCTGGTGCTTTGTTTGCGGAGCAATGGACCACTGGTCAGGACAGTGCCCGCACAGACAGCCTCAATCGGTCCTGGAGGCTGGACAGCATGGTGACTGACAGGGGACGACTGAGGTTGAGGTGGGCAGGCCACAAGGTACAGGTTAACCTCTTTCCTTTATACTTGTCAACGAAGAATCCCTAATGCTAATCACTTCTACTAACCTAACGGGCACTGAGATGTATCCCAACTCTATATTGAACATTGAGATTGCGAAGTGTGGACAATATGTTCAATATAACAATGATGCGTATATGTCGATGCTTACCTCTATGTTATACGTGGAAGGTACACCAGTTACCTTATTGGTAAATACATTGCCAGCATATTGACTCCTCAAATCAAGACAGTTCAGAGAGTTGATACCAATAAAGATGAGTAGAATGTTCCTGAACTCAATGGAGGCATCAGGCGTCGTGATATGAGAGTTTTACCTCACCCATATTGTGTGAAATAAGAAATGTATATCCATTCTAATTCTCAATTTTGTTAGCGGAATTCTGTTCTTTACATTTGATGGCTCGGGATCTCATAGTGAGACTGGGGTTGTATTTGCTCAGTTCTCCGACGGGCTTGCAGGTAATTCAAAGGGAGAATTCACAAGTGTAAACTGAAAAATACAACCCAAGACCACTGGTGTATGTCTATGAGTGGCGATTAAGCCAGAGAGCAATGAGTTCAGTGAGCAATTCACTCGCCCTGGAAGCAGGTAACCATGTTAATCCTATTAACACTTTTTTTTTGCGGGAATATGCTGCACTGCACAGCACACATACACCACGATAGCCCTGCGGAACCATAAGCGAAGTATTGGTTCAGGAGATTGGTTAAACCAGGTCAGTTGTTATTGTGCGAATTTTATTGAAGGGATGTCAGATGTGCAGTCAGTGTGAACTTATGTAAAGTACCTGCGACGGCAAGTTACCTCTATATTTTTGATGTGGAAGGCTATGCTCCTCGCGTGTCAGTGGCGAAGGTGTCCAGTGACTGGTGGCAGGATTTGGGGCCATGGGTACTAAAGGCATAAAGAACGAAATGTTGGGTATTCTGAGACGATGTGGGTATGTGGTTCAATGCAGATGTGCGGACATGTAGGAATAAATTAATTTGTCTAACTCAGGTAATAGAACAGTTGAGGTTACCCCCTCTACCCCTGAAGAGCCTAGAAGGCTGAACTGGCGTTTCCCGAAGATAAACTTCACAGACCCAAGATTAATAACGGTCCCTACTGAATTATGGGTAAAAGGCAATCATGATGTGGGGCTTTTCCGAGGTTGTGAACCAATACGAGTAACCACGAAGTCGGAGTATCGTCCTTGCAGAGCACAATACTGGTTAAAACCCGAGGCCATGGACGTAGTTACTCCAGTCTTTCAATGCTTCCCAAAGGCTAGAGAGATAATCCCCTGTGTAAACTCACCGGTGAGAACTCCCATTTTTCTGATCAAAAAGGCAAAAATTCCAAGTGACCCGGAGGAATGGAGGTTTGTTCAAGACCTGCAGGCAGTCACTAACAGTGTTGTCCCGCGCGCATCAAATGTTCCCAAACCCTATACTGTATTAGCTCAATTTCGACCGGACAGTAAATGGTTCCCTGCTGTGGATTTACCCAAGTCTGCTGACAGCACTAAAAAATGTCAGAATGTGAGTTGGCGAGGAAGATGTAAAAATGCTCCAAAGTGACTGAGACAAGTGAAATTACTTGGATAATATGTGGCAGATGGAGAGCAATGGGAGAGATGTGATGTTGTGTACTTTGATGGGAACAATAGAATGGCAGCCTCTTATTTGAAAAGGAAATGGTTGAAAAATGTTGTTCTACAAACGAACTTAAGCTGTATTTTCGTTTATTTCTGCACAGCCCTCTGAGTACATGCAGGGCAGTGAGTCTGAAGCCAGAAGTCAATACTGGGAATGACATTGACCCAGCAAGTGGGGAGCTGTAACATTGAAGGATGACCTTGTACCAGTCACTAAAGCAATATTGCAGGAGCAGAAAGCAGGTAGACAGATAAATGATGTATTGCTCCTTCATTTCAGTGGAATTGAGTGCAGGAGTAAGAGTATCCTACTGCAGCTGTACAGGGCCTTGGTGAGACCCCATCTCGAACATTGTACAATATTGTGTGCAGTTTTGGTCTCCTTACCCAATAAAGGACAAACCTGAGATTGAGGAAGAGCAGCGAAGGATGACCAGACTGATCTCTGGGATGACAGGCTTGTTGTGGGAGCAGAGTTTTGGGCGACTGGACCTGTATTCCATGGGATTTAGGAAAATGAGTGGTGATCACAGTGAAATATATAAAACTCTGACAGGGCGCGACAGATTGGAAGCTGGCTTGGATGCCTCAGACAAGGGGCCACAGCATTAAGTACAGAGAGACCACTTTGCATTGAGATGAGAATAAATGTCTTCACTCAGAGACTGGCGAACAAGGAGTACTCTCTCCCAGCTCGGGCTGTGGAAACCTAGGCACTGAATATAAATAAGGTTTTCTGGAAATTAAAAGGATAGGGAGAGAGCGGAGTATCGTGTGAAGATAGAAGATCAGCTATCAATCCAGGTTATTCTCCAATAACTCAGTCGCTGTGTTCCTGTGCAACACCATGTTGTGCAAAATCGTGCAATATTAATAATGGGGTCTATGGGAAAAAGAGGGTAAGGGGCGAACCCCCAAAAATATTAGTAAAGCCAAAATTTAATTTAGTCTAACACACATACTAGCACAGTCTAAATAAATCTTTAAGTTCCATATTGTAATAAAACAGTGCTGTAAATGTGACACTTTCAAAATACAGGTCACTGACTACAGCAGTGTACCTTTCACCACACTCTTCAACAGAATGTGCATGGGGCTGACTGACCACGTGATGCCGATGGGGAAACTCCAGTTCTCCTCAAGAATCTCCCCACAGTTTGAAATAAAGTTCTTTCTAAGTGGATACTACAACTCCCCGTCTCAGGCTCAGTTTCAAGGCTTCCAGAGCGGATTGCATTCCTGTTTTAGCTGAACACATTGATTGTACATTTTGCAGACAGAGGATCCTGAGGCTGGGCTTTGCTGTTCAGTTGGTTCCCGCCAAGGAATTGCGTCACAATGAACAGGAGTTCACTTTACGAAAAAGGTTCACGAATTACATTGCAGCCAAGTTGTATTTAATCAACATGCGTTTTCTGAGAACTGCCTGTATATTGAATGGCGGAGCAAAATTGATGGGCTGAAGGGACTACAGCAGTTCTCACTTTATATTTCACAATGTTTAAACATATTAAGGGATATGAATATTGTATGGGTAAAACTGCATTAAGGAGATGTTCGACCATTAACTTGCACAGAGAAAGCTCGATGTGTTGTGTGACGTACTCATTTCCCGAAGTTCCTGTACAGTTTATGGGAAAGCTCAGTAAATGTTGTCACAAACCATCAGATGTTAGGAAGGACGTCTCTGCAGGGTCAACAAGACTATGTTTCCCGTTCCCTTTTCCGACACCAAAGTTGGAGCCAGGTGTTCTCTCCGGGTATATCCTTTAAGAGTTCGGAGCAGTTGATACAATTGAGTGCCTTGCTTGGCCGTTTCAGGGACTATTGAAGAGTTTACCACATATCTGTGCGTCTGGAGTCACTTTTAGGCCAGACCAGGAAAGCACGGGAGATTCACTTCCTGAAAGTACATTAGGGAAGGGAATCGATGTTTACAATCAACATTGGACACAAGAACACTATTACTGAACCAGAGTTTAGATCTTGATATGTTAATAATTGTTTTCATCTTCCACCAGCTGCCCAAGCATGAGACTGATCTGTATTAGTAATGCAATGACAATTCCACAACAGCACCATCTCCACATGGAGACCTATCTGAAATCACACTGAGCAGGTTATTTCTGTGCTACTTGACAGCTCTGTCTTATAGAACTCCCACCGATTTGACTGTCGTGATGGGACTGATGGGGTGGTAATTGGTCAGATTGTATTTATTCCCTTCTTAGGAAACTGAACATAGCTGAGTAATTGTCCACATTGACAGGGAGATGTCAGAGTTGGAGCTGGAATGAAACAGCTTCCCCAGTGACACGGCTTATTGTGCAGCACAAGTCTTCAGTCCCATTGCAGGAATGGGTTCAGGGCCCATTGCCTTTGTTGTATCTACTGTGTTCAGCGGTTTCTTCATGTCACGTGCATCGGATCGAAATGGTTGAAGACTGGCAGCTGTGATTCTGTGGGCACCATGATAGGGCAAGTTGGAACATCCACTCAACACGTCTGGCTGAGGACAGTGCAGACACCACATACTTGACTTTTACACTGATGTACAGGACTGTTCCATTATTTGGGATGGGGATATTTGTGGAGTCTTCTCCTCCAGTACGTTGTTTAATGGTCCATCGACATTAATGCTTGGATTTGGCAGGATGACAGTGCTTCGATCTGATTTGTTACTCGTGGTATAATTTCTGCCTCTGTACAAGATGTTATTTCTGCTGTTTCCAGAGTAACCAGCCAATTGCGGTAGCTTTAATGGGTTGTCATCAGGTAAAGGAACACATGGTACTGACCCTGGCATGTTCACCCACACTCGTCACTGAACTATAGATCAGCTTGAGGGTAATGGTGGACTGAGGGATTATCCTGAGGGAAAAATCTCAGTCAGGGAGCAGACGATCAGGGATGGAGCAAAATCTCCCATGTCTGAACGGGGCTGAATGAACCCCCCAGTACACAGTATCATTAAGTCCTGTAATCTCTCTCCATTTCAGTAACATATTGCTTTCTATTATTGCTGTAAATGAAATGACAGGTTATATCATGTTAAATTCCACCTGCTAAACTATTATCTATTGCCTTTACATTTCTGAATCTATTTGCAGACTCTCCACCCTCTCTTGATAATTTAATCTCTTGCTTACCACAGCGACATCACCAAACTCAGCATCTGTATATCTGTTCCTTCCTCCTGATCATTAATATAGACTGTAAATCGTTGAGAACCCAGCGCTGGTCACTGTGTGTCCCTACTGGTTACGTTCTCTCTAAATGATTTGTCCTGAGTGCCTGCTTCCAGTATGATACCCAGGCCTCCCCCATTCCTGGGAAACAGAGTCGAAGAGTTGTCTAAGAACAAAGAACATCTGTGAGGAATCTAACCCCTCGATGAGGCTGATGTCAACGCGGCCTCTGTTCCACTTTCCTGCCATCTCTCCACCCTAAAACTCTAGTCTCTTATTGTAGATTGCGACACATGAAAAAAATCCACTCCACATCTACACATTCAATTACTTTTAGCATTTTACACACCTCAATGAGATCTCCTTTCATTCTCGAGAGTATAGGCCTAAACTGCTCAATTTCTATTCATAAGACAAGCACTTCAAATATGGAATCAATCTAATGAAGCTCTTCTGAATTACCTCCAATGGAAATACCTCATTCTGCAGGATACCCAATCTGTTCTCCAGTTGGAGCCTCACTAATGCCTTGCATAGCTACAGCAACACTCCCTACCTTTCTACTCTTTCCTTTTATAAATAAACACTGAAATTATTGCATTTCTCATTACTTGCACTACCCGCAGGCAGGTTTTCTGTGATATGCAAGCAGGCACCCAGATCCCTCTGCACCTAAACACTTTGAACTTTCTCTCCATTTAGATAATAATTTGTCTTTCTATTATACTGGCCAACTTGAATAGCCCCATATTTATTCACTTTAATTTTCCTTGCCAAACGCCGGCCCATTCACCCAACCTATCCATATCGTTTTAAATCTCATGCATCATCATTTCGAAGTAATTTCCCACCAATGTTAGTGTTGTCTGAAAATGTGGCACCGTATTTTCTATCCCATCAACCGAGTACAGTAATACCATCGATCGCAAATGTATGAGGCATGAGTACTGAAATCAATGGCACCCCACAAATTGCATCTGCCAAAAGAAAATGACACATTTATTCCATCTGACTGCATTTTGTTGGTTAATCCTCCATCCAAGCGAATAAATTACTCCTAAACCCATGTTGTCTGCTCTTACCACTTACTCTTTGGAGAAGCGACATATCCGATGCCTTCAGGAAGACTAGATATGTTCCATCTCCAGGATTCCCACTATCCATATTGTTTCCGACATCTTCAAATAACTCAAGCAAACAATTCAAACACGATTTAACCTTTGAAAAACTATGTTGACTCTGATGGATTGTGGTTTAACTTTGCAAATATCCTGAACAATGGACTCTAACAATTTGCCTTAAATTACAATAGTTCATTGCTTCATTTGAGTGGGCGGCACGGTGGCACAGTGGTTAGCACTGCTGCCTCACAGCACCAGAGACCTGGGTTCAATTCCCGCCTCAGGCGACTGAATGTGTGGAGTTTGCACATTCTCCCCGTGCCTGCGTGGGTTTCCTCCCACAGTCCAAGGATGTGCAGGCCAGGTGAATTGGCCATGCTAAATTGCCCGTGGTGTTAGGTAAGGGGTAGATGTAGGGGTATGGGTGGGTTACTCTTCGGCGGGGCGGTGTGGACTTGTTGGGCCGAAGGGCCTGTTTCCGCACTGTAAGTAATCTAATCTAATCTCTAATGTATACTATTATTATAAGTTCTTCCATTTCGAAAACCTTTGGGTTTTCTTTGAATTCCTGTTTAATGGGCAAACGTTTTTAAGAGATCTGCTCCAGTTGCTGTGTAAGAGCCGTGTGTGGCTGAATGGACTCATCATCGTGTTGGTGTACAAACTCGATGGGCTGAAGTCTTTCTGGTGTTACCATGTTGCCATCTCCAAGGCCAGAATGACCTCTTCCTGTTGATGCTTTCGAGGATTGGGAGATGATGGCATCTTACTGTTGCTCTCTCGCATTTTGAGGAGGGTGTTGTATTCTGGGATTACTTCCTGAGAGGGGAATTATCACAGGTAACCTCACAATCATTAAAAAGTACTTGGACGAGCACTTGGAAGTGTCATAACATTCCAGGCTATGGGCCTGGTGTAGGAAAGTGGTACTAATATAGATCGTGCTGTACTTCTGTTGGCACAGAGGTTATGCCCCTGTGAGTGTATGGTGTGGAAGGTCAATTATTGAGCAGTTTAAGGCATGAATTGATGAATTTTTGAAGAGTATATTCGCAAGGGTTATAAGAGTGAACTGTAATCACTTGATAACTCATGTCAGTGTGAAAAATATGAGAAAACAAGTGCAGTTTTCTTCCAGTTTGAAGCCAAACAATTGAGAATGGGGAACAGGGAAATTGAAAAACTATGAAGACACTACTTCAGTTCTGTCTGCACAAAAATCTCAAACAATACAAGGAAAACCAAGTATGGTGTGGGAAAGTGGTAGAGTACGTGCATCATAGAACATAGTAAGTAAATGGTTCAGGAGAAATTATTGGGGGTGAAAGTAATGGTCATAGACAACACTAACATAGATTTATGAAATGGGAATTATGTTTGAGAAACAGACTGCGAGACAAATGAAAGAGAAGCAATGGATGTTAAACACGTGGATTTTTAGAAAAGTTTTGGTAAAGCTCCAAGCCCAGTTTGCAAAATCAAATCTGAGTGGATTGGGGCGAATATATGGCTACGTTTCTAGAATGGGACAGCTGGCCAGAAACAGTGAATAGAAATAAACAGACTCGTGAAGCAACAGCCTGACATTGTCTGTAAGGTATAATTCTGTAAGGTATAAGTCCTTCCACATTTAGTCAAGAAACGTTGGGGACAATTAAACAATTCACTGGAGGAAGAGATTCCAAAAATAACCCCTTCCTCCATGATGGAAGAGCCCATCAAATCAGTGTATAAGATAAGGTTGATTCATTCGCAACAATCTTCAGTCAGAAGTGCTGAGTGGATGATCCATTTCAGCCTATGTCCCAGATTCCCCATCACCTTCCCCAGATAACTCCTGTCTCATCAGAAAAAACGGACACAGCAGAAGTGGCGGCACATTGGGATACGTTTGGAAGGGAATTGCTCTTGACTCCGTATCCCATGAAGTCTCATGGCGTGAGTTTACACATGGGAAAGGAAACCTCCTGCTGATAACCATGTACCAGTCTCTTTCAACTGATCAATCAGTACTCCTCCATGCTGATAAACACTTGGAGGAAGCACTGAGGGTAGCACGGACGCAAGATGTACTCTGGGTGGAGGATTTCAATGTCTACCTTCAAGAGTATCTCAGCTACAGCAATACTGATCGAGCTGGCCTGGCCCTAAAGGATATAACTGCTAGACTGGTACTGTAGCAGATGGTGAAGGGACCAACAATAGGAAAATACATTTTGACCACAGACTTACTAATCTGCCAGTTGCAGAAGTATCTGTTCATGACAGTATCGGTAAGAGTGGCCACTACATAGTCATTGTGGAGACAAAGTCACACTTGCACATTGAGAATATCCTCCACCAATTTGGGTGGTGGTATCACGGTGCTTAATAGGACAGACTTCGAACAGATCTAGCAGCTCAAGTCTGGGTGTCCATAAGTCCTATGGTTCATCTATAGGAGCAGACTTGTACACCCACACAACCTCATGGCCTGGCGTAGCCCCCTCACAACAATTACCATCAATCCAGACGGTCATCATTGGTTCAATGGAGTGTGCAGGAGGGAGGAGTAACACCAGGCAAAACTGCAAATGAGGTGTCAGCCTGTTGAAGCCACCAAACAGGACTAGTTGTGCGGCAAACAGCAGAAGCAGTAAGTGAGAGACAGAACTAAGTGATCCCACAAGCAAAGGATCAGATCTAAGTTCTGCAGTCCTCCCACATCTAGTCAAGAAACGTTGGGGACAATTAAACAATTCACTGGAGGAAGAGACTCCACAAATAACCCCTTCGTCCATGATGGAAGAGCCCAGCACTTCAGTGTATAAGATAAGGCTGATGCATTCGCAACAATCTTCAGTCAGAAGTGCTGAGTGGATGATCCATCTCAGCCTCCTCCAGTGGTCCTCAGCAATTCAGTTACCAGTCATTAACCAATTTGGCTCAGTCCACACGATATACAGAAACGGTTGGAGATACTGGATACTCCAAATAGTCCATGCTCTGACAACATTCTGGCAATAGTACTGAAAACTTGTGCTCCATAACGTATCACTACCCAAGCCAAATTGTTTCAATACAGTTACAACAATGACTATCCCCGATTATGTGGAAAATTACCCTAAGTATCTCCAGTTTATAAAAAGCAAATGCATTTCCAAGTCAGGATGGTGAATGGCTTGGAGGGGAACCTAAAGATGATGGTATTCCCACTCTGTCAGTTTACTCTCGATCATCAGTAAATTGGTGGAAGGTCTCAGTGCTTTTAAGCAGCAGGTGCTCAGCAATACCCTGGTCAATGAAGCCCAGTTAGGGCTCCACCAGGGCCACTCAGCTCCTGACCTCATTACTGTGGTTGAAACATGTACAAAAGAGCTGAATTCCAGAGGCGGGGTGAGAACGACAGCGCTTTAAAACGAGGCTGCCTTCGACCAAGTGTGGCATTAAGGGGCATTAGCAAAACTACAATCCATGTGTATCAGGGGCAAACTCCCTGCTGGTTAGAATCATACCTGACACGTAGGAGGATGGTCATGGTTGATGAAGGTCAGTCAACTCAGCTCCAAGTCTATAGGAGTCCCTCGAGCAGTGGCCGAAATCTTCTTCAGGGCTACTCCATCAATGACCTTCCCTCCATTTTAAGTTCAGAAGTGGGGATGTTCGCCAATGTTTGTACAATGATCTACAACATTTGTGGCTCCTTAGATACTGAAACAGTCCATGTTCAAATGCGACAAGATCTGGACAGTATCCAGGCTAACAAGTGGCAAGTAATCTTCAGGCCACAAATGCCAGACCGTGACCATCACCAATAAAATTCAACCTAACCTGCCCCTTGTCATTCAATGGTGTTACTATCACTGAATCTCCCAGTATCAAAGTCCTGGTGGGTAATCATTTCTCAGAAACTCACTGGTCTCGCCACATAAACACAGTAACTACGAGAGCAGGTCAGAAGCTAGGAATACTGCGGCGAGTAACTCACATCCTGACTTCCAAATGTCTGTCCATCATCTACAATGCATAAGTCAGAAGTGTGGTAGAAGACTCCCAATTTGCCTGGATGAGTGCAGCCCCAACAACACTCAAGAACCTTTACACCATGCAGGACAAAGCAGCCAGTTTGAATGACCCTTCATCCACAATGCTCCACCATCAACGCTCAGCAGCAGCACCAGTGTTTTCCTATCTACATGCTGCAATGAAATGATTCACCGAAGATCCTCAGATACCATCTTCCCAACTCACGACCACATCTATCTCGAAGGACAAGGGCTACAGATGTATGGGAATACCATCATCTTCAGGTTCCCCTCCAAGCCATTCACCATCCTGACTTGGAAATATATCACTGCTCCTTCACAGTCACTGCGTCAGAATCATGGGATTCCCTCCCTAATGGCATTGGAGGTCAACCACAGCAGGTGGACTGCAGCGGTTCAACAAGGCTGCTCATCACCACCTTCTCAAGGGCAAATAGGGACAGGAAATAAATGCTGACCCAGCCAGTGAATCCGAGATTCACGAAATAAATAAATAGAAATTAACAGAGGAAGGTTGCTGAGGTGTGGCAGGGATCGGTGCTTGCGGCCCAGCTGTTGACAATGCCCTTTAAACATTTGGTCGCTGGAATCAGATGCACTATATCCCAGCCTGCTGACAGCACATACGGATGTGGGATTGTGAGTGGGTGAGGAGGATGTAAAAAAAACAATATTGCAGGACAAAAAGCAATTAAGAAGATAAATGGTGTGCTGACCTTCATTTCAGGAGGATTTGAGTCCAGGAGAAAGGGTGTCTTACTGCAGCTGTGCATGACCTTGGTGAGAATCATCTCAAACATTGTGCAGCATTATGTGCAGTTTTGATCTCCGTACCTAATAAAGGACAAACCTGACATTGAGGGAGAGCAGTGAAGGATGACCAGACTGATCTCTGGGATGACAGGCTTGTTGTGGGAGCAGAGTTTGGGGAGACTAGGCCTGTATTCCAAGGGGTTTAGGAAAATGAATGGCGATGTCAGTGAAATATACAAAAAGCTGACAGGGTGAGACATATTGGAAGCAGGGATGATAATTCCCCAGGCTGGGACGTCTAAAACCAGGGGCCACAGTATTAGGTACAGGCAGGTCACTCTGCATTGAGATGAGAATAAATGTCTGCATTCACAGACCAGCGAACCTGGGAATTCGCTCGCACGTGGAAACCGAGACACTGATTATAAATAAGGATTTCGAGACAGTAAAGGGATGGTGGGAGAGCAGGAGTACGGTGGGGAAATGAAGGGCCAAGCATTATTACGTTAAATTGGGTAGCAAACTCGATGGACCAAACGTACTACTGCACCACCTATTTTATAGCTTCCCAAGGTTACTCACATTAACGGATATGTATATTTTGTGGGGTAAGTGCATTGAGGAGAATTTTTCCATGAACTAGAATGGGGAGGCTCACTGTGTTGTATGATCTACTCCTTTCCCGCTGTTTCTGTGCATTCTGTGGGAAAGCTCTGTAAATGTTGTCAAAAGTTCCCAGATGTTAGGAAGGAGGTTTCTGCAGGGTCGACAGGACTATGTTCCCATTCCCTTTTCCGACACTGATGCTGAGGCCGGGTGTTCTGTCCGGTTTCATCCTTTCAGACCTCGGAGTAATTTGATACAAATGAGTGTTTTGTTTGGCCGTTTCAGAGACCATTGAAATATTTATCACATGTCAGGGTTTGTGGAGTCAGTTTTAGTCCAGCCCTGGAAATCATGGGAGATTCACTTCCTAAAAGTACATTGGAGAAAGAAATTCTGTTTATAATCGATATTGACTGCAAGGTCACTGCTACTGATCCCAGATTTGAGATCTCAATATTTTATTAATTGTCTTTAACTTCCACCCACTGCCAGATCATTAGCCTGGTCTGGATTATTAATCCAGTGACATTTCCACAACAGCACCATCTCCACATGGGGACCTATCGGAAACCACACTGAGCAGGTTATTTCTGTGCTGCTTGACAGCTCTGTCAAAAAATCTCCCACCAATTTGACTGTCGTGATGGGACTGAGGGGGTGGTAATTGGTCAGATTGTAATTATTCCAGTCTTTGGGGACGTAACTAAGCTGAGTAATTTTCGACATTGCCAGGGAGATATCAGAGTTGGAGCTGGAATGAAACAGCTTCCCCCAGGGACATGGCTTGTTGTGCAGCACAAGTCTTCAGTCCTATTGCAGGAATGGTGTCAGGGCCCATTGTCTGTGTCGTATCTACTGTGTTCAGCTGTTCTCCTTGGCACGTGCAGCGAATCAAATTGGTTGAAGACTGGCATCTGTGACTTTGTGGGCATCATGATATGGGTGAGGTGAATCATCGACTCAACACTTCTGGCAGAAGATGGTGCCAGATAAAAAATAAAACATCCTTCTCTTAAACACTGATGTGCAGGTCTGTTCCATTATTTAGGATGGGAATGTTTGTGGAGCCCTCTCCTCCAGTCATTTGTTTCATCGTCCATCACCATTTATGACTGAATGTGACAGGGCTGCAGGGCTTCGTTCAGATCTGTTGGTCAAGTCTGGTAGCTTTAATGAGTTAGCATCAGGTTAAAGTTCATGTGATTCTGACTCTGACATGTTCACCCACACTCGTCACTCAGCCTTATTTTCCATTACCATGGTGTTGATGGTAATGACAGACTGAAGTGTTACCCTGGCAAAAAGTTACAGGTTGTGGTTTAATGCATGTCTGCCTCTCCTGCTGCTGTGATCTACAGCACGACATGAATACGCAGTTTCCAGCTGCAATACCTGCAATGCAATTCTGCTGACTGTTCCCCAATTCTCACTGAGACCCATTCACTCATCAGCCCTGCACTCAGTGACCTAACCTGGTTTCTGATGTGGAAATACTTCCATTTTCAAACTCTTATTCTGCTGAGGATCTGTCTCCCCGGGTCTTGCTTGCAATCTGATACATTCTGCAAAAGCATTTAACTGATCTTAATTCAAATATTTAATTCACCTGAATTTTTTTCCTTGAGAAATACCATCTTCTGTGTTTAAAGTCAATGTGTTTCCTCTGTTTCTCTCCCTGACCATGATTAAGAGCTCTGCAGTGTCAGTAATGCCAGCCTTATGTAGTTTCAGAGCCAATGAATTCTCTGGATTCCCAATCATCTTCACCTCATTGTATGTTTTCCCTTTTGGTTTGATGGATTATCACTCATGGCTGCCTTGTTCTCCCATGAGTATGTTTCATGTTCTTGGGGTTGCATTTCTGGTATTATCTTCCGAATTATCCCCAGACCCTCCTCCCATTGCTGCTCCATGTTCTTTCCTGCTCAGCTCCCCTTCCAATTAACTCTGGCCAGCTCATCCCGCATGTCTTTGTAGTTACATTGCTTAATTATAACCACATTGCAACTTGAAGAGAGCATTCGATATAAACCGAAAGAAGGAGTTTTGGGAGATGGGACACGAAGAATAATTGGTGGATTTCTTAACTCGATACAAAGATAGAACGAGAGAGAGGATATAGATCTGGAGATGTGGAAAAAGAGAAAACTACATTATCGAAAGAAGTAGATGAACATTCCCCAATGGTTTGGCAATGCCTGTGTGCTGTGGTCCTTGGTACAGTGCATGTCTAACAGAGTAATATGTTCAGATGCTGAGTCTGATGCCAGAATATTTATCTCCGATTATATGATAGACACTAGCTTTGGAAAGAACCTTATATTGAAGGGGATTAACTGAAATAATTTGGGACACTAGAATCAAGAATTTGGAGCACACATCCTGGTTAGAATGACAGAGTAGAGTAGGGAATTCCAGAAAAGGAGGGAACGTTGAGAGGATCAAATAATGTATTAATGTCTTATCAATTTTATACATTATATGCATCATTTTTCGTTAACTGTGTCTCTGTTGTTCATTTACAATGTGTTGTGCACATGTGAAAAATGTGACTTAACTGCACACAAACATTGATTAAACAGTGTGTATAAAATCACTTTTCGACCATTGAAACTGTCCTGTTGTCGTGTTACAAGGATACATGAACACGAACTAGCCACCAAAAGACATGACGCACTATCACTATGCTCCATACATACAGACAAAGAAAGGCACAACTTTGACTGGGACAAAGCACACACACATACTAAAACACACAAGGACCTTCTTAGAGGAATGGTATCATAACCAGAAGTCCATCAATAAACGCATCAATTTAGATCCTGTCTACATTCTCTTGTTAAAATAATGGGAAATGACATCACCCATCTTAAGAAACCAAGACCTATAACTAGAGAGGCGGGACATACCACCAGCAATTCAGCAAATACTCTCACTGATGATGTCACCTAGTCATGGTGACGAAACTTCTGAAAACATACCTTCAAGCTCAACGAGCTAACTTGCACATATATAAATTGTTACTTTTTGTTTATTAGTGGAATTTAAGAGTTCTCTGTCGCTCACGTTTTAACAGATTTGAGGTGAGCTTTTCTGGGTGTGTGGTTTTAATTAAAAGAGGGATTCGACATTGATGTCATAACAGTTTGGGGCCTTGCCATGTGGCACTTGGACCGACTTGAACAGATTTGAGATACAACAGGTCCCAGCAAATTCCAACTCATTGCAATTAGTGACTTTGATCTTCAAATAAAACCAGAGGGAAAATTCGTTTAATTTTGTTACTTGTGGTTGATTAAATCAAAAGTGAGGGAAATGGCTTTTAACATTGCTAAAGAGGTTCCCAAATTTTCCAAGGAAGTTTAGAAGGACAGAAGGAGGATATTTTTTAGAATTAGCAAATAGGTTGGAATTGGGTTTAACCAGGGAGAAAAGGGAAGCTGAAATTGGAATGGAGTTGGGTAAGCACTTTGATGTATCAGAGAAATAGGCAACTGCAGTAGAGTTAGAAAAAACTTAAATTGCAAATGTGGCAACTGGAGTTAGAAGATAACTAAAGGGAAGGAAATAGAGAGAGAAGAAAGAGAAAGAGAGGAAAAAGAAAGAGAGAGAGAGAATTTGAAATTTAGAAGTTGGGAATTAGACAAGAAAGTTAAGTTAACAGGATGGAGATGAAGGGAGAACATAGGGATGTATACAACTATGTTAATAACTTGCCATATTTCGGTGAGAAAAATGTCAAAACCTTTTTTATTTCATTTGAAAAAATGGCGAGTCAGATGACGTGTCCAGTGAACTTGTGGGTAAAGCTCGTTCAGACTAAGCTGGTGGGCACAGCTGGTGAGGTATATGCAGCGCTATCAGATGAGGGGTCAAGAGATTATCAAGATGTCAAATTGGCTATTTTTATTGGTTATGAATTGTTACTAGAAGCATATAGACAGAAGTTCAGAAAAATAGAGACGGAATCAGGTCAGTCTTATATTGAGTTTAAAAGAAGTAACCACAGTCATTTTGGGAGTTGGGTGCTGGCCTTAAAAATGGATAAGACCTGTGAGGCTTGAAGGGAGATTAATTTGCTGGAGAAGTTAAAAGACTTACTTCCAGAGATAGTAAGAATTCATGTGAATGAATAGAAAGTTCAAGAAGTGGGAAGCACGGCAGAAAGGGCAGGTAAATATGCACTGGGGCATGAGATGATATTTAGCTTCTGGCAAGATTTTCATCCTGTGAGGGATAGAAATTGGGAGAAGGGAAGATCACACGTTACAAAGCGAACAGTAGCTCACAATACTTTACCACAGGTGAAGAAAGAAGCCCAAAGGGGTTGAAAGTTGGTGAAAGGCCTCAGGTGTTCTCAGTATAAGGGAGTGGAAAACATAAAATGACAGTGCCGATGGTTTAAGAAGGGCACTAGGAAAAGGTGTTTTCACTGCAGTAAGCTGGGACACACCGTGATGGGCGTTAAAGGAAGACATTTTGGGGAAAGATGTGATCGAAGAGGCTAAGCCCAGTGGAATTAGTGAAACTGGTAAAGGAGACCCCAAGTAGAGCCGAGGAGCTGCAGGAGAGTGCACAGCCGAGGCAAGGGCTGGGTATGGAGTCGGTACCTCATCTCTGAAAGAATTCGTCTCTGTAGATAAAGTTTACTCAGAAAGAACAGGGGGAGAAGGATAAGAAGTTATAATTTTGTGAGATATGGGATCTTCTCAGTCTTTAATCGTTGAGAAATGAGACGCTGGAAAAGCACAACAGATCAGGCAGCATCCAGACAGCAGGACAATCGAATATCAGGTAGAAACCCATCATCAGGAACATGGTGGGGAGACAAGGGGGCTGAAAGATAAATACGAGAGGAGTAGCTGAGCTGGTGGGAGGTTCACTGGGAAGACAATAAGAAGATGTAGATGGGAGTAACAGTGATATGTCTGAGGGTAAGGTGGAGTCGATAGGTGGAAAGGAAGATGGCCATTTAAGGCAGTTCAAGAGGGCAGTGCTAGGTTGAACGGTTGGATATGGGAGAGGTTGGTGGAGGGGAGATTTGGAATTTGGTGAAGTCAACGTTGATGCTGTACAGTTTGAGGGTTCCAGCTTTCCTACCACCAATAGGAGTCCTATCACCCTCCTGTCTGACCTATCACCATCACGCCCCACATGCATCTACCTACCGCCTTCCAAGTTCCCTTCCACCCAGCTCCACCCCCACCCTCCTATTTATTTCTCAACTTCCTTTCCCCTTCCTTACCCCCCACTTTCCTGATGAAGGATTTATACCTGAAACGTCAATGCTCCTGCCCCTCGGATGCTGTCGACATGTTGTGCTTTTCCAGCCCCACACTTTAAAACTCTCATCTCCAGCATCTGCAGCCCTCAATTTCTCTCACCCTCTAATAGTAAGAGATGAAAGTATTTTCACTCTTTCTGGCATGTTAATCGAGAGTGTGTTAATTTGTCGAATGGGGACAGAAATTAAGCATTCCTTTGTGTAACATCAGGATGGAATGCCAAATCAAGATTAGGGAAGTAACAGTGACAGTGAGTAACACAGTGTCAGTTCTCAGAATACAGTTTGTTCTTGGGAACGATTTAGCAGGAGGCGAGGTGGGAGAGGCACCCCTTGTGGTGGAGAAGCCAACAGAAGTCTAGGGAATTGGGGAGTTAAAAGAAAAATACCGAGGAATCTTTCCAGAGTGTGTAGTAACAAGATCCCACTGTCCTCAGTTACAGCAGGAAGTAAAACCGAAAGAAAAAGACAAATGAATTGATGCTCAGTGAACTGACCCCCTGTTTGATGTAACGGTGCAGGATAAACCTGAACAGGCAGAGGATCAGGCAGAGGGGTTTAGTCCAGAAAGGCTAATGGACTTACAACAGATATATACACACACATTCACACACACATACACATGCACACACACAGAAAAGGAATCAGAATATATTGTTGAACGTTATTAACTTAAAGATAGAATCCTAAAATTAAAATGGAGACCTAAAATTAAAATAGGTTACTGCAGAAGGGAAATGGGCTGAAGTACACCACATTGTGTTACCTGTAGCGTACAATGTTATGGCGAGCACATAAAATAATTGCAGGCGGTCACCTAGGTGGACAGAAGACTCAGGCTAAGGTACAGAAGCATTTCTAGTGGCCTGGAATGCACAAGGACGTGTTTTTTTTTGTATGTGACATACATCCCAAATGGAAGGTAAGCAACAGGCACTAATAAAACCAACACCTTGCTTGCCAATTCCTGCATTCGAAGAACATTTCACGTGGGTTATGATTAATTGTGTAGCTCCCCTTCCTAAAATAGAAGTGGAAAACTGTATTTTCTGACCATAATGAATGTGTCCACCAGATTTCCAGAGGCAATTCCATTACGGAATGTTAAGATAAAACGGGAGGTGGAGGGGTTGGTAGCTTTCTTTACTCGCTGTGGGCAAGGCAGTAAGATTGAGTCAGACCAAGGAATTCATTTTACCGCTCAGCTGTTTAAGGAAGTCATGGATAGCTTCAGCATGCAGCAGTTTAAATCAAGTGCATCGGAACCTGAATCCCAGGGACCCTTGGAAAGTTAGCATCAGACGCTGAAGACCATGTTAACAGCGTACTGTTATCATTACCCGAATGATTGCAATAAAGGTGTCCCATTATATTGTTTGCCATTAGAGATGCCTCAAATAAATCTACTCACTTTACTTCCTTTGAGATAATATTCGTACATGAAGTGAGAGGTCCTTTGAAATTAATTAAATATAAATTGACAGGACCGAAGTCGGAAATCTCACACTTGAATTCTCTGTGTGAGGTGAAGGAGAGAGTCGATGGAGTAGGTGAGTTTGCTAAATAGTATATGAAGAGCACAATTGAGAGTGAAGCAGGTGGCAGATAAAAACTCTGAAACTTTGATGATATCCCGTGGGGATGACGTATTAGTATTGCCACCAGTGGTAAGAAATCCCTTCAAAGCCAGGTTTAGTGGCCCCTTTCAAATTAAAAAAAAATGTGAAGTCAGTTAAGCTATCCAGTAAAGATACTGGAGATGACAAAAAAATTTATCGAGTATTTTATATGGATGAATAATGCAGCAGCCACATTTAAGACTCAGGAACAGAGCTGTGGCCAGATGAACAAATTGTGTAATTTATCTGTATGATGTGGTGATCTTCAGCAAGTGTTTAAAAGCTCACATGTTACAGCTGGCAGAGCATGTTGAACAAGAAGCAAACTTGGTAATAAACTTAAAGAAAACAGAATTCGCGAAGGCAGAGGTGACGTTCTTGGGACATTACATTGGACATGGAAGGTTGATCCTATGGAACACAAAGACGAAGGGCTTTGGGGAATTTCCACAACCATTCTCGAAGAAAGAGGTGCTTCGATTTTTGGAACTGAGTTGATTCTATCAGAAGTGTGTTCCAAACTTCAGCAGCGTATTGGCACCACTGATGGATTTATTAACGAAGAACACAGAATTGTGGTGGACAGAACAACGCCAGGAGGCATTTGAGAATCTTAAAGCAGGATTAAACACTGCACCCGTTTTAGCTACACCGAATATTTTGAAACCCTTTCAAAATTGCGTTTGATGCTCGGGATATAGGGGTCGGAGATGTATTGATACAGAAAGATGATGATGGAATTGAATGGCTAATTGGCTACTTGTCGAAAAAAATCAATATCTACCAGAAAAAAAATACAAAATCTCCATTATTGAACAAGAATGATTAAGTTTCACACTGGCCTGACAATATTTTAATGTGTATATGACAAACAAATTGTCGGAGATGGTTGTGGACAATGACAAATCTCTCGCATTTTTTGGAATATTTAAAGACCAGAATATGAGACTATTTAATTGGAGTCTTACCTTCCTGACTTTAAACTCACAAAATGTACATGCTGCGGCTCCTACAATGTGATAGCAGATTTGTTATTGTGGATTTAAAGGAAAAAGTGTAAATAAGATTTACCTTATTCCAATGTTATAATGGTGTGCAGAATTAATATGAATGATATAACTGAGATTAATACTTTTGTATTTCATAAAATTGGGATTAAGAATTAGAGGAGAAGAAATGTAATAATCTTTTCATTCTGCTGGTACACTTTATTTTCTGAAGTGGGGAGATGTTATGAAGCCAAAAACATGTATGGGTACTTTAAAACAGAACGGGTTTTGCCGAATAGAAATTAAAGCCACAGATGCCAGCTAAAGGTCAAACTGTTCCACATGTCACCATTAGCTGAGAAATGGATACCTGAGTTTTGGTTGCTGTTTTGACAGCCATTCAAATGCAACCAAAGAGTTTAAATAACGCCTCAGGAAACCAGAAGCCAATGGAATTTGAATATTATTGTTTGGACACCTGGTAAGCAACCAAATTATGAGAATTACTGTATCATTGGGAGTATACAAACCAGCATTTTGAACACTGGAGGGAGAGCTACTGCCATCCAACAGCAGAGTAACTGCTGCAGAGCAGGAGTGCTAACTGGCCATCTCAAACACTCTCTATCAAAGACACATGTTCATGTAAACCTACTTGCAATAAAAAAAATGACCCTGGGAGATCAGCAGCTGGAAGAGTGAGCAAGCGGGAAAGATGGGGATTGTGTGCTCTTGAGATTGCAATGTTTAATATGTGGGCTGCTGGAACAGCATATTTTTACAGAGTTGGAGTCAGATAGTAAGTAGCGAAGAAAAGAGGGGCGTGTATTTGTCAATAGTTGTTGTTTACTGTTCACTATTAAAGTTCAGAAACAAACTTTTTAATTTTTGTTTAAATTTTGGAAAAAAGGTGTAACTCATATTTTAACAAATTACGAGGTGAGGCGAGCTTTTCTGGGTGTTTGCTTTTAATTAACAGAGGGGATCATCTTCACCTTGTAAATGTCCATCCACGTTAGCCCCATTTCCCTGCAGTTGGCCCATATCCTTCCAGTCCTTTCCTATCGACATATTTATGCAAATGCTTTGAAATGTTGTTAATGTAACCACCCTCCGTCCCACCACCAACCACATCTGCTGGCAGCTCATCCATGTACCAACCTTCTGAGTAAAGAAGTGGCCAATCAGGTTCCCTTTTGTTCCTTCCCCTCTAACTTTAAACTGATCCCCTCTAATCCTCGATTGGGTGCACCTTGGAAAAAGACTGAGACCATTAACCCTCTCCATACCCCTCGTAATTTTATACAGATCTGTAAGGACTCCCTCAGTCTCCTTCTCTCTAAAGAAAAGGTCCTAGCTTGTCCAACCTCTCCCTATAACTTAGACCATTGGGTCCTAGCAACGTCTTTGTAAATTTCTTCTGCACTCTTTCTAATTTCATAACATCCTCCCTATAACAAGGTTATAAAAACTGAATACAATTCTCCAAGTGTGGCCTTACCGAAGTCCTGTGTAACTACAACATAACTTCCCAACTTCTATCCACAATGTTCTGCCTGATGAAGGCCAATGTGCCAAAAGCCTTCTTCGCTGCCCTGTCAACCCGTGAGTCTACACTTAGAGAACCGTGCCCGTGAAAACCAAGGTCTCTCTGCCCGCTGCACCTCTTACGACCCTCCCATTCACCGTGAAACCCCTACCTTGACTTGAGTTTCCAAAATGCAAGACCTCACACACCTGTATTAAATTCCATTTGCCATTTCTCAGCCCACTTCCCCACCTGATTAACGTCCTGCTGCAATTTCTGATAAACTTCCTCACTGATCACGCTACCACTTATTTTAGTGTCATCTGCAAACTTACTAATCATGCCTTGTACATTCTCAACCAAATCATAGATAACAAACAGCAATGGACACAGCCTTCAGTCTGACCATCATCCTTCCACTAAACCCTCTGCTTCCTACCATCAACCCAACGGTGTATCCGATTGGACAATTCCCCTAGCATTCCACGTGATGGAACCTTCCCGAGTAGCCTGCCATGTGGTACCTTATCAAATGCCTTACTGAAATCCATACAGACTAAATTTACAGCTCTGTCCTCGTAAACCTTCTTGGTTACTTCATCAAAGAACTCTAACAAATTTGGGAAGAATGATATCCCACTCACAAGTCTATGCTGACTGCTCCGAATCAAACCTGTGTAAGTAGTGGGTGCAGTCAATGGTATGCTGTCCTTCATTGTAAGATGATTAGAGTACATAAGTAAAGCCATCTTCCTGCTGTTGTAAAGCCTTGCTGAGAGAGTATTTGGGACACTCTCTACAGATTTGATCTCCTTTGTAAGGAATGATATCCTTCCCACAGATACAGATGGCGGTATCATGAGTGTAGAGTGAAGAACCTGAGAGTTTAATCTGCAGAGATGTGAAATACGAAGAAATGGGGATGCTGAAATACGAGGTGTAGCAGGTATATGTCCAAAGGACACATTGATAGGGTGAGAAATTCCATACTTTACGCAGGATTGATTGGTGTGATTTATTGTCACGTGTACCTCAGTACAGGGAAACACTTTATTTATGAGCATAGGTGGCAGATCATAGTAAGCATGGCCAGACAGATCATAGGGTGGAAATAGACTTGGACAGAGGAAGGCATGCAGGATGCACTGCACAAGACAAGCACTCGACAAGATCAACATGAGCAAGATCAGCATTATTTGAACATAGAGAGTCGATTCATCAGTCTAACGTGACTTTCCTAATAGTTTATATGCCTAAATTAACTCTCCCCATGTTATTGTACTGTTGGCGTGTGAACCCGTACTGAACGCCATGTTGTTCACAATCCCCAACAGCAGCCACAATACCTTCGATCTGAAACAGGTAGCCATTCCCACCAGCTTCCGCCCTACAAAGAGAAACAACAGGCTGGCTTCACGAAGATGGAAGGTGCCTTCTTGAGACTTCACACAAGACATATTGCTTCCTTCCTCAACACTAGAAAACCACGTTAAAGTCCCACGTGTTTATCATGAGCAACGGAGTCACGAGGAACAACGTGGAGCAGTCTGTCTGTGCACTTCTGTGCATCTGCTCCACTTGTTCATCATGTTGGAGCATCAATCTGGAGACAGTGAGGACTCCCGATGCTGGAGATTGTAGTAGACAGTAGATTGCTGGAAAAGCACAGATGGTAATGCAGCTCCGAGAAGCAGGAGAATCCACATTTTGGACATAAGCCATTCATCAGGAATCAGCATCAATTACCTCATTCTATCCCTTTGCAATTGCGTTGAGGGGGGAATTGCCTCGTACTATTCCTGTGTAAGTGATTCAACGGGCTGAATGGCCTCCTCCTGTTCCTGTGTAAGAGACTGAAGGAGCTGAATGGCCTCATCCTGTTGCTGTGCAATTGGCTTTAGGGACCGAATGGCCTCCTCCTGTTCCTGTGTAAGAGACTCAAGGGTCTGAATGGCTTCTTCCTCTTCCGATTGGACAGGACCAAGGCCCTGATTGGGTTACCCCGGTTCCTGTTTGACAGCTCGATGTACTGACAAGTGTGATGATGCTGCGGCTTTGAGAGGTTATTTTGTCCTGGTTTCTTTTCAGAGAGAGATTGAATGATCGTTACCAAGCTGGCTAGTTAAGGACACTGAGTAAACAGCAAGGGAGGCCTTGGGTTAATTTTAATGCAGCCTGAATGGGTGTGGCCAGCTCTCACAAATTACGATCTCTGGATTTTGGTTTCTAAGTCGTATCAGAAACTATTGGGGTCTCCACAGAGTTGGAATCTTCAGTGACTGTCTCCTGGCTGCTACTCGCTCTGAATTTTCGCTTGGTGCTGTTTTTAATTCCTGGATTAGAGAAATGTTTGTGACAATCTGTTCCTGAATTTTCCTTTCTGCCAGGGGCTGTGTTTATGGGATTTTCCTATATTGGTACAGTTCATTAGTAATAGTTCCTAGATTTTTTATTCTGTTAACTTGTCTAATAGAATTATGTTTTTCTAAATTCCTCTTTGCTTTCATTTTATCTTTCGTGTTTCAATAAATAGTGTTTAGCTTCACACTGAATAGTTTGACCTGTCACTTTGCATCTGGAACAGTCACTTTATATTGCCTTTAAAATAAAAAAAATTACAGTCTAGGTTACCGCCTTCAAATATTTTCGAGGGGCTCTCTTGTGGTCCATCACACTAGACTCCTTCTCTTCCTGAGTAATAGGCGGGAGGCACTGAATGGGCTGTCCCTGTTCTTCTCCAATAGTGTCAATGAGCTGAATGGCTTCCTCATATTCCTGTGAAACTAGCGTGAGATGCTGAATGAACTCTTGTTTTACTGTGGCAATGTGCAGTGTCAGGCAGTGCTGGTAGATGAATGTTACGGACCATTTAACAGAACAAGTCTCAATGGAGTCTGGGTCTTGCTGCACATGGACACAGACAAGTTCAGGAGCTGACAGGGGTACAAAATGTTCTGAAAATTGTGGAATCTTCAGTGACCATCCCCATTTCTGATCTTATGGTGGGGAGGGTGGGGAGGGGAGACATTGATGAAGCAGCTGAAGATGTTTGTGAAGAGGAAGCTACCCTGAGGATCTCCCTCAGAGGTGACCCAGGACTGAGATGATGATCATCTTCCTTTGTGCCATGTTTGACCCCAAACACTGGAGAGTTTACTCTGATTCCCATTAAGTCCAGTTTTGTTAAGCTCCTTGATGTCAACAGACTCAACCACTGTCTTGATATCAGGGTCTGTCATTTGTACCTGAACCTTTGTCTCAACCTCTTTTGTTCATATCAATAAATCATGATATAGGAGCTGCAAGTGTTTTCTTCAAACACATGGTATTGAATGTCAGAATTCCTCTTCTCAAGAGTGGTGGGGAGCAAAATGACTGAAAGTATTTGAAGAGGAGGTAGATGGATATTGATCTGACAGAGAGTTGAGGGCTATGAGGAATTGGGTATGAAAGAGGATTTGAGACAGAGAACAGATCAGTCATGATCTTAGTGAAGGGCAAGGCAGGCTTGGGGAGTGAATGACCTGTTCCTGTGTCTGATGTTCTCACATTCTGTTCTTGGAAAGTTAGTGGGTGTTATTTTCATGAATGTCTATTATGGAATGTTGCAGGCAGGGAGACAAGAGGATTTTGTGAGCCATCTCTGGGTGAGGTATGTGGGCTGTAATCACAGTGAACCTGGGTCTAAACATGACCAACAAATGAAGCACAAGTTGCAGAGAGGGGAAGCTCTGTGAAGAGAGATGAGGGACCCCTTTCAAACCCGTGCCTGGATTTTCCAATTGCATTTCCCAAATCACTTCAAAGCGTGTGTGACAGTCTTTAGAGGCTGACTGGTCTCCTCTGTTTCTGTGCAACAGGTTATAGAAGTACGTGGCCTCCAACCCTCCTATCTAGCAGGTCTGTGCGGCTGGATGGAACACAAAAACATGGGACTGAGGAGCAGGAGTGGGACATTAGATACTTTGAGCCTTCTCCACCAGACATGAAAGATTATGGACTCAGACCCATTTTCCTGTTTGTGTACTATTACCCGTGACTCACTTCCCTGTCAAATATTTAACTAAACAGCTTTCAATCCATGTGAACATAGAGGCACGATAAACTTCCAGTGAAGAGAATTCACACTTGAAAGGTCCTTTCAGAATATTTCGCCATCCCTCTTATAGAGTCTGACAGTCATGCAGAAAGGAAACAGACCCGTTAGTACAATCTGTTCACTCCGATCAGATATCAAATCTGACCTAGTCCCATTTGCCAGCATTTCCAATATCCCTCCTCTTTCAGATACATTTTAAATGTTCGATGGTAACCACCTTCACCACTTCCTCTGACAGCACTTTCTGTACACACACCATTCTATGTGTGAAACATTTACCTTCAGGTCCATTCTAACTTATTCGTCCTCTCCCCTTCAACCTATGCTGTCTTGTTCTGGACTCCCCTATCTTGGGGAGCAGAACATGGCTGTTCAGAATATCCATGCCTCTGATGATTCTATAAACTTCTATAATGTCATCCTTCAGCCTCTGACACTCCAGGGGGAAACACCTCAACCTAATCAACCTTTCCCTGAAGCTCAAACCTCCAGTTCTGCAAGTGAGTTGTAAGCAGTTTTCTTAAAGTGGCCTCACCAACTTCCTGTTCAGAGGCAACATGCCACCACAACTCCTCTTCTCAATGCTCTGACTGATTCAGGCAAATGTGCCAAATGTGTTCAGCATTTGGGTTTTGTAAATCAAACAACAGCAGGACCTTTACAATTAAAAGTAGAGCCTTTGGCAGTGCTGTAGTACAGAAACCTAGGCCGTCAGGTTTAATTCTTTAAAATTTGCATCTCATATCGATAGTGTGGTTAAGAAGGTATTTAACACACTTGTCTTCATAGGACAGACCTTTGAGTATCGGAATGGGGATGTCATGTTGTGGTTGTACAGGACATTGGTGAGACTTCTTCTGGTCACCCTGCCCGCTCATTCCATAGGCACACCACCCTCTGGGTGAAAAAGCTGTCCCTTAGGTCACTTTAATATTTCCCCTCTCACCTTAAACCTATGTCTTCTAGTTTTGGTCTCCCTTACCCTTAGAAAACACCTTGACTATTCACTTTGATATTACTGACGTTGATATTATTAAGCTGGAGAGGATTGAGAATAGATTAACCTGGATGTTGCTGGGAAAGAGGGAGTGAGCTATGAGGAGAGGCTGGATTGGCTGAGACTTTTTTCACTGAAGAATACGAGATTAAGCAGTAAATTTACAGAGGTTTATAAAATAATGAGAGTTACAGAGAAGCTGAAGGACTGATGTCTTTTCTCTAGAGTTGATGATTCAAAACTGAGGGATTTTTAAGGTGCGAGGAAAAAAGATTTACGAAAGTCATGAGCGGTAATAATGTTTGACAGAGGCTGGCTTGTGTGTGGAATGAACTTCCAGAGGAAGTGGTGAAAACAGGGACAGTTACAACATTTTAAGGACATTTAGATCAGTCCATGGATAAGACATCAGTTTGGATGGTGCGGTGAGCAGCTGTCCTCTCCCTCCCCATCTCTGAATGAATCCCTGTTGGTTTTCACCTTCTGCCAATGCCTGTGCAGTGGCGTGTGGAGGCCAGCAGAGGGTGGCATTGTATCACTTTAAGCACCACAGAGATTGCCAGACCTGCCCCACACAGAGACACACAGATACACACACGGGAAAGGTTAGGACACGTCGGAAGCTTATCTGGTAATTTAAATGAAACATAAAGAAATGCTCAATTCGCCTCATAAACTGTTAAAATATGAGTGTCAGATCTGCCAAATTTCACTGTTTGAATAAATAATACAATTTATTTTTTTCACTCTGAAAGTGAACATTTTACATCAACTATGCAAACTCTGGGACCCTCTTTCTCTGAACTTCTTATTACCTGACTCCAGCTCTATAGCAATATACTGTTTCTGGGTCTGCCATCCTCTCATACCACAGGTGCTTGTCAGCTCTCAGTTCAGAACAGCATTCCCTCTCTCATGAAGGTACAGTACACACTTTCAACTTCATCACATTATACCCTGATGAATATCGATAAGTGGGACCTATCCGGATTTCTCTTGCTCTGTGGTTTGTCAATATTTCATTCGCTCCGTCTGCTGTGTGTCAGGACATTTGTTGCTCCATTGCCAGTATGTCATTATTCGACTTTGTCCGTGGGAATATATCAGTATTTCACTTGCTCACACTCGTGTGTGTGGGGCAGGATTTCAGTTGTTTCATGGGGACTGTGACGCTATAACAATCTCAATGTTTGTAGGTGGCACCGAACCTGGAAGGACTCTGAAGTCAATGGAGGACAGTGTGGAACTCTAACAGGACAATCACACATTAGTGTAGTGTTCAGGTTTATCGCAGATGGGGATCAGTGCAGAGCAGTTTGAGGTGATACACTTTGGTAGGAAAGACAATATAAAACAGGCTGTGCCATTATAAAGGGGCTGCAGGAGCAGAGAGCGCTGGGTGTATATGAGCACAGATTATTGAAGATATCAGGACAAGTTGGGAGAGCAGTAACTGTCACAGATTAGTTTCAGTATCTGAGCTGTTTACAGGGGGAGGTGTAGGAGGGAGTCTCCGTGCTCCCTTCCTGGGAGGTGGTGGTGACGATATGTTGTGAGCTCACCCTCCTGCCCACCGAGACCATGGGGATTCCATTTGTACCAGCTCGACACAAAAGGGAGATGGCATCAGGGCCACAGCTTCGAAGTTGTGCCGGGGGGAAACGGAGCTGCCAGTGGGTTTAAAGTGAGAATTGCCCTTAACTGAACATTGCTCCTTACTCGGTCGGTGGGACGTGGATGTTTCAGAATCTCCACACGAGATTCCTCTCTGGCTCGTACCAGGGTCCTCCCCAAATGGCAGCGGGATGGGGTGAGGGAACGGGTATTGGGCACTCCACCACCCAGCTTGGCCCTTTCTGTCCTGTTCCAGGCTATTTCTCCTGGAATGGGAGAAAGGGAGGGATGGAGTGAGGGTGGGAGTGGGTGGTCCTGCTGTTCGTGTTAGTGTAGGTGAGATAATGGTTAATGGTGAGGATTTGAGAGGGAGTCTGTCGACAGCGTTGTATCAATTCAGTGTTATTGATGTGGGGGTAAAGTGGACGGGGTGACAGAGAGAGAGAGAGAGAGAGAGAGAGACAGGGAGAGAGTGAGAAGGTGCTGCATGCAGTTGTGAGTGTGGTGGAGCATGAGCCTTGTTCGGGGGTCGGTGCTGTAACAGATATACAGTGAGTGTGGGGGAGAAGTGAAAATGCAGTGAGCCTTATCCTGACAGAGTGGGGAAAGTTATTGATGCTTGTCCTGTATTGCTGGACATTTCCTCAGACTGCAGATCCTGCACTGAGCTGGGTGGTGTGCTCAGACCATGCTCAGTGGGTCTGGTGGTGTCGCCCCCTCTGGGAAGAGAATGGCCCGCCTCTGTACTAGCCCATTCACCAGGACCTCCGTGCCCCTGTCGACAAACTGTGGTGTAATTGCCCCTTACCTGCCATGATCGGGGTAAACTATGCAGGGCAGCTCCTAACAGGAAAGCTCAACCGTGTGCCCCTTGGCCTTTGAAAGATGCCAGTGCCAGTGTTTCCCGAATATTCAAGGGCATCCGGGCGATGGTGAGTACCTCCAATAAAGATGGGTTGGAGATTAGGACTGCCATTGAATGAGAGGGACACCATGGGGTGGGGTGGTTTGTTAATGACATGAGTTCGATAAGATAGCAACAGGAAACTAGCTCGGCCTCGTGTGGATGATCCCTCTGTCATAGTCAATGAAAATGGCACTAAGACAAATTATTGTTAGATTTAGCCCAATGAGTCAAAGACTCTGCTGACCCTACGCCCAGATACAAAGCTGCAGAACAAATACTCATCCAAAACTCTGCTCCATCTGAACTCCCACCAATAGCCTGTTCACCTATCATTCCTGGAAACGCTAGCTCATTTTACTGGATGCTGTTAAAATAATTTCATTTCAGCATTCTGAATCTTGGCAACACATCATTCCATAATACTGTCTCTCAGTCTCCCCCTCTCTGTCTATTTCCCATACCCCTCCCATTTGTCATTGTTCAAACTGATTCCACTTATATGTCTCTCTCTCTGGCAGTGATGTTCACACTCACAGCATCCCCTCTTCACGGCACAATGGCGATTATGGAGCTGTAAATGGATGGGAGCTGCACATCCTGTCACTTCCAGTATGGGCTGCAAGTTTCCCCACACTGGGCAGGGATCTAACACAGTGTTACTGAGCAGCGTACAGGGGTGGGGTACACAGTGCTACATGCTGGGTGGGTAACTGCTCCTGGCTAACAGATCAATGCACTGGGGTGGGGTACACAGTCCTACATGCTGGGAGGGTAACTGCTCCTGGTTTACAGATCAATGCACTGGGGTGGGGTACACAGTCCTACATGCTAGGAGGGTAACTGCTCCTGGGTTACAGATCAATGTACTGGGGTGGGGTACACAGTCCTACATGCTGGGAGGGTAACTGCTCCTGGGTTACAGATCAATGCACTGGGGTGGGGTACACAGTCCTACATGCTGGGAGGGTAACTGCTCCTGGGTTACAGATCAATGTACTGGGGTGGGGTACACAGTCCTACATGCTGGGAGGGTAACTGCTCCTGGGTTACAGATCAATGCACTGGGGTGGGGTACACAGTCCTACATGCTGGGAGGGTAACTGCTCCTGGGTTACAGATCAATGCACTGGGGTGGGGTACACAGTCCTACATGCTGGGAGGGTAACTGCTCCTGGTTTACAGATCAATGCACTGGATTGGTTTACACCGTCCTACATGCTGCGAGGGTAACTGCTCCTGGTTTACAGATCAATGTACTGGGGTGGGGTACACAGTCCTACATGCTGCGAGGGTAACTGCTGCAGGTTACAAATTGGTGATCACTGCGCATCTCCTGGTGCTGGACAGATATCTAATCCGTGTTTATCGATCAATGCATGGGTGTGCTCTCCACTGCTTCCCACACTAAACAGGCAGGAGGCTGGGGGAACACAGCAAGCCAGGTAGAATCAGGAGGTGTGAAGTTTGACATTTCCGGAGTAAACCTTCTTCAGGTCTCCTGCAGAAGGGTTACTCCCGAAACGTCGACTTCTCCATCTTCTGATGCTGCCCGGTTTGCTGTGTTCTCCCAGATTCCTGCCTGTCTACTTTGGGTTCCAGCATCTACAGTTTTTTTGACTCTATCCCAGCTTCCCATACTCGACAGATGGTTTAAAGATAAATGCTCTGATATGATCTGCGCAGTGTTCCACTCGGGACAGATTGCGGGGTTGTACTGAGCAGGATGTTCTGGTCTACACTGTGTTCCACAGTGAACAGATATCTCCTTTGGGCTGTTGGTGTCTGGGCTGGTTCTGTGAGGTGGGTTGAGAATGTGGTCTATCTAACCGTTTCAGCGGATCTGGCGATGCCTTTAGTTCCCATTCCTGTGATTGGACGCTCCATCCCTCACCCCATTAACGTTACAGTGTACCCATGCACATAACACAGTGGGCAGTGTCTTCATATTTGAGGCTAAGACTTTCCCTCCACCAGGACTGTGTGCTGGCTGCTCCAACAGATACTGTTAGGGACAGATCCCTCTGGGACAAGGGGTTTGGTGAGAATGTTTCTCTCTTATTGGTTCCCCCATCATTTGCCCCAGTCTGGCTGCTGTGTATGTGAGGTCTCTCCCTGCTCAGTCAGGGTGGACCTATGGAGACACTCTTGGTGATGGACATTGAAATCCTTATCACCCTCAGTGCTTCCACTGATTTGTTTCCAACCTCGAAGGAACCGAGTTATCACAGAAGGGGTGGGGTGGAGGGGCAGGAATGACGGTCCTCAGACGATTTCCTTGACCATTTGTGACCTGTTAGCATGAGCCTTCCCGGGTTCTGGAATCAATGTTGGGGAATTTCAGGGTAACTCCATCCCTGATTGTATCCAAGGGAGTCCCCACCGCTGGTGGGTCTGTCCTGCCGGTGGGACATGATATACCCAGGGATGGTGATGGGGTTTCATGAAACATGACCCATCAGGCCTGGTCCCGTGAGTATGACTGTGTCAGACTCTTTCCTGATTGGGAGTGTGGTGCTGGAAAAGCACAGCAGGTCAGGCAGCATCCAAGGAGCAGGGGAATCAACGTTTCGGGCATAATCCCTTCATCAGGAATGAGGCTTGTGGGCCGGGGGGGGGTGGGTGGTTGAGATAAATGGGAGGGGGCTAGGCCTGGGGCTGGGGGATGGAAGCTGGGAATGTGATCGGTTGATGGAGGTGGGGGAGAGTTGATTGGTCAGAGAGGAGTGCGGTGTGGGCATGGTGGGAAAGGTGATGGACAGGTCAAGGAGTTCCCCGAAACATTCTGTCCCCAGTATTCTGTAACTGACATTCCCCGGAACGTCCTATCCCCGACATTGTATAACTGTCATTCCCTGGAATGTCTGTCCCCAACATTGTATAACTGTCATTCCCCAGAACATTGTGTCCCTGACATTCTATAACTGACATTCCCTGGAATGTCTGTCCCCAACATTGTATAACTGTCATTCCCCAGAACATTGTGTCCCTGACATTCTATAACTGACATTCCCTGGAATGTCTGTCCCCAACATTCTATAACTGTCATTCCCCGGAACGTTCTGTCCCTGACATTCTATAACTGACATTCCCTGGAACGTCCTATCCCCGACATTCTATAACTGACATTCCCTGGAATGTCTGTCCCCAACATTCTATAACTGTCATTCCCCGGAACGTTCTGTCCCTGACATTCTATAACTGACATTCCCTGGAACGTTCTGTCCCCAACATTCTATAACTGACATTCCCTGGAACGTTCTGTCCCCAACATTCTATAACTGACATTCCCCGGAACGTTCTGTCCCTGACATTGTTTGTGAACGGCCGGACGTCAGTGAATTCAACAAACGATACGATCCCGAGGGAAGAGATCCCGTTCCAGGGAGAAGGAGACACTGTTCCGAAGGTCCCTCAGGCAGTTAAAGGGGTGAATACGTTTTCCCTGTGTTTACATTTCTCCACAACACAGGATCGACCACAATTTAGACCAAAATACAGGAATTCACAAACTCCTTTTGTCTTCCGGAAACTGGGAGAGAATCCTTCAGGACAGCAACATTCCCTCCCTCCGTATTAGGAACTGGGAAGGAGTGACCTGTGTCTGCTCTAGAGGGATCGAGTGTGTGGGAATTTTCTAGAAACCATCTGTCCTTATGGATGTGTCTCTGTGTTTGGGGATGGAGGGATTCTGGTGGTTTATGTCACATTTTTGTCAGTAATTCAGACCTTCCCATTTGTTATTCCAGCTCCAATTATTTTAATAAATCCCTGAATACAGGGACACATTTGAAAATCTCACTGGGTCCCCGATCAAACGGGTCCCTTTGCCTCCAGGCTGATGGATAATGGGTTTGTTTTCCTTCCTCACAGTTAACGTAGTGACCATCTACGTCCTGCTTTATAAAGATTGTGGATTGTCTCCATGTGTCAGACGTTACATGGGGGCCATGGCAGCGGCGGATCTCCTGGTCATTATCCTCGACCTGATCCTGAGACACATTCCCATTGTTTATCCGGAACAGTTTTATTTCCTGAGGTACTTCGTCCCCGTGTGTAATATCCACGCCATCCTGCTTTATGCAGCCACTGACTGCTCTGTCTGGTTCACCGTCACTTTCACCTTTGATCGGTTTGTGGCCATTTGTTGCCAGAAGCTGAAAAGTAAATATTGCAGTGAGAAAACGGCGGCTGTGGTTCTGGGAGCAGTGACTGTGCTGAGCTGTTTAAAGAACATTTCCTGGTATTTTATGCTCACGGCTCAGTATTGGCTGGTGAACGTCCCCTGGTTTTGTGAGGTAACAGACGCTGTTCTATTCTCCATTGTCTGGGTCATAATCGAGTTCCTCCACCATATTCTAACCCCGTGTGTCCCATTTCTCCTGATTCTGCTGCTCAATGTTCTCACCGTCAGACACATTTTAGTGACCAGCAGAGCCCGCAGGAGGCTCCGTGCTCACACCAATGGGGACGCTCAGTCTGACACTGAAATGAGAAACCGAAAAAAATCCATCATTTTACTGTTTGTGATCTCGGCCAATTTCATCCTGTTATGGTCAATGTTAATGCTGTTTTCTATATGGTACCGGATGGATGATGTTGGGTATAATTCGATGTATCTCGATCCCTTTGTGGGGGAATTGGGCTTCATGCTGCAGCTCCTCAGTTGCTGCACAAACACCGCGATTTATGCCGTGACCCAGACTAAGTTCAGACAGCAGCTGAAGAATGTGCTGAAATATCCCTTCACCCAAATCCATCCATCCATCAAATTCCCTCATTAATCAATCCATCCGGGATTTTCCCATTTCAGTTCAGTGTTTCAGCGATGGAGTAGCCTGTCGCTATGGTAACAGACTGAGGGTAGCGCTGGTTTATCCATCCTTATCCAACAGGGGGGTTACAGGGAAACATTTCAATGTTTCTCACAACTCAGGGGCCAGTGAGAAAAGGCACCATCCCACTGACTGTATCCATCACTTCCATTTGTAACCAATAAAAATGTTGATTCAAGCATGCCGAGCAGCAGAGTGACCAATGTTGTTGTGTGTCTTTGTGTTGGAGAAGCTGAGCTGGAGAGAGACAGACTCAGCCCCAAGTCCTGGGCCTCAGGGAAGGGGAGGGCACAGTGTCCTGAGCTCAGGAGCTGGGTTTAACTTCCTCTGTACCACCCACTTCAACCTGACCTCCCCATTTCCTCTCCCCTACTCTTTCTCCTCATTTCTCTCCCTCTCTCTCACTGCACACTCTGTCTTTCTCACCGCCTCTCCCTTTAACTCTCCCTCGTCCACCCTCTCTCTCTCACACACCCCTAACCCTGATTTCTCCACCTGCCTCCACTCTTTCCTCTCCCCTCCCCTGCACTCACTCTCTCCTGCCATCTGCCTCCCTCCCGCAATTCCGTCTCTACTCCATTTTCCCCCTCCTCCCACCTCCCATATCTCTCCATCATCTCACAACCACCCCTCCAACCACATGCAGCCAAAGCACCAACCTTCCCCAAACCCCGTCTGGATTAGAGGAAGAGGGACACGTCAGAGAGCCAGAGTGTGTCAGAGAGAGAGGAAGGGGCAGGAGGGAGAGATATTTGGTCAGAGAGAAACAGAGCGAGGTGGGGAGAAAGACAGACCGAGGTAGGGGGATCGAGAGTGAGAGAAGGTGGAGAGAGAGTGAAGGAGCAGGGCGAGAGTGAGAGAGAGACAGAGAGAGAGAGAGAGACAGAGAGAGACAGAGAGAGACGGGGAGAGAGAGAGAGAGAGAGAGAGAGAGAGAGAGAGAAAGAGAGAGGTTAGCCAGAGATAAGGTGAGGGAGGGAGAGAGAGGGAAATAGGGGAGGACATAATGAGAGAGGGGTAAGAGAACGGGGACAGAGTGGGGACAGAGAGAGGAACAGAGAGCGGGGGACAGAGAGAGGAGGACAGGGGGGGCAGAGAGAGTAGGACAGAGAGAGGTTGGACAGAGAGTGGGGGACAGATAAAGGGGGACAGTGAGGGGGGGACAGAGAAAGGGCAACAAAGAGGTGGCACAGATCGAGGCAACAGTGAGCGGGGGACAGAGAGATGGGAACAGAGAAAGGGGTAAGAAAGAGGGGGAACAGAGAGAGGGGTCAGAGAGGGGGTAAAATAAGCGGGGGACAGATAGAGGGGGACAGAGAAAAGGGGTAAGAGAGAGGGGTACAGAGAAAGGGGACAGAGAGAGAGAAGGGGACAGAGAGGGGGGACAGAGAGAGAGGGACAGAGAGAGGGGACAGAGAGTGGTGGCGATAGAGGGAATCAGAGAGAGGTGGTCAGAGAGAGCGGGGCAGAGGGGGTCAGAGAGGGGGGGACAGAGAGTGGGGGGGACAGACAGTGGGAGGATAGATAGTGGGGCGAAGGAAGCAAAGGCTGACAGAGGTGGGGATTGGCGAGAGAGAGAGGGCAGAGAGACAGAGGAGATACAGAGAGGGGGGGAACAGATAGAGCGTGTGGACAGAGAGAGGGGGCACAGAGAGAGAGGGAGGACACAGAGAGGGGGCAGACAGAGAGGGGGCAGAGAGGGGGACAGAGGGGCGGGATAGAGAAAGGGCGACAGAGGGGGGTGACAGAGAGGGGGTCAGAAAGCGACTGGTCAGAGAGAGACAGGACAGAGAGGGGGGCAGAGAGAGGGGGACGGGGGGACAGAGAAGGAAGGGACAGAGAGGGGGGTGACAGAGACAGAGGAGGACAGATAGTGGAGGACAGTGATTGGGGGCAGAGAGCGGGGGACAGAGAGAGGAGGACAGAGAGAGGGAGTCAGAGTGGGGGGACATGGAGAAGGGAACAGAGAGACGGGGAGAGAGAGAGGGGGACAGAGAGCGGGGACAAAGATTGAGGACAGTGAGAGGGGGAGAGAGAGAGAGAGGCGGGACAGAGGGGGGACAGAGAGGTGTGGACAGAGAGGGCGGCACAGTGAGGGGGACACAGAGAGGGGAACAGAGGGAGGGGAGAGTCGGGGAAAGAGAGAGTGGAACAGAGAGGGGGGATATAGAAGAGGTCAGGGAGTGGGGGGACAGAGAGAGGGGGGCCACAGAGAGGGGGCGACGTAGAGACGGGCGACAGAGAGAGGGGGACACAGTGAGAAGGGCGACAGAGACAGGGGAACAGAGACAGAGGAGAACAGAGAGAGGGGGAACAGAGAGATGGGGGCAGAAAGGAGGGTCAGCGGGGGCGACAGACGAGGGCAGGGGGCAGAGAGAGAAGGGCGACAGAGAGATAGAAGAGGTCCGGGAGTGGGAGGACAGTGAGGGGGGTCAGAGAGAGGGGTGACATAGAGACGGGCGACAGAGAGAGGGGGACACAGCGAGAAGGGCGACAGAGAGAGGGGAACAGAGGGGGAGGGGAACAGAGAAAGGGGAGACGGAGGGGTCAGAGAGATGGGGACAGAGAGGGGGAAACAGAGGGGTGATAGAGAGGGGGGCGGGGGTGCAGAGAGAGGGACGACAGAGAGACGGGGACAGAGAGACGGGGGACAGAGACGGGGGCAGAGAAAGGGATGGACAGAGAGAGGGGGAACAGAGAGATGGGGGACAGAGAGAGGGGTAAGGAGAGAGTGAACAGAGAGAGCGGTACAGAGAGGGGGGATGGGGAGAACAGACAGACAGGGGACAGAGAGGGGTGACAGAGAAAGGGTGAGAGAGATAGGGGGACATTGAGATGGGGATGGGAACAGAGAGGGGGAGAGGGAGAGGGGGGACAGAGATGGGGACAGAGATTGGGGACAGACAGCGTGGGAGAGAGAGGTGGGACAGTGAGGCGGACAGAGAAGTGTGGACAGAGAGGGGTGCACAGAGAGAGGGGGGATAGAGAGAGGGGAACAGAGGTGGGGCAAGAGAACGGGAGACAGAGAGAGGGGAACAGAAAGAGGGGGAGACAGAAGAGGTCAGGAAGTGGGGAAACAGAGAGAGGGGGTAGAGAGACGGGCGACATAGAGACGGGCGACTGATAGGGTAACAGAGAGAGAGGGGAACAGAGAGATGCGGACAGAGAGGGGAGATAGAGGGGGCGATGGGGGCGGGGACAGAGAAAGAGGAGCAACAGAGAGAGACAGGGGACAGAGAGGGGGGGGACAGAGAAAGGGGTGGACAAAGGGGTGTACAGAAAGAGGGGGGACGGAGAGAGGGGACAGAGAGAGAGTGAACAGAGAGAGGGTTACAGAGAGAGAAGGGGACGAGGGGAACAGAGAGAGGGGTACAGGGAGGGGGGAAGAGAGACTGGGACAGAGAGGGAGACAGAGAGAGGCGGACAGAAAGGGGGGAACGGGGGGAGAGAGAGAGGGATAGAGAGAGTCGGGACAGAGAGGGGGACAGAGAGGGGAACAGGCGGGGGAAGAGTGCAGAGGACAGAGAATGCTAACATTTGGCTAATCATGAATGAACAATAATTAGAAAATTAATATGATCAAAGGGCACAACAATATTCAGGTGAATTGCATTGTTTAATTACAAATTTGGTAATGAGCTAACAAATGAATAACGAGAAGTGACATTTGTTTATTTTACTGATGAAGAAATTGATTTGCTTTTCATCTTTGTAACACTGCAGAATAGCAATTTATGTGCCTGAAATGTTTGAATTAAGCTCTTTCCAATAAAAAAAATCAGTAAAATCACATTGACGTCTTCATCTTTAAGACTGCAACAATATCAAATACTTTCCAGGAATTTAGAATCAGCAGAATTAATTAATTTGGTTGCTTGGGAACTCGAAGAGAATAAACTGCAGATTCTGTGGATTAGTCATTCAATGTGATAATTCAGCTGAAGACAACATCCCTTCTTTGCAAAAATGCTCAACTTCAAAAAATTCAAAATGTATTGTCATTGTTTAATGAAACAATCCAGAGCTGTTAATTCTTTTTCATTTGACTTAACAAAACGCAGGAATTTTACATGATTTTGTGTCATGAAAAATACTTAAACCTTTTTATGATTAGAAATACAGTAAATGTTCGCATCAAAGTGAAATATATTTAAATGAATTCAACTATGTTTCCGCAGGTAAAATAAGAATTAATATTAACAATGATTGAGAGATTGCACACTACAATAGTTATTCATGTAAAGAGCTGTAATTCCACATTACGGAGTCTGCCATTACGAGGGGGCATAGCTTTAAATTAAGGGGTGGTAGGTATAGGACAGATGTTAGGGGTAGATTCTTTACTCAGCGAGTCGTGAGTTCATGGAATGCCCTGCCAGTAGCAGTGGTGGACTCTCCCTCTTTATGGGCATTTAAACGGGCATTGGATAGGCATATAGAGGATAGCAGGCTAGTGTAGGTTAGGTGGGCTTGGATCGGCGCAACATCGAGGGCCAAAGGACCTGTACTGCGTTGTATTTTTCTATGCTCTATATTCACAGTACTTACTTTATTGAATAATTATTAAGTATGAGCAACAACTGAATTATACAATTCGATCAATGAATTTAGAAATAGTGAGAAATCTCGTTTTGCTATGTGACTGAGGAATATGTGCAAACAAACAGGAATTATTCCAATGAAATGTAATTGCAGGTCTGTGAATTAAAGTCTATGGTTACGGAGTTCATTCAAATAAGCAAACATTAGGCATTCACAATTAATGTTGGATGGGAAGTCATTGGATCCATTGTGGGAAACTTGACCTGAAAATAAAGTTTCATATTGCAGTGTTGGTACTCAGAAACAATTGGTTAAATTAAAATGTGAATCTCACTTTACTTGTTCAAAAGACTTTCTTAAATAATTGTGCAATTATTATCATGACAATGACTTGATAATGTTGTTATACGAGCAATGAAGATGATTCAATATTTCAAAAATACTTTGCTGTTATGTTGATTGGATATTTATTAAAATTGGTAAATTGTGGAATAAAATATAGTAACTAGCTTTATGAATTGAAGAAAAAATGAGCCATTAATGATTATAGAAAATTTCTTTCTTGCTTTACTAAAAAATGCAGGTAACAGAAGAAATATGAATTTCTATCAAATGGTTTCATCATAGAGGCATGTTATTTTAATTTAGATGATTAATATTATGATCAGAGTTTAGACATTTGTGTCAGAATTTGGAAGAAAGTTAATAGATAATGAATGTGGGCATGAAAGTGAACAAATGATGCAGTCAATGACATTTGGTACATAAAGCAATTATAATAATTGTGTCATTATTGTACAGTGATGAATAATGTTGGAATAGAAAAGACAAAAAGAATTAACATGTTCAAAACAGTTCTTAATTGGTTACAATTAAATGATACCAATAATCATTTTGCAGAGTGCGTGATTTGGAAAAAAACAGTCATTTACTGAGTCATATAAAGTGAAAACTTTTGCAAAATTGGAGACTTTCCCAAATTCAAAATTTAGGTTTGCTGAATTATACAACAAAAATGGTTGTAATTTATATTATCTCTTGCACACAAATGTAAAATAAGTAAACTTGAAGATTTTTAGAATACAGAACGTTTGTTGTTTGCATGATTGTATTACAGTCAATATCTGTGATAAAGTGGAAGCATTGTATTAAGCATCATAAATCATCTTTAACTACTGAACTGAAATAGAAGATATCAATTGCACTTGTTGCATGGAATAGTAAACAAATGCTTACTGTTGTCATTGGTTTCAGGAGCAATAAGGTACTTACTCAGGTTATTCTACTGAGCAATAATCAGATGGTGATGGAAGTCTTTGTGTTGCTTTGTGTGTATTGTATAGTGTTAACATTGGGTTCGATAAAATTGAGATATTTGCATGAATTAGGAACAGATTGATAATTGGGTGTGAATAATCTGATTTAAAATCAGACAGTTTTTGATTTTTTCGAGGATTGCTGAGTGAAACGTTCTTAAACCATCATGTACTCAATGGGATAAGTGAGAGATATGCAAATTGAACTTTCAAATGACTTAGTGATATGTAGAAATGAAGAATAATATTGCAGGGGAAAAGAATTGGAGCTCTCTGAATTTCAAAGGCTGAGATAATTGTTATACTTCACCTGAGAAAAAATCAGACATATTCAAAGAATTTTGCAAGGGATATTATTGGTCGTTTGGTATGTGCATGGGCCTGAACAAATATATATTAATATAGTAGCATTGACAATAAGAAAGAATGAATGAAATTTAAAAAAAACACTACATTTTTACAAAGTCTATGTTAAATTGCTGTGCAATTATTGTAATTGATAATTGCTTTTGGAATCCTGACAGATAAATTGACTTAATATTTTGAAAACACTTTGCTCTGATGTTGATTGGATATTCATTAAGATTAAGAAGCTGAAAATTAAAGCATAAAACTGAAAATTAAAGCATAAAACTTAGCTGTATGATGTGAAAAAAATCATTCAGCAGCAATTGAAAAAAAAAAGATTTTGTTTAAAAATGCAGGCAATGCAAGATTTATATAGTTCCAATAGTTTTCATGAAGAGTCAAGTCAATTTTGTTGATGTAATTTTTACCACAATAAATGTTTCGATATTTATTTCAGAATTAGGAAGTAAAGAATTAGGTCATAAAAGTGACTATTATTGTGAACAAAACACAGGGTCACTGACATTTGATACGGAAAGGAAATCTCATAATTGTGTAATTATTATTCACTGACATCTAATATGCGAGGAAAAGGAGAATTGTCAACATTTCCAAGCAATTTTTTTCTTATAATGAAATGAAAATAAAAATCATTTTGGAGGGCAATTTGTTTGAAAAAAGGAAATAGTCATTTCATATGACATTTGAGCTGAAGACTCATTCCCGTTTCCCCCATTGTGGACTTCACAATAATTTAAAACTTAGTGTTGGTTGAACAAAAGAACATAATCAAAATGTTTTCTTGGACACCAAAAAAAGTAAATGTAAAGCAATTTTATCATGAAAATTATATCGCTCTGAATGTAATCATTTCACACACAATAAATGTTTGTATTGAATTGAAATGTCATCAAAGCTGCAGAAGTGTTTTGCCCTGGCAGGGAATGAGGACTCAGGAGGCAATCTGAGCTCAGGCATGTGGAAGATGTTTACTCATGCAGCAACTAGTTAATGACGGGATCGTCCCCCGAGGCCAATCTCGGAAGGGAGATCCATGACACACTGTAACATGTACAGTAAAAAGCAGCATTTTTATGCACTTTCGGCGTCACAATGGCCACGTGCAATGTGATTACAGCCCTTCCCTCCTCATCCAGCCACCCAATTGAATCTCATAATCGCAGATTATGAGATTCAATGGACATCCCCAGATTCCTATTCTAATGGACATCCCCAGATTCCTATTGGGATCTTACCATGCATCTTATTGACTTAGATTCCAAAGTTATTCCTGAACACCCTCGGACAGCTCAGGATACCTTAGCAGTTGGTTCATTTTGAATTCTTCTATTCATTATATTTTACTTTATCAAAGCCAATTACTCCTCATATCGTTCACTGTCTTGATTATGTATGTACAAAGAAATAGAAAAAACAGTCAATTCTAGCTTACTGCTATAAGATTAGTAATATGACTTGTGTTATAAAGTTCGTTATATTGTGTAAAACTACACAGCTACTCTTTCTGTCCGGACTTTATAATTAATGAGCAGTCAACATCATACCGTGAAGTTAATTCCTAAAATTAGCTAACTTCAAATCTCAATCTAAATGCTTTTCTAAAATGTTTTTATGAGGCATTGATTGTATGTATCAAACTTATGTTGCAAATTTCCCCTATTATACTCAATAATCTGTAATTAGAACCTATGTTTAATATTCTGAGAAACTGTAAAATAATAACCATATCTGACAAATGAACTCTTCTGTTGTCATGATAGCTGCTTAGTGAGTTAACTGGGCTGCACCCTAGAGCTGCTGTTTATTCATTTACCGGGACAATTATCCTTTCATTTATGAAGATCAGGATTGGTCATTTGTCTGCATGTCAGCATGCTCTTATCAAGAAATGTCAGGAATGCTGTAGTCCTGGCTTTGGAGTAGGTCCAGTGGTAGTGTGATTTCTTTTAATTTAAGGCTGGAACAGAATGTTAATCTAGTTTATCACCCCCTGACACCTTGTGTTTTAGTTCTAAGGTAGGCTACCTATTTTTGATTGTCAGCCATTTTGTATGAGCCAATATGGACCATTCTATTCCAGGTGGGGGTAGGCCATGCCCAGAATAGCAAATCAACTAAGATTCAAGTATTGAAATAAAAATCACCATTCGCTATCATTGGTTTCTGTACAATGCAATATGTTTACGTTACTGAGCCTGAATTTCACACTTAAAGCTTGATATACTGGATTTGATCAATTCTTAAATATTAGATATAAGCAACAATTAACCTTAAAAACATTTCATAGCAAACTTAAAAATGATTAGAAATCTCATATAGCTGCCCATCATGTGTAAAAATGAAGAGCATTTATTGGAGTGTAAAATAATCAGACGTCTCTTAATATGAAAGGCAGAATATTAATCCAATGATTTCTGTGAACGTTCAAATGAGAACGGAACAGATATTATCTGTGAGTGTTGGATAGGGAATCATTAATTAGTTTATGTTTGTGTTATCCTGGAATAAGTGAACTATTATTCTTCTTTTAATATTGACACTAAGAAATAATGGATTAAATTAATTAATTAAATTAATTAATACAGATTAAATTAAAATGTGAATTTGACGATGTTTGTTACAAAACCTAAACTGAACTACTGTGTGATTTTTGGAATGGCAATGAATTGATAATTAATTTTAGAAATTTGGCAAAGTAAATGATTCAATATTTCCAAATGGATTTGCTCTGATGTTAGCTAGATATTTCTTAATCCGTCAGCTGAGAATGCAAATTCTGGCATGATGACATGGAAAGACATTAGATATTCAGCAAACGTTGATCAGAAATGGTTTGTCATTAAATATTCTCAGATCTTCAGGATTTCTATACTTGGTTTCTCTACTTTTCTTCTGGAGAAATATAATATATAATAAGAACAAATTCTGCATTGTATTTAATTCATGCAATTTTTCATATCATCAATATTTAGACATTTGAATCAGAACTATAATGAACATAAGTCAATAAGGAAGATTTATTTTCACAGAAGCATACAGTCAACAGCATTTATCAACGTATTTGTTTCAATATTGTCTCTGAATAAACGGATAAATACGTTTAATGGGGATCTGTTGACAATGTAATGAACCACATTTGTATCACAAATGTATCATTTTTATCATAATTTTTGGATTGGAAATCTATCAGAATAAAAATCATATATTCAGGACTTGCTTCATCTCGATACATGTTACACGTAGTATCCCCACTCATAAGTAATAAGGTGTCATCATGGATCTAGGAAAGATGTAGTGTGTAAATTATAATAAGGTGTATCTTACATATGTTTGGATCTGTTGAGACTGTGATGTTTGCTATGATTATTCATCCTGAGAACAATAAGACACGTACAAAGTGTTTTTCACCGACCAGTAATTAGGTGGTCTTGAAGACCATTTCAAGTACTTTGATTTCAATAATGTTGAGCTGATTTCCATTATCTGGGAAAGGTTTCACAACATTTTATCAAAATTCTGGATTCTAAGCATTCAATGTGTTTCGTGCAAACACCCTTCACTTGTCGTCATTCTCAAGTGAGGTGTCTAATGCTCAGGCACTGGCTGGAAGTCAAGGTGCCAGGAAGTCTGCTTCAACCTCTCCAAAACACAGCTCTTGGGCTGGTTGTTACAGGATCTCCCGAACCTTTGTGAGCTCTTTGACCGGGCTTTCCACTGTTTTCTGGAGCTGGTTACTTTGTCTACTGTTTCCTTTCGTTTGATCTTTTTAGCTCTGCTTTCCCCAGCTGTAGGAATATTTAGAATGTTCAGTTATGGGCCACAGGTCACTTGACCTTAGCGGACAGAGAAAATATGGTTCACTTAGTATTGTAATAACGAATTGAGAATGAATCTTTGCATTTTAACAAATAAAATGTTTCAATTTTATCAGTGGTTTACAAGGACATTGATTAGATAGTCATTAAGAGAGATCAACTGACAATTATAAGCTATTTGCAGGATTAATGAATTGAAAAAGGATACAGACGGACAGAGGTTTGTTTGGAAGGCATTGCTTTTTCATTCTAATATCTTTGTTGTTCAAGAGGTCTACGTAGCTGTTCATTGGTTCTCTTGTCCAGATACTAATTTATTAATTCATATCGCTTTTATTGTGCCCGGAGTTTTGAGATTTGTATCAGATTAAGAAGAAAATGAAGAGCTATTAAAATGAGAACTTGAGTGAATAGAAAGCACAGTAAATTTAAATTACAGACGAAATAGAGAGTATTTGCTCCAAATAAGCAAATATTTTTTATGTCGAAAGTGTGGTGGTGGAAAAGCACAGCAGACCAGGAAGCATCCATGGAGCCGGAGATTCCCGATGAAGGCTTATTCCTGAAACGTGGTTTCTCCTGCTCCTCAGATGCTGCCTGACATTCTGTGCTATTCCAGCACCACATTCTTGATTCTGATCTCCAGCATCTGCTTTCCTCACTTTCTCCAAATATTTGTAATGGACATGAACTGACAATGTTACCCTCGGCAGTTGAACAAAACCAAATTTACACTTTTCTGTGCAATACTTGGACTGAAAATTGTTTGTGATCATGGAACACATTAGGACATATGAACACCTCTTCCGTTAGAATCCTTTGCCATTCATAATAAAGAATAACCACTGCTTTGAACAAGCAGTATCGTGTGTAATTATTGAACTGAAATACCAGAGGACAACTACTGCATTTATTGGAGGGAATAATAACCAGATCCTTACTGTGGCAGTGGGGATTGATCTCAGGAACAATCAGATAGTTACTCTGATTATTCCACTGAACAGTAATTAGATGGTCATGAAGACCTTTGTGTGGCCTCGTGTTTAGTGTTTTGTGTGAGCAATGATTTAAAAAATATTGAGATATTTTACAAGATTTAGGAACACTGATAATCAAGTGTTAAAGGTATTAACTAAAGTCAACTTTTAAAAAGTTAGAACTGCTTAGAGAAACGCAATTAAAGTATTGTAGAATCCCTGTTAGCACAGTGTGGTAACCGGTCATTTCGTTGAAAAAAAAAGACCCTCCAAAGAGTAACCCATCCAAACACTTTCCCAACCATATTCGTCTACATTTACTGCTGACTAACATACACATGGTCAGCTTACCTCACCTGCACGTCTTTGGATTATTGGAGGAAACCACAGCAAAGTTACATAGACTTGGGGAGAATGGGTAAAGTACACAAAGACAGTCACCGAGGATGGGATCAAACCGAGATCCCTGGCACTGTGAGGCAGCATTGCTAATGACTGAGCGACTGTGCAACTATATGCAATAAGTAAAATCAGTTAGAGATATGCACAGTCAAATTTCAAATAAACACCCTCCGCTATTGTCAAAGCATGTAAAATTTACATTCAATACGAATAGATGAATGGAAAACAAAAAAAACTCCAACAATTCATGAATGAAAAATAATTAGAAATTTACTTTGATCAAAGGTCATTCCAATATTTAGATGAATTGCAATTTTTAAGAACAAATGTCGGTAATTAGCTGACTAATAAATAATTGGAAGTGTCATATGTTTACTTTACAGATGAAGAAAGCGACTTGTTTTCCACCCTTGTAACACGGCAGAATAACAATGTGAATGTCCGAAATGTTTGAATCAAGCTCTTTCGAACAAAAAACTGATCACTTACAATCACTTAGCTTTTCATCTTTAAGACCGCAACATTCTCAAATATTTTTCAGGAATTTAGAACCAGCAGAACTTGTTAATTTCTTTTCTTGGGAACCCGAAGACAATAAACAGCAGATACTGTGAAGAAGTCATTAAATGCGAATATTCAACTGAAGACAACATTCCTTCTTTCTAAAAATGTTCAACTTCCAAAAATTCAATATTTATTTTCATTGATGAATGAAACAATAAAGAGATGCTGATGCTTTTTCATTGGATTTTGTTACATGAAAAATGCTTAACTCTTAAGTGTTAGCATTGAAGTGAAATATATTTGCGTTAGTACAACTATGTTTCAACAGGTAAAATAAATATTGATTGTTACAGTGAATGAGAGATTGTACACTGCAATACATATGAAGAATTAACATGATTCACTATTTCAAAAGCACTTTGCTGTGATGTCGATTGAGTATTTACTAAGATCAGTAAACTAAGGAATAAAACATAGTAGCTAGCTTTACGTATTAAAGAAAAAAATGAGACATTCAGTGATCATTGAACAAAATTCTTTTCTGAACTCAAAAATATATGCAATATAGAAATTGTGAATTTCTTTCCACTGGATTCCTTGTAGAGATGGTATGTTGATTAATATTATAATCAAAGTGTCAGAATTAGGAAGAGAATTAATAGATCATGAAAATGAGCATGAAAATAAACAAACAATGAAGTCACTGCAGTGTGGTATATAAACCGATTGTAATAATTTCATCATTATTGTACAATGATGAATAATGTTGGAATTGAAACAACAAAAAAATTCAACACTTCTTTTCATACAATGCAATGAAAGCAATAATCATTTTGGAGCATGCATGATTGGAAAAAGCAGTCTTTTAATGTGACATACAGTGAAGACTAACCTTTTTGCAAAACTGTAAGAAGTTCATAAATTCAAAATGTAGCGTTTGTTGAATTTGCAACAAAAATTATGATAATTTGAATTGTCTCTTGCACACACACAACAGAAGAGGAGCTTAAAGATTGTTAGAATATTTTAAAAAAATGTTTCCAGTGTTATTGTATTACAGTCAATATCCATGATAAATTAGAATTATTGGTTTAAACAACAAAAATTTTCATTAACGACTGAACTGAAATATTAGATATCAAATGCACTTACTGCATGGACGATTAAACAAATGCTTACTGTTGTCATTAGTCACAGGAACAATAAGATACTCAGGTTATTCCACTGAACAGTAATCAGCTGATGATGAATATCTTTGTGTCGCTTTATGTGCACTGTTTTGTGTGAACATTGACTTCAAGTAAATTGAGATATTTACATGAATTAGGAATAGATTGATAATTGGGTGTTAAGGATCTTATTTAAGATTAGACTTTTTAAATAGTTGATAGAATTGCTGAGCAAAACACACTTCAGACATCATACAATAAATGAGATAAGTGATTGTGAGAAATGAAGTTCAGTCACTTCAATAACTTCAGTCCGGAACAAGACCTGAATCAGTAGTATCGTTTATTACGCTGTTGCAATAGGGGTGTGGTGTCCACTGTCTACAAGGCACACACACACACTGAATTTAATGAGTACACAATATTTATGTAATTCGTTTCTCTTCCTTCCTCCTATTGCTCCTCCCCTGTTTACATCTATTTCTGATCTAAACCGGCTGTTTATCTCTGAACTCATCCAGCCTTGTCCCAGACAAAATGTTTATCTCTGGCCTCACAAGACCGTTTGACCACCTCCCTCTGTGATCTTATTGTTATTTATCCTTCTTCACTGCCATCTGTTTCCGTGCTAACCAAAGCATAATTTCCTTTTATTCTTTATTTACATGGAGCCTTATGACCTTTTGATGGTTTTTTTTTGTTCCTGCTGAAGCGGGAAACAGATGCTTGTAACTATTTGTACAGGCATATCTAGCTTAACCTACACCCCTCCCCTCACAGCACCTTAACTATTTGGCTATAACATCTACCATTATTTGCAGGCGCATTTCATTCTTGTATGCACATTTTAGCTAATACAAAAGCAATTATGTATTTCCTTCATATAGTTTTCATTCTTGTTAACTCAGCTCTTGGCTGAAACAGTTATACACTAGTGCGAGTTCATTTACCTTGAATAAACAATTATGATTGCAGAAGTAACACTGCTTTACCTATATCCCACAGTGATAAATATGCAAAGTCAAATTTCAAATGAATGCACTTGGATATTTTCACAGCAGTTCGATCTGACATTCAATATAAATAGGTGAGTGGAAAACGAAAAACAAATTTCACACAATTCATAAACAGATCAATAATTAAAAATTGATAAATAAAAGGATTTGGCATTTGTTTATTTGAGTGAACAAGAAATTTATTTTTTCTCCTCATTTTTATAGCACTGGAGCATCAAGTTCTATGTACTCTTTGAACTCAGCTCTTCAGAACAAAAGAAAATAAATTAATATCATTACTTTGTATATTTCATCTGTATGACTGCAACATTCTCAAATATTTTCCAACGAATATTGATTGAGTGGAATTCGATACATTCTGTTATTAGTGACCTGAAAAAAATAAATAGCAAATACTGTGATTATTGGAATGAACAACAGATGGAAGCATATCTAATATTAAATTGAAAGGCAATTCAATTGATTCTTAGATATTTTCTAATCAACATTCAGAGCTGCTCTGGCACAACTCTGTGCAAGGTGGGAATTGAAACTATACCTCCTGGTCTGGTAACAGAGACACTATCAGAGCTGCACAACATTCCTTCATAATGTTCCCAACCAGGCTGGGCAGGTCTATAATCACATGCTCACTGTGGTTACTCAAGTGAAAAATAATCAGATGTTTATTGTGATAATTAGATTGGAATTAAATGGATGGATCCTATGTATATTGTACTTAAAATTAAATAGTAATTTACAATAATGATGGGCGTTAACAGATGTCTTACTTAAATATGATTTTATGATAATTTGTGGAATGACAACTTGACAGAATTGTGTGATTACTGTAAATTGATAAAAAAAAATGAATACAATCATTCTACATGTTCATAATAGTTTCTCATTTTATAAAATGCAACATAAATTTTGTTTGTTCTAAACATAAATTGGAACAAAATGATGACTTGGTCAGTCAATGGGACTATTCAGCTGAAGACAACTTTCATTGTTTCTGAAAATGTCTGGTTTCTAAGAAGTCACCATTTCCCGTGAGTGTTTAATGAAACAAGAAAGATCTCAATTTTTTTTTCTGTACTTCAAAAAAATTCATCGGAATTTAAATAATTGTGCACAAGAAAAATATTCAACTATTATTGTGATTAGAAGCACAATAAATGTTAACATTGAAGTGAATTACAATCAAATCATTTCAGAAGTGTTTCCAAGTTTAAAATGAAAAGCAATATTCACAATGATTGGGAGATTCTATATTGCTAAGTCCTTGCAATAGGTATTACATGGAACCATAATTCCACACTTACATCCTTTGCCAAATTGAACAATTATTTGATATTAGCAACAAATTGATTTTAAAACTACTATTAATGAATTTAAGAATAATGAGGTATCTCATCTTACTATTCCACTGAGTAATGTGCAGAAATGAAGAGAAATATTGCAGTGTAAAGTAACTGGTGTTCTCTGAATATCAATGACTGTGATCTTTCAAATGAGCAAAAGTCAGATATTTACAAAGGATGTTGCAAGGGCAGTTATTGGTCTTTTCTGGGTGTATTGGCCCGACCAAACAGGATTTTATACTGTAGCATTCACAATAAGAAATATAAAAAATATTAATAACACATTAACTTAGACGTCGTAACAAGCACAAAGTGCTGTGTAATTATTGTAATTGTTAATTGTTTCTAGAATATTGATAGATAAATTAACTTAATATTTTGAAAGCACGTTGCTCTGACATTGATTGCGTCATAATTAAGATTGACAAACAGAAAATTAATATATAAAAAGTCTCTTTAATAATTATAAAAAATACTCAGCAACAATTGACACAGTTCAACATTGGGTTTTTTTGTTGAGTCATTTTTTTTTTATTTTTATCATGATAAATGTTTAGACATCTATGTCAGAATAAGGAAGAAAATAATTAGACCGGGAAAGTGAGTACAATTGTGAACAAAAGGTCAAATAAATGATATTTGGTACAGAAAATTATTTTGCACAAAATGACTGATAATTACGTGATTATTGTTCATTGACAACTAATGCTGGAAGCAAAAGAAACAGATTCTAACATTTCCAAAGCAGTTTTTTTTCTTATAATGAAATTAAAATACAAATCATTTTAGAGGTCACATGATTTGAAAAAGTGTCATTTAATGTGATATTTGAGATGAAGAATCGTTCTTTTTCCCCCAGTGTAGTCTTTTCAATAATTTAAAATTTAGCGTTATTTGAGCTAAAGCACAGATGGGTGTACCTACATTGTTTTCTTGCACACAAAAGAAGTAAAGTCAACAATATTTTTAAGTTTCGTAGAGTTCATTAGCAAAATGCATTGAAGCTATCATGCATGAAGTGAGATAAGTGAGAGAGAGACAAATTAAATGTTCAAATGAACACGTCGATATTTTGAAAGCATATCAATCTTATGAATTATGGAAAATAAAAACAAATTCCTGACAATACAAGAATGAATAGTTATACGAAATTTAATTTGTTCAAAGCACATAACAATATTTAGATGAATTGCAATATTTAGTTACAATTGTAGGTGATCAACTGAACAATGAATAATATGAAGTTGCATTTGGTTATTTTGCTGAAGAGTAATTTCGACTGTTTATTTTGTCATCTTTATAACACTGGAGAATAAGGATTTATGTGCTTGAAATGTCTGAACTAGGTTCTTTCAAACAGAATAAAAACAGTGAGTATCATTTTTCTTAGACTCTTCCAACTTTAAGATTTCAACATTCTCAACTACTTTTCCAAGGAATGTCGAACCAGCAGAATTAGATGCATCGTTTTATTAGTGACCTGAAGAAAATAAGTAGTAGATATGGTGATGATTGAAATGCACAGCAGATTGAAGTATATTTCATGTTGTTTTGAAAAGCAGTTCAATCTATGCTCAGGTATTTTCTCATGAATATTTGGAGCTGCTCTGACACATCTCTGCTGAAGGTGGGAATTGAAATCATTCCTCCTGATCTTGTTGTCGAGACACTGTCAGAGCTCCACAAGGACCTTTCATAATGTCCCCACCCCGGAAGGGTAGGACCATAGTCACATGCTTACTGTGGCAACACAAATGAAAACGAATCAGATGTTAAAGGTAATAATTTGTATGGGAATTAATTACATATTTCCTGTGTGTAATGAATTGACAAAATGAATTAATAATTTACAGTAATGATGTAACAAAGCAATAATGACTTTAATTAAGTATGAATCTCATGAAGATCCATGATAGGAAAAAATGCCTAATCATTTGATCATTGTACACTGATGAACAAAAATCAATAAAATAGTTCCATATGGTCAAAGCAAGTTTTCACAGAATAAAAAGAAAATTAAAATGCTTTTGCAACATAAATGAATAGGAAAATAAATGAATTAGTCACACAATGCGACTATTCATCTGAAGACAACTTCTCTTCTTTCCAGAAATGTTCAAATTCCCAAAGTTCAAAATGTACTGTGACTATTTCAGGAAACAATAGAGATGCAAATATCTTTTGTTGTACTTCAAAACGTCACAAGAATTTTAAATGATTTTGTTCCATGAAAAATGATTAACTTGTATTGTGTTTATAAATACAGTAAATGTTAACATGTAAGCGAAACATAATTAAATCAATTCAACTTTTGCTAGGGTTAAAACAAAAATAGATATTTACAACACACACTGCAAATCTTTACATTATATCATGCATGAGCCATAATTCCACAGATATACCCTGAACTATATTGAACAATGATTAGATAATAGCAGCAATTGGATTGTCCAAATTCTATCAGTTAATTTAAGAATACTGAGAAATCTTTGTTGATTATTTCACTGAACAATGTGGAGAAACGACCAGGAATTATTCTAATGAAAAGTAATTACAGTTTTCTGAACACTTCAGGCTGAGATTAGCGTGATCATTCAAATGAGCAATCATCAAATATTTACAATGAGGCATTGAATGGGAAGTCATTGGTTCCATTATGGGAGCGTTCAGCTGAACAGTAAATTGATTTTTATATTGTAGGGTTCGTACTCAGAAACAATTGATGCAATTAAAATGCGATTCTCACTATATTTGTTAGAAAGATTAACTCCAATAATTGTGCAATTATCGTAATGGCAGTGACTGGAAAAATAACATTATAATCTGAAAAAATAAATTGATTTAATATTCTAAAAGCACTTTGCTGTGATGATTATTGGATATTCATTAAGATCGGTAAACTGAGGAATACAATATAATGGCTAGCTTTATGGATTCACAAAAATGAGCAAATCAGTTATTATTTAGCATAATTGTTTTTGGGTCAAACATGCAGGATTACAAGAATGACTTGTTTCCATCCATTGGTTTGCTTCTTGAGACGTACTTTTAATTTATATACTTTTGATCATGACCAATGTTTCGATATTCCTGTCAGAAGTAGGAAGTTAATAAGTAGATAGTGAAAGTACGTATGACAGTGAACGTAAGATACAAGGAACTTCCATAATTTTGTGATGATTGTACATTGATAAATAACTTTGGAGTAAAAAAAGTAAATCAACATGTTCAAAGCAGTTTTTTTGCTCATAACAAATTGAAAATTAAAAAATCCTTCTGCAGTGTACATGATTTGAAAACACATCAGTCACCAGTCACAAAAAACATCGGGGCGAGACAATAAGACGCTAATGAGGGGTATTCTACTCAACAGGAATTCAAGGACCTGGAACATCTTCATGTCGTTCTTGCAAAGAACACTCTTATTATTCCTAAAGTTTTATTATCGTAAATATTTCGACATTTGTATCAGAACTCGGAAGAAAATGAGAAGCAATTCACATGAGTATTTTCATGAGTGAAAGTCAAAATAAATTGACAGTGCCATCTTTCATTATTTTCTCTGAATAAGCAGGTAAAGATTTTAAAGGTGCAAGCTCAAAATGTTTTCACCTACAGGTTGTACTGAGCCAAAATACAACATTTTATTTTGCGATACTTCAACTGGATTGGAAATCTGCTATGTATGCTGACGTTAGCGTCCTCGCTCATTTGTAATAAAGCATTGTTATTGGTTTTAGCGAAATATGTCGTGTGCAATTACTGAAGTGAAATGTAAGAAATCAAGTGCATTTATTGGATGGAACAGCTCACCAAATGTTTATTGTGGTTTTTGTTCTCAGAAACAATAAGATACTTACTCAGGTTTTTCTCTGGAGCAGTAATTAGATGACCATGAAGACATTTGTGTAGCTGTGTGTGCCGTGTTCAGTGAGCATTCTTTTTCAACTACAACTATATTTTAAGAATATAGGAAGGGATTAATAATCGTGTGTTAAAGATCTTAATTAAAGTAATATTTTCTTTTAAAAATTACGAGAATACCTTTGTGCAACAATAATGTGGAGATCTCGGTATTGGACTAGGGTGGACAAAGTTAAAAATCACATGACACCAGGTTATCGTCCAACATGTTTATTTGGAAGGACTAGCTTTCAAGGCTATGGTTCTGCATCTGGTTATCTGGTCTCTTAGGAGAGACACTACTAGAGCTACACAAGTGCCTTTCATTATCGTCCCAACAAGGAAGGTTGGGATTATAATCAATTGGGATTACTCAAATGAAAACTAACCAGTGTTCATTCCGATAATTGGGCTGGGAATTAATTAGACTGTTTCTGTGTAATGGACTGAGAATGAAATAGTAATTCACTATAATAGTGGTACTAAGCACATATGCTCTTACTTTCAAATTAATATCAGAATAATGGGAAGAAAGATAAATCGGCATATCATGAGCTTATTGTAAATTCATAAAAAATACAACTGCTGAATACGTTTAAAGCAGTTTTTCTTATCAAGAAAAAGATAATGAGAATGTTTAGCAGTCGGACGGAATCGGAAGGAAAGGTCATTCACTGTAACTATTCAGCTGCAGACATCTTCTCTTCCTTCCACAAATGTATAACTTGCAACAATTCCAAATGTATTCTGATTGATAAAGGAAAGAGCAAACACCTGTAAGTTCTATTTTTTTGTTTACAAAAAAAGTCACAAAGTTAAATAATCTTACTGTGATCAGAATTACAATAAATCTTTGTGTTGAAGAAAAATATAATCAAATCAAATCAAAATATACATCGATATTCACAATAATTGGCAGAGTGAACACTGCAATATCTTTCCATCAGTTGATGTACTGAGCCATATTTCCACTTTTCTATCCCTGACTGGATTGATCAATGGTTAGATATTAGCAATAACTAAATTATTAATATGCTGTCAGTGAACTGAATATTAATGAGAAACTTCACATTGCCGTTTGAACGAGCAATATGTCGAAATAAATAGTAATTATTGGTGAAATGTCATTATACATCTCTTAATCGATGGGGCTGTGATTACTTTGATTGTTGAAATGAGTAGTATTCCAATATTTCCAATGAGCATTGGATGGAAAATTGATGCTTTTTGGTGTAGAGCTGAATTTTTTTTTATTGTAGTATTGGCAGTAATAATCAATGGATTAAATTATGATGTGCATCACACCTTACTGAATATTTTCAAGTTTTCTAACAGGTTTGTAGTCCAATCTTCAATTCAAAAAGGGTAATTTTGGCTCAGCACATCAGTAACTGCAAACATTTTCAACACATCTCCAAAGTTATTAATCTTATAATTTAAAAAAAATCAAAAAATTACCTCTGTAAATGTCATTGACTCTATGTTTAGATTATAGTCAAGTTCGTTCTCTACTTATTTTCTTACTATTTCTGACACCAGTGGCTAAATATTGATTAGATTAAATGTCATATGAGTGAGGTATTAGTTTTCTCTCAAAGATCTGTGCAGCACAGGAATGGGTCCTTTGGCCCGTAACGTTGTGCTGAATATAATGCAAAAGAAACTCATCCCTTCTGCCTATCCTTGATCCATATCCATCCAAATTATCGAAATGAACATTAAATAGCCTTAATGTATCTGCCTCCACCACCAAACCTTGAAGTTCATTCCAGACACCTACCACTCCCTGTGTAAAAAGTAAATGCCCCTCACATGCCCCTCGAACTTCCCCCCACAACGTTAAATGCATGCCTCAGTTTTGACGTTTCAACTCTGGGAAGAAACTTCCTGACTGACAACCTTACCTATGTATCTCCTGATTGCATAGACTTCAATCAATTCTTCCCCTCAGCCACCGCCACGCCACAAAAAAGCAGCCTCTCCAAATCCAGGCAGCATCCGGGTAAACGCCCTCTGTGCCATCTCCAAAGCCTCCATACCCTTCCTGAAATGTGGCGAACAGAAGTGAATACAATACTTTAAGTATGCCTGAACCAAAGTCTTACAAAGTTGCAAAATGATACCCTGACGCTTGTAACCAGTTCCCTGACCAATAAAGGCAAGCATGCCATTTGCCTTCCTTACCACCCTATCTACTTGCATGGACACTTTCAGGGAGCCATGGTCTTGAATGCCAAGATCCCTTTGAACAACAAAGCTGTTCAGGGTCCTGCCATTAACTATCTACTTTTCCTTAATATTTGAGCTCCCAAAGTGTGACACCTCACACTTGTATGGATTAAGCTTTACCTTTAATTTCTCTGCCCATAGCTGCAGTTTATCTTTTTCCTGTTGCATTCTTTGACAACCTTCTACATTATTCACAACTGCACTGAACTTTGTATCATCTGTAAGCTTATTAACTCACCCAATTAGGTTTTAATTCATGTCACTTCTATATATTTGTATCGTAACCAGAAGGGTTCCAGTACAGATCCCTGTGGAAAGACGACAGAAAATGAGGGAAATTTCTTGAATAAATGTGTTTTTTTTCAATGACAAAACAATTCTGATGAATAATCTCTGAAGTTGTGATTTTTGTTGAAATTAACCCAATATTTTAATTCTCAGTTTACTGATCTTAATGAATATCCAGTACAAACTGCTTTGAATATATTGAATCATTTTAAGTGTTGAGTTCTAACATTAATTATTATTTAATTGTCATTTCAATTCTCACACCATCATGAGATTCACATTTTAGTTGAATCCATTATTTCTTTGTGCCAGTGTCATAATGAAATATTAACATTCTTTTCAGTTCAACACACCTGCAATCAACCAGAGTTTTCTCACCCAACACTCATAGTAACTATCTCATTCTCTTTCATTTGAATTCTCATATTAATGGAAAGATTATTAATCAGCCTTATCAATTAAGAGATGGCTAATTATTTTTCACTTCAATATTTCAGTTTTTTCAGATATACTGCACAATTACATTGCAATAAGGATTTTCTTATCAACCTTAAATTTGGTTGCAGCCATTTTAAAACTAATTATTGCTAATGTCTAACTGGTAATCATTGTTTAAATGCAATATATCCAGCTGTCGATGTGGAACAATGACTCAATACATCAACTGACAAACAATATTGCACTCTACAATCTCTTAATCTTAGCAAAATAATTTTCAGTGCGGAAGCTTAGTTGGATTGAATTGGCTGTGAGCAAAAATACATTCTGAGGAAGGGTCACTGGACCCAAAGTATTAACACTGAATGCTTCCCACAGATGCTGCCAGACCTGCTGTGTTATTTTCCAGCAATTACTGATTTTGTTTCTGAGTTCCAGCATCCACAGTTTTTTGCGTTCTTGTACTGATTGTATTTCACTTCAATGCTAACATTTCTATATTTCTGATTATTACAAAAGAGCTAACTATTTTTCACATTAAACATTATTTAAATTTCATGTTTTTCTTGTGTACACAAACCTGATTAACAAATGTTTGATCAATTCTTTTATAATAAACCTTGAATTCATAGAAATCACAATTTTGTGAAACTGAGGAAAGTTGTCTTTCGCTGAGTATCACGTTGAATGGCGAATGCTTTATTTCCAAATCATGTGCGTTACAAAGCAGGTAAATGTTAATTTATGTATATGAATAACTGCTTCAAACATATTGAATTATTTGATTATCATGAGAATTATATTTATTTAAGATCATTGCCGCTTCGTTCCATCATTATTAGAAATTAGGAATTCTTTTTATCCATTACACACTGGAGCTGTCTAATACAATCCTAGTCCAATTATCACGATAAATATCTGAGCAGTTTTCCCTGTGAGTAACCACAGTAAGTATATGATTATAGTCCTGCCCTTTCTGCATGGGAACATTATGGAGGGTTCTGGTAAAGTCTGTACTAATAGACCATGAGGTAGGCATTCAATTCCTACCTTAAACAGAGATGTGTCAAAGCACCTCAGAGTTGATTAGAAAATATCTAAGTGTCAATTGAATTACTTTTCAATCCAACATTTTCTCAACTTGTATCTGTTGTTGATTATAATGGTCACAATATATTGAATTTATTTGCTTCAGGTCACTGATTAAAGTATGAATGTTATTAAGGTAAGGGGGAAAGTTTTAAAAGGCATCGGAGGGGCAACTCTTTTCACAATGCGTGTTTGGCATACTGAGATGAGATGTGACAGGAAAGGCAGCGGCTGGTACGATTACAACATCTAAAAGACTTTTGGACAGTTACATGGATAGAAAACATCCAGAGGGATATGGGACAAACACAGGAAAATGGGACTAGTTTAGTTTCGGAAACCTGGCCGGAATGCCAAGTTGGGCTGAATGACCTGTTTCCGTGCTGTATCAGTCTAACTTCCTACAATTCAAACTTGACTGTGATAGGTAAAGGAAAGCAAAAACGGGTATTAATTCTGTTTTGTCTCCATAAAAAAGTGACATGAATTTTAAATAATTGTGTCACATGAAATAGTTCACTCTTATTGTGATTAGAAATACAATGAATGCGAGCATTAAAGTGAAATAGAATTGAATTAATTCAACTGTGTTTCCATGGTTAAAATAAAAATTGATTTTCACAATGATTGTGAGTTTGTACACTGCAATATATTCACATTAGTTCATGTACTGAGCTATTATTACACATTTATACCCCTTACTGAACTGAACAATAGTTACACATTAGCAACACATAGATTTTTGAAAATATATCAGTGCACTTCAAAGAAGGAGATATTTAATGTTGCTATGTGACTGTGCAATGTGTAGACATGAACAGCAATCATTGCAGTGAAAAGTAATTACAGTTCTCTGAATTTATAAGGCTGAGATTACTGTGATTATTCAAACGAGCAAAAGTCAGTTTTCAAAGCATGTTGGGTGCAAAATCATTGGTTCCATTGTGGGATACTTGACCTGAAAACAATAGTATTGTTACAATGCATTAAATTAAAATATGGATCTGACTATACATGTTAGAAAGACAAACAAATTATTCTGTAATTATTATCAAGATAATGAATTCATAATAAATGTTGGAATCAGAACAAATAAGTTGACTCAACATTTTAAAAGCACTTTGCTCTAATGTTGATTAGACATCATTAAGCTCGGTAAATTGAAGACTAAAATCTAACAGCTGGATTGATGGATTGAGGACAATAAATGAGTCATTCAGTAATTATTGAAAAGAAATGATTTTTGCTCAAAATGCAGACAATACAGAAGTAATGTATTTCATTTAATTAGTTTACATGTAGAAACGTTTGTTTTTAAATTATTTAATTTTATCCTGATCGATGTTCAAACATTTGTGTCTGAATTAGGAAGAAAATAAGGAGATAACGAAATTTAATATCAGAGTGACCACAAGATACAGTCCATGACATTTGATAGAAAAAGGAATTTGCATAATTTTGTAATTATTGAACATTGATAACCAATTAACTCCTCAGGTACTGAAGCAGTCCAACCCCAAGAACAACAAGATCTGGACAATATCCAGGTTTGGGCTGACAAGGGGCAAGTAACATACATCCCACACAAATGCAGGCTGTGACCATCACGTATAAGAAATGACCTAACCCCCATCACTTGACATTCAATGCTGTTACCATCACTGAACACCCACTATCAACATTATCCTGGGGATAATCATTGATCAGAAACTGAATTGGTCTCACTACACAAACACAGTGGCTACAAGAGTAATTCAACTCCTGGCTCCTGAAAGCTTACCCAACAGCTACCAGGCACAAGTCAGGAGTGTGATGGAATACTCCCCACTTGCCTGGATTAGTGCCGCCCTAACAACACTCAAGGAACACATGGCCACTTCCATCTCGAAGGACAAAGGCAGCAGCTAGATGGAAATACAACTACCTTCAAGTTCCCCTCCAAGGTACTAACGCACCCTGACTTGGGAATATATGGCCATTCCTTCACTGTCGGTGGGTGAATGTCCTGGAAATCCCCACCCCAATGGCATCGTGGGTCAACCCACAGCAGGTAGACTGCAGCGGTTCAAGAAGACATCTCAGCATCAATTTCTCAAGGGTAACTAGGGACAGGCAAGAAATGCTGGGCCCAGCCAGTGACAACCAAATAACATCAAATAAATATTAAAATAATGTCTGCAAGATCAAAATAGCTCCAACTCTGTCCTAGCTACAATCTCTACCTCTTCTTATTGACAATGATAAAAGGTTACCTTGCTCCACTTTCTCCTCAGTACAGTATTCCCCCCAGCCCTCTCTTATACCAACCAGCAGCATTTCCATCACCAGCAGCAACTCCGCTTCAAATATTTTGTCAGTAACTTTTCATTAACTGGTTACTTCAATTACAATGCAATCTCTACAAACAGACCAAGTACCTTTTCGGCAACAACAAATTTTCTAACAACTTTTCTTGATCTCTCTCTGCCATTCTTTTTGGTTATATGAGGTAGGGAGGGATTGGATCACCACAGTGATGTAAGATATATGGAACACAGTGAGACAGGAAAGCTAGTATGGCTACGTTGACTCTTAGACCCCACACAGTGGAACAACACATTCACTGCATAATAAACACAACACAACATTTCAACCCGGCGTGACAGTAATAAAATGTGGATCGGTTGGACAGGCTGGATTTGTTTCAGCCGGAGTTTGGGAGAGTGAGGGGTGAAATGACTGAAGTGTCTAAGATCCTGAATGGTTTGTTAAGGAGGACGTGGAAAGGATGTTTCCTCCTGTGGGTCATACGTGAACTCGAGAGAACTGCTTTAAAATTAGATTCACCCTTTCAGGACAGAGATGAGGAGATTTATTTCCTCTCAGAGGGCTGTGCAACTTTGGAACTCTCTGCCCCAGAAGGTGGGCTCAATGAATATTTTTAAGACACTGGTTGATAGGTTCTTGTTAAGGGATGTTGGGGGAAGATGGAACACAAATCACTAACAGATCAGGCCTGGCCTTATTGAATGATGGAGTGGACTTGAGGGGCTGAAACTGCTTCTTTCTCACATGACACAGGACTAAGAGCTTTGTTGAAAATTCCTTCACTGGATGTAGGTGCCACCGGCTATGGGCAGCAGTTATTACCCAGAGGGCAGGTAAGAGTCAACCACATTGCTGTGGGTCAGGGGTCACATGTAGACTAGATCAGGTAAGGATGGCAGCTTCCTTCCCTAAAGGACATCAGTGACCGAGATGGGTTTTTCCTGACAATCGAGAATAATTTCATCAATAGACTCATAATTCTAGATGATTATTGAATTCAAACTGCTGAAACTGACTGACCATGTGGCTGGCAGTGAATCCAACACAAGTGAATGAAAACATTGCTCAGAGTCTGGTTCTGGAACATTCAATACAACCAGGAAATGGAAAGTGAATACTTAATTGAAAACAAGGCCACTGCTCTGTTAGAGAAAAAAATCAATGTTCAGTTACTGAACATTATTGACTCACAGAATATGCGAACCTGCAGAATCACAGTAAAAGGGAAAAGTAAACAACATTCTTGGCAAAGCCAGAATGAACCAACTGCTTGTATGAAAACAGCTCAGAACAAAGGGGCTGAATCCCCCACAAACTGACAAATCAGATTTGTAGATAGAGATTGGAAATCTTTAGAAAAAACTCTTTCCTGCTGATGGTGTGTGCTAGAAACAATTCTCAGTGTGAACTGCCACTTATTTCTCCTCACAAAAGGAGGTGTGTTGCTCACTTACAGACTGACTTACAGACAAAGGAAACCTGATCAGGAACTCGCAGGTTAATTAAGCTATTCGTGACAGACCATTGCACACAACAAGAGCTTAGACCACAACAGATTCTAGTGAAACCAACAGTGCAAAGAAAATGGCGAATTAGTATTTATAATCATGCAGCCTCTCTCAATTAAAATAATCCCAGTAAACTTCTCAACATTTTAAAACTATTAATATCAATAAATATGTATTTATTTCCATTCCTAATTTCCTCCAAAAAATGTATCTGATTATTCTCTTCAAAATATATTTTAAATGGTGTATTCCAAATCACAATTAATTTCCAATTATTCTTAGAGCAAAACAACTTGCAAACTAAGATAGTTTTCATGTCAATAATGACACTGGAAACTTTGTTATGTAGTTCAACCATATTTCCAAATATTGTTTTGGTTCATTATTGCAGTGAAGCTAAAATTAAAGTCTATTTATTTTCTCTGATATCCTTCCATTACTTTATTCCCTAAAAACAATGCCCACGGTGTAATGGGTGACAAGCATTAAAATAAAATTGAATTTTCATTGCAAGAACTTGTACAAAATATCACATATTATTCAGTTCATTCATTGTCGTTGATTATCTGTTATTTTCATTATTTGATCACGTCAAATTCACTTAAATAATCAAACTGGAATTTTCACCTCTATAAATATGTAAAGTGAATGTCAAATTATTAATATTTCAAGTAAAACCAAATTCACATTTTGCTCTGTTTTATTCCAGGAATGACAGGATGTGTTACATTATTATGGGAAACAGGAACAAGTGAAGGTGGTGGCTCTCAGACGTGAGGCCTTAAAGCCAAAAGGCCAGGTGGTAGTTACAGTGGGGGAGGTACCTAGTGCCCCGCTCTCCTCAGAAGGCAGTGAGGATGGTGACACTGACTGGAACGGGTTAGATGGTGAAGCACCCACGTATGGACAGAGGGACAGCAATGGGTGGGATGACCCACCGCCCTATAAGGTCCAGAAGGCCGTGTCTGTGGCACCACTGGGCATCAAAGCTCAACTTAGACAGTAGGGAGCAACAAAGGGAACTGACAGAAACCAAACCTGAACCGTTCACCCGCTGAATAACAGATGTTGGTGAATGAACACCCAGCCTGATAGAGAAACGGCAATAATGGGCCTTATTGGGACAATATGGATGAATTAGTAGAGGTACACAGTCTCACCGAAGATGATGCACGGACCCTCCCTCGGCCTAAGATGCCCTGAAGTGTACAGCAGAAACTGTCCCTGTAATGAGAGGATGGGGTGTGAGCCGGTTCCCCCCAGAGTACAGCTGATCAGTGGCTCCAGGCATTTACAGATATTACAGGGACACACTGGGGAGGGGACAGGCTGAATGGGCTAAAATAACCTTGGTGACTCAGGGAGCCAAGGGTAATATCGAGGATCATACAGAGAGGAAGCCTGAAGTGTGTAACAACCACGGGGATCACCAAACCCCAAACTGTGATGATGAATTTAATGATGTGTTTGATGTATTTAAAAGATGACATGGGACCCTATTTAACTGTAATTATAAATATGGGACTCTCAGTGGGAGATAATTCTAACCACATTCTGAATTGGGCCATGAGAGCTGAGGCAAACACAGAAACACAGGGGAATAGCTGCAGTACAGGGAAGGTAATCAGACCCACAATGTTACAAGGGAAGCAGGAAAGGGCACAGAGACAAGGAACGGAGGCACAGAGAGGGAGGTTGTTCATATTGTAAGTGGCCTGTGTTCATGTAGGTATATGCATATTCCATGAATATTCATTGACGAGCTGTTAAGGGGCCAACACTTGCATGACTCTAACACCGGAGCATCTTTGTCAGTTACCGATAAGCATTTACCCTTCACCCCCTAAATTACTAAAATGAGAGCAGTCGGAGAGGGAACCTGGGAAGGTGGATGAAGCAAACCTGCCCCGATGTCGACCAGGAGTATGACAAAATATATTCAGATATGGAGGTGTGAAACTCAAGAAGGGACCATTCTGGGAGTTGCTCCTATTTATTCTAAAATGGCAACTATTGACGTCAACACCCGAATTTAAACATGGGGATGCTCCAGCCAGGACTGGGACAGAAGGAAAAGGAGAGGCAACCTCTCCGGAGTAGCTACATTGCAGGGAGACTGGGAGAGTCAGAGAATCTGGTGGGTTATAGCTCAGACCCACTCAGCGGTGTGCGTAACTCAAACAGGAAAGTGGGTTGTTATCTATCGACCCTGTAGAGATTGAGGGCCCTCTCACTCCCCACACAAACGGGATCTCATCAAAGCTGGGGCTGAAGAGGCAGTAATTGTGACAGTGATAGATTGACAGAAACTGGAAATAGTCTTGGTCCATACCTGTGGACATTAAATGGCAGAAGAGAGTGGTGTTTACTGACCGAGGAGAACAGTCCGCCAGGATATATTACCTCAGGGATCCCGCAATATTCCAGTATATCCCACCGATGTGTGTTTGATGGATTTAGTCACACTGATCTTACCAAGACCTCATCACCTCAAGCAGTGAGAAAGAAAATATCCAGATATTATACAGAGTATTGGATCAGGTTAGCCAGGCCAGGCTGAAAATTAACGCACAGAGAGTGCAACTGGGAAGGTAGGGAGAGACGGAACTGGGACATCATATTGGGGAGATCAAATCAGGAAGGGAGGGGGGACAGTCCCATCGGGAACAAAAACTATGGTTATAAAAATATCTACCCACATGAGGCAAACTTTAGGATTGTTTAATTATTGTGGGAATTTTGTTTTGGAATTATCCAGAAATAGAGAACCATCAGGAGCCCTGGCAGAAGCGCGGACATTAACCAGGGGTGAGGGAGGCAAAATGTACACGGACAGTCAGCATGCCTTTGGTATAGTTCATGACTGGGCTGGGTGAAGGTATATCACCCTGTCTGTGGGCCACATTGAGCATAAAGAACAGGGCAGAGAGTTAGTGGAAGCAGCTAACTTTCCCAGTGAAGCAGCAATAATGAAGATTAGAGCTCACATGAAAGTAGAAACGCCACACCAACGGGGTAATTGGTGAGCATGGGTGAGCATACTTACTGAAACAGTGCAGACATTTGAGGAGGATGCAGTGGCAGTAGCTACAGAAGCGAGAAAGGAAAGTTTAAAGATATTTGCAGAAACAGTCCCACAGCAGGAGAAACAGGAATGGGAAAAGGGTGGGGCAGTAATAGGACATCCAGCAGTGCCACTGTTTCAGACAAACATTATGAAAAACATATCATGGGATGGCCCATATTAAGCAGGATAAAATGCAATATTGGATGATCACTTACAGGGGTGTTCTGGAACAAGAAGGTTTTGTCGAAGGGGTGTAGTCTGTACACAGTGTGAGCCAGGGAAAACAATCAAGATAAAATGGAGGCAGCAGCAGGGACCCTGGGGCTCACGGGAACAATTACAGATGGATTTTACATACACCCCCATCCCAATCCCAGGGAGGGAAATCCTGCTGGGTCTTAATAAACAGGTTTACTCAGTGGGTGGAAACATTCCCCTGCAGGTTCTGACCAAGGGACACATGCGACAGGAATCGAAGTTAAGCAGCTCTGTGGCCTGTTTGGTACTGAGCAGAAATACCATCTCACATACCACCCCCAGAGCTCAGGGACAGGAGAAGGAATGAAGCAGACACTGAAAGCTAGTCTGACTAAGGCCCTGACAGAGACAGGCCGGGATGGGTTAGTGTACTCCCCACAATCCTAATGAAACTGACATCAACCCCAGCAAAGGGAACTGAGCAATCCCCCTTTGAATTAGTGACCGGATGGACTATGGTAGTGGGAGGGCAGGGGATGTATAATGGCAGGGATAGGGTGAAACAATTTGTGAAAGAACTGACAAAGCAACTGCATGAGCTGAGAGGGGAAGTTGCAGACGGACAGAGAATCAGAGACTGGGAAAGGGAGCTCATAAATATCCGAGCTGACATCCCGAACCCAGGAGATCGGGTCAGGGGGGGAAATATGAGTGGAATGTATGAAAGAAACACATCCAAATGCTGGACATGGCTGGGGGATCCACAGAATTCCAGAGAAGGAACTCTGAATAAACATTGGTCGTGCTGCTCAGCACAGAACTCAAGGCTCCTCTTTGATATTTCTCCCAGTAACAGTTGTGCAGGGGCATGTTGGTGGCTGGAGGTCTGTGAGCAGTGCCTCTGTTCCACAAGGGTCAGAGCTGGGACAACTGTTGCTTGTAATATATATAAATGATTAGCCTGAAAATGTAAAAGATTTAATTAGCAAGTTTGTAGATGGCACAAAGTGAAGAAGTTGTGAATCGTGAAGAATGTTGTCAAAGGAAACATCAAGGACGAGATCAGTTGGAAGGTTATGCGGAGAAATTGCAGATAGATTTTAATTCAGACAAGTGTGATGTGATGCGTTTTGGGCGGGCCATTGTAAGAAGAATGTATACACTAAAAGGAAGTGCCCTGAGCAGCATTGATATACAGAGGGATCTTCAGGTGCAAGTTCACAGCTCCCTGAATGTGATGAAGGAGCTGGATGGCAGGCTTGCCTTCTTCTGTCAGGGGAGTGAATATAAAACTGTCATTAGGCCACCTTTGGGGGATTGTGGGCTGTGTTGGGCACTGCATTATAAGGAGGATGTGGAGGCTTTGGAGAGGGTGGAAATGGGTTTACCAGGATGTTGCCTGGATTGGGAGAGGTTGGAAAATCTTGGATTGTTGTCTTTGGAAAGTCAGTGGCTGTGGAGTGATCCGAGAGGCACAGAGAGAGTGAATAATCTGAATCGTTTTCCAAGTGGAAAGTACCAATTCCACAGGCCATAGATTTAAGGGGAGAGGGGGCAAGTTTAAAGGAAATGAAAACCGAAAGAACAGCAGATGGTGTAAACCAGAAAGAAAAACAGAAGTTTCTGAAAAAGCTCAGCAGTTCTAGCAGCATCTGTGAAGAGAAATTAGATAACATTTCTGAGGAAGGGGGACCGGACCCGAAACTTTAATGGATTTTCCTTCACAGATGCTGCATGACCTGCTGAGCATTTTCAACAACATCTGTGTAAGTTTAAAGGGAGTTGTGTCAGACAAGTTTCTTCTGCAGGAGGTGGTCAGTGACTAGAATGTACTTGCCTGAGAGATGGTAAAAGCAGAAACAATCACAATGTTTAAGAGGCATTTGGACAGACAGATAAGCAGGTATGGGTTGGCAGGGATACGGATCATGTAGAGGCAGATGGAATCATGATCCACACAGACATGGTGGGCCGATTATTCCGGTGCTGTACTGTTCTGTTTTCCAGAGGGGAGAATGTGTGGAGCGAGAGATAATATTTTGAGTATAATATGTCTCTTCTTTAGAACACACAGTAAGTTGATGCATTTTGAGAGAAGCAATGTCGAAAGGGAATATATATTTGAATGGCACAGACATAGAGAGCAGGACAGCAGGAATGGGGGATAATGTGTACAAATCCTTAAAGGAGAGAAAACATAAAGTGTATTGAATAAACTTATAGGATGCTGGGCTTCATTAATGCAGGGAATGATAACATACTCATGGAAAAGATGCTGACCATTGACAAAGTTCTAGTTCGGTCATAGTCAATCATTGCATCCAATTGTGGTCAACAGATTCCTGGTCAGGATGAGGAAGTTAAAATACCACAGAGGGGCCTGTTCCATACTTTGCTTCTCTTTCAGAATGCATTGGCGACTCAAGGGTTAAACATTCTCCTGCCAAAGGTCTTCCTGCCGTAATGTAAGAGTACAAGGCCTGTACTCTTCCAATACAGACTGAACACCTCAGTAGGGGTGAGGCAGACCGTATCTTCGAAACAGAACCTCTTGGAGCCACACATGTGGATTCCACCATAACCCCAGATAGAGAAATTTGCCCTTTCCAGACAAGACGGAGAGCCCTGGGCACAACCCTGTTAAACTGCCTCCTGCTCCCATTGTCTTACCTCCCCTCCATATTAGCATAGGTAAGTGAATCTCCCATTTACTGAAGGAAGAACCCTTCTGCCTTCATCTCTTCCCATCAACACACAATCATGGACAATACGATAATCAGTTTCTGTAATCCATCACACATTATCACAGGACATTGGCATTCATCAAGCTTTGTAAATTCATAATTACCAGCTTTAAACTATGTAATGGCAATCGCCCATGTGACTGATATGCCTTTGTCTAATTCTTATTAAATATACTGTCTCTGTGGGTAAGGCAGAGATTCGTGAAGATGAGTCTGTACAAGTAGACACTCGGTTACTTTAGAGATGCTTTGAAATTCTTTCCAGCTGTCCAATAATAAAGCTACTGCTGTTGTACAGAAAACTTGTGTCGCCTGGATTTGTGGAACAAAACAGACATTAACAAGGAAGGATATGAGTGATCTTCAGGATGTGGGGTACAGACTTACTGGAATGGTTCACTGATGAGGAAAATACAGTCACTGGATTGATTTGAAGAGATTGCTACTTTCTTTGAAATAAACAAGTTAAATTTATTTTTGAAAAAGCCGCATAAGATTATAACAGACCTAGATATAGCAGACAAAAATATGTGTGTTTGATAGGTGATGGCACAAGAGTTAAGGTCAGATGTAAGGTTTTGAGACAGCGGGAGATGATCAAGTGTTTCTGCTGACTGTATTGGCTGGAAATATGCAGAACATGCTGCCTATTACAGTGGTGCAAGTAGAGAAGATCAGTGATTGATAAAAACAATTAGATCAGTTCTGAGGGAACTAAACTTGCAGAGTTTGGGGTATGTAGGGGGAATGAGAATATTGGATTCTGCTACAGAGAGCCAGCTTGGATTTGATGGGCCTCTTTCTGTGCTATAATGCATTATATTTGGACTTGCTTAACTTGCTCTGGTCACCGATTAAGTTGTCATTGAGGTAAATCTGCTCAGTGTTCCTACACAGACCAATACAGGCTGTCCCTCCACAGCAGGAGGTAATGTTTACTGCGTTATACTGGGTTCTTGGGGGTGGGGGGGGGGGGCTAACGGTGTGTGTAACAGTCTGCTAGCTTATCTGAAATGGCAAAACATCAGTTTAACCACACTAGGGATCGACGCTGGAAATGTGGGGAATGCCAGAAGGGAATTCTTTACCCATCCCACCTGGAAACTGGCCAAACCAGTCAGACTGGGGAGAAGCTGTTCACCTGCTGTGTGTTTGTGTGAGTGTGTGTGTGTTTGGGGGGGGGGGGGGGGGCGGGGGGGGGGGGGGATTCACTCAGGCATCCACCCTGCTGAGACACCAGTCAATTTACTGATAGCCACAGTTGAAGGATTTTTTTTCTCTCTTATTCACACGAAGTAATGATCAATGGTTTTGGCAGCTCATAAAGTTGTGCACATTGAGATCTTAGCTTTGGAAATGTTAACATTGTTGAACATGTACAGATTCACACTGGGTAGAGACTTTTATTTTCCTTTATTCATTCACAGGATGAGGGTGTCGCTGGCCCGGCAGCATTTACTGCCCATCCCTAATTGCCCAGAGGGCAGGTAAGAGTTAACCACATTGCTGTGGGTCTGAGGTCACAATGTAGGTCACACCAGGGAAGGATGGCAGCTTCCTTCCTGAAAGGCCATTAGTGATCCAGATGGGCTTTTCTGACAATCGATTAATGGTCATCATTAGATTCTTAAATTCCAGAGTTTTTTTAATTGAATTCAAATCCCCCCCATCTGCTGCAGCAGGCTTTGAACCCAGGTCTCCAGAACACTATCTGGGGTTTTAGATTAACTGTCTCACGACAATACCACTAGACCAATACTTCCCCACATCGCTGTCCATCCGCACAGAGTGAACAGGGATTTTCTAGTTCATTAGAACTGGGTAATCACACATACGTTTGCTCAATGATTGCAGGAGTTGGATGTTAATTGGCTATTGACACCCATCTCTGAACCATGTATTCTAGGGTTTGTTTCTATTGTCTTGTTATCTTTTGGGGATAAAAACAGTTTCAATAAGCTTTCTGTTAAATGCATGGCAATCAATTCTTTCTCACAACTCTCAGGCAGATTAGTTTCTTTTGAAGGGCTCTCCATCTCCCCAACCTCCTCCATCCTCACCCCCAACAGTACAATAATCTCACAGAGTCTCTTTGTGACTATGAATAAGACAATCTGATCAGCTGCTTCTTTCCCTACTCCTATGTCAAGTTGGATCTTAAACTCTCCTTACTGCAGTTGTGATCCTGCATCATTGTACAGTGCTGCTCGTATTTCATGTCTTGGCCTATCAGTGTTCATGATACTGCATGTAGTATATGGGGCCAACAGTGTAAGAGTTTAGCCATTTCCTTCCAACAACAGCAGTAGAATTGTACTCCAACAAAACTTACAGAATCACGGCCCAGCATATTCCCCAATTTACCTCTTACCATCAAACCAGAGGATCAATCCTCATTCAACTGAGAGAACTCAGGAGGGCATGCCAGGAACAGCAGCATGAATACCTAAAAACGAGGCGTTACCCTGAAGAAGTTCCCAAAGAGGACTACTTGTGTGACAAACAGCATAAGCAGCAAGTGATAGACAGAGTGAAGCAATCCGGGAAACAACAGAACAGATCTAAGATCTGCAGTCCAACCAAATCCAGTTGTGAATGAAGTCAGAGCACAGCTGGAGTTCTGAGGACAGTTCTCTTCAAGATATTAACCAAGAAGAATGTCAGACTGGATTAATGATCATCAAACTCAAGTCCGTTTGTCATTCATATATTTACAATCAGTGTTCAATTCACCAAATGTAGCTGAAGGTAAAGATAATCTTCAAGTGATTGTAACAGTGGAGACATCTGAATACTTGATCAGCAACTTAAAGCCTGTTGTGTTTAGATAGTAGTAATTTTAAAGAGATTTTTAAAAAGTAAGGTAACTTGGGTGTAACGGAAGAAGTTGATTGGTAGGTAGCTGATAATCTTGTTTTAATCTGAAGTCAATTTAGGTTTAGTTAACAAATAGACACATGGTAGGGAATCCCAGCCCCATGGAGTGCACATCCAGTTCCAAGTGGAAAAAACAGGACACTTCTTGTGTGAGCGACAACCACAAGAACACGGAGGTGACATGGGAAATGTCAGGAACACTCGTTTGACTGCGGTTAAAGTACTGCACACACTACTGATCCCCTTATTCCAGGGTTAATGTGATCACACCAGAGGGTACAGAGGAGATTGATCAGAATGTTTCTACAATTGGAACATTTCTGCTCTGAGGAAAGGTTGGATAGACTGGGGGATGATTTCCGAGGAGGATGAGCTGAGATTTAATTGAAGTGATAAAATGCTGAGGAATCCAGATCGAGTGGATAGGAAGGAGCTATTCATTAACTGAGAGGTCAGAAACTGGAGGATTTAGATTGAAACTAATTCCCAGAAAGAAGGGGAGAGGAGAATTCATTTCACTCAGAGATGGTGGGGAGCAGGAACTCACTGATGGGGTGGCAGAGGGAGTAACCAGCATCACATTAGAATAAAAGGACATGGATGTAACTGAGATGCTGGAACATGCAGGGCTGTGGACTAAAGTCTGCAGAATGGGATCATTGAGATTGATTTGACATTTCTCCAGAATATTAAACTCAAGTCCAATTTGAGAATTTATGAACATCATCCGACCTGAATTCCAAATGTCAGAATAAATTTATCAGAAAGTTACAGCACAGATCGAGGCCACTTGGCCTATCCTGCATGTGTTGGCTATAATAGAATGACCCAGGCTTTACAGCGTTCTGTACTCACCAATGAGAGCAACAATTTCAGACTGTGTACTCTGCCCTCAATGTGGTTATAATCTGTTTTTTCAATGTATTTCTTTTACAGCTGCTCACCTTGTTTCCTGGTTTCTTTCCCAGCCCTAACTCCATTCCCCATGGCCTTGAGGGACTACCATTTCTGCAATTCAATCTCTCCTGCCTTCCCCCGTGTGACAGACTGTCTTTTTGTCCTTGTCTCACTCCCACCTTGCTCACAACCTGTTACATTTCTGATGGTTCCCAGATCTCTGTGACTTCACTGCGCCCCTGGGTCAGGGGCACGAGTTTTGAATTCTCTTCCTCATGAGATAATCGGAAATCTTTCTGGCTGCAGTTTCCCCCAGATTTTATTTTGAAAAAGAAAGAGGATTTGCGTCAGAGTCAAGTATTTGTGAGCCTTCATCCACAATCCTGAGCACTTAGACATAATATGTGACTCTCCCACAGATGTGCCAGTTTGATGGATTGGCCGTGCTAACATGGCCTGTAGTGTGTAGGTTAGATGGGTTGGGTTAGCCATGCTAAATGTGGGGTTATGGAGGTAGGGTGGGACAGCAGATCATTGCAGACTCGATGGACCGAATAGTCTCTTTGTGCGCCTAAGGGATTCTGTAATTCTAACTAGTTAGGAAAATGTGACAACAATCACAAGTCCAGGTTCATTCAACTCAGGTACACATGCTGCCTTTTGTGTTTCTGTGTGTGCCCGTAGTGTTAGGTAAGGGGTAAATGTAGGGGTATGGGTGGGTTGCGCTTCAGCGGTCGGTGTGGACTTGTCCACAGTCTCCAGGATTGTGCAGACTCAGTGAATCAGCCATGGGAAATGCAGTGTTACAGAGGTGGAGTGCTCCAGGTGGGATGCTCTTTGGATGGTTGGTGTGGTTTGATGGGCCAATGCTCTCCTGCCACACAGTTGGGATGCTATTCGATGATTGAGGATAAAGCAGCGTGTCCTTGGAGAGGAGCATGTGGTATGTATCAATGCTCTTGATGCCTTTAGATAGAGGTGGGCATCGCAGGGGATACAGTGCTTTATCTCCACTGCTGCCCCCTCACCCCTAACTCTACTTTGATTTGGTCCCTTCCCAATCTGTCATTTGTAATGGTTTGCTTTGCCCGTAATGGGCTTTGTTTGTAAATATTCAATTGGTTACACGGGTGGTTTACTGCTTGTGATTATATATTAACAAAACCTAAAATGGTGAAATGATGAACGTGGGAAGGTTGCTCAGCTGTGTGTGATAACACGTCTGCGTCGGAGAAATGGGGGAAAATGAACACTTCACAGCTCAAAGAAGGAGAACTGAAAAGCAGTTAAATCAAACCAAAGGTTCAGACAGGGAGGGAATATTTCCCTGGAGTTTGAGTAACTGGAAAGAGATGGTGTCCGGGAATAGACAGGATTTTGTTTTACAGGGCGTTTGAAAATTTTAAAAACTATTAGTTTCATTTCTTTTAGTTTTATTTATTGAGGAATAAATAGCTACAATATTTTAAAACCAAATTCATAAACCTTGTGTTAAAGATAAATGTTAAATAAAATCCATCAAACCATCCCTCACTGAAAACTGTTGTGGAGGTGCAATCTCCTGGAGAATCCCTGCCCCCTTCTTCCTACCCGGGCTCCGTGGTTATATACATACCTGGGAGATAGCAGCAGGAGACCATTCAGCCTTTCAATCCTGCTCCACCATTCAATGGGAAACAGCTGACCATCCAGCTCAGTCTCCTGTTCCTGCTCTGTTCCAATCCCCTTTCATGACTTTACCTTGAAGAACTATATTTCAGTCCTCCTTGGGCTTCACTGCCTTTTGTTCCAGTGACGTTGTTGTGTGGGTGTAGGCAGGGGTAATGTGATGGTGCTGCCTCCTGGAGGATACACTCAGTATCCCTCATCATCCTGCAGGAACATCAATTGGGTTTCAGCAACGAGAGATAGAACCCATTACCAGGATATGGGCATCACTGGCTCAGCCAGCATTTATTCCCCATCTCTAGTTACCCTTGAGAAGATGGTCGCGAGCTGCTGTCTTGAACCATTCGCCGTCCATTTGGCGCAGATAGACCGACAATGATGGGAGGGAGAGAGAGTTGCAGGATTCTGGCCCAGTGATTCTCCATCTTTGGTTCTTCTAATTCTGGTTAACTTTATCATGATCGGCAAATGATGTTGAGAGTTCAGTCTGCAAATCTTCACCACCTAGCACCCTGTATAAAGGAATATGTACAGATAAGAAATTCAGAGCAGACAATTCTAGTTTCTCTGGAATATCTTTTCCCCCTTTCTTCCCCCAAAGCTGTAACCTTCCAGCCCACTTACTCTCTCCCACCATTCTAACTCTACTACCTACTAATGTACACCCTCCCCATTCTCATGGAGTTACTGATAAACAGGTCTATGCCACCACTTGCCGTCCCTAGTTAAAGTCTGCACCCTTTCTGGGTTCACTTCCTTTCCCTTCAGTTGCTGCAAGTCAATAGTGTAACAGCAGAATGAAACAAAAGGAAACAGAAAGGGAGGTGGCAGATCCTGGACAGAAGAGGAACCTTCAGTCTGGGAGAATGGGTCAGATCCTTCCTTGTTTCTCATTGGTCGATTCCAGTGTTATGACAAGTTAGGAATGGAACTTGGTCCCATGTGGGTGTGGTGACACTTTGACCCTCCAACAGATCAATACTACAAGCAAATACGTTCCTCCTCCAGACAGAATATGAAATACTTTCCACTAGTTACCCCAAAGCACATGCTCCAAAACTCATCCACATTCTGTACTTGTGCAGTGCCAGGTTTGCCCACAGACGTGTGGTCCCTGCCTCGGAATTTGGGAGTTGCAGTCCTCATGCAGCCACTGGAGCCCTGTCTCTGGAACGTGAATGAAAACTGTGGGATGGAGGATGTTCTCTATAGGATCCCCATTCAGACACATGGGACATGTGGGCTGTCACTGGGATTTCCTGAGACATCAGCTTAGACAACCTGATTTCTGACGTAAGGATCATAGATTCAGCCAATTGGGGGATAGGGAGGTTAATAAGGCACAGTAGGTTTTAAGCAGAGATGGCTCAGTGGCTAGCACTGCTGCCTCACAGCGTCAGGGACCTTAGGCGACTGTGTGGAGTTTACACATTCTCCCCATGTCTGCATGGTTTCGTGCAGTTCTCCAGTTTCCTCACACAGTCCAAAGATGTGCAGTTTGGGTGGACTGCCCATGCTAAATTGCTGACAGTGTCCATGCACGTGTCGGTTAGACAATTAGCCATGGGAAATGCAATGTTACAGGGAATGGGTGGGTCTGAATGGGATGTTCATCATAGGGTTGGTGTGGACTCGATGGATGAATACCCTGTTTCTGCACTATAGGGACTCTATTCTATTCTCATGTGGAAGAAGGTCCTTGTCTCAATGTGTTGTGAATCTGTGGAATTTCCTATTCAAAATGCGGTGGATGCCAGGACAATGAGCGAATGTAATGAAGAGATACAGATGCTGAATTTGCAATGAGTTGAAGGGTGAGAGAGAGAGCAGGTGGGAAAATCCAGCTGAGACCGAGGTGAGCTCAATCATCACTGTATTACATGGTGGGGCTGGTTCTCCTGTGCCCAGTACTTATCTTCTTACGGTAATAACTGGAAAGCTGAATCCAAAATTCACCTCCTTCACCAAAGGAGATTTTCGGAAAATGACAGATAGTCAGGTGGATTAGCATTCCAACCTTAGATAGTGAGGAAGCGTGTAGGAGATAATGATTTTGCAATTTTAAACTGAAGGGAGACAGTGATTTATGGTTTTAGATTGTGTTGTACGTTCGCAGTGTCCAGAATACTCTGTTGTGAATATCTATCCTGCACTTTATTACAAAGACAAGGTCTCTGACAATGAAAACCAAAACACCCAGGAAAGATCGTCTCACCTCGTAATCTGATAAAAGAATTCTGAGAAGTCTGGTTGAACTTAGAACACAGATGGAAAGCTGGAAGATTAGATCCACTCCCACGATCCAGTGCTTAAAACAAAAGGAGAATACAATAGGATGAGGCAGGAGTTGGCTAATGTAGACTGGAAGCAAAGACTTTATGGTGGGAAAGTTGACGCACATTGGGGAAATATCAAAGCAATTTTTTGAAATTCTCAGCAAAAGTATATATCAGGGAAAAGGAAGGACGGTAGGAAAAGGGGTAATCTGCTGTGGGTGGCTCAGGAAATAAGGGAGTTTATCAAACTGAAATAGAATGCACACAGATTGGCAAAGACCATGGAGATTAGGAAAACTTCAAAGATCAACAGAAAGCGAGATGGGATTGGGGGAGAAAAGTGATGAGTAGCTGTCCCCAGGGCCAGAATAGTAGTTTACCCTGCTAGAGGGGAACCTATTGTGTGGGGAACATATGGCCTCTGTAATTGTTGAAGCACTTAACTGTTACCATAGAGATAATCCTGATCAAGTTAAAAACCACAGCACACCCCAAAAGCTTGTACTTCCAAATAAACCTGTTGGACTATAACCTGGTGATGTGTGGTTTTTAACTTTGTTCACCCCACCACCGGCTCCTCCACATCACCATCCCGATAGACAGCCCCACTGAAACTGAAGGGCCTGTCAGATACTTGAGGGAGCCACGGGGGCGTGGGGGAGGGGTGTGTGGTTTAACCACAAAGTGCTGAACTGAACTAGACTTTCTAACTGCCGTTGCCATGGAGATAATACTGAGAGACAGTCTGTATTTCAAAGTCCCAAACCACCAAGGTATAAGAATGGGAGCTGTACATCAGACAGGTGGGGAGTTACCTGATGCTGCCTGGAGGTGTTTTGTATGTACACTATTCATACAACTGCCATATTTCATCAATAAAGACTCAAAGAAGACCTCTCAGAGTTCTGTGCCCAGTTATTCCTATCCAGCAGGGTTCAGGAATATGAGCACACAGCAGTCAGTCTTCACAGTGGAGGATACGAAGAACATGCCAGTAATTGATAAGGAAACGGAGGAAGGTGAAGACCTAGATAATAACCATTATCGTGAAAGAGTTAGAGCTGGGCAAGCTAATGGAGCTAAAGGTAGATAAGTCTCATTGCCCTGATGGAATACATCCCAGGATACCAGAGTTAGTGGGAGAAATAGCAAATGCACTTAGGAGTTGTAGAATCCTACAGCAGAGACAGGCCCTTTGGCCCAAACTGGCCCATGCCAATCAGAAAGTCCATCCACGCTAACTCCATTTCCCTGCACTTGGCTCATTTGCTTCTGACCCTTTCCTATCCATGTATTTGTCCAAATGTCTTTTACCTGTAGAGAGTGTTCCTGCCTGAACCACTTCCACTGCCAGCTCATGCCATATAAACACCACCCTCTGTGTAAAACAGTTGCCCCTCAGCTTCCCTTTTATTCTTTCTCCTCTAACCTTAAACTGATCCAATCAAGCCGTCTAATCCTCGAGTTCCTGGGAAAAAGACTGAGTGCATTCACCTTATCCATGCCTCTCATGGTCTTATACCCTTCTAGAAAAGAACCCCCTCAGTCTCCTCTTCTTTTAACATAAAATCCTCACTTGTCCAACCTCTCCCTATAACTCAGACCCCTGAGCCCTGGCAACATCCTTGTAAATTGTTCTGCACTTTTTACAGTTTAATAACTGAAACCTACATTACATTCCTCATATTTCCAGTGTTTCCCCGCGGGGCTGGAACCGACGGGACAATGCCAATGGATTACAATCCATGATCGAGAATGAACTCCTTTACAACAATCCCGTTGTTTCTGATTTACATCTTCCTCAGTTCTTTTGGTTTTAATTTACCGGGAGTTTGTAATTCAGGTCCAACAGCCTCTGTCCCAGTCTCTGCTGTCTCTCCCAACCCCACCCAGTGACACTGCACCTGCACAGCTCATGGACAGGTGTTGTCTTGCTGGCCACACCCCTCATTCAATCCCATTGGCTGCAGGACCACACAGATTCTCCTCCCATTGGTCTGGAGCTGCCGTCAATCAGCCGGGCACCATTGTGATGAGAGTGGAGGGCTAATCCCTCTCTCTGCCCTGGGATGAGCTTCATCATTCACAGTGAATGGGGCAGTATCACAGAGCACAGGGCCTGGGGACTATTCAGCCCATTGGGGCTGTATTCTCTCCCTCTGAAGATGCTGCAAATCTGTCCCAAGTCCCCTCCCATGTGCCCAAAGCCCCTCAAATCTTTCCTTAAAAAGTAAAATTCTAAGTCTGTTTCAGAATACCTGCTGAATCTGTGTAGTTCAGACTGTTCCAGATGCTCAGAACTTACTGAATAAAATAGTGTTCACATCTTCACCTTGTATTATTTGCCAATTACTTGAAAGTAGTTACTAAAAATTGTGACAGTGTGAACAATTCCTCTCTCTCTCTCTGCAAATTCAAGACCTTGGAACCAAATCTGCACCAGATCGAAATCACTGCTTCACCTTCTCAGCTCCAAGGATATTTATGTTTGCTTCAGCTAGCTCTCCACAAAAGAGAGGAATGCATCTTAATTTATTAAGATCAAAGAAACAGACCTTCGGTCCAATTCGTCCGTGCCAACAAGGAGTCCTAAACTAATGGATTCCCATTTACCAGCTATTGGCCTGTATCCATCAAAACCCTTCCTACTCATGTACCCAATTGGAAGCCTTTTAAATGTTGTGATTTTATCAGCCTTCACTACTTCATCTGGTAGCCCCTCCCATACACACACCACACTCAGCTTGAAAACGTTGCCATTTCGATCCCTTTTAAATGTTTCCCCTCTCAACTTAAACCCAGGTGCTCTAGTTTTGGACCCACCTAACCTGAGGAAATAGGACCCCGGCTGCTCACCTTATTCACACCCCTCGTGATTTTATAAATCTCCATGAAGTCACCTCTCAGTCTTTGACTCTCCAGAGAAAATAACCCCAGCTCATTCAGCCTCTCCCTGTAGCCCAAATCCTCCAGTCCTGGCAACGTTTTTGTAAATCTTGTCCAAACCTTTTCAAGTTTCACAGCATCCTTCCCAGAACAGAGTAATTCAAACTGAAAACAGAATTCCAGAAGTGGCTTAATCAACGTCCTGTCCAGCCACAATATGACATCCCAGCTTCTGTATTCAATGCATTGACCAATAACGGAGAGCATTAATGGAGTCCCATTTGCCAGCGGTTCACCCTTATCTCTCTAAAACCTTCCTTTTCAAGTACCCAATCAGATGCCTTTTAAATGCTGCAATTGTACTAGCCTCCACCCCTTCCTCGGGCAGTTCACTCCATACTTGAAATGCCCTCAACATGAATAAGATGCCCCTTAGATACCTTATAAATCTTTTCCCTCTCACCTTGAGCCTGTACCCTCTAGTTCTGGACCCATCGAACTTGGGAAAAAGTCCCTGACTGCTCACCTTATCTATGCCCTTCATGATTTTATGAGATCACCTCTCAGTCTCCAACTCTCCAGGGAAAATAGTCCCAGCCTATTCAGCCTTGCCCAATAGCTCAAACCGTCCAACCCTGGCAAAATCCTTGCAAATATTTTCTAAACCCTTTCAAGTTTCTCAACATTATTCCAAGAACAGGGAGATTGGAACTGAAAATAGAATTCCATAAGAGCTGTAATCAGCGCCCTGTACAGCCACAATATGACATCACAACAGCTGCATTCAATGCATTGATCAATAACGGGGAGCGTACCAAACGCTGCATTCACTCCCCTGCCTACATGTGACTCTACTTTCAAGGAACTAGGAACCTGCACCCCAAGGTCTCTTTGTTCAGCAATGTTCCCCAGGACGTTACCATTAAGTGTATAAGTCCTGCCCTGATTTGCCTTTCCAAAATACAACAGCTCGCATTTATCTAAATTGAACTCCGTCTGCCATTCATTGCTCCAATGGCTCATCTGATCAATATTCTGTTGTATTCTGAACTAACCTTCTTCATTCTACACCTCCAATTTTGGTGTCTTCTGCAAACCTACTGACCATACCTCATATATTCACATCCACGTCATTTATTTAAGGGCCCAATATCCATCCTTGCAGCACAGGCCTCCAGTACGCAAAGCAAATCTCCTTCAACCTCTGTCTCCTACCTTCAAGGCAGTTTTGTGATGGCTTGCTCTCCCTGCATTCCATGTTATCTAACCCTGCTAACCAGTCTGCTTTGTGGAACCTTGTTGAATGTCCATATAAACAACATTCACCACCTGGCTTAAATATTTTCTTTGTCACTTCAAAACACTCACTCAAGTTAGTGAGACATAATTGTGCATGTACAAATCCATATTGATTCTCCCTGTCATTTTCAAATACCTTTCCAAATAGATGGATATCCTGTCCCTCAGAACCCCTTCCAACAACTTGCCTGCCACTGACTTCAGGCTCACTGTTTTCTTGTTCCATGGCCTCTCCTTCCCACATTTTAAAAATAATGACACCTCACCCGTCGCTATCAACGATACAAATACCTCAGGAGAGGCCCAATAATCAGTTCCCTAGATTTCCAGAAAGTTCCAGGATACACCTGATCAGTTTCCAGGGCTTTATCCACCTTGATGCGATTTAAGACATCCAGTACCACCTCCTCTGTAACATGGACACTTTTCAAGTTATCACTTTTTATTTCTCCAAACTCTCGAGCTTCCATATACTTCTCCAGTAAAAATGACGTGAAATATTTGCATATCTTTCGCACCCCTTGTGGTTCCATAGACAGCCTTGTTGACCTTTAAGGGGTCCTATTCTCTGGTCCAGTTAATCTTTTGTCTGTGATATATTTCTTTAATCTCTTTGGATCCTACTCCAGGACATTCCAGAAAGGCCGACTTCAAGGACCATAATTTTCCTCTGACTTGATCAACAATGCCCTCCAACACATACCCTCCACTTCCCGCAACTCCGCCTTTACCCCACCCCTCCAACCACAATAAAGAATATAACCCTGCGGTCTTCACCTTCCACCCCACTTATCTCCAGATACAGTGCATTAACCTCTGTTATTTCTGCTACCTAATGTCAGACCCCACCACCAGAGACATATTTCCCTCTCCACCCCCTATCTGCGTTCCGCAGAGACCATTCCCGCTGCGCCTTCCTTGTTCGGTCCACACCCTCCCACCAACCCACCCTCCACACCCTTGACCCTCCCTTGCCGCCGTGGGAGATGTAAAACATGCGGCCACACCTCCCTCTGACCTCTGTCCAAAACCCGAAAAAGATCTTTTCATATCAGGCAGAGATTTGTCTGCACATCCCAAAACCTCAAATACTGCATCTCGACACTCTGGGAAATTTAACATAGTTCATCCAACTAACCTACACATCTTTGGACTGTGGGAGCAAACTGGAACACCGGAAGGAAACCCTTACAGACACTGGGGAGAATGTGCCAACTCCAACACAGTCGCCAGAGACTGGAAACAAACCCAGGTCCCTGGTGCTGAGGAAGCAGCGCTAACCACTGAGCCACAATACTGTGGGATCTTTGGTGTTAATGCACTGCCCCACTGGTACCTCAGTAACTAACCCTGCCTCATTTCCTAAGTGGCAGTGATGACGGAGTGAAATTATCGCGAGGTAGTTAATCCAGAGACCCAGATAACGTTCTGGGGACCCGGGTTTGAATCCCTTCATGGCAGATTTTGGAACGTGAATTCAATAAATATGTGGAAAAAATAATCTAGTGACGACAAGGAATCCATTGTCAATTGTTGGAAAAACCAATGTGGTTCGCTCATGACTTTTAGGGAAGGAAAATGCCATCCTTACCTGGTCTGGTTTGCATGGGACTCCAGACCTATAGCAACGTGGTTGACTCTTAACTGCCCTCTGGGTAAATGCAGCAATAAATGCTGGCCGAGCCAGTGACAGCCTCATCCTGTGAATGAATTAAAAAAACAGGTCAGGTTTTGTTCCTTCTCTAGTAAGTATATCCTACAAGCTGAATCAGAAATGTTCTCGTACACACTGAACAAATACCTTTCCATCCAAGCCCTTAACACTACAGCATTCGGAGGCCATGTTGGTAAAGTTAATACCCCTACCAGGAATATCCTCCCGAAGCCCAGCCATAATGTTATCCCTAATCAAAACCACCTCTCCCCTCCTCTGTTGGCCCCTTTCTATCCTTGCTATAGCATCTATATCCTGGAACATTAAGCTGCTAGTCCTATCCATCCCCGAGTGATGCCTCTGTAATTGCTGTAATATCCCAGTGCCATGTTCAAAACCATACCCTGAGCCTACCTGCCTGACCCTATCAGGCCTCTTGCACTGAAATAAATGCAGTGCAACTTGTCCGTTGCACCTCATTCTGTGACTTGTCCTTGCCTCCCTTGACAGTCTGACTGGTGAACAGTACCAGCCTCAGACTCCCCTCTTTTCTCACTATCTCTTTAGGATTACCCCGACTCCCTCACTGGTTTAATGCCTCCTGAGTGGCACGAGCAAATCTCCTGGCACTTCAGGACTTCATGCTTTCCCCTTCCTATGCCATTGGTACCAATGTTCAATGACCTCCCACTGGTTATTTTCCCTTTTGAGAATATTCTGCTCCCTTTGAGAGACATCCTTGACACTGGCACCAGGGCAACACCACCCCATTCTGATGTCTCACTGTCAGCTGCAGAAACGGCAGACTGTGCCCCTGACTAGAGAGTCCCCTATCACCATCGATCGTGTGAAACTGGATATACTTCACATTATGTTATAAGACAGTCTCAGTACCAGTAACTTGGCTGTCAGCGCTACATTCCCCTGAAAGTCTATTACCACCTACATTTTCCAAAACAGTATACTTGTCTGAGATGGGGATAGCCACAGGAGACTCCTGCAGTACCGACCTACGCCCCCCCCCCCACCCCCTCGCTTTCCTGGAGGTAAGCCATCTACCTGACTGTATGCGCAGTATCCTGCATTCCTGACACTGCCACCTATCACACCACCCCCCCGGCTCCTGTCAATTCCTCACTGCCTTTAATCACTCCTCCAACCAATCCATGCGTTCCAACAGGATATGCAATCACACTTGCTGCAGACATAATCACAGGATCATTGAAACTCTCCGTTATCTCCCACATCCGACAGGAACAGCACGCCACTCTACAACAGGCCATCTCTCCGCCTTAACAATCTACAGACCAAGACAAAGGCACAGTCTTACTGCTCGAAAAATACTGCCCGAGAATAACTTAATGCTTACGTTTCATATCTTAAACATTTAATCAAGAGACCGTAAGACATTTAAAAGAAATCCTCATCTTACTCACTGTTGTAGATTTAATAAAATAAAACCGACTAAGATTGATATTTGAAGAGATTGAAACTCACTGAGCTGATCCCCGGCTCTTGAGTACTTCCAAGGGTGAGGTCTCTCTGAGGGCAGCTGTGAAATGTCTCTGTTCTCTTCTCTGCCCACTCCATTTCCAGAGAGGTTTTTAACTTCACAGCAAGTCAAACTCAGAGAGGTCACTGCTTGGTTTTATTCACTGGGGGTTGCCTTTGCTGCCCAGACCAGTTTTTATTGGCCACCTTTACTTGTCTTGGAGAAAGTGGTGGTTAACCGCCTCCCTGAAATGCTGCAGTCCACGTACACCACAGTAATGTTTGGACAACAATCCCCCTCTAGCCCCACAACCCTCCCTGTCTCTGTAATCCCCCTCTGGCCCCACAACCCTCCCTGTCTCTGTAATCCCCCTCCAGCCTCACCACCCTCCCTGTCTCTGTAATCCCCCTCCGGCTTCAGAAATTACATGTCCGTGGCATAAGATTTTTATTTAGATTCATTTATGTTTAATAGGCCCTCCCCAAAAAAAGTCAAATATTTTGCCCCCAAACAAACTTCTGTTGATTGACCTTTTGGAGAGGCTGACACATGGACGTTGCAGTAATTTATCTCACATTGTACACGTAGAATGATGGAACTTTCTTTTAAACATTGCTAAAAAGGGAGGCAATGGCTTAATGGTATTCCTGCCAGATGGGTGATATGTACAGTGTTCCGAGGATTAGGGTTAGAATCCCAACATGGCTGATGGTGGCATCGGAATTCAATACAATCTAGAATGAAAAGGCGAATGATAACCATGTAACTATCGTCAATTGTTAGAAAACCCATCTGGTTCACTAATGTCCTGTAGGGAACGAAACGGTCATCCTCACCTGATCTGGTCTACATGTGACTCCAGACCCACAGCAATGTGGTTAACTCTCAACTGCCCTCAAGAAAAGTACTTTAAAATCTCTTAGCAAATATTCTGCAGCTATCACTTAAAAACTGGCTGTTCCCATTGGGGCTGTGAATTTCTGAACGGCCTGAACTAAAACGGAGTTTCAGCTTCACCTTCTCCCTGTCTCACCTCACTCTGTTTACACCCAACTCCAGAGCCAAGCAGCCCTCACAGTGCAGCCCTGTCATTTTCATTGTCTGCTCACACCGACACTGCCCTCAGCCTCCTGTCCTGTTCCAATGCATCTCAATGGGAGCTCAGGGACAGCACCTCATCTTTCAATTCAGCCCTTTGTAACCCCAGAGTCAACATGGACCTCAGCAGTTTCTGAATGAACAGACAGTTGTCAGAAGCTGGAACATTCCACCTGAAAAGGTACTGGAATTTGAGTCCAAAAGGACTTTTAATGGGATGTTGGCAGGTAATTGAAAATATGAAGTTTACAGGTTAACATCATGAAGTAGGTGATTAGGTCTAAATCTGAGAGTACTTACAAAGAGAATTTGGATAAATCTGTGCTCCCTCTCAGGCCAATACCTCCTTCCTCAGCTGCAGGGCCCAGAACAGAGCACACACCCAAAGGATGATCCAACCACGAATTTGTACATCTTTCTGCTTAACAAAAATATTGGAGATATTTTCTCACAAACAGAACAGACAAACCTTTCTCCTTCCACAGTTAAATGCCAATGGTATTCAGATCCTGATGACTCCATTGACTGTAAAAACTTGCTTTTGAGAAATTATTCTGATTTAATATCCTATGCAATGAATTCACAAAACAAAACTCTCAGTCAGTGCAGGAAGAATATAAAGACATTTTTTTTCTTGGTATGTGCTTGATGTGTAAATGCTTCTCTTCAAGTTGCATGCCCCCTCCCCCCCCCAAATCCTAGGAAGGGGTCATGCACATGCGCCTCACTGTACCTTACCCCCAATAAAAATAGCGGCCATATCCCAGGACCTTTCACCGCCTGAGGGCGGCAGCCATTTTCCCATCTGCTGCAAATGCGGGATTAAGAGTTTCTAATTCAGATTTACGAACCGCACAGTGTGTAATTAAAACTTCCCAGTCTAAAGTGACTCATTATCTCCCTGTCTCTGAGGCCACTTTCCCCTTCCCTGTTTGCGTCTCCCACATTCACCAACAGCCGTGTCACGTGGCGCTGCACAGGCAGAGTTACTGGTGACGTGTCATCCCACTGGCCACGCCCCTCATTCACTCCCATTGTTTGGATGACCAGCTGGTTCCACTTAGTCCACCAGTCCCACCACCTTTTCCTATTGGTCCGAAACTTCCACCAATCAGCTTGACCCCATTGTGAGGTTAGTGGTGGGATCCTCCCCCTGTCTGAATCAAACCCAGAAGGTGTATGGATGGTGTCAATCATGAACAACAAGCAGAAGCTGGTGGGAATGCTCAGCAGGTCTGGCAGCATCTGGGAACAGAAATCTGTCCAGTGGCCCTTCCTCAGAACTGATGGGAGCTGGGAAAATTAGAATCCTGAGTGTGGAAACAGACCATTCGGCCCAAAGGCTCCACAGCGTCTCTCCGAATGGTATCCCACCCAGACCCATTCCCCTGCCATATTACTGTATATTTCTCCTGACTAATGAACCTAACCTACACATTCCTGAGCATTATGGGAAATTTAGCTTGGCCAATTCAACTAATCTGCAGATCTTTGTACTGCAGGAGATAGGGGTTAAAGAGTAAATAATAGGCAGGGACAGAACCAAAAGAGAGACTGGAACATTTGGAAAGACAAAGGAGTGGATTACGATCTGGCTGGGAGGGTGCACATCTGTTAATGGAGGGGACAGTAACCCGTGTCTGGCAGCATATCAGTGGAGGTGGCGGAAATGGCGACTGATGATCTACGTTCTGCTGCAAAAACAGACCCCGAGCTTCCAGCTGCCGACCACTTTAACACACGAGCTTGTTCCCTGGCCAACATCTCTGTCTCATGCTTACTGCAGTGTTCCAGTGAGGCCAGAACATACCAAATGGCCCCGTATTTCAAGGACTGCAATTTTCCCTCCCACGTGGTCAACACCATCCACTGTATCTCCTCCACTTCCCGCACCTCTGCCTTTGAAACCCACACCTCCAACTGCAACAAGGATAGAACACCTCCCTCCTCCCCACCCCGCAGTCCTTACCTTCCACCCAGATACAACACATCATCCTCTGCCATTTCCACCACCTACGATCAGACCACACCACCAGATTCTTAAGTGGTTTGACAGAATAAATACTGATGTGTCTGAGGGTAAATACTGAGAGGGGAGTTTGAAACCAGATTCTGAGTCAGTCACAGAATCAAGGGTTCTGTTTCGGATTCGTCACGTTTAAGGCAACACAGACACGGGTAAGGGGTTTCAGTCGCAATGGAGCTGGGGTAAGGAGGAGACAAGCAACGTTTAAGAGATTGGAATTCCTGGTGTTTGGGATTGTGTAGATGTCTGATCAGAAGGTTAGCTTGGGGTCAGATATAACTGCAATACTGTGAAGGGTGTCGTTCTGCTGCATAGTGCCCATTGAGAGGGAGAGGCTTAGCAGTAAGGGGAAGGAATTTGTCAGGCAATGGGTTTAACCACTACAATGTTTCATTGGAGGAAACTGCACCTAATCGAGTAGTGGGAATATGGTAAGCAGTTTGATAACTGAATAACAGTGGAGTAGTGGAGAGGGATGATGGGGAGGGAGAGCTGGGCATCGTCAGTGTACATGTGAAACCCAACATGGCACTTTTGCACAATGTCACCTCCTGGCAGTATGTACATGAGATACAGAAGGGACCAAGGACACCAAATGCAAGGAATTCAGAAAGGAAAGGGAGAGTGGAGATGTAGCAGGATTTTGGGAGAGAAGGACATGACCAGAAAAGACAGAACAAGGAACAATATCTGTGAATCGGTGAGGGGGACTGATGAGGAGGAGGAAAGAGAGTTGGGAAGTCTGTAGTTTAGTGAGATTAGGGTAAAGGGTCAAGGTGAGCTATGATAAGGCTTGACAAGAGACTGGAGGAAGATGTAGGTTTAGGACAAAAACTAGGAACACTTCGTGACACAGTTTGGCTTGGCGCGCTAGTGGGAGGGAGGGAAGCTCCAGATCGGATTATCTCAGTCTTAGTGACAGAGAAACTCCATGTGCTCCAAACTCTTGTTGTTGGAGAGAAGGATGGAGGAGACAGGATGATGAACAGTGTTTCACAAAGAAACAAAACCTGCGTAAGTGATACTTAAAGTGAGTGAACAAACCTAATGTATTTAAATTTTATCCAAAATATTAAAACAAACGACTGAAGTCCTGGTTCGAATCCCATCTTGGCAGATGGTGGAATCTGAATTCAAGAAAAAATAACTGGAATTAGGAATCTCCTGATCTCCATGAAACCATTGTCAATGGTGAAAAAAATCCTGCCAACCTGACAGTGGCCCAGCAAACTACTCACTGTATTAATCACTGCAAAGTCTCAACAAAGGAAAGAAACTGGATGGACCACTCGGCATCTCAGAAGGCACCATTTAATACAACCACAGAATCAGCCCTCTCGACGGTGCAACGTCCTCCTCACTAACATCTGGAGTTTGGTGCCAAAATGTGCAGAGCTGTCTCACAGACCAATGAAGGAACAGCCTGACATACTCATACTCATGAAATCAACCCTTACAGACAATGACCAGACACCACCATCACCATCCCAAGATATTGAGATTGTGGTGATGGAAAAGCGCAACAGGTCAGGCAGCATCCGAGGAGAAGGAGAATCGACGTTTCGAGCATAAGCACTTCATCAGCCTGACCTGCTGTGCTTTTCCAGCACCAGACTCTTGTCTCTGATCTCCAGCATCTGCAGTCTTCACTTTCTCCTGAAATCTCTGGATATGTCCTGTCCCACAGGCAGGTCAGACCAGGCAGAGGTGATGGCACAGTGGTGTACAGACAGGGACGATTTATCCTGGGAGGACACAGCATTGACTCCAGAGACCAGGAATTCTCATGGCTCCTGCTGATTACCACGTCCCATCCACCCTTGGCTGATGAATCACTTCTCCTTCATGTTGAACAACATTTCGAGGAAGCACTGAGGCAATAAAATGGTGTCAAATGTACTCTGGGTAAAGGATTTAAATGTCCACAATCGAGACTAGCTCGGCAACAGAATTACTAACTGAGCTGGCCAGGTCCTAAAGGATATATATTGCTGCTCAACTGAGACTGCAGCGGGTGGTGAGGGAACCAACAAGAGGGAAAAACATACTTGATCTCATTGTTATGAATTGACCAGCTGCAGATACATCTGTCTATGACGGTATCGGTAAGAGCGACCATCACACATTCCTTTTGGAGACAAAGTCTTGCCTTAAAGTTGGGAAAAACCTCCATTGTGTTGAGTGATACTATAATCGTTCTAATTGGGACAGACTTTGAAGAGATGCAGGATCTCAAACTGGATATCTCCGAGGGACTGTGGGACATCAACAGCAGCAGAACTGTACGCCAACACAATCTGTAATCTCATGGGTTTGTAAATCCTGCTCTCACCCATCACAATGGACAGTAAAGGAGGGCATGCCATGAGCAGCACCAGGCAGACCTAAAAATGAAGTGCCAACCTGGTGAAGCTACCAAACAGAACTACCTGCATATCAAACAGCATCAGCAGCAAGCAACAGAGCTAAGTGATCCGACATCCAATGGAACAGATCGGAGCTCTGCAGTTCTGCCACACCCAGTTGTGAACGGTGATGAACAATTAAACAACTCACTGCAGGAAGCATCACAGATATCCCCACCCTTACTGATGGAGGAGCCTCACACACCCGTGCACCAGATAAGATGACAGCATTTGCTGCAATCTTCAGCCAGAAGTGCAAAGTGGAATGATCCATCTTCGCCTTCTCCAGTGGTTTCTAACATCACAGATGTGAGTTTGAAGCCAGTTCGGTTGAGTTTGAATAACATCAGGAAATGGTTTAATAGTGCAAAGGCTATGGGTCCTGCTAACATTCTGGCAATAACACTGATAGCTTGTGCTCTAGAACTTGCCACCCACCAAGTCACGTACCGCTCCTGCACTGGCATCTACCGACAATGTGGAACATTGCCCAGGGATGTTCAACACAAAAACACAGCGCAATCCAACGCAGCCAATTTCCCTCCATCAGTCCACACTCGATCAGCAGTAAAGTGATGGAAAATGTCATCAACAGGGCTACCAAGCAGCAGCTGCTCCGCAACAGCCAGCTGAGCGACACTCATTTTAGGTTCCACCAGGAACACTCAGCTCCCAATTGTGTTACCGCCCTGATTCACAACCTGACAACCAGGTGAATCCCAGAGGTGAGGTGAGGGTGACAGCCCAGTCCCACTCCAAGATCACTAATTCTAGCTGATTCTACCCTTGTCTCAGCTCATATACTCTCATCCATCTTGTGTTATCTCCAGACTTCATTATCCAAACATACTCCTGGCCAGCTTCCCACATTCAACCTCCCTGTAATCTCAAGAAAAACTAATCTCTGCTGCCCAAGTACTCCCTCGTACCAAAACTTGTTGATCCATCAAAAGGCTCCTATTCATAATCAACGATAGAGCCACAGAGATGTACAGCATGGAAACAGACCCTTCAATCCAACCCGTCCATGCCGACAAGATATCCCAACTCAATCTAGTCTCACCTGCCAGCATCCGGCCCACATCCCTCAATTTAAAATTCTCACTCTTGATTTAATTCGTGGTTGTGATCATCCCTAGCTCGCTGCATCTCAACCCTTTGAGACCTCGACAACCCATTCTGTTCAAGACTCTTAATGACCTGTTAATTCATTACTGCATCTGTGTGGCTGCTTTTACAGTTGCCAAAGCAACAAGGTCTGAAATTCGCAGCTAAAACCTCACAGGTCTGCTTTCCACCTTTAAGACATTCCTCAAAACCTGCTTATTTGGCAATGCTTTTGGTGACTTGACCGAATATCATCCTTCTCTGGCCTTATGTCCAAAGTTCCCAATAATATTTTTGTGAAATTATAAGCAGGATAATAAAACTACAAACTGTTCTTGATTTGGACATTATCTTCAAATCATCACTGTTGCTATAATGAATAATCTGTAATGTCTCTTACCCAACCACATTGTAGGAGTACCTTCACCACACAAACTGCAGCTGTACAAGAAAGTCAAACATCTCCCTCTCCACAGGCAGCAGGGCTTTGACATTAATCACTGGTATCTGTGGAAGGAGAAACACAGTTGATGTTTCAGGGAGTGCAAAATGGATTACAGGGAATGAAAATGGTGCAGAATTTGATAGTTAGAAATGGAAAGAAAATGCACTTGCTTATTGGAAAAAAGAATTCTTGACTGTCAAAGATTTTCCTCAAAAAAAATAATAAGCAGCACATGGTCAGGAGCTGGGCGGCAGTGAAAAATTAACTTACAAAAATGTCTGTAAAAGTAATCGTAAAATACTAAACAGACCAAAAATACACCCATTGTTCGATACCGAGCAAGTTAGATATTGACAAAGTGCTCATAACGGAGCCCAGAGATGAAGCAAAGCTGTATAAGCTGTTATGATCCCACTGTCATCAACATGTATAGCAGACATAGACCCTTCGGTTTAACTCATCCATGCCAACCAGGTATCTGAACCTAACCTATTCCCATTTGCCAGCACTTTGCCCATATCCCTGTAAACGCTTCCTAATCAGATCATGTGGCTATTTAGATGCCTTCAACAAGTTTTAATTGTACTAGCCTCCACCACTTCCTCTGGCAGCTCATTCCACCCACTGCATGAAAGAGTTTTCCTTTAGGCCCCTTTGAATGTTTGCCCCGTTCACCCTAAAGCAATGTCCTCTACTTTTGGACACCACTACTCCAGGGAAAACATCTTGTTCATTTACTCTGTTCATGCTCTTCATGATTGTATACACCTCCATAACATCACCACTCAGCCTATGGCACTACAGGGAAAACAGCCGCAGCCTTTTATGCCTCACCCTACAACTCAAATCCTTCAACCCTAACAACATCCTTGTAAGTCTTTTATGCAACCTTTCAATTTTCACAGCACCCTTCCGATAGCAGGCAGGCCAGAATTGCACACAATATTCCAAAAGTGACCTAACGAATGTTCTGTACAGCAACATGACCTCCCACATCCTATACTCAATGCTCTAACCAATAAAGGAAAATACACTGAACACCTTCTTCATCATCCTATCTACCTGCAATTTGACTTGCAAGGACTATGATCCTGCAGTCCAAGGTCTCTTTGTTCTGCAAGCGTCTCCAGGGCCTTGCCATTCAGTGTATAAGTCCTGGGCTGAAAAATGTGTTGCTGGAAAAGCACAGCAGGTCAGGCAGCATCCAAAGATCAGGAGAATAGACGTTTCGGACATGAGCCCTTGATGCTGCTTGACCTGCTGTGATTTTCCAGCAACACATTTTTCAGCTCTGATCTCCAGCATCTGCAGTCTTCACTTTCCCCTAGTGTATAAGTCCTGCCCTGACTTGCTTTTCCAAAATGTAGCAACTCACGTTTATCTAAATTAATCCGTATCTGATCAATATCTCACTGGAACCTGAAGTAACCTTCTTCACTATACCTCAATACCTCCAATTTTGAATGACATGCAAACTCAGTTACGATAGCAAGTCATTTAAATGAATGACGAAACAAATCCAGAAATAAACATCTGTGAGAGGTAATTTCGGTTTGCAACTTTAAGATGTGCCTAGACCACAGACTGATCTATAATAAAAGATAAAACTTTTGCTCCTTTTCTAAAACATTAGACTTTTGCTTTCTTAAAACATTTTGTATACTCAAAATTAGAATAGTTTAAAATAGTGCATGCAGTTCGTGAGCAGAGTAAAACAAGCAGGCCCTTGATTGATGAAACCATAAACACAGGCAGGGAAGAAGGAGTCCTTGACTGATAAGACTACAGGGAGAGAAAAATAACACCTCTAGGGTCTGGAGGCATGAAGGGGAGGGTCTGAAGACATTTGTTGCAGACTTTGTGATAAGGATGCAAGTTGGAGAATAATGATGTTTTTAAGAATGTGAACCTCATGGCTCGTTAAGAGCCAGGAAGGGGAGGGTCAGGAGACATTTGTTGCAGACTTTGTGATAAGGATACAAGTTGGAGAATAATGATGTTTTTAAGAATGTGAACCTCATGGCTCGTTAGAACCAAGGAGGGGAGGGACTTGTACTGTATATAATGAGAAACTTTGTAAGCCTCAGCGCGCCTTTTACTCAGAAGGCTGCCCGACTCTGCAGACTTGCTAATAAAACTTTGTTTTCCTGAATTTGTCTAGAGCGATTATTAAGAAGCGATTTTCGTTTCTAACAACTTGGGGGCTCGTTGTCCGGGATCAACACTCCGGCCGCGGGGGGAGCTGAGGAAGGACATCGGAGAAGGTGCACCCTGCTGATTTCAGCAGTCCCTGATTCCTTGCTTGTCGCCCCGCGCGGCTTGAGCGAGTGATATCCGGGAGGCTCAGGAAAACAAAGGAGGGGTGTGGCCGAGGCAGTGGGGACGGTTAACGATCGAGTAATTTCGGTGCACCGAACCCAGGTAAAAAAAAACTTGCGGGGACCGTGTTTCCGGAGGCCTGGGGACCTACGGGGTGCCTGTGGATTTTTCTACAGAGACGTGGGACTCAGGTATCTAGAGACCGGGGCTTGCCTGTGAGGGATTTTGCAGAGACCGTGTTTGAGGAGGAACGTGTACCTACGGGGTGCCTGTGATCTGTGTCACAGAGACGTAGGACACAGGAATCCAAAGACCGGGGGTGCCTGCAAAGGAACCTGGGCGATCACGGGACTGAAGGTCCGGGAATTGGCTAAATTGTGATAGATTATCACGGGAAAATTACGAAGTCCTCGGCAATGGGAAATAAGGGATCCAAGGCGAGTAAGGGAAAGGTAGGCTTGAACAGAGACAATGACAAATACCCCGGGGTACCTGACGATAGTCCGTTAGGAAGAATGTTAAATAATTGGGATCAGGGTGGGAGAAAAGGAAAATCTAAAAGGAAGATGGTAAAATACTGTCAAAAGTGGTCCCAGAAACCTATTCAGGGCGACTCAGTGTGGTGGCCTAGATTCGGCACTGACGAAGACTGGGTCCGGCAAGCTCTCATTTTATATGTCAATTCAAAACCTGATGTTAATCTGGAAGAAAGGGATTATGCCCTTTGTTGGCTACCGGTTACGATATCTTGCCAAATGCAAGTAACTAATGAAGACTCGAAAGGGCAGAAAGAATGGGATCCTTTAGATCACTTACCGCCGCCCTACGTGACCCCATCTGCCCCACAAAATGTTCCTCCGGGTGACGACGAGTCAGGGGAAGGGGAAGAAAATGGGGAGGAATCACAGGCTACCTCAGGGGTACAGACCAGATCTCAAGCTGGAAGGGGTCACAGACAAAACCCTGTCTCGATTGCAAGAATGAATCCACTCCGGGAAGTGCCCATGGGGGGCGAGGAAGGAAGGACGGGATATGTAGACGTTCCCTTAACGAGTACTGAAGTACGGAATTTCAGGAGGGAGATGAAGGGTCTACTAGAGGACCCCATGGGACTTGCTGAACAATTGGATCAGTTCTTGGGTCCGAATACTTACACGTGGGAAGAGATGTATTCCATCATGAAAACATTGTTCTCTAGCCAGGAGCGTCAGATGATACGACAAGCTGCGCTGTTGGTCTGGGAGAAAGAGGGGGGAGAAGGAGGGGAGCAGAAGTTTCCCCTCACCGACCCCGAGTGGAATAAGAACACGGAGGAAGGACGGCGAAACATGAGGGACATGCGGGAATATTGGATAAAAGGAATAAGACAGGCAGCCCCGAAGGGGCACAATTTTACCAAGGCCTTTGGTAATCATCAAAACCCGGAGGAAACCCCTACGGACTTCCTAGACAGGATCAGGAAGAACTTGCAGCAGTTCGCTGGGGTGGACCCTGAGACGGACGTGGGGCAACAACTCATACGGGTAGAGTTTGTATCAAAAGCCTGGCCGGACATACGCAAGAAGTTAGAGAAAATGGATGATTGGGATAGTAAATCTCTAAGTGAACTACTACGGGAGGCGCAAAAGGTGTTTGTGAGAAGGGACGATGAGAAGCAAAAGAAGGCGACAAAGATAATGATGCAAGCGGTGCAACAAATGACAGCTGGAAGAAGGGAAAAGGGGAAGCCGTGGCAGAAACAGGAGAGGGGAGAGTCGTGGCAAGAGCAGAGGAAAAGAGAACCATGGCCGGAACAAAGGAAGAGTGGAGGAACGCGAGACCGCGACAGGGAAACGAAGAGGATACTCAGATGTTACTACTGTAATGAAGAGGGACATTTTAAACGGGAGTGCCCCCGCTACAAGCGGGAGGTGCGGTCGTACGCACTGATGGAGGTCGGGGGTTCCTACCCTTGGGGCAAAAGGACTATCGACAGGAACCCCTGGTAAACTTGAAAGTAGGGCCCCAAGGATCGGAGATCACATTTATGGTGGACTTGGGAGCCGAAAGATCAAGAATAATCCAAATACCCCCCGGCACCCGAGCAGGAGGAACAGTTATGGGGGTATCTGGAATTGGAGGACAGAAATTACAAGTCCCAGTGGTGGAGGATGTGGAAATTGGATATGAAAACAGAACTACTAAACGAGACCTCCTTCTATTGCCATCGGCGGGGTTTAATTTGTTAGGAAGAGACTTGCAGGTCAAACTAGGGATCAGAACGGTACCAAGTAATGGGGAAATGGTGGTAAGGTTGTTCGCCCTCACCGAAGAAGATGATCAACAAATAGACCCGGAAGTATGGTACCGAGAGGGGAACAGAGGGGGCCTAAACATCAAACCTCTCCAAATCACCATGTTACCAGGAAAAGACCCGGTAAGAAGGAAACAGTACCCGATTGCTATGGAAGGACAGGAACTGTACATCGACGGGTCCTCCCGGTGCATCAGCGGCGTACGGTACAGTGGCTATGCTGTCGTAGATGGCGCAACGAAACAGACGATCGAGTCCGGACGACTGCCCGGGAAGTGGTCAGCCCAATCCTGTGAGTTGTACGCCCTCCAGAGGGCCATGAAGTTGTTGGAGGGGAAGGTGGGAACCATATATACTGACTCAAAGTATGCATACGGGATCGTTCATACTTTCGGGAAAATCTGGAAAGAGCGAGGATTGATAACTTCCCGGGGAAAAGAATTAGCTCACGAACAAATGATCAGCCTAACGTTGGAAGCCCTGGCGTTACCTACAGAACTCGCAGTAGTCCATGTACCCGGCCACCAGAAGGGGTCGACACCGGAAGCGGTTGGAAACCGGCTGGCAGATGAGGAAGCCAAGCGGGCAGCGGTCGAAAAATCCGTCCAATTGTTAACGTTAATACCGTTGAGGGAAGGGCTCGCTAAACAACCCGTCTTCACCCAGGGGGAGATTGATAAAATGGATCAATTGGGTGCCCGGCTAGATACTAACGGGAAGTGTACAGTTCCTGACGGGAGACAAGTACTGAACAAACAGATCACCCGGGGTATTCTGCACCGATTACACCATCAAACCCACTGGGGGGTGCAAGCCATGTGTGATACGATCCTGAGAGACTATGTATGCAGGGGGATATACACATTAGCCCAACAGGAGGTAGTCGGATGCCCCACTTGCCGGCATATTAACAAGAAAGCCATGCGTTCTATGCCAGCTGGTGGTCAGCCCCTCGCAATTAGGCCATTCCAGAGGATCCAAGTTGACTTTACAGAATTGCCCCCAGTGCAGCGATGGAAATATCTGCTAGTAATAGTAGACCATTTCACTCACTGGGTAGAGGCTTTCCCAACTGCCAAAGACGATGCACCAACCGTGGCCCGACTATTGTTAGAGAATATAATCCCGAGATATGGCATAATGGAATCTATCGACTCCGACTGCGGGACACATTTTATTTCTAAGCTCCACCATTTGATCTGTACTGCCCTGGGTATCCAGTGGAAATTCCACACACCCTGGCATCCTCAGAGCTCGGGTCGAGTTGAGAGAATGAATGGCACGCTCAAGACCCAATTGACTAAGCTGATGTTAGAAACTAAGTCACCTTGGCCGAAGTGCCTGCCCATTGCCCTATTGAGGATACGTACGGCACCTCGCCGGGATGTCGGGGTTTCCCCCTATGAAATGCTGTTCGGATTAACATATTGGAGTAAGGTTGATGGATGTCCCACTCTACAAGGGGGAGATGTATTTGTCAGAAACTATTTACTGGCCTTATCCCGTTCTTTTGCAGAACTCCGGAGGAAAGGTCTCCTGGCTCAGACTCCGCCGCTCGACTTCCTCTTGCATAAGGTGGAGCCCGGAGATTGGGTACTTGTTAAGACCTGGAAGGCCGAAAAGCTCCAGCCGCGGTGGGAAGGACCGTTCCTGGTTCCGTTAACAACTGAAGCAGCTGTTCGGACGAAAGAGAAAGGGTGGGTCCACGCATCGAGGATAAAGGGGCCTGTTCCGTCTGAAGGAGAAAGCACTTGGACATGCGAGCAAGGGGACAAGCCGTTGGTGGTCAAACTGAAAAGACAGCGATAATGAACTCTACTTGGACTGTATTGGTGGGGATATTAATCAGTTTTCTCTTGTATGTGGGGGAGGGTAAGGGGAGATGTGACAAATGTCGGACTACGGTGAGGCTTGGGAGTAGGATCTACTCGGGATCATTTGTTTCTCACTCCCATGTGGACGATCGGTGTTACGATTTGAATGCACGGCAAGAATGTTGGGAGGGTGGAAAACCCTATTATCAAGTGTATAATAAAGGATACGGTGGCAGGGTCCGTGGGTGCCCCAAAAATGACCGCTGGGTCTGTGTTAACAAAGCTGGGCAGTGGGGCCTACCCTCCATGTTGCTCAAGGAACATGTGGACAGAGTCAGGGAGACCAGAGTACAGAATACTGTACGGAAGTTAGAGAAAGAGCAGGACCGTCAAAGGACGGTCGTTGTCTCCAAGGTGCCGTCTATATACAAGGAGGTAGAAGAGGAGATCAAACTTCCCGATGTAACACAGAACCTGTTTATTGATCTTACGTCTAGGATAGCCACCGTGTTAAATATTAGCAATTGCTGGGTTTGTGGGGGGCCGCATATGACTGAACAATGGCCGTGGTCTGGTCATAGCTTAGATATATGGGAGTTACATCAGTATAATTGGACACATGTCAACGAAAGAAAAGGACAGAGGTGGAGACTGACTAACAGCCCGGAAGGCCAGTTGTGTGTTGAAGGGAAAGGGAAGATTGAGGTGGGTATCAGCCCCTGTCAGAGTGTGTTGAATGCAACCACACAAGTCTGGTGGCCTAAGGATATCACATGGTACATTGCAAAACAGGAGAACCGCAATTGTGTGAGGCTGGGTGATGACTCTCGGTTTTGGAATTGTAGCGGCTCCGGCCCTTATGAGGGCATTCCTGGGGTAAAAGAGGTGTGGAATAAAGTTGCGAAACAGGGGGGGCCTGCCCCAGATGGCCTATTTTGGATATGCGGTAATCAGGCATATTCCAAACTGCCCATGGGATGGGCTGAGGTATGCTTCCTGGGTCTAATACGACCTGCGTTCTTCCTATTACCCCGGGAGGAAGGCGATGATTTGGGAGTTAAACTCTTTGACTCCCTCCGTAGGTCGCCAAGGGATATCCAAGTCGGTGATTGGGGGGATGAGTGGCCACCGGCCCGGATTATTGAATACTACGGGCCAGCTACATGGGCACAGGACGGATCATGGGGATACCGTACTCCTATCTATATGTTAAATCGAATTATCAGGCTCCAAGCAGTCGTAGAGGTTTTTACTAACCGGACTGCCCTGGCCCTGGAGTTGCTGGCTAAGCAGCAGGATCAGATGAGGGCTGCTATATATCAAAACCGACTCGCCTTGGATTATCTGTTGGCCTCGGAGGGGGGTGTGTACGGGAAGTTTAACCTGACTAACTGCTGCCTAGAAATTGACGATAATGGTAAAGCGGTTTTGGAAATTTCCGATGAAATTCGGAAATTGGCCCATGTGCCAGTACAATCTTGGCGTCCTCTTAGTGGCATCGGATGGTGGGATGGTCTCCTAGGTGGTAGTTGGTGGCGCACGGCACTACTGATGGTTAGGGGGGTTGTGATTCTTCTTCTCGTATTACCCTGCCTAATCCCCTGTATTCAGCTTCTAATTCAGAAAAATATTTCCCGACTCCAGGCAGTGGTGGTTCCACAACATGGGACACGGGAACTTAAGGTGATGTTGCTGCGAAAGTCCAAAGATTTCCCGGGCCCTTAAAGAAAGGGGGGGCTTATCTTGGTCTAGGCACATCTTAAAAAAGAAAAGGGTGGAATTGTGAGAGGTAATTTCGGTTTGCAACTTTAAGATGTGCCTAGACCACAGACTGATCTATAATAAAAGATAAAACTTTTGCTCCTTTTCTAAAACATTAGACTTTTGCTTTCTTAAAACATTTTGTATACTCAAAATTAGAATAGTTTAAAATAGTGCATGCAGTTCGTGAGCAGAGTAAAACAAGCAGGCCCTTGATTGATGAAACCATAAACACAGGCAGGGAAGAAGGAGTCCTTGACTGATAAGACTACAGGGAGAGAAAAATAACACCTCTAGGGTCTGGAGGCATGAAGGGGAGGGTCTGAAGACATTTGTTGCAGACTTTGTGATAAGGATGCAAGTTGGAGAATAATGATGTTTTTAAGAATGTGAACCTCATGGCTCGTTAAGAGCCAGGAAGGGGAGGGTCAGGAGACATTTGTTGCAGACTTTGTGATAAGGATACAAGTTGGAGAATAATGATGTTTTTAAGAATGTGAACCTCATGGCTCGTTAGAACCAAGGAGGGGAGGGACTTGTACTGTATATAATGAGAAACTTTGTAAGCCTCAGCGCGCCTTTTACTCAGAAGGCTGCCCGACTCTGCAGACTTGCTAATAAAACTTTGTTTTCCTGAATTTGTCTAGAGCGATTATTAAGAAGCGATTTTCGTTTCTAACACATCCAATTCTCTGAGTTTGAATGTGCTCTGTGTAAATCCTGCCCAATGACTCTGTACCAGAGAAAGGCTGCACATCCGCCTGGCTGCACCTTGCCCCCTACAAAGATGGCGGCTGCGCATGTGTCCACTGAATCGTTGCCGCAAATAAAGATGCCAGCACTCACTCAGGCCTGCAGCCCCGTTTACTCCAAACACGGGACTGGGATGTTCAAATTTGTGTTTTCCGACGTGCACAACATGTTTGTAAAAACTCTCCGCTCATAGCAACAGTTTTTCTCCCGTTTCCCTCTGTTAATTTATTTCTTTCCTGACCGTATCCTTTCGCTCCATAACTTCCCGAGCATTCATTACAGCTACTCTAGGCCGCGCGCGAGGGTGATCACGTGTTTAGTCTAGTTCAGCCCCTCGTTCACTTTGATTGGTTGGAGGACCAACCGCCCGCTCGGTCCTCCAGCTCCGCTCACCGTCCTTTCATTGATCCGGTGCTGACATCAATCACCCGGGGTCCCTTTGTAGGCTAGAGCATGCGCAGTGCGGCCTGCTTTTGCTGATATGTTGGGTAATGTGATGGGTGAGTTTACTGAGGGGAAGGATCCCTTTGTGTGAGCTCTGCAGTAGATTTCCTTTATTAATGGAGGGAATTGCCTTCCTACTCATGACTATATAGCTGTGATTGATGAGTCAATCCCATCTGAACCAGTACATAAACACCCCATTTTCACAACATCTGAGATGTTCAGCACATTGTATCACACTCTTCTTTGGAGATAAAACAAGCATGAATTGGATCCTCAAGGAATCGGAGCAGGAGTAGGGCATTCATCCCTTCAGCTTGTTCCCCATTCGATCAGATCATGGCTGGGCCAACCCAGATCTCAACACAACTTTTATGCTTGATCTGCATAGCCCTCAACTGCTCAATACTTCAAAAATCTATCTGCCCTCTTTTAGAATAATTTGAGATAGAATCATAAATTCCCTACTGTGTGGAAACAGGCCCTTCGGCACAACAAGCCACACAACCCTCTGAAGAGTAACCCAACCAGATCCATTCCCCGACCACATTTAACTTTCGTAATTTTTTGGGCTAGAAAATTCTAGCCATTCACTGAAAGAAAATAAATGTTTACATTTTTTTACAAAATGAATGTTCCCTTATGTAATGTCCCCTGGTTTGAGACTTCATTGGTGCTAGAAGATCTCGTCAACATCTACCCTGTCAAGCTCCTCAGAATCTTGTTTCCATAAGATCACCCCTTATATTATGTGGGTGGCACAGTGGTTAGCACTGATGTCTCACAGTGCCAGAGACCTGGGTTTAATTCCTGCCTCAAGTGACTCTCTGTGTGGAGTTTGCACGTTGTCTGCGTGGCTTTCCTCTGGGTGCTCCGGTATCCTCCCACAATCCAAAAAAAAGTGCAGGTTAGGTGAATTGGCAATGCTAAATTGCCTGTAGTTTTAGGTGAAGGGGTAAATGTAGGGGAATGGGTCTGGGTGGGTTGTGCTTCGGCGGATCGGTGTGGGCTTGTTGGGCCAAGGGCCTGTTTCCACACTGTATGTAATCTGTTTGTTGAGATTCTATTGTATAATGATCTAACCTGTTTAGCTATTCTTGATAGGTCAACCTTTTTGTCATCGAAGTAGCTAGCTGAATCTTTTTTTGAATGATCTCCAATACTGGTTTATTCCTTATTAAATTTGGGAGCTAACATTGCGTACAGTACTCCAAGTGAGGTCTCAGCAACAGCCAGTGTGGTTAACCAATCCTCACTCCATGCAAATACGTCACCCCTGACACAGTGAGCTCCTGTATTATGCAATTAACTTTTATGTAGCACCTTATCATTTGCATTTCTAAAATCCAAACACAGAACATCATTGGATTGCCCTTTATCAGCCCTGCTTGTTATCTCCTCAATGAACTGTCGCAAATTTGTCATAGTGTCTCTTTCACAAAACCCAGTCTACCATGTTTAATGATAAGCTTTTCGAAATGTACTGCTATTTATTATTTTAATATTCGACTCTGCTTTATTACAAAAACAGATATTAAACTAACTAGTTTATAGTTTCCTGATTTCTGTCTTCCTTCCCTTCTTGAACCGGTGCATCAATCCACTGGATGTTTCCTGTATCCCCTGATTCTGGAATATTCCAATCGATGCCTTGAATATCTCTGCAGTCAGTTGCCTTAAAAATGTTTGATCCAGGCCATTAGGTCCTGTCTGCCTTTAGTCCTATTAGTTGGTCAATACTTTGTCCCTTGTAACAAAGACTGCTGTAACATTTCAAAAGCCTCTGATTTCAAAAGCACAATGTGATCCAATTTGTCTTCTAATCTGTGCTGTACTCATTCTTTCTGATTGAGATGACTGGGTTGGCATGTGCGCAGGTTGTAGCAGGATTTCTGACTGCCACAAATTGATTTGGGGGAACAGCTCCTGTGTCAGTGACAGTGTTGTTGGACTAATAGAGGCAACAACATTCAGACTTCACGAAGCAACTGCGAACCAGGGCTGCAAACCCACAATCCGAAAAACTGCAGGTTAGGTGAATTGGTCATGCTAAATTACCATAGAGTCCAGCAATGCACAGTTTCAGTGCATTAATCAGGGGTAAACATTGAGGAATAGGTTTGGTTGGGATACTCTTTGCAGGGTTGGTGTGGATTTGTTGGACTGAAGGGCGTGTTTCCACAACGTAGGGATTCCTTGCAATGAGTAATTTTGGGGATCTAACAGAATCCTGGTATTCAGAGGGTTCTCTGTTAGTTAAAATAGTATTGTACACTCAGCTGATGTTACCTTCTGAAGCAGTTTGAGGTAGACTGCACCGTGCAATTTTACAGAACAGATGCTCTGGAACCAATCATGGAACAGCTATTTTAGACCTGATAATATGATTGATTAATGAGCTCAATGTAAAAGACCTTTTTGGTAAGATGCAATGCAGCATGATAGAATTTAGCTTTAGGGTGAGGAATTTGGCTCTTCAACTAGTATCTAAACTTAAAGGCAGTGACAAGGGGATAAGGTAGTCGTTCGCTAAACTGGAATGGGACTCCAGTTAGAATGTCAAAGCAGAAGAATATATTCAGTTATTTTATAATTCTCAACAATATATATTAACTTGCAAAGAAATGCATGATGAATAGCGGTGCATAGCTGAGGGAATTATGAGTGACATCAAATTGAAAGAAAAGATGTACAAAACTGCCAAGATGATGGTAGACAAGAAAGTTTAAAAATTTCAAACTATCGAAGGATGAACAAAACAACAGATGGGAGATATTTTGTCCCTTGTCAGAGAGACTGTTGTAACATCTTTGCTCCCATTAATACCTTGCTTATTTCCCAGCATTAGGATGGTAACAGTATGTTCCAGATTAGTAAGATAATTGGGCAAATTAACCCACCAGTTACTCAGCCTAAAACACAGTGCTCTTGTGATGCTGTGGTAGTGTCTCCAACTTTGAGCCAGAAGACCTGGAACTGTCCCACCTGCTCCAGAGGTGTCATAATGCATTGAAATAGGTTGATTGGGAAAGCAATACTGAGACAAACTTCAGTAATTGAATGGATAATCTTGATGGTCTCTGGAAATTCCAAACTTGACTGGTTTGTATCCTCACCTGAGGCCTGATCTCAATTAATCTGCCTCATTTAAATGGAATTGCCTTTTCTTGTGTTGAATATAATTGAAGTTTGCCCTGTCTGCATGCACCCTTGTGCAAAACATGTTGTAATCTGTCAAAGAACAAGATTGAAAACTCAGATCAGCTGATAACCTGTTCAAGGGCTTAAACCAGTGGCCTTTTCCACTGGGACAGTTGGCGCTGCAAAATTGATCCCATTTCCCATTAAACTGAGACAGGTGGTGGTGAGCTTCCTGGAATGTCTTTCACTGAAACATTTTTGAATTAAAATGAATTACTTTGGTTGCTGTGCAATTGAATTTAGAGATTTAGTGGGGAGTATCGACTGTCATTTCTTCATTTCATCGCAGAAGGAATGAGAGCAGCCCAACGCCAGCCGAAACTGTGGAGAAACTGTCAGATATTAAAATGCGTAACTCCACCTCATTAGCCAGTCTGACTGAGTCATCCAGACTCAAACATCATAACTGGAGGTGGGTTTTTGTGTTCACTGTGGATGCTTTTACAGAGTTCAAAATTAATGCAGAACATATTTCTTGAGAACTGAAAACAACAAATACTGAGGGAGCTGATGGCCGAGTGGTATTACTGCGAGGTAAAAACAATGACTGCAGATGCTGAAAACCAAATACTAGATTAGAGGTGCTGGAAGAGCACGGCAGTTCAGGCAGCATCCAACGAGCAGCGAAATCGACATTTCGGACAAAAGCCCTTCATCGGGAATAAAGGCAGTGAACCTGAAGCGTGGAGAGATAAACTAGAGTAGGGTGGGGGTGGGGAGAGAGTAGCACAGAGTACAATGGGTGAGTGGGAGAGGAGATGAAGGTGATAGGTCAAGGAGGAGAGGATGGAGTGGTTAGGTGGAAAAGAAGATAGGCAGGTAGGACAAGTCCGGGCAAGTCAAGGGGACAGTTACTGAGCTAGAAGTTTAGAACTAAAGTGAGGTGGGGGAAGGGGAAATGAGGAAACTGTTGAAGTTCACATTGATGCCCTGGGGTTGAAGTGTTCCGAGGCGGAAGATGAGGCGTTCTTCCTCCAGGCGTCTGGTGGTGAGGGAGCGGCGGTGAAGGAGGCCCAGGACCTCCATGTCCTGAGCAGAGTGGGAGGGGGAGTTGAAATGTTGGGCCACGGGGCGGTTTGGTTGATTGGTGCGGGTGTCCTGGAGATGTTCCCTAAACTGCTCTGCTAGGAGGAGCCCAGTCTCCCCAATGTAGAGGAGACCACATCGGGAGCAACGGATACAATAAATGATATTAGTGGATGTGCAAGTAAAACTTTCATGGATGTGGAAGGTTCCTTTAGGGCCTTGGATAGAGGTGAGGGAGGAGGTGTGGGCGCAGGTTTTACAGTTCCTGCGGTGGCAGGGGAAAGTGCCAGGATTGGAGGGTGGGTTATTTGGGGGCGTGGACCTGACGAGGTAGTTGCAGAGGGAACGGTTTTTGTGGAAAGGGGTGGGGAGGGAAATATGTCCCTGGTAGTGGGGTCTGTTTGGAGGTGGCAGAAATGTCGGCGGATGATTTGGTTTATGCGAAGGTTGTTAGGGTGGAAGGTGAGCACCAGGGGCGTTCTGTCCTTGTTACGGTTGGAGGGGTGGGGTCTGAGGGCAGAGGTGTGGGACGTGGATGCGATGCGTTGGAGGGCATCTTTAACCACGTGGGAAGGGAAATTGCGGTCTCTAAAGAAGGAGGCAATCTGGTGTGTTCTGTGGTGGAACTGGTCCTCCTGGGAACAGATTCGGCGGAGGCGGAGGAATTGGGAATACGGGATGGCATTTTTGCAAGAGGTCGGGTGGGAAGAGGTGTAATCCAGGTAGCTGTGGGAGTCGGTGGGTTTGTAAAAAATGTCAGTGTCAAGTCGGTCGTCATTAATGGAGATGGAGAGGTCCAGGAAGGGGAGGGAGGTGTCAGAGATGGTCCAGGTAACTTTAATTTCAGGGTGGAATGTGTTGGTGAAGTTGATGAATTGCTCAACCTCCTCGCGGGAGCACGAGGTGGCGCCAATGCAGTCATCAATGTAGCGGAGGAAGAGGTGGAGAGTGGTGCCGGTGTAATTACGGAAGATCAACTGCTCTTCGTAGCCAACAAAGAGAGAGGCATAGCTGGAACCCATACGTGTGCCCATGGCTACCCCTTTGGTCTGGAGGAAGTGGGAGGATTCAAAGGAGAAATTGTTAAGGATGTGGACCAGTTCAGCCAAACGAATGAGAGTATCGGTTGAAGGTTACTGTTGGGGACGTCTGGAGAGCAATAAACGGAGGGCTTGGAGGCCCTAGTAATGGCGGATGGAGGTGCAGACGGATTGGATATCCATGGTTAAGATGAGGCGTTGGGGGCCAGGAAAACGGAAGTCTTTGAGGTGGTGTAGGGCGTGGGTGGTGTCTCGAACGTATGTGAGGAGTTCCTGGACTGGAGGGATAGGATAGTGTCGAGGTAGGTAGAGATGAGTTCAGTGGGGCAGGAGCATGCTGAGACAATGGGTCGGCCAGGGTGGTCAGGCTTGTGGATCTTGGGAAGGAGGTAGAACCGGGCAGTGCAGAGTTCCCGGACTATGAAGTTGGAAGCTGTGGGTGTGATATCTCCTGAGGTGATGAGGTTCTGTATGGTCTGGGAGTGGGGACACTGCTGGGCAAGGAACAGCTATATTCGAGGCTTCATTCCCACGATCTTGTGAGGACATTTCTTTCCCCTCTGATGTATGGTCCTCACTGAGACAACCCAGGTGGTCCCAGGTATCAATCCTGGCCCATGTTGTATCAGTGATCCCTGTAATATCCTTCATTCCCGATCATCTTTCCTCTGTTTGGAATCTCTTCTAGTCCCCACAATGCTCTCTATCTCTGTCAGGTTCTCCAATCCCTAACAACCTAATCCCTATACGTCTCCAGTAGAAACTAAATTCCTTCATCCTGGTTAACCCCGAGAGTCCTGTTTATCCCTGTAAGCCCCTCCTACCTCGATGTAAATGTATTTGCCTTTAACCTCTCCATCCTTTCCTATCTGGGTAAACGTCTCCAGCTCCTCCAAGTCTTCCTTGTCTGTGAAAAATTATTCACTCCATTGAGCTGTTCCGATCTGTGTAATCCCTTCCAGATCTAAATACCTCCCTGTCTTTGAAACTATGTCTGGGTCCTACCTGAGAATCTCACTATCCGTGCAATCTCCCAAGCAACCCCTGACTTTAGGAACCCCCTCCACCTGATAACATCCTCCATGTCTGTAGAAACCTTCCAGTTCAACCGTCCCTATCATGGAACTTAGTCTCTATAATCCTAATGATGGTGATAAACTCTTCCTCTCTAAAGCGCACTCAATCTCTGTAAACTCTGCTGGTCACTACTCCCCTCCTTGCGCATGTAATCTGCTTCAGTCACTACATATCTTTATATATTTAATGTCCTCCCCATGTGACTACACTATTTATTTCCGTTACCTTCATGAGCTTCCGTAATTCTCACTGACTCTCACCATGTCCCATCCTTACATCCCTCCGTTTTTCTGAAAAGTCCTCCTTACTCTTAAGACCCTTCCTAACTTTGTCTCCTGTTCCAGCCTCCACATCTCTCCCTGGAGCAGTCAAAGCTGCTCCAATAACCTCAAAGCCTCCTGGTCTTTCTAATTCCCTTTAGTTGTGAAACTCTCCCCATGTCTGTAATATATCCTGCAATATCGAAAGCTCTCCCTATATTTGTATGGTCCTCCAATCCTGACAAATGCCCCTGTTTTTTTTAACATTATCCTGCACCTTGAAACCTCCTGATTGCTGAACCTACTTCAGGCTCTGCACTTTCTCTATTTCTGCTCCTTTCTGCTGCTCTTAGAACACTCCCTGTCTGTATGATCCCCTGCAGTCTCTGTAGCCATCCGTCTCTCAAACCACAAGCTGCCTCCAGAACCTTCCCCACACCTATTCCTGCTTCCAGTCCCTTCAGCACCTTCTATAACTGCAAACTGCCCGTTTGCCAAGGCTACTCCAGTTCCTACAATGTCTGAGAGAATCTGATGCCCCCACTCTCTCTAATCTGCAAGTCTCTCTGTAATCTGTTAATATCTGCAGCCACCACTACTGTCCATAACTTTTTTCGGTCTTCCAGTCCCATTAAGCTTCCCATTCTTGCATTAACTAAAGCCTGTGCATCTTCGTACTGCCTAAAAACGTGCATGTCTATGTAAACTGCTCCAACCCCTCACTATCTCCATAAACACCTGCTACCCCGGAATCCATCTCTATTTGTATTACCTCTTCCAGTCCTTTCAAAACCCCAATCTATGGAGCCCATTTAATCTTCCCTTGTTGGGTAATCTGTTGAAGTTCCTGGCGATTTCCCAATTTTAGCAGTTTCCCCAATCTTTATGACAGTCCAATTCCGATAAGACTCACTTTCAATGCCAGTTTATCTAGTCTCATAACCTACCTATAATCTGCTTATTCTTCGCCAATTCTTAGAAATTAATCTATTTAAACTTCACCCTGGTTCTCCCCCAACCCTCCCAACCACAGGATCCTCTTTCAGTTTGAACAACCCTCCCGATCTGTGTAACTGTCTCTAACCCAGTAACTTGGCATTCTCCATTGCCTTCCTATCTATGAGCCTTCAGAACCTAGAAGCCTTCGAATATTTGTAAAAGTCTTCAGTCACAACAACCTTCCATATCTCTCTTAGGACTCTTTTCTTGGAAAAAACCCCGTCGTCCCTCTCAGTCTGCCTGCCCCACACTACACCCATCCCTATCCCTATCTCCAGAATCTAATCCAGCTCCCTCTATCTCTGTTCATTCCTCCAATCCCCAAACTCCTTTGTCCCGCTGACATTCTTGATCAGATGTAACTCTGTTTAACTCCAACATCCTTGTGTCCCTGTAAGCCTCCCTATCTCTGTAAACTCTATCCATCTGTTCAGCCCCCCACTACTGAGGAATGACTCCCTGCATTCGCCAAAAGGTAGATGGAAAGACAGTGAATTGATATGATGGAACCGACATTCCGGAGATGTCGCTGCAGAATGACCATCACAGGGAAGGGAATATTGAAGGATTGTTGGGATCTATGCAAAAAGGCAACAAGTTGTGAAGAAAGGATGAGGTTAATGCATTAATGAGACAGTCATATGGATCTGAAGATCAAATGTTGGAGTCTGTTTGGGTGGAGCAAGCAGCAGCAACCGTTAGCAGGAATTATTTTATGGGCACCAGAAAGTGATGGTAATGTCAATATGGTTACGATCAGGACACTGAATATACTTGTAGCAAGGGCAGTACAGTTACTGTGTGTGACGGTGGTTTCCATCCCGACTGGTTAACTAATGAATATCAGGGCTATAATGGATGGAATCCTGGATTGTATACGAGATGGTTTTCCATGACGTCATACCAAGGAGCCATCAACAAAATTGTCTATTGTAGATCAAATACTGTGCAATAATAAATACCTTAAAATCCTAATCTAAAGGAGTTTTGTGAGCAGAGACCCACAATGTTATAATGTAGACGCTCAGTTTGAGCTAAGACCATGAGAAGTAGGAGTGAAATTAGACCATTTGGCCCATGGAGGATGCTCTGCCCTTCAATCTGATCATGGCTGACCTGATACTCTTCAACTCTACTTTCCTGCCTTTTCCACAAAGCCCTTGTATCCCTGATTCATTAACATCTGACCATCTCTGCTGTAAATATACTTAATGACCCAGCCTCGACAGCCCCCTCCAGTCAGGAATTCCCACAGAGTCACTACCCATTGAGTGAAGACATTCCTCCTCATCTCCATCTTAAATGGGTGAGCTCTTGATTGGATTTTATGGCCTCTGGTTACAGATTCTCACACAACTGAAACGAAGGGAAATGTCAAAGATAATGATTGGAGATGAAATGAAATTGGTGGAGATGAGGTTAACGAACAAGGATGTCCAAGGTTGCAGATCAGTTGGAAAGATGTTCAGAAAAATGTCAAATTGAGTTTAATCTGGGCAAGTGTGAGGTCATGTCAGATTCAAGCGGAAATTTAGGATACTGAGGGAAGTTGATAAACAGAAAGATTTTGGTGCAAGACATTAACTCCCTGAAAATGGCAATAGAAGTGTTTCAGACAGGAAATAAAACAAATAGAACACTGGCCTTCATCGGTCACAACATTGGGTATAGTGGTTTGCATCTGATGTTGTAATTGTATGAAACTTCTGTTTGGCCACATTTGCAGTACTGTGTGCTCTTCTCATCTCCACACAATAGGAAGGATGTGAAGACTTTGGAGAGGGTACAAAAGGGATTTATCAGCACGTTGCCTGCGTTAGGTTTTTCATGATGTGTTAGGTGTAAGAGGAAATTAAACAAAGTTGGATTGTTTTGCGAGAGTATCAGAGGCTGACAGGAGACCAGGTACAAGAATATAACATACGGAGAGGGATAGATAATGTGGATAGTCGGAATCTCTTTTCCAATGTGGAAGTTTCAAATACATAGGTTAAAGGTGAGAAAGAGGACATTTAAACGAGATGTGTGTGATAAGATTTTTTTTAATATACAGAGTGGAGGTTACCGAGGGAGGTCGTAGCAATAGAATGTGAATAAAGTTTCAAAGTGGTATTTAGACAGAAGCATGAACAGGGATACGGGATATGGACCATGTGCAGGCAGAAAATATGAGGTAGAACAGCATCTTGCACAGCACAGCCATGGTGGGCCGAAGGGCCGTTGCTGTGCTCTACAGTTCTATTTTCAAACTTCACAGCATTTGCCCGATCAGAGCCCCTCAGAATCTTGGATGGTTCATTCCATTTCTCTCTCATTATCTAAACCTCAATGGGTTCAACCTCAATCTATTCCACCTCTTCTCACTAGAAAATCCCTCCATTCCCAGGATCAGCTGAGTGACCCTTCTCTGACCTGCCTCCAATGCGACAGTATCTTTCCTTCGGGCACTTAAGCTGTTCATAATATTCTAGGTGTGGTCTGACTTGAACCTTGCCTAATTTTAGCTAGATCTGCATACTTTTAGACTCCATTCCCTTTGTAATAATTGCCAGCATTTGATTGACTTCTCTTTTACCTGCTGAACTTGGAAGCTAACCTTTTTAGATTGATGAACAAGAACTCCCATAACCCTTTCTCCTGCCAGTCAGAAACCAAATAGTGTTAGCCTGACATTAAGTCGGGAGCATACTAAAATTGTTAGAAAATTTGTTTTTCAGCCTGTTGGATTTAATTTGTTTGTGTGAATATAAATGGCTGAATTGAGTGGGTATAGAAGGGGTGTAGTGGTATGGGGGATATTGTGTCTTTGAATTATCAGATGCCTTTACACAAATTTCAATAAGGGCTAATGAGTAACTTGGTAGAGAATAGGGCCTCTGAAATATGAATAAGTTCGCCTATGTGTAGAACCAGAGGAGGTAGGTGAGATATTAGACAAAATAGTGTTGTCAGTATTTACTGTGGAGAAAGACATGGAAGCTCGGGAAAATGGGGAAGTAAATAGTGATGTCTTAGAAAGAATCCTCAACAGAGAAGAGAAAGTCCTGGAATCTTAAAACAAATAAAGTTAGATCAATCCTCAGTAGCTCATTAGGTGTATCCTAGAATATTGTGGAAATCTAGTGAAGAGATTGCACTGCCACTCGCAGAAATATTTATATTATCAACAGATGCAGTGTGGTGCCGGAAGACTGGAGGGAGGATAATGCTGTTCCATCACTTAAGGGCTGCAGGGAAAAGCCAGGAAATTACAGCCCAGTGAGCCCAGTGGTGGGGAAGTTGTTGGAAGAGATTATGAGAAAAAGGTACCACATATATGAACAAAGGCAAGGGCTGATTAGAGACAGTCAGCATGGCTTTGTGAGTGGAAAACAGTATTTCACAAACCGGATTGACTCTTCGAGGAGTTGGCGAAGAGAGAGATGAAGGCAGACCAGTGAATATTGTCCACATGGACAGCAAAGCATTTAACAATGTTTGAAGGGATTTCGAACATCTAGTCAAGAGGAAGAAGGAAGCTTATTTAAGGTTGAGGAAGCAAGGGTCAGAAAGCTTTTTCGAGGGTAACATAGAGCAGAACGATGGCTCAGTGGTTAGCACTGCTACCTCACAGCACCACGGACTCCATTTTGATTCCAGCCTCAGGCGACTGTCTGTGTGGAGTTTGCACATTCTTCACGTGTCTGCGTGGGTTTCCTCCAGGTGCTCCGGTTTCCCCCCACATCCCAAGGATGTGCATGTCAGGTGACTCAGCCAAGATAAATTACCCATAGTGTTCACGGATGTGTAGGTGTGGCGCATTAGTCAGGGCAATTGGGGAGTAATAGGGTGGGGGAATGAGTCTGGGTGGGATACTGTTTGCAGGGTTGATATGGAGGTGTTGGGTCAACTGGCCTGTTCCCATACTGTAGGGATTCTCTGAAAGTACCAGGAAGGAACTTAGGAGTGGACTTAGGACAGCTAGAAGGAGACATGAAAAATCATTGTTGGGAAAGATTAAGGAAAACCGTAAGGCAGTCTCCACTTAATTGAGGAACAAGAGGATGGTCAGAGTGAGAGTAGGGCCTGTCAGGGAAAATGGAGGGAACTAGTGCCTGAAGTCGGAGGAGGTAGGGAAGGACCTTAATGAATCCTATGCCTCAGTATTCACTGCTGAGAGGGACATTTGTGAGGACAGCCTGAAACAGGCTGATATACGTGAACAGATTGATGTTAAGAATGAGGATATGCTGAGAATTTTGTAAAAGATAAGGATAGATAAGTCCGCTGAACCAGATTTGATGTGCCCAAAGTTACTGCACGAAGCGAGGGAAGTGATTGTTGCACTTTGGCGATGACCTTTGCACCCTCACTGTTCACTGGAGTCGGACCAGATGATTGCAGAGTTGCAAATTTTATTCCCTTGTTGAGGAAATGGAATCCTGGGAATTACAGACCTGTCAGTCTTATGTCTGTGGTGTGCAGATTATTGAAGAGGACTCCGAGACAGGATTTATGATTCCTTGGCAAACCATAGTTTGATTACAGATAGTCAGCATGGCTTTGTAAGGGGCTGATCATGCCTTATAAATCTTATTGAATCTTTTGAGAATGTGACAAAATACCTTTTAGGCTCAATTCCGAAAGTACAGAGACATGGGTTGCCGGGAAACCTCTCTGTCTGGACATGGAATTAATGGCCCCCAGAAGACAGAGGGTGATGACAGATGAAAAGCATTCATCCTCGAGCTCAGTGACCAGTGTTTTTCTGCAGGGAGAGGTGCGAGGACCTCTGCTCCTTGTGAGTTTATGAATGACTTGGATGTGTGAGTGGAAGAGTAGGTTAGTAAGTTTGCCAATGACACAAGCGTTGATGGAGTGGTGAATAGTGTGGAGGACTGTTGTTGTTTGCAACGGGGCAATGACAGGATGCAGAGCTGGGCTGACAAGTGGCAGATGGAAGTCAATCTGGAAAAGTGTGAAGTCATTCATTTTGAAAGATTGTATTTGAATACAGAATGCAATGTTAAAGGCAGGATCTTTGGCACTGTGGAGGAACAGAAGGATCTTGGGTAACAGGTCCAGAGATCCCTCAAAGTTTGCCACCCAAGATGATAGTCTTGTTAAGAAGGAACATATTGTGTTGGATTTCATTAGCTGGGGAATCGAGTTTTAAAGCTGCGACGTTATGCTGTAACTCTATAGAGTCCTGTCTGGACCCCACTGGTAATATTGTGTTCAGTTCTGGTCTCTTCATTACAGGATGGATGTGGAAGCTTTAGAGAGGGTAAAGAGGAGATTTACCAGGATGCTGCCTGTACTGGAGGGCATGTCTTATGAAGAAAGGTTGAGGGAGCTAAGGCTTTTCTCATTGGAGTGAAGACGTGTGAGGATGACTTGGCAGAGGTGAACCAGAGGATGAGAGGCACAGAAAGAGTGAATAGTGAGAGACATTTTTTTTTACCCTGACATAAATAGCTATTACAAGGGGGTGTAATTTTAAGGTGATCAGTGAGTGGTTAAGGGGAGATTTCAGAGGTAGGTTCATTACATACAGAGTAGTGGGCGAGTGGAATGCACTGCCAGAGGGGGCAGTAAAGTTAGAAGCATTAGGGACATTAAATATATTTCTGGATAGGCACATGGATAATAAAATGAAGGGTGTGTAGGTTAGTTTGATCTTACGTTTGGATAAAATATTGGCATGGCATCATGACCGAAGGGTCTGGTGCTGCACTGTCCTGTGTTCTTTGTTCCGTATGGTAAAGTGGGTAATGAGCTCAGATCAATGTAAAAGGATATGGCATTCAGGAGGAGTGAGGGAACTGGATACAAAACTGGGCTTGATGGTAGGAGACAGAGGGTGATGAGAGACATATTGTTTTTCTGACTGGATGCATGTGACCAGCGGTGCAGTGGGTCCCCTGTTGTTTGTCATTTGGACTAATGGTTTGGATGGGAATATTGGTATCCTGGAAAGTAAGATTTTGTTTTTGAGTTATACTGAAATTGGTGGTAAAGTGGACAGTGAAGAAGGTTATCTGTGATTCTACAGGATGAACAGTACTGCTGGGATAGTGGGCTGAAGAATAGCAGATGGAGTTTAATTAGATAAATGTGAAGTGTGCCATTTTGGTAAAACAAGTCAGGGTGGGACTTGTACAGTTAATGCTTGGGCCCTGGGTGATGTGGTCAATCAGAGACCCAGGGATGTAGGTACACAGTTCTTTGAAAGTAGTGTCACAGGTAGACAGGCTGGTGAAGCGGGCGTTTGGGATGGTTACCCTCATTGGTTAGAGCATTGAGAGTCGGAGTTGGGATGTCATGTTGAATCTGTACAAAACATCGGTGAGGCCTCCATAAAACCATTGTTGATCAGTAGGAAGATCTCACCTGGTTCACTTACCTGCTTTTGGGAAGGCCAACTGACATTAGAACCTGGTCTGGCCTACATGTGACTCCAGACCCACAGCAATATGGCTGACTCTGAACTGCCCTCTGGGTAATTACCAGTGGGGACAAAGAATGTAGTCCAGGCAGTGACATGCACATCCCATGAATAAATAACTAAAAATACACATGGCGCTCCCTACCTCTGCAAACCCCTCCAGCTGCAGCAATCCGTACTGACTTTGTAACAACGTTCAGGCCCTGACCACTCTCTGTAACACTCTCACCACGTCCATCCCCTTCATCTCTCCCTGTTCCTTTTGTGACAATAAACCCTGACAATTGTACCCCTTCCATCTGACCTCCTCCTGCTAGCATACACTTTGTAATTCCTTTAAAACGTACTCCTAAACACTCCCTTACTGCAGAATTTTAAGTAATATTTGGTGATCTTCTCAGCCTGATAATCTAATATGATCCATTCTGTCCTGAGTGAGGGACCAGTGGGAATTTCTTGCTGAGGTTTTGTCTGTTTCAATGGAATGTCCTTTTGTTGAGTGTTTTACACTGTTCTTCAAATGTTTTCCACTGTTCATTTACAGACACATATTTCAGTCTGTTTAGCCTGTTTAGCTTGGTCACTTGTCTGCTCAAACTCAAGTAATTGGCTATTTTCATTTCTAGTTGTAACTTGTCCTTTCTGTGAGTCTCTTTACAACATTATAATGCTTAAAACTGCACTTAGCACAATTTCCTAGAGGATCTCTTAAGGTGATATGACTCATTCACTAAGTTTCATCACACAACGGTCAATCTGAGATAGTTACATTACTAGCCAGTTGCCCAATGTGTTATTCAAAGCAACACTGAAAAAATATTCTTGGAACTCCTCTTCCAATATCACAGTTGTCCATCTGACTGTCCCAGGTTATGCGAAAATTGAAGTTTCCCAAAATTATCACAATGCCTTAGTTAAAAATTTCATTGAGTTCCTGTTCAATGCAGTGATGAGCAATGAAATACTGTTCGGTGGCTAAAAACTGTTCTGCTGCTTGTGTCCTTGACAAGTAGTAGCCAGAATTTACATTCAAACTGACTCTACTTCATGATCTGCGGCCAAATGCTTTCTCTGTAATGCCTTTGTTATCCATTATTGTTAGCGTTACTGATTTTGCCTGAGTTTCCACAAGATTGTGAACCACTGAATATTTATGTTTCACCTTTTGTTCGCCCTGTAACCACGTCTCCCTGGTGACTAAATCTCTTCTTATCATTGCATCACAAATCCATCTACCTTATTGATGAGAATTCGTCCATTCCAAAAAAAAGTCATATTTTACTCTTTCCCACAATTTCCTGTCACAAACCGATTCACTGATGTACAGTTTCAGTTAAACTTTGTCCCATCCTGCTCCTTTCTGCTTGTCTTCAGCCACATTCCCATGCTGTTCCGATGCTTCACCTTTTCTTTTTGGATTTGGAAAGCTCCTTTCACCTGTCCCTGCATCCTCTCTGTCAGTTTAAAGTCCTGTCCATAAACCTACCGACATGATTGGCCATGATACTGCTCCCAGTACAGTTCCAGTGGGACCATCCTAATGGACTATTTATTAAATCAGTTATGGTATGTGGGTGTCTCTGGCTGCCCAGCCTTTCTTGCCCAGCCCGAGCTGCCCTTGAGCTGAGTAACTTGCTCGGCCATTTCAAAGTGTAATTGAGAGGCAAACACTTTGCTGTGAATATGTCGTGCCGACCACGTGAGGATGGGCAGATGTCCTTATCTAAAGGACAAGTGTTTGGGTTTTTTGTACATCAGCAATGGTTTCATACTTACTTATGGATTCTTACTTACTATGTTTGAAATTATTCATTTGAAATTCCACTATTTCTGTGGTGGGATTCAAATCTGTCTCCCCTGAACATTAGCTGTGGTTTGGGATACATGCTCTAGCAATAATACCACTAGGGCATCACTTCACCTGCTCACTGGTTGCTCATCCCTGAAACCAGTGCATCATGAAGCTAAACCCATGATTCTGTGATCCCAACACCTTCCAGCACTCTAGTGATATCACTCAGTATCTCTCCATGTGGTATCCCTCACTGTGTGGGTATAATTGCAGTCTCTGTCAGTGCTTCCCGCTCTTGCAGTTAGTCTAGATCCTGGGTCAACAGATTTCTACCTCCAGAAAGACACAGCAACACATATCAGGATGGATTTTCCAGATCTCTGTGGGACTTAGTACCATTCTTCTTGTGTAACCCTCACTGCATCAGTCTAATGTCCCATTCTGTGTAATGTCCCATTCTGTCTATTTCCCTGTCTCCTGTAGGTACTTGGGAAGTTCCTGGCTCAATAGACTTCCCAACTGCTTGGTGTCTCGTCTGTCACCACATTGAAGATGGTTGGTCTGCCAGAGAGACAAAGGGAAGAGAGATCTGGAGCCTTCAATAAATCCTGCAGTGAGGTGAGATCACTCACAGTGCACAGAGCAGGGAGCAATGAGTGGGCTCCAAACACCGGCAAACAAGACATGACACAGATGCAGTGCTGGAGGGGGAGCATTGTACAGACACACCCCAGGCTCAATCACCACATCTACTTTAACGTACGTTGTGAGACAGCATCGGGAGTTCAGAGATATCATTCCAGGCCTCTGCTGTCTTAGTGAGCATCAGTACAAAAGAGGTTAAAGCAGGCCTCCCACAAGACGTTTGGAATGCTGCATGGGATCTTTCTCTTCTGTGTTCTCCCTCCAACACCGCACGAAGACTCAGTACCTGTAACACTGTGTCTATGGCATGGCTTGTGCACCAGTGTCTTCAATAATTTGTAACTCCTATAACAGTTCCTGTCCCTGTAACCACCTCCCTTCCCTGTACTCCCTCCACATATTTGAAAGGTACTGCATTCTAGATTACCATCCCTATTGCTGTAAATTGCTTCAGTGTCTATAACATGCTTTATTTCGGTACTCTAATCCTCTTTAACTGGATACAGAGTCATACAGCACGGAAACAGAACCTGTGGTCCAACTCCTCAATGCTGCCCAGCTTTCCGATACCGAACGAGTCTCATTTGCCTGCATTTGGCTCTTTTCTATTCTAACCTTCTCCTCTCCATGAAGCTCTCCATGTTCCTGCCCAAATGTCTTTTCCATGTTGTAATTATTCTTGTTTCTCCCATGTGCCTCTGGCAGTCCATTCCATCTATGCACCATCCTCTGTGGATAATGTTGCCCCTCAGCTCCCTCTTTAAATCTTTGCTCTCTCACCTCCCGTTTATAGCCTCTAGTTTTCGACTCACTTCCCCTTAGGTATTCACCATTCTTAGGAACTGTATGGTTTTGTAAAACTTTATAAAGTCACTCCGTAGCCTCCTCTGCCCAAGAGAACTATTTAGGACAATGTTACAAATATCTCCAACGTATCTAACAAAGCGCTGGACAATGACGGCAAGTGTCCTAAATGCCACTTTCGCCACCCTGTCCCTCTGTAACTGTACCCCTTGGTCTCTCACTGTTCGACAACACTGGCCAGGGCCCTCCCATTAACTGTGTCATTCATCCGTGGGCGGCACGGTGGCACAGTGGTTAGCACTGCTGCCTCACAGCGCCTGAGACCCGGGTTCAATTCCCGCCTCAGGCGACTGACTGTGTGGAGTTTGCACGTTCTCCCCGTGTCTCCGTGGGTTTCCTCCGGTTTCCTCCCACACTCCAAAGATGTGCAGGTCAGGTGAATTGGCCATGCTAAATTGCCCGTAGTGTGAGGTAAGGGGTAGATGTAGATGTAGGGGTATGGGTGGGTTACGCTTCGGCGGGGCGGTGTGGACTTGTTGGGCCGAAGGGCCTGTTTCCACACTGTAAGTAATCTAATCTAATCTAATCCCTCGTTTGTCTTAACAAAATCCAAAACCTGAATTAAACTCCATCTTTCATTCCCTGGTCCACTGGCCCAGTTGGTCAGTGTATTCACTGTATACGATAACTGTACTCACTGCCACTACACCATTAATTTGATCATCTACAAATTTACTAACAATGACTCCTATATTCTCAACCAAATTGTTTGTGTAGGTAATGTATATCAGTGGACCCAGCCCTGAACCTTCTGGCACACTGCTGGTCACAGGACTCCAGTCTGAACAACAACCCTTTCCCACCGCCCTCTGTCTCCTATTGTCAAGCCAATTTTGTATCCAGTTGGCTAGTTCCCCCTGATCCCATGTGAACTAATCTTACGAACCAGTATATCTTCATAAATCCTGTCAAAGACCCTGCTGACTTTAGTGTAGACAATGTATGGTCACCACTTCAACAAAAGTATCAAGTTAATGAGACCTGACTTTGTATACACAAAGCCGTGCTGACTATGTTTCATCAATCCTTGCATTTTCCAAATGAATGTGACTCCTGTCTGGCAGAATCACTTCTACAACTTACCCACCATTAGGCTACTTGGTCTTTAGTTCCCTGGTTTTCTATTGCAGCCTTTCTTAAATAATGGAATTAACCCACATTCTTGTCATAGAGTCATAAAGAATGGAAACTGACCCTTCACTTGATACCCATCATAATCTCAAACTAAACTCATCCCAGCTGCCTGTTGCTGGCCCAAATCCCTCCAAAACATTCCTGTTCATATACTCATGCAAATGTCTTTTAAACGTTGTAATTGTACCCACATGCACCCCTTCCTCAGGAAGTTCATTCCACACTCAAACCACCCTCTGTGTAACAATTTTCCCCCATGTCTTTTTTTTTTAAATCTCTCTCTTCTAACTTTAAAAATGTGGTCTCTCCTCTTGAGACTCCCCCATCCTGAGGAAAAGGCACCTACCATTAAATTGATCTATTTATCTCATTTTTTTCAGAAAAAGGACTCAGCCTATCCAGCCATTTTTCAATCTCAAGCCTTCCATACCCAGCAACATCCTTGTTAATCTCGTCTGAACCCGTGCAGCTTAATAATATCCTCCCTCTAACTGGGCGGCCACAACTGGATGGAGTATTGCAGAAGAGACCTCACCAGTGTCCATACAATCTCAACATGTTGTCCCAAATCCTACACTCAATGGACTGAGCAATAGTCAAACATGCCAACACTGTCTTATCCATCCTGTGATACAAACTTCAAGAAATATGTAACTGAACCTGGAGGTCTCTCTGCATTAAAACACTAACTGAGGCCCGAACATTAATTGTATAAGTTCTACCCTTGTTTGTTGTACGAAATGTATTCGTTGCATTTATTCAGATTGAATACCATCTACGGTTTTTCAGCCCATTCACCCATATTATCAAGGTCCATTTGTAATCTGAGTAAACCTCCTTCACTGTCCACTATGCCACCCTCCAGCCTTCCAGCACCTCACACTTGGCTGTCAATAAATACCTTTGCTAGGGGCTCCACCATTTCTTCCGTAGCATCCCACAATGTCCTGTGATACACTTAATGATGTCCTAGGGCTTTCCATTCCTTTGTGTTTTAAAACCTCCAGCACCACCTCTTCCATAAATGCACTCTTTTCAAGTCACAGAGATGGATACCATGGAAACAGAGCCTTCGGTCCAGCGTATCTATGCTGACCAGGAGATCAAACACATCCCTCCCACTTATCAGCATTTGGCCCATGTACCTCAAAACCCTTGTTATTCATGTTCCCAGCCAGATACCTTATACATGTTGTCATAATATCAGTCTCTGTTACTTTCTCTCTCAGCTCATTCCATACACGCATCACCATGTGCATGAAAAAGCTGTCCCTTCAGTCCCTTTTAAACCTTTCCCCTCTAACCTTAAACCTATGCCCTCGAGTTTTGGACTCCCCAAACCCTGGGAAAAGACCTTGAATGTTTACCCAATCCATGTCCGTCATGTTTATATAAACCTCTGTCAGGTCACCCCTCAGTCTCCGATGCTCCACTGAAAATAACCCCAGCTTATTCAGCAGCAACCCGGGCAACATCTTGTAAATCTTTTATGAGCTCTTTTTAGTTTCACAACATCATTCCGATAGCAGGGAGACTGGAATTGCAGAGAACTCCAATTGTGGTCTAACCTATTACTCTTGTTCCCTGAGTTCCCCAGTCTTTGTCCACAGTAAGTTCTGGAGTGAAAAATGTGTTTAGGGTCTTGGGAAATATCCTGCAGTTCCACACATGAATTGCCTCATTGATATTTAAGGGCCCCAATTTTGGCCTGAGGTACTCGTTTACTTTTAATATTTTATACAATCACTTTTGGATTCTCCTTATCCTTCTCTGCCGAGGCATTTTCATGTATCTTTTCTGCATTACTGATTTCTACCCAAAGTCCCTATGATTCTCAAGGATTCCCTTGATCCAGCTGGCTATACCTGACATTCGCCCCCTTTTCCGTGACCAGACCCTCAATAGACAGCCAGCATTTCCAAATGCAGTCAGCATTGACCTACACAAAAGACAGGAACATGTTGGCGCTGAACTCTCAAATTATCGCACTTTTAAAATATTCTCACTTGCCAATCTTCCCTTTCCCTGCAAATACACTCCCCTGTCACCTTTTGAAAGTTCCTGGCTAATGCTATCAAGATTGGGCTGGCCCCGTTTTATAAACTGAACTTGTGGATCAGGCCTGTCCTTTTCCAGAGCGATTTGTAAACTAGTAGAACTGTGGTCACTTTAGCAAAATGCCTTCCCAGTAACACCTCAGTCCCTTTCCTGATCTTGTTTCCCAAGGAGTTGGTCAGGTTTTGTCTCTTTCTCTTTTTAGGCCGTTTACATATTGATTGGGAGTTTTCTGGAACGCAATTACCAAATTCCTCCCTTGCAAACGCTGAACACTGGCAGTCCCAGTCTAAGTTTGGAAAGTTTAAAAAAATCCCTAAAATTACAGACCTATTATTCTGATTGATATTTGAGATCTCCCGACATACTTGTTCCTCAATCTGCCACTGGTTAATCGGGGTTAGTAGGACAATTGTATCAAAGTGATGACACGTTCTTATTTCTGAGTTCCACATAGCTTCACTGGGCGATCCCACAGGAATATCCTCTCTAAGTACTGCTTTGATGATTCATGCAATCAAAACCCACCACCACACGTCCTCTCTTGCCTCCCCTTCCTGTAGCATCTCCACCTTGAAACAATGAACTGCCAGTCCTGCCCCTCCCTCAGCTTTGTTTCTGTAATAACTATAATCTCCCAGTCCCATGTTCCAATCCATGCCCTGAGTTCATCTTCCTTAGCTTTCAGGCCCCTGGTATTGAAATAAATGCAGTTTAATCATCAGTTTCCCCCATTCCCTGTTATGTTCTTGCCTGCCTTGTCTTTTGAAATCACTCTCTTTAACTTGTGTACCAGCCTCAATCTTCGTTGTGACCTTACAACTGTTTAAGGTCCAATACCCTGCCAGACTAGTTTATATCCTCTCAAGCAGCTCTAGTAATTTACCCCATCAAGATATGGGTCTTGCTCCCGCTACCAGTTCAGGTGTCTTCCCCACCCTGTCTACCTGTGCTGACCCCTTCAGGGATCAATGGATTTATCCACCAAGGTCCCTGTGTTCCTCAGTACGCCGCAAGGACTGACCATTCATTGTGTCTATCCGTTGCTTATCATACCTCCCACAAGTTATTACCTCACATTGATCAGAAATAAGCTCTGCTCAGATTATCATCTGATTGACATCGGACTGCAGCCTGAGACCATCCCCCTCAATGTGGACAACACCCTCACCTTTCATGGCATCTGCAAACCGACTAATGACACCTTCCACTTTCACATCCAAGTCATTAATGTACATCATAAACAACAGTGGTTCCTTGCACATATCCCTGTGGTACACCCGCTGGTGAAAGAATTTCAAACACAAAGACGTCTATCCGCTAATTTTACATTCAATTTGCCAACCTGCCTTGGATCCCAATGGCTCTTTACCTTTGGATCAGCCTTCCATGACGGACCTTGTCAAAGGCCTTATTCAAGTCCATGTAACCCACATCATCTGCACTGCCCTCATCAATATTCTTAGACACCACTTCAAAATCTGAATTCCTCAGACAATATCTTCCTCTACTCAATCCGTGATGACTAAGCTGAGTTGATCACTGCCTTTTCAAGTGTTGATTCATCCTCAGAATTGTTTCCAATAATGTCCCTCCCCCTGCTGTCAGACTCCCTGTTCTGTAATTACCTGGCCTACCCCTGTTGCCCTTCCTGAATAAAGGTGAAAATGCGTTGCTGTAAAAGCGCAGCAGGTCAGGCAGCATCAAAGGAGCAAGAGAATCGACATTTCGGGCATCAGCCCTTCTTCCAGCATCTGCAGTCCTCACTTTCTCCTCCTTCCTGAATAAAGGAACCACATTAGCGATCCTCCAGTCATTCGGCACTTCACCTGTGTCCAGCAAAGTATTAAATATATCCACTAGGGCCCCAGCAACCTCCTCCCTTACCTCCCATAGCAGCCTTGGATACATTTCATTGGGCACTGGGAATTATCTCCAACTTTACGCCAAATAAAACATTTAATATCTCCTCGTTATTGATCGTACCACGTTATAGAACCTCACCATCCAAAATAAAGTCTGCAGCTACAATGTCTTTCTCCTGTGTGAATACAGATGGGAAGTATTCATTGAAGACCTCAACTACTTCCTCTGGCTCCATGCACAGATTGTCACTTTGGTTTCTAACAGGCCCCACTCTTTAGCTGGGAATCCTCTTCCTCTAACTACACTCATAAAATACCTTGTGACCTTTCCTTAACAGTATTTTAATGAGGATATTTCATGGCCATTCTTTGCTACTCATTTTTAAGGACACCCTTGCACACTTGATACTTCTGAAGAGCTTCGCCTGTTTCCATCGTTGTGTACCTCCTTTATCCAGCTGACAGGATTGCTTGACCAGTATTTGCTGTTCATGGACCACACCGGCCCTGAATCCTCACTGTATCACTTTAACATACTTCCTATTTCCGAATGTGAACGCAACTGCAAATTATTCCTCCGTGTCTGTGTTTGCCAGACCCTGTCTCCTGATAGTGAGAATGCCCAGCGACAGTGAGATTAGAACGATTACGGGGCTTCCCCAAATTTGGCCTCTTCACTTCGGCACTATTCTTTTTCCAAAATGACTTTGAAACCGAGTGTTATGACCACCATCGCCAAAACATTACAAAAATCCTTCTGTTTGCCATCTTGTCCAGCACCTACAGCCCACTCTGTCTGTAACATCTAGACCTTACTGACCTCCCCATCTGTGTACCTTCCTCCACCCTCTCCAGCACATGATGTCACTCTAACCTTCTCCAGTCCCCACAGCACTCCTCCATCCTGTCCTACAGCATCCCATTACCTCTAACCTTCCACCATCCATTTCACCTCCCTGTCTGTACAGAGTCCTTCAGTTCTGTAGCGTTTCCAGCCAACCCTCCCTTTGTGTAACGTTCTGAAGCCACTTGAACTGTCCCAATATCTGTAACCTTGCCCTCTCTTTCCATGCCTCGCTGTCTCTGTAACAAACTCCCTTCTCTACAATGTTCCTTACCTCTGACCACCTCCAGTCAGTACTAGCCTTTCTCGCTCTCGAACATCCTGCAGCCACTAAAACCATTCATGTGTCTGAAACCTCCTCTCAATTGTTGTAACAACTTTCATTCACACAACTGCCTCTGTCTATAACCTCAGCCAGTCCATAGAATCTTTGCTAACTCTGGAACCTCACTCAGTGTGTACATCTCTGAGTAGAACTAACTTCATTCAGTCTCCCCAACCGTCCCTACGTCTTATTGCCTGGAGATTCCACAGCCCTCCCTATTGCGTCAACCTCCTCCAGTCCCTCTCATGGACACCATCTGTGAAACCTTGTCCTATTCCTGACTATATATTCCTCCTTTTCCAATAAACCCTTGTGAACTTTGGAACCTGGTCTAATGTCTGCAGTGCTCTGTATAATCAGACACAGGGATGGCTCAGTGGTTAACACTGCAGCCTCACTGCGCCTGGGACCTGGCTTCGATTCCAGCCTTGGGCGACTGTCTGTGTGGACTTTGCATGTTCTCCCTCCGACTGTGTGGGTTTTCCCGGGCGCTCTGGTTTCATCCCACAATCCAAACGTTGTACGATCGGTGGATTGACGATCACAAAGTGTGGTTTAGATGAGTTAACCATTAGAAATCCAGGGTTTAATGGATAGGTAGCGGGGTGGGTCTGGGTCAGATGCTCTTCAGACGTTTGGAATGGACTGGTTGGGCCGAATGGCCTGGTTCCAGGTTGTGGAGATTCTATTCAGATTTTTGTCCTGTCCTGCCAACCATCCCTGTCTCTTGAACCTTGCCTCATCCCCAGTATTCTTCTTAACACTGTAATCTCCTCCAGTCTCTAAGACACTCCTTTCCGATGTAAGCTTCTCCAGTCCTTACAAAGGTCGATATATCTGTCACCTCTTCCTGTTCTTCGAACCCTACCTATAACTATTGCCATTTGTTACACCACTCCCAATCACTGTTCCCTCCTGAAACTCCCATGAACATTCAGATCTCTGAAACTCATTTGGACTGTCTCAACTTCCCTTTGACAGTTATGTGCTGAGACTTGCTCTAGATCAGTGAAGTAATTAAGTCTTGGTCTCTCTCATTACTGTAACCTCCCTCCAGCCTTACAACACTGAGGGTCTGTAGAAGCTCTTTTCAACTGGACAGTCATCTCTGTGTCTGCAATCTCCTCCACTCCCCATAATACATTCTCTCTGAGCTCCTCTGTAGTCCATGAAACACTCCCTAACACTTTCTTTATCAGTGTAACCTTCACCAAAACACAACCTTCCCTATCTGTGTAAATCCCTACACCAGTCCCTATCCCTCTAAGCTCCATCTAACAATATAACCCTCCATGTACGTGTATTTACCTTCAGTCCCTACTCACCTCCCTATCTGTGTAACCTTCTCCATGCATTTTTGCATCACGCTCTTCAACGGTTCCTTTCAGTGTAATCTCTTCCAGACCTGAAAACTCTCCCTCTCTTTCACTTTCTCAGGCCACACAACCCTCACTATCTGTGACCTACTCCTATCTGAGAAACCTCCCTCTGCAAATTGCTCCAACTCTTCAACTCTCCATAAGCTCCTGCAGCTCTTACATCCCTCCCTATCGACCAAACCTCTTCCAGTCCCTAAACACCAACAGTCTGGGGAGACCCGACCACCATCCCTATCAGTGTAATCCTCTCAGGTCTCTGCGGTAATCCTGATCTGTCGAACTCACTCCATGCCTGTGAATCTCCCAATCAGGTTTCTACAAAACTCACTATCTATTTAACACCTTCCTGTCACTATCACCCCCCTCCCCCCGTCAATATTAGCTCCTCCACTGTCTCCACCATTTATCCATCTCCATAACCTTGTCCAACTCTTATACCCCCATCTGTGTAAACATCACCCTCCTCTACAACCTCCTCCTGTTAGTGCTGTGCTCCCATATCTGTGAAACTGTCTCCAACCAAACTTTCTGCACCAATCTCTGAAAAATATTCCAGATTCCACATCCTCCATGTCTACACAACCTACAGACCCTAAGCCTTCCTATATCTATAACCATCTTCAGTCATGACTACCCTGCATATCTCTGTTTGTTCGTCCAGTCGATACAAATATCTTTATCTCTGTAATCTGCTCAGCTCCCTAAAACACTCCCTGTCTGTGACCCAGCCCTGTCCTACAAACATCCTTATCCCTGTAAAGGTCTCCATCCCTCCCAAATTTCCAAACTTCATGAACCCCTGTCATCCCTGTAGCCCTCCACATTTCTGTAACCTCCTGTGGCTCAAAGGTCCTCCCACCCTGTGAAACCACCTCTCCTACCCACATCCCTCCCAGTCTGGGTCCTCTGCTCCAGATCAGACCATTGATATCTCTGTAAACACCTCCACTCCTGACAACTCTTCCCATTTGTGTAACCTCGTTCAGACCCCATACTCTCCAGCTTCCTGCATCCTCTTCCTGCCATTGCAACCAAAACCACATGTTTATGTAATATCTACCAGTGCTTACACCTTCCCCCACTCAGTAACCACTTGCAGCCCTAACAAAACACCTAAACTGTGAAACCTCTTAATTCACTACAATTCTCCCTCCCTCCCTCCTCAAATGCCTTCATCACCATGAAACCTCACAATTACTAAAGCCTCCTTTTGAAACTGCAAACCTCCTAATGTCTGCAAAATCCTCCTGTTCTGATATTTGTCCCTATCTCTGGGGAGCATGGCAGAGGAGGGAAGATTTCTGGAGTCCTGGCCATGTTAAGGAGGTAGAATCCTGGGAATTACAGATTTGGTCTAGTGTTTGTGATGTGCAGATTATTGGAGAGGACTCTAAAGACAGGATTTATGACTACTTGTAAAACCATAGTTAAATTAAAGACAGTCAGCATGGATTTGTGAGGGGCAGGTCATGCCTCAAAATGAATCCTTTGAGGATATGGCAGAATATGTTGATGGCTCATTCAGAAAATGAGGAGGCATGGGAAACAGGGAAATCTATCATCTGGATACAGGCTTGGATGGCCCAGAGAAGACAGAGTATGGCAGCAGATGGATAGTATTGATCCTGAAGCTCAGTGACCAGTGATGTTCTGTAACAATCGGCTCTGGGACCCTGCTCTTTGTGACTTTTCATAAATGACGTGCATGTGGATGTTTGAGAGTGGGTTAGTAAGTTTGTCAATGAAGGTTGGTGAAGTGGTGGGTAATGTAGAGGGCTGTTGTAGGTTGCAATGGAATAGACAGAAGGAAGAGCTGGGCTGGAAATGGCACATGGCGTTCAATCTGGAAAAGTGTGAAGTGATTCATTCTGGAAGGTTGCATTTGAATGCAGAATACAAGGTGAAAGGCAGAATACTTGGTAGTGTGGAAGAACAGAGAGATCATGGGGTCCATGTGCATAGATCCTTCAAAGTTGCCATGCACATTGATAGAGTTGTTAAAAAGGCATATGTTGTGTTGGCTTTCCTGAGCAAGGGGATTAATTTTAAGAGCCATGAGGTTTTACTGCATCTTTATAGCAGCCTGGTGAGACCACACTTGGACTATTGTGTTCAGTTCTGGTCCCCTCTTTACAGGAAGGATATGCAAGTTTTTGAGAGCGTACACAGGAGATTTACCAGGATACTGCCTGGAATGGAGGGCATTTCTTATGAAGAAAGGTTGAGGGAAGGTTTGTGAGGCATTGCTCTTTTGAGTGAAGAAGGGTGCGGGGGCGACTTAGTAGAGGTGAACAAGATGATGAGAGGCACAGAAAGTGAAGAGTGCGAGACTTGTTCTCCTGTTGCATAAATGGCTGTTACAAGAGGGTATAATTTTAAGGTCAATGGAGGATGGATAAAAGGATAGAGAATGGTAGGATAGAGAAAGGATAGAATGGTATGTCGTTGGAATGCATTGACAACGGTGGTAGTAAAATTAGATACTTTCGGGACATTTAATAGACTCTTCGGTAGGCACATGAATGATAGTAAAATGACTGGTATGTCGATTAGTTTGATCTTACAGTTGGAAAAAAGGTTGGCATGGCCTCATGGCCGAAGGGTCCTGTGCTGTACTGTTTTGTGTTCTACGTTCTGCATGGTAAAGTGGGTAATAAGCTCAGATCAATGTAAAAGAATATGGCATTCGGGAGGAGCTAGTCACCTGGATACAAAATTGGGCTTGATGGTAGGAGACAGAGGATGATGGGAGACATGTTGTTTTTCTGACTGGACGCACGTGAACAGTGGTGTAGTGGGTCCACTGTTGTTGGTCATTTGGATAAATGGTTTGGATGGGAATATTGGTTTCCTGGTAAGTAAGCTTCTTGGGTGACACTGAAATTGGTGGCAAAGTGGACAGTGATGAAGGTTATCTGGGATACAACAAGATGAACAGTACTGCTGGGATAGTGGGCTGAAGAATAGCAGATGGAGTTTAATTAGATAAATGTGAAGTGTTCCATTTTGGTGAAACAAACCAAGGTGGGTTTGTACAGTTAATGTTCGGGCCCTGGGTAGTGTTGTCAATCAGTGACGTAGGGACGCAGGGACACAGTTCTTTGAAAGTTGCGTCACAAGCAAACAGGCTGGTGTTTGGAATGCTGACCTTCATTGGGAAGAGCATTGAGAGTAAGAGTTGGGATGTCATGTTATATCTGTACAAGACATTGGTGAGGCCACCATAAAAGTATTGCTGATCAGTAGGAAGAACTCATATGGTTAACTTACCTGTTTTAGGCAAGGACATCAAATATTCTAACATGGTCTGGCCAACACTTGACTCCAGACCCACAGCAATATGGCTGACTCTGAGGTACCCTCTGGGTAATTAGCAGTGGGGTCAAAGAATGTTAGTCCAGGCAGTGACAACCACATCTCATGAATAAATAAATAAAAATACATATGTCCCTCCCTACCTCTGCAAACCCCTCCAACTGCAGCAATCCGTACTGGCTTTGTAACACTGTTCAGGCCCTGACCATTCTCTGTAACACTCTCACCACCTCCAGCACCTTCCCCTTCCCTGTTCCTGACGTGTCATTAAGCCCTGACAATGTTTCCCTTCCCACTGCCCCACCCCCCCTCCTGCTAGCAAAGCCTTTGCAATCCCTTTAACTCTTACTCCTAAAACCCTCTCTCACTTCCGGATTTTAAATACTTTTTGGCGATTTTCTCAACCTCATACTCGATTTTGTCCTGAGTGAGGGACAGGTGTGGGTTTCTCGTTGAGGTTTTGTCTGTTTCAATGGAATGTCCTTTTCTTGAGTGTTTTACACTGTTCCTTCAAATGTTTTCCACTGTTCATTTACACACACGTTTCAGTCCTTTTAGCCTATTTACCTTGGTCAGTTCTCCTCTTAAACTTATGTAATAGGCTATTTTTGTTTATAATTGTAGCTTGTCCTTTCTGTGATTCACTTTAACATTTTATATTGCTTTAAACTGCACTTTATCACAATTTCCCGGAGGATCTCTCCAGGTGACATTTCTCATTCACTAAATTTCATCACACAACGGTCGATCTGACATTGTGCAACTGGCTAGGGCTGTAACTATGTTATTCAAAGAAACACTGAAAACAATTGTCCGAACTCCCCTTCCAATATCACTGTTGTCAGTGTGATTGTCCCAGATTATATGAATTTTGAAGTTTCACTAAATTGTCATGGTGACTTTATTAAAAATTCCAATGAGTTCCTGTTTAATGCAGCGATGAGCAATGAAATGCTGTTCGGTGGCTAAAACTGTTCTGCTGCTTGTGACCTTGGCAAGTAATAGCCTGAATTTACATTCAGACTGACTCTACTTCATGATCTGCGGCCAAATGCTTTCTCTGTAATGTCTTTGGTATCCATTATTGATTGCGATGTCCATTTTTGCCTGAATTCCTGCAAGGTTGCAAATCATTGAATATTTATGCCCACCTTTTGTTCACCCTGTAACCACGTCACCCTGATGTCTAACTCTCTTTTATCTCTGTCACAAATCCATCTACCTTATTGCAGAAACTTTGTCCAATCCAAAAAAAACATACATTTCCTACAATTTCCTGTCACAAACCGATTCCCTGATGTAGAGTTTTAGTTAAACTCTGTCCCTTCCTGTTCCTTTCTGCTTGTCTTCAGCCACATCCCCATGTTTTTCCGATGCTTCACCTTTTCGTTTTGGATTTGGAAAGCTCCTTTCCCCTGAACCCTGTCCCTGCACCCTCTCTGTCAGTTTAAAGCCCTGTCCATAAGTCTACTAACATGATTGGCCAGGACACCGGTTCCAGCCCAGTTCCAGTGGGACCACCATAATGGATTATATTTTAAATAAGGTATGGGGTGTGGGTTTCTCTGGCTGACCAGCCTTTCTTGCCCAGCCCTAGCTGCCCTTGAGCTGAGTAACTTGCTCGGCCATTTCAGATGGTAATCGAAAGGCAATCACTTTGCTGTGAGTATGTTGTGCAGATCACGTGAGGATGGGCAGATGTCCCCAAGTGTCTTTTTGATGAACCAATGTTATTTTGGACGTCAGTAATAGTTTCATACTTATTAATGGATTGTTAATTGCAATTTTTAAAAAAGTATTGACTGCAAATTCCAGCACTTCCGATGGTGGGATTCAAACCTGTCTCCAGTGAACATTGGGTGATGTTTTAGATACATGCTCTAACAATAATACCACTGGGCCATTACTTCACCTGCTCAAAGGTTGCTCATTGCTGAGCACTGATACCAGTGCATCAGGAACCTAAACCTGTTCTTCCGACATAATTGTCTCATTTTGAAATCTTCCAGCACTCTGCTGATATCACTCAGACTGTCTCCATGTGGTATCCCTCATTGTGAGGGTCTAATTGCTGCCTCTGTCAGCGTCTCTCGCTTTTACAGCTACTTCAGATCCTGAGCTAACAGAATCCTCCAATCCAGAGAGACGCAACAGCACAGGCCATGGATGGAGACTGGGATTTTCCAGATCTCTCTGGGACTCGGTGCTATTCTCCCTGTGTAACCCTCACTGCATCAGTTTAATTTCCCATTCTGTCTATTTCTCTGCCTCCTGTCGTACTCAGGAATTTCCTGACTCAGTAGACTTCCCAACTACTGGGTGTCTCGTCCATCACCACATTGAATATCGTTGGTCAGCCAGAGAGACAAAGCGCAGGGAGACCTGGAGTCTTCAATCAATCCTGCAGTGAGGTAAGATCACTCACAGTGAACAGAGAAGAGAGGAATGAGAGAGCTTCAAACATCGGCTCACAAAAGATGACATAGATACAGTGCTGGAGGGGGAATATAGTTCAGGCACACCCCAGGCTCAGTCACTGCCCCTACTGTCAGTTATTGTGTTCTGAGACTCACTACTCCGCAACATTATATCAGTGGCAAGACTTGCGCACCAGCGTCTTCAATATTTTTTAACTCCAAGAACATTTCCTGTCCCTGTAACCTCCTCCTTTCCCAATAGTCCCTCCACATATTTGAAACGTACTGCATTCCAGAATAAAATCCCTCTATCTGTAACTTTCTTCAGTGTCTATAACATGCCAATAAGTGGAGGTAGAGCCATGCTGCACAGAAACGGTTCTTTGGTCCATTCAGTCCATGCTGTCCAGAGTCCCTGAATGAGTCGCATTTCCCTGCAATTGATCCATATCCCTTCAAACCTTCTCCTCTCCATGTACCTGCCCAAATGTCTTTCCCACGTTCTTATTGTACTTTTCTCTACCACGTCCCCTGGAAGCTCATTCTGTAACTGCTCCATCCTCTGTTTGGAATTTTTTTTCCTCCAAACCCTTTTAAGTTTTTTCTCTCCCATCTCATAATTATGCCCTCTAGAACACAGAACATAGAACATAGCAACGTGGTACAGGCCCTTTGGCCCTCAATGTTGCGCCAACCTGTGGAACCAATCTGAAGTCCATCTAACCTTCCCTAATCCATTCTCAACCACATGCCTATCCAACGACCATTTAAATGCCCTTAAGGTTGGTGAGTCTACTACTGTTGCAGGCAATGCATTCCATTCCGTGACTATTC